>NC_090942.1:144254746-144879746 GCF_040807025.1 Struthio camelus | reverse complement strand
TATCCATATTTGGCATTAGTGTTTTCCTGCAGATTCATATTTACAGATAACAGAACTACTTTTGGAGAGGATCCCAAAGATTCACCTACTGTAATGTGAACATCTAAAATAGGAAAGAGAAGCCACCTTTACAATGCCTTCCTCCATAAAGTCTAAAAAGACTAGCACAATTGCATTGTGAGCATCTGAATGTGAATACAAGATGAAATCTACCAAAAATGGCTATAAAAAGTGTTCGAGACATTTATACGGCAAGGTATGTATAAGCCAGTGAATAGTCACTGATAAATGCTGTATCTTCCATTACTTTTCCCTGCAAGTGCAGTTCTTGCATTTTTTGCTTCAAGGGTCATTGGATCTAATCCAAACTACATTAGGGTAAGAGAACAGATGTTTGGATCATATTGGAGGTGTCCTTGTCATCACAGGAGGTGAGAAAGTCAGGCTACATTTGTAATAGTCTTCTAAAAGAACAAGGGAAGAATAGTCCCATCTGGCCTCTTGCCTGGTGATTTGGGCCTGTGAAGTAAAAATATTTTGTTCAGATTCTCACTGGCTGAGAATTTTGCACAATCCAGTTTTTCCTGCATGAGCTCTGTTACCAATAGGTTTTTGTCCAAAGGTATGCTCTGCTTCCTCTGTTAGTCAAATACTTTCAAAAGGGAATTCCATAAAGAAAACAGGCATTTCTTCAGACATACTGGTGTGACTAATCTCCTATCACATTATATTTGCTAACTTTCGATTGTGTCTCATTTATTGTGTACGAGCTGTGAAACTCCCACGAGACTCACAAAACACAAGCTGGTAAGACTGAAGCTTTCTCTGATGGAAATGGAGAGAGATATGTTCCTCATTTAGGCTATGTCGATCTCTCTCCAGAATAATTGATCTGCTTATTATACAGGAAGCCTCTATATGCAGTTCAAGGATTCTGCCTTGCTGGGACCAGGTGTTTACATTTGAGTATGACAATGACAAAATGAGTGGAATGACTATGCCATATATTCTTGATGATAAAGAGCCCTGTACAATAAACAAATAAATAGTAAAATGAAAATATTTTCACTTTCTTCACTAAGGTTCCATGAAAGAGAGCTGTTTTGAATAATATAGATATGTAAATATTCATCCCTTACTACACAGTTGATTTTCAAAATCCCCAGTGGAATAGCAGTTCGATTATTAGCCTCTGGATCTGAAAGAAGAGAGGAGAAAAAGATGTTTGGTTTTTTTCCCCTATATTCCAGCATTTGCATCCTTGATGCATTTTACTGTGCAATGAAAATTTAAGATACATTCTATGACCTCCACTCATTTGAAGTAGACTGTACTTCTAACTTCAGATGGCTTGATCACATGCTTTTGGAGAGCATTTATCTTATCTAAATCTGAGGGGCACAGATTTACTGCAAAGACTGAATAATTCATCTATTTCACAGAATCACATAATCACAGAATGGTTGAGGTTGGAAGGGACCTCTGGAGATCATCTAGTCCAACCAGGGTCCTCTAGAGCATATTTCCCAGGATCGAATCCAGGCGGGTTTTGAACGTCTCCAGCAAAGGAGACTGTACAACCCCTCTGGGTAACCTGTGCCAGTGCTCTGTCACCCTCACAGTCAAGAAATTTGTCCTCAGGTTCAGGTGGAACTTCCTGTGTTTCAGTTTCTGCCCGTTGCCTCTTGTCCTGTTGCTGGGCACCGCGGAGAAGAGACTGGCCTCATCCTCTTGACACCCCTGCTTCAGATACTTGTAGACATTGATCAGTTCCCCCCTCAGCCTTTCTTCATAGGAGAGATTCATGGACTATTGATTGCTCAGATTATTTTGGAATACTTTGCAGTTTCCCAATTATAGTTCTTCTAATCGTTTACTCAGTAAAAAAAAAATAAAAATGCACATACTTTACCATGGTCATTAAACAGGTCTGTGGCACTGTTTAATGATTTTGAAGGGAAATTCTTTAAAATGTGGTTGTAAAGATCTTTTTCCTTAAAAAAAAAAGGAAATTATATTTTTAAAAGTATAAAATAAAAATCATTACTCATGAAAGAGCTGAGTAGTAAATATGAACAGACAGAAGAACATGATACTGAAGAATATGTAAAGAGAAACAATGCTATTAGATGATTTTGTTCCCCTGAACACCACTGTCAGCACAATCTGTTGTTTGTTAGAAAAAGCATCTACAGATGGAAGAACATCACATAGAACATGTAATTTAGAAGTATGCACTCAAAAAATAACAATCCTGCAACATGAAAAATGTCACTGAAATTCCAAAATAGTAGTGAAGGAAAAAAAAGGACCAAAGGGGCAGGAAAAAAAAAAAAAGAAAGGAAAACAAAGCGAACATCTCAAGATATAATATAATTCACAAGAAAAATTCACACTATCCACTGCAAAACATAACTATCTGGTACCAATCAACAGGAATACTGTGAAGACAGAATTGATTCAAGGAGACGTTTCTTCGCCCATCCCGCCAGTGGCTGCGGGCAGTGAGAGGCTCCCGGCAGCACAGCAGGGAGGCCATGGCCTGGGCCTATCCCAGACGGGAGCTGCTCTGAGCTGCACCTGTGCCTTGCTGGGATATATAAAACCTATGCCCTATGCCAGGGATATTATTTGGGTCTAAACAGGCACCTGAGTTTATCTTCATCTCTCCTTGACCCCTGGATATCTCCTCCTGTTTCCAGACCCCAGTCCTCACTCAGGATCGCCATTAAGGCTTCCTGGGCCTAATTCCCTAATTGTCCTTTTGCCTCTGGTGGTGCTTGAAGGTGCTCAGCCTGTTGTGCAGCTACTGCCACCGCCACTTCCCCTTACTCCAGGGCTGCCGAACATCCCTGCTTCAGCACCCTGCTGCAAGCAGGTTATCCTCTGTTCATAACCATCTACACGACCTTGCAACTTCTAAAACTTATCTTCCTGCCTCACTGCCTTCTTGATGTGTGGTCATTAATAGCTAAAACAAATAGATGTGCTGATCACCTATTTTTCTCATACTATACCTCTCTTTAGCCAGTTTTAACACAATTTTCTCCACTGATACCAGGGTGGCCTTATCTGGGCTTGAGCCCAGGAAACAGGATAATCGATTTTCATAGCCATTTCTTTCCATGATCTGGTCTAGTCAGGTACCACGGACTCATTTTGGGAGTCAGGGTCATCCACCGTCTTCCCTTCCAAAATGCCCTTCTGTTCAAACAAAAAGATTCCTCAAAGGTCTAAAACCCCTTTTCCCCAAACTGCTGACCCAGAAGCCAGCAAGTGCTTAAAAAGCCTTTACTGATCTCGTGTTAGTTCAACAGATTGATCACATTCTCCACTAAAATCATGTCACACAGAAAGACTGTTCAATTCACATAGTTTAAGTGAAATTAAGATTGAAGAAGTTTATTGATTTATTAACAACATATAATTAACTAACAATCTGTGGGCTCTACATTCAGGAGATATATCAGCAATGCAGCAATAAAACTGCAATCCCAGGCACTTACCAAAGGTTAGTAAACAATTACAGATTTCTGAACAGCCTTGTATAACTAATCCCCAAAAGTTCTCATCACACCCCGCACACGCATGCACACACGCACCCGCACACAAGCACACACGCACAGTTGGGCGCTCCTCAGTCATGCAGGTCACCAGCACACCCGGGAGCGTGGGTTCCCCTCTTCTTCCCGTGGGAGATGCAGATGCGCTAATGGTATGTGAGCCCCTGACACCCCCAAAAATCCTGTGGACTCACATGCAGGGGGACATCCCACGAGGCCCTGCGCACCCCCGGGGCGGGTGCCTGCACGCTGCCCCGCAGGGCCAGCCCGCTGGCTGGGCACAGGCACCCCACGGGAGGGATGCTCTGCCCTGGCTCGTCGGAGGTCGCAAAGCTGGGGGCGACTCTTGCAGTGTCCAGCCCGGTTTGGGAGTTGCCCTGTTCCCACTTCCCTCTCCCCACTGGTACAAAGTCTCATGCTTCTTCCTCATGTCCTTTCAAGCAGGTTCCTCTTTCCTTGCAGACGGCTTCTTTGCAGTCTCTAATTCCTTGGTTCCTCTTCAGTCCAGCTGATGGGTATCTTCCTCTTCAGCATGACCAGCCTGGAGCAGATGCCCTCCCAGGTGCTTCTGGGTCTTCCATGCATACACGGGGACTGTGCTCCTGCTCCTATTTAACTGCTGTTGTTACCCAGGGCAATTTGCAAAAGGTGGGCTGTGCAGACACACCTTACAAGACAAACACAATTTGAAATAGGCATGGTATTTGAAAATTAATATGACAAAACTCAATATGAGATCTTATGAAAGGAAAAGTAATTTTTTAATAGAAAAATCTCTAAATTGATTTTGCCTGTTCACATTCTCACATCCGCTTATTCAAAGCGTCAGGTTGTGTGTGTGCAAATGATCTGCAAAGGAAAAAGCAGAGGATGTGGCTAGCTACCTTTCAAGACATCACTGCATCTATGGAGTTCTTGAATGAACGGATTTTGGACTTCCTTTTATATCTGTTGGATTGGATGCTGTATGGGATATTTGCTCATTATTTTGTTTCATAAGTTGCATGCAAGCAAACAAAATGACTCTTCGTTTGCTCCTTCCCAGTCATCCTCCCTTTATCTTGCTGAAGGGGAATTAGAAGCCCCCTGACTTACAAGAAAGCAAAGATTTTTTTGTTTTTTCTTCTTATTGCAACATAATGTGTGTATTAGGATAGAGTTAGAGGGTCAGAAACATAACCCAGTCCTCTTCTTACACCCCACACATTCTCACTCTAGGCTTTACTGTGTGCTGACTGGTTGACAGGCCTGAATCTATTACTCTTAATACAAAATGTACAGCTGTTCTACTCGCAAGAACAGTGGAGAGTGAGGTCACTGAAACATTGAAGAGAAATTTAATTGGTATCTTTCTGGCTCAGTACCTCTATATTAATGCTGGTGGAATTCTTCCTCACGCAAAATCAGGGCTAGTGATTTTTTGCACCACTTTTTAAAGAATGGCATCTTATTCTATTTTGATATAGTCAAATTATATTCTGCTTCCATTAGGTCTTCACAAAAGACATATATTTTAATTCCAGTTTTACAAATTCTAAAAACTTTAGCTCTACCAATTGTTTAGATTTTTGTGGTTACTTCCTGATTTGCCACATATGCTGTATTTATGCTCCTTAAAACAATTTAATGAATGTGATCTTGTTAATGAGATCCTAAATAACTTCATGAAGAACGTGACTTGTCTCCCAAACTCATCTTAAAGTAAGCTAATGTACTTCTTTCAAATCCTTTTTTAAGCTAAGTTGTGTAACTTGTTGTTCTAATTAAGCTTTTATCAAAAGCTGTTCTGAAGCCTTATTTCAAGAGATACTACATATGCTTTAGTGTTATCTTTCCTCGGACTGAGCTAGAAATTAACATTTAATTTGTTTTTACTGTGCAAATATCAACCTTTACCATACCTTTCACTTTCACTCTTTGACATTGCTCATCTATTTATTTTAAAGATTTCTGAGGCACCAGTAGTGAGCTAAAAATAATTTCTTGCTTCTGAACCACTTAGCATGACTGTCACTTAGAGAAAACAAAAAAATAGCAAATCTATCGATCTGTTCCTATCCCCACCCCATACACCCGCAAAACCTGCAACTGTGTACTTGCCAGCCTATCATTCATTTCTGCACCAAAAAATTCTATTTTTCAATTTGCTAGAGAGAATGCTGGACTTCAGATTGTCTGATCTTGAGAGTATCAACACGGCGAGATTTGTCTGTTCATGAGTATTGATGGCCATGTGGAGTAAAAAAATGTTTCTGTGCTGAACTATCCATTCACCTTTGAACTAACATGTGAAACAAAATGGTTGAGTTCTGGGGTTTTGGGATGGTTACTTGTTTGGTGGATTTTTGGTCTCGCTCTAAATTTCTGGCAGGTTCTAACTCTCTGAAAAGGAGATCTTGGCTTCTTTTAATTGCATAAGTAACTATAAGAAGCTTTTTTCTGAACAACTCTGTATCTTTTTGTGATAAAGTTGGCATATCCACACCAAAAAATTCCTTAGATACAGAAAAGCCCAAGTGTATTGACATTATTCTCATACTTTTTAAATAGGAACTATCTTATGAAGGATGGGACAGTTAAACTGGAGGATCAGTCAGATGAGATCATAAAAGTAGAATCTGGATCTGTATTAACAAGTTATGCAACACTAGGCAGACATCCAAATACTGAAATTTTAGATATTGTTATAGTAAGCTGAGAAGATCAAAATAATAGCAGAAACCAACAAAATAAATAAGGAGTATCCCAATTGTACCACTATTATCCTTTGCTATTGAAAACCTGTGAGACTGCGGGAGCAGTGTGAGTAAAAATGGTTCAACAACTAGAAAAAATATGGCATCTTGACAGAAAATCTATTTCTGATACACAGTAAATGATACATCAGTAAGATAACAATAACAAGCATTACCAGGTATAGTCTCCTTATTAAGGATACATCTGGTGAGAAAAGTGGAATTTCAGATAGTACTAAATAATGTAAAGTATTCCACACATTCCAGTAAAAAAGTTTATACAATTATGTTTGTATTCATATAAAAGAACACAAAGTGTTATAAGATGGGCCTCGTTCTCAGGAAGTGAAAATTTTGTGACAAAAATGACTATATGGTTAGAAAAACTATCTGAGCAGAGACTCAAACAACTGCAAAAAAGTTTAGTTTAGAGAGACAAAGAGTAAAAGGTACTAGAGTGGTGCTATTGGCACAGCCTTGAATAAAGAATACTCAATACATTTAAGAATGTATTGTCTGTCCTTAGATGTGATTCAGGCAGTAACTTGACATAAATGAAAAAGGAATTAGACATCTATTACCTCTCTAGTCACAGGGCTTTTTTTTTTTTTTTTTTTTCCTGGGGCAGGAAGATGGTCAGGGGAGGATTGTTTTCTTTCCTCCTTTTTTATTTTTTTTCCCCCCACAAAAGATATCTAAACTTTATAATTTAGGATCGTACCATACTTTGGAGCACTATGCAAGAACAACCCAGCTAGGTCCATCCCAAATTCTTCCAACCGTGTATTTTACTACAGCACAATTCAAAGCTTGGATCCTGAAAGATTTGTAGCCTATTCCACTCAAAATCTTTTTTATGGACAAAAAGGAAGTATGCATTAGATACAAGTAAATCCAAGAATTTTTTGTTAGTATAACTGAAATCCTAAACAGTTTAATTCAAGAATTATTATTAATCTAGATCTACTTGTTAGAGAAAAATAAATAAAAATAATATAATTAAAATTGATATACACACTTCTTAGTTTCTCCCCCTTTTCCTGATGTTTCCCCTACT
This sequence comes from Struthio camelus, assembly GCF_040807025.1. Classification (NCBI taxonomy): domain Eukaryota; kingdom Metazoa; phylum Chordata; class Aves; order Struthioniformes; family Struthionidae; genus Struthio; species Struthio camelus. The sequence continues at coordinate 144,872,391 of NC_090942.1, read as the reverse complement.
CTTCCGGGTTATAAGGTTAGTGGTTTCATTCTGATGGTGGTGGCAGGTGTTGAGGGGGATTATCAGCACATGGTATCCTTTGAAGGGAGGAGCACAATGTCCTTGTTGATGGTTTCTTCTTCTGCAATCTAGGATCCACTTAGGATCATTTTTATATTTGCTAACACATTGTATCACCTTTTACTTTTTCTTCATTGGTCTGCAGGTTCACATTACATCCAAATTTACTATATATGGTGGCTTTTACGTTTGTTAGTACTATTTCTTTGTCACCCCTATAACCAGTGTTGTCCAGCTCCAGGTCTGCATTTCTTTAACTGACTACTTGTGAGTTGTTTCTCTCTGTGGGGTCTCCAGTGAGAAGCCCGCACCCCATCCCTTACCACCCCAGGCCTGCACTCCTCTGCAATGCATCGTCTGCCTCCACTTCTCAAGGCCTCTGCTCTTGTACCGGGTCTATATTCCTCTACACTATGTCAGTGCGTTAGAGTTGTAAATAACTCATTCTACACAGAATAACTGTTTGATACTGCTGACTATATAAAACTATTGTTGTACCATGCAAATATAATCAAAAATAAACCAAATGAGTGATAGACACCTGATCAATCAGAGAAATTGCAGTCACAGCTAAATGAAGTCAAACAAAGCTGAAGGCAGGTAAAGGGAAGTTCAGACAGAGAAAGCCTGACAAGCCTTAGTCCTGAGGCCTTGCAAATTCATTATAAAGCTTAAGATCTATTACTAGCAATGGTTACACTGTATTATAGGGCTACATGGTTACAAGACATGTAAGCTCAGGTGCTACTATCTCACATAAAGCAGTGGATTCCACTATGTAAATGCCATTCATTTCAAAAGAGCAAATGTTCATGACACCTTCTGAGTATAAATCTATAATCTCTTTTCATATCTTTAGCAAACCAAATTAAATTTAGTCTTTATAAAATGTTGGTGGCTTAAAGACATATCCATTCTTTGTTAATATATTTCAAGCTAGAATTTATCTCTTACTATACAATCTTATAGATGGGTTATAGTCAATTTTTAACACATAAAAATTATATATCACTGTTCTTCAATTACATAGTTCATTCTCCTATGCATCAAGCACATTGTGGATTACTAATTTTCAGAATATATAGTAAGATAAGAAGGTTTAGTCCAAGGAAAGAAATGAAAACTTGGTATATTTTGCTCTAATACGTCTTAATTTATAAGTTTAAATGTGTGGATAACATTAAATGAAATCAGTAGGCCAAAGGAAAAAGAAAAAAAAAAAAAATCCTGTGGTGCTTCTTGTTGACATAGCCTAAAGTGTAAAATTATAGTCTCTAAACTGATTTGAAAGCAAAATGATGGTTATTAAATGATGAAAAAAATGTTGATAAACAAGAATTTCAAGGCAAGATGCTTAGAACTATACTTCCATATCCATATGTAGCCATGCAAAGAAATATGAATGAATGTTAGAAATCCAATTCCAGTCATTGACATAACCTTTGAAATTAAAATGGTTCAGTACTTTGCAAGCTCTGGAATGCATCTTCTTATTGCTGACCATGAAAATAATAGTGACTTAGGAAGAACACAGGCTGAAGACAAAGAGGGTAGCTGTTTGTTTTTGTGTTTTTTTTTTCCCTCATAATCATCTCAATGGTTTAGGAGCATGAGCATATTGAAAAGGAGAAAGCAAAAAAAAATCTATTTCTGTAGATTCTATTCACTGCATTCATTCAGTGTATATTGTCAATATCTTTACTTGACAAATACATAATTTTTTTGCATAAGTAGATAAAATTTTATGAGATATTGACTAAATAAGAAATCAGATTGATAGAACGAGCACAGGTTGCAGAAGGTATTAGCACAATTCCTCAAGACTGATTTCTGATAAATCTTATTTAATATCTTCATTAATGACATCAGCTTTAAGAGCAGGAATGTGATAATGACATTTGCTAATGGTCTAAAGAAAAGAAACATCATGAAGAGGAAGAATAGAATACTGCAGAGAGAAATTGGATGATCTTAAACACTGAGGTGACTTCATTGCACCAGAATGCATTGTCTTGCAACTGGAAAGTGAACCTGATCTTGATTGTCTGCCTACTGAATACCGCTACTAAAAATAAAAGGTAAAAGTAGTGGTGAGAAATGGAAAAAAGCTGTGTACTCCCAAAATACAAGGCAAGATAGAGAAGAAGAAAGAACTACGGATGACTGAACCACCTGTGTAATGCCACCCTGAGGTGAAAAGGTGTCTTACAAAACCCAGAACATATGTGATTTATTTCTGATACACAATAGGAAGTTTTAACAATACAGCAACTTTCAATATCCCATTTATAATACTGTTCTATGGACAACTCCAGGCATCCATATTAACAAAAATAAAGTTCAAAACGGAGTAAATACAAAGAACAAATGGGAAATGATGAGCCTTTCATAGGAGAAAACGTTTTATCTTATGAACTTAACTTAGGTAGACAAGCTTAATAAAGAACAAAATAAGGAAGATAAGGAAGATGTATGTAGTCTATAAATAAATCAGGAATGGACATTTTCAAGAGCCTAAATATTTTATTTGGATTTTAGAAGGATTTAACCACAAAAGGAACATGGTTACTTTTGAATCAATTTCATTTTGCATTTATAAAGAATAAATAACTTTAATGTTCACTAGAACCTGACTTTCCCACATGCCATTGCCATTCCCTAACCATGAAGCAGCATAATTTTTTTCACTCTCGCTCTCACTTCACAGGTAAATAGCTACTATAATCTAGATCAAAAGTATTTACTAATCACTAAACCTAAGCATCAGCTTACTGTGTGTGCTAGGGATCTACACTTTTTAAATTACGTAACTACAACAGCAACATCACAGTTACAGCTGATCTATTTATGACTCTAACCCTCATAATTCTTGGGGATCATATACAACCCTGATTGTTTAACTATAGCATTTTCTTGACATTTCAGGTCTATTTTCTTTAAAATTAAAGAAAAAAATATCAATAGCTCATAAAGATAAAAAATGATCTTTTACCATACCAAAGCATAGTTAAATAATTCTATCTAACTGGCCAAACTGACTTACAGAGAGTTTTTCTATGGAGATACTTTCCACCAAAACATGCAGGACAGGACAGTTTCTGATTCAGTCAATGGCTGCTGGTTCATGGGCAATCTCTGCCTATCTGTGGCTAAAGAGTGGATGATCAATAGAGGAAGAGAAACTACACTGCAGAAACTAATTTTGCTCTCATCTTGGTTTCTTTGGTTTCTGCATGGTGATTATTAACTATTAAAGGTCTAAATATGAAAACTATAATGGGAAAGGAACAGAAGCAGAAGACGCCTATAGTTTATCCTTTTAAATTTCAATTTTTCTTGAGTTTCTTGACTTTGCCTACTCATAGTTACACTATCCTTGCTGCACTGTCCTCTTGAAGTGTCATTAACATAATTGAAACTAGAATTTATTTAGTTCTACCTAAGTTGTTTCAAAGGGGCTTATAATATGCTTTTCCCCTTGGAGCATTAATTCACCCATTCAATTATCAGTGAAACAAGACAGAGGGAGCACAACTATATGTAACAATAAATTGTATTGCTGAAGTACTCCTAGAAAAGAGGATGTCCTTTCAATCTGTTCTAAACAATATGGATTTATCAGTATATTGGATAAGTTCTTAAATATTGATGACAACTTCTGTTCTGTTGTAGTGCTAACATGTAAAAAATAAATTTATTAGATACCATGTTTCACTTGCAGGCACATTCATAATAATCAGCTGTAAGTGTCTTGCTGTACTGGTGTACATTTTTTTACTTCATAGCTGCACAATGTAATGTGAAGTAACATATTGTGTTCTCATAATTAAACAGGTTTATGCCAATTGCTTCTATTAAATTCTAACTATCTTAGAAGAATATTTTCTCATCATTAAGGACTCCTGTTGCCCTTTCAAGATAGTACAAGTTTACCTTGATATTGGTAGGATTTTATCGATTGAGATCAATTCATCCATATATATATTAAGGCTTCTGCTTGACTTACAAGTACAAATCTGGCCTCTGGTGCCCTTCAAGCGATGACCAGCCTTTTTATTGGCTCTCTGCACTGTCACCTTTTTTTTTGGCACTGAGCAAGAGAACCAAAATATGGGTGCAATATAACCCATGTTCGTATCGTAAATAATATAAACACTTATATTTATGGAGGTGGTGTAAATCACGGTCTAGCCAGCAGCTACAGTAGGTACATATAGGCTGCTAAATATCTGTGAACTAAGCTCAAACTTTGAGTCCAAGGCTGACCATGCCGTTTGATTGTTAATTCACTCCTCAACTCTGCTGTGAACTTAGTTTTCTCCAAAATAAGTCTGATACAGGATGTAGCATCGCTGTGTCAGTATAAATTAGTCAGTACCATTTGGCCACATAGCTGGGGATTCTTTAGCTCTCTTTTATTTAGCAACATGAATATAAGTTTGGGGCCTTTTAGTTGTGTCTGAGTCCCAATACACAGTATTGGCTATGTTCATATAAAAGTTGCACATCTTTTTGTGTATATAAACAATGTAATAATTGTGACATTTACATCCACTGAAAAATGCATGTATTAACATATTTCAGAGGAGCTCTTTCTGTTTAGAGATAGAGAAGGAAGAAAGCAAGGGCGGGAGGAGAGTTTATTTTTAAGTAAGTTTAACATATAATGTCACCCTCAGCAGTCAAAGTGATAGACACTTTTGTTAATGAACAGACACTAAAGTATTCACTCTTTAGATGTACAAAATATTACATGAGACACTAGTAGAAAGCAGCGTTACTTTATGCCAGTTGACCAGCTAACATCATTTTTCCACTGCAAAATAAGTCAAATTCAAGACATTAGACAGACCAATGGACTGCCTGAAAGAGATCAGTTTTATATGGCTTATTTCTATTTTTTTTTCTGTGTTTCTTACCACATATAGGGATCAAATAAACAAAATATATTGTTATTTCTCTCTTCCTATCTCAGACTAAGGGCAATGTTGTTTTGCTGCAATACTTTTCTTAGAGTTTTCTCTAACGAATTTATTCACATCATTTAGCAACAAATCTGTTACACTGTTTACTGGTTTTAGGTTCATGGTGTTTTGTCTTTCTGTAACACAGAAAGTCTTATTAAATTAGATCTCACAAGTGTTAAATCCTTTTTCAGACTGCAGTAATAATTAATTCAGCATAGAATTTCTTTCCAAAGTCTTTTTTCATATTGCTTCCATTTATATCTATACACATAGAAAACATATTTTGATCTTTCATTTTCCTTCTTGTAAAATATTTGCACATTAGGATAAAATTAATCTAATTTCTAGGAAATATTATGTTTAAAATGTGTCAAAAAATTCATTACCATTTAAAATATTTCTTGCATTATTTTAAATATTTATCCTTTTTCTTTCATTTCTCTCTTTCATAGTTTATTTTTCTTTTTATTTTCTGTTTGGGTAGGGTGACTTGTGATAGATTCTGGCCTACTTTTTTAAAATTTCACAGAATTATTGGGGACCAGGGCTATAACTCCAAGTAAACACCATAGCCACATCCAGAGTCTACACATCCTTTACCACCTGGTGTCTAGGTATGCATGGAATTTGGGTATGTAAGTAGGAAGATTACAGATTGTCTGTCAACCAAGTCCTGAAGCTAGGCAATCAGGACAAGGACTCTAGGATGTAGCACAGCATGTTTACATTTTCGATCGGTTTAGGCATTTCTGATCAGACCCTTAAAAAAATTTGAGTTGGGTTTGATTACTGGAGACCACCATCTAATTCTCTATTTCTCAGAAGTAGGGAGGTTTATAAAGTTATTATTAGTCAGATAGGTTCCTTCTGCATAATATTTGATGATGAAAGCTATATGAAGATCTTGAGCTAAAGTCTTTTCCTGGAAACTTACTAAAACTTTTGATAATAGAAGCATTAGAATTACCTGTTAGTGCTTCTTCCTCCTCTGTGTCCACTTTCTTATTTTTAATTTATGGCTTCTTAAAGCCTTGATTTTGCTTATAAAATAGGCGTTTCACTGGAAAACCAAACAGATTGGATGATTATAAAGTGTGTTATATGTTTCTACTTTTGTCTGAAATAACTCTACTGCAGTGAGATTTGGGAATATAAAAAGAGTGTCTTAAATTTTGCTCTTAAAAAAAAAAAAAAAAAGATTTCACCAGGAGATTGAGAAACTCTTTTTCTTTTACATTGGTCTATTGAATAATATTTATATTTCAGATCGTTCATTATGGCACAGAAACAGACTTACACATTTAATAGTCTTCACTTGCAGTCTTTTATACAACTAGAAACAAGATAGCTAACCCTAATCCTATTTTTCTTTTTTTTCTTTTCTCAGACAATTTCTGTACAATATCTACCTGAATAGCTCTGACATGGCTTTACTTACACATCTGAAATTACATTGGACTAAAATAAATAAACAATATAAGTGGTAAGAATAAATAAAGCACACCTTATACATCGTCTGTCTGCAAGTAAACAATTGATAGGCGCCACACAGGCAAGCGTGGGACTCAGGATGGTGCAGCCCGTAGAAGAGGGGTTTGCTCTGGGGTGCTCCCCAAGAATTTAGGAACCCCGGGTGCACTACGGCCAGAGCCACCACACTGTGGGGTTGCCGTAGCCTCATGGGTGCGGAGCATGAGTGCAGAGCAAACCTAGTCAGCAAAGGAGAAGTGACACCGCAGACTCACACTGTAAGCATCTAGATACCTTGGAATTTCGTACTGATAGCTGTTGAATGTGCGTACTGATAGCTGCTGACTGTGCGCACTGAGAGCTGTTAAACGTGCGACTGCTAAACATGCGCACTGATAGCTGCTGAATGTACTGATAAGCATTCTGTTGACCATCCTGTCGGCATCCATACTGTTATGACCTGAGGCCATCTGTTCCATTGTCCAACTGTTGGTCTGGCACTGATTAATGAACTAAGCCCAGGAAGGATAAAAGGAAGTAAGCCACATACCTCTGTGTGGACTCGGACTCACCGACTCACCGTCAGCTGGCCTGCGGACCCGACAACCCACCCATCAGCCGGGACGCCCCTGATGCCAACTGCCAGAGAGAACCTGAATCCTCTTGGCGCAGCTCGAGCGTGGTGAGAACAATCCGGGGAAAACTATACCGGAGGGGTGGCCCATAAGGACAAGGAAAGGGCGAGAGCGGTCATTATACCGTGCATCCGAGAGCAGTCATTGTACTGTGCTTCCGTGGCTTAACCATAGAGCTCTGATATGTGTGTGTTTTTGATTCTTTACTATACTTCTTAGCTTTGTTATACTTGTAGATTGTCTGCTGTTAATGGTTTAGTGTTGTCCAGTGTCCGTCATATGTGTAGAACCTCTTAGATCTAATAAATTCTTACATCTGACGAAGAATGATCTCTCGAGTTCAGTGCAACTAATCCCAGAATACGAAAGAATCCCGGACGCCCCTCTAGTGGCGCGTCACAACAATTTAGGTGCTAATATAATTCAAAGCCTAGTTCAAGATTTGCTCTTCTTTCATTAAAGTCTTAATGAAAAAGCAGTAGAAAAAAAAAATCTGTGCATGCGAATTTGGAGTGTAGACAAGACAATGCATACAGACACCCTCTATTCTAACAGAATCATTTATTACTGTGATGCCAAGAAATACGAAATAAATCTGACTGAAGTTGCTTTCCATTATTTCTTCTTTCTATCAGATATCTTCTATTAGATTTAATTGAATCTTCTCCAACAACCAGTTTAGCAACAGCAAATAGCACTAACAATTTAGTAAGTGTTTCTTTTCCTCATTTAACTCATTTTAAACTTTTTTTGTGCATTATTTAAAGGTCTTAATCACACTTGCACCAAGTGAACAAGAAAAAAAGAAATTATTCCTTTATTTCTATCTTCTACTGAAGCCATACCACTAGCAAGCTAGAGCTTTGTGCAAAACTACACTTAGTATTGATGCGGTTGTTTCAGTATTTTGCTATTCCACAGATCAAGATTATACTATTTTTTTTTGTCTGACTTCTAGACCAGTGTATCCAGCCTCTATTTTTGGCAATATGTTGAGGGACGAATGTCCCTATGCAGAGGATCACTCACTCTGCCACAGACGTTAATGAAGAAATGGGGCTGAAGCTGCACTATTCCAGGGCCTGCATATGGATGTCTTCTTTCTGTTCTTTCTTGCAGTATGTCTCCGCAGGGACCAGCCTGTCAGAAGCATCTTTATCTTTCTGCATATCTTTTGCTTAAAAAGAAGCTTTCAAATAGCAGGGGGAAAAGCATGTAAGTAAACACCGACAACATTAATTTGCCTACCCAAAGGGAGGGTTGTCTTGCAGTATCTTTAGCTGTTTCACTAGTATGAGGCCTGATGATCCTCCTCCCTGCCCCTTGGAGGATCCAGTGGGTCTAAGAAAAGAAGGGGATGGTAAAGTATGAAATCATCTAATTGCTAATTTACAAGCCAGAATTTATTAATCCTGCTTTCTTTATTCTGTGGAGGTGGAGCACAAGACTGACATTAAGAAGGTAAGGTCCTCATGGCACAGCCCCCTTGCCTACCTGCAAAATGCTCAGCATGAATCCTAGTGTGTTCCACAATAACAAGTATAAAATAGGATTGAAAATGGAGGAAAAAACAAATTCCATCCAACCACTTTATTTACTTGTAATTTAACTATCTGCCTTTAATTGGGTTAAAGGGGTTAATGAAATGTTTTGTTATAGGAGTTTGTGATCTGGCAGTTTTGTAGAGAGCGAAGGAATAAATAATTTGCTTCAAGAAACAGGTAATTCTATATGCAAAAGCAAGATGCCCGTGTAACTTCGTCATTATTTGGCACTCATGACACTTGGCAAAGAGCTTGCTAACTTGCCAGCAGTCTTCAAGCCCTCCGTTTTGTAGTTCATAAGTGTAAAGAGATAAGAGAATATATCTGGACTGGAAATAATTTCAGCAAGTTTTATAATATACATTGTCCTCTGCGCTCTGATGGTCTGCCCAGAGAATCTGTGGGCCAATTAATCCCGCTCAGGGCTGAACTAATTCTAAATATTGAACATAATGCTTCTCTGTCGCTGAAAGGTTTATTTTTGACCCAACAGAGGCAAGAAAAATGCCCAACGGCAGTAGAGAGGTCATTATAGGGAAGGTGTTCCTCCCCCATTTGGTTGCTGAAATGTAGTACATGGAAACTAAACCTTGTACAGACACTTTACTGTTAAATCATTTCTCTCAAATGTACAAATCTGATCTCATAATTCTTTATGGTTGATTTTGTTACTGATAAATATATCCTTCTACAATAGCACTATCTGCAACACTATAATTTTTACTTTTTTTTTTTTCTAGAACCATTTAAATTGATTTTTCTTGTTTTTAAAGTTCCCCTACCTGTCCTGTACGTATGACGAGAGGATGAATACATCTTGAAATAGATGAGCAACTGTGATACAATGCCAGTTCTTTTCAGTATCACTTTAGAAAGAACTATAATAGCATCCGTCAGTAAAATAGGTGTTCTTTCTAAAGAACTATCATAAACTAGATTTTTTTAGTGTATTTTATTTATTAGGAACTATCTATGTGAGATACAGGGATGACATATATAGGATGACAAACATCTTTTTTTAACTGCTAAAGGACCTTAAAAATTAAGGAAACTGTCACTGAAGTGATTTTACAGTTATTACAAACCATAGCCTGTGAAATTAGAATTTAGTAGCATTTTGAGAGATGTTTGTCTGGAAATGAGGCATCTAGAAACATCAAGTAGTGCTTTTAGTTTCAGCAAAGGGCAAGGACTAATTTGCATGCTTCTATGGCTCTTCCTATGAGCTGATCAACAAAGCAATGTTGGCTTCAGTCCTGACAATTCTGGCTGATAGCCTCACTTCCCTGGCTGCATGGTGTGTGACTCATGCATTTATAAAGTGCACGAGGGATAAAGGGATTCATCCTGCACTCATTGACTTCAGTGGAACAGTATCAAACACAGAGACTCATTGAAACTCAATGGGATTTAGACTCCTAGGCAGAGCTGTACAAAAAACTGATTCTTTAGTTGTTACACTGACATTTTTAAGTAGATGGAAAAATAAAAAAGTAAAAACTGGGTTGATTAGAAACATTACCATGCTTATTTTCTTGGAACAACTAAAAGTCAAACAAAGTATGTCATTTGTCTTAAAATAAAATTCTTCTGTTTAGGAGGAAAGGACGATCTGATTTTTTATTATTTTAATAATTTTTAAAATGGAAAAAGGTGTTTCAAAACAAACAAAGTAAATATTTCACTCTGAAAATGTTGATACGAAAACTTCAGTTAAAAGAAAACATCATTTTCACTAAAGCTGTTCATGAATAATTTCAGTATCTCCAGATTGCATCTTTTTTTAAATAAATAATTTATAGAAGAATATATTGCTCATACTATCTATGCTAAAGTACCTTCTCAAGCTGGGATTTACAGTTTTGTTTCCTTAGTGGAGAAGGGCTTGCTCTGAGGCAGCTCCAGGGGTTTGTCCTTCCTCCAGTGCAGTCCTTTCCCACAGAGATGCCTATTCTTACCTCATAGCTGACTTCTGAAGATGCTGCTGAACCATCCTGCCTTTTAAAAATGAAAGCAGCACGAATTTTGAGTCATTTAATGCAGCAGGTTGTAAACTGTGCTCACTCAGGATCTGATTCACAGAAAAGTGAGCAGGCTATTTAGCAAAGAGATGGAAGAACCCAAGGGCTCACTGGGACAAACTGGGAAGATAGTCGTGTGTACCCCAGCGGGGTTTTGAACAGCCCTTGTTTGTTAGTCAGAGCCATTAGGCAGGCATTTGAAATATATTTCATGAACTATATCCCACTGGTTATAGTGGGACGTACCTACATGCTTCCACAGTCTGGTCTTTAAATAGCACAAGTCTAAATAGACCTGTAATTTAAACACCTTAAACATTTTGGACTTAAGTGGAACTAAAACAGTTTGTTCCAGCTTAGAATTATCTCCTTCTCCTGCCCTTCTGTTCCTTTTCCTCTAAAGCTACTTTTACAGAAATGACAAGTCAAGTTGCTGTAACTTTTTTTTTTTTTTCAGTTAGAGTTTGCAACTCTTTTGCCTTCACCAGGATTAATTTAAAAGAGTAAAGCATTTTTATGACTTAAAGTCACCTCTGCATCTTTCGGCTTGGTAGCTGTGCTCATACCACACTTTTGAAAGACTAAAGAATAAAGAGCTTGTATTTGGATGCCCAGGACTTTATCACAATCTCCTCGTAAAATTAAAATCAGTCAGCTACGAAGTAAAAGCTCTAAAACAGAAGACAAAACACTATCTGTAATTTGTTATACAGATTTAGCTTAGACATTTGACAAGGCTTCTCACAGGGGATATATAAAAAAGATAGTGCCAAGTTTATGAATTGACTTGGAACATCCTTATAGAGATTCCCTCTTTGTCAGGCTAAGACTCTGATAGATAGCTGTGATTTTAGAGTGTACTGGATGACGGGATATAGCCTTAAGGGAACAGTGGTGTGTATTAGTTGTACATAAAGCTTTGACAAAAACAAGTACAAAAATATATTAATTTCATCTCATAATTCATTTCAAAACAATGCAAGAGTAATTATTATAAAAAAGGGGTTTTTTTTCATTCTTTGATACTGAAATCTTAATGTGAAATTTTAAAAGGTTAAAGACTGCTTACTATATATGAGTTTCTCTGTAATAGCAAATTAACTACTCATGCAATTAAGCAATCTGCTTAGATTTCTTACTCTGATTTTTGAAGTGTTAATAGAGCTAAATTACTCAAATCTAGAAATGTTAATTAGATGAAGAAATGGAGAAAAGGAGGAGCAATGTGAAATATAGATTAAAAAAAGAAAATAAATATTTCAATTGAGAATAAAAAATAAAAAAGAGAAATGAAATAGTAACAAAATAACTATAAATGACTTGATTCCACCCATGATACAGTAGAATATTTCATTTATTTAGGGCTTATTGATGACAAAGCCACATAGCTATGGCTAAATTAAAATTCCTATTTATTTTAAGTGCTGGAAGTACCTGGGATATTCTGAGCCACTGGGAGTGTGTCTCTGAATCATCATGAACATCAGGGACGAGACTCAGAGCCAGGCTGTTGGAAACTAAATTTACAGGTCAGGCGGCTCTCTAAAGTGCTTGGTAATTAGTGGAGATCTAGGCAACACAGCCACTGAAGACTAGAAAGCCGTTCAGATAAGGCACTGATAAGCCGTTCAGATAAGGCAGATTTTACTTTAGGATGAGTACGCAACTGGCTGTATTGACTAGATAACAGTGTAGACACACTAAAATGTAATATAGGCCCTTATGTTGCAAACACCTACATTTAAGTGCCTGAATCTGAAGCAGAATTTCACCGCCATTTACCACCTATTCTCAATACACATGTACAGAAGAAAGTGCTGTAATTTTAACAGTAGCCTCTATGCAGCTGATCACAGAAACTTTGAATTCATTTTCCTGAACATTTCTTCTTAATATCTTTTCATACTGAACATATCTCTGTGTGCACAGGGTTGGTATATGTACGACAAGCTTTATCGGAAACCTGCACCCTTCCCGACTGGCCAGTGGAGGTAAGGAGGGTACCCCGCAAGACCTGAAAAGGCACGGGATGCCTGTGCTTGTGCCGCAGAATCTTTCCCTGAAACCCTTCAGATTGGGAGAAGGTGGCAGCACAGCTGCTTGCTGACCACAGAGGACGGGGGGCACTGAGCTTCCTAGGCTCTTCCCTGAGAGCTGGAGGGGACATGGTCTCCTAGGATTTGCCTATGATTTTCCCCACGTTTGGCTCCTGACTGTCCCTTCCGTATTTTAACTCTTAACCAATCGGACTCACGCTATTTCCAGTTTTTCTCCTTCAAAGCAAGCACAAGGAAAATTGTGCCAATTTCTGGTTTGAGATAGTTTCAGTTTGGCCAAAAAAAAAAAAAAAAAAAAAAACAACTTCCAAAGAATCACGACTGCGCCCCAGGGCTCCATTCCCTGGATTTATAAAAAGAAGTGCTCTAAAAAAAGGCCTGTTATCGTCCTTGCCTAAAACACACCTGAATGCTCTTCTCATCTATATAGAGCACTTTTCTGCATGTTGCTCAGAATTTTTATTCAAAACAGAGAGGTTTTCCCTGTGCTCTCTTCTCAAGGTTAATTGTCATGTTGCTATTGACTCTCAAATGATGGCTTCATTTTACTACCTGTCCCTGGGGCATAAAGAATGTGGCACAGAAATTAATGTTCCTGAAAGCATGACTAGCCAAATGTGGTAGGAAGGCTTTGTTGAAGTGTAAAGAGGCTGGACAGACTGACAGTCCTTTCTTTCCCCCTATTTCTCATCCAAAGCCTGGTCACCTTTAAATCGTGATAAACAGTAAATATTAATTATGACAAAGAGGAGAGCTGTTTTAAGCATTTTTGGAGGATATGCAACGGACTGAGGCGTAACATACACCAGCAGTCTGAAAGAATAAAATAAGACAAAACGGAACATCAGGTAAAAACAATTAAAAATAGTACTTCATTAGGAGAAGTTGCAGGCATTAATTTCAAGATACAACTGATACCATAGCAAATCTTTTCTTCCACAAAGATTAGTAACAAAGATGATAAATAGTGTGATTAAGTATTACACAAAACCTAAGGTGATGTGTCACGAATATTACCTGAATACATATATTTTATAGGAGAAAAGAAAAGGAAAGTTGTAGCTGGAAAAAAAAAAAAACAACAAGCTTTTATATAAATATGTTGCTTGGCTCCGAATCAGTTATAGGAGCAGTTAATATTTTTTTTCATTCAGCTGCTGAAAAAAAAATTACTAAAATACTTTGGATTTACCAAAGAATAATAAAAATAAAAATCTATTGCGTATTCTTCTGAAGTAGATTTATTATGAACTCAAGGTATTCTACTTCATTTGAAAGATCTTTCTTTTTTAATCAGAAATAAATGATGCTGATAACTGCTGCATGTTGTTTCAAAATAGCAAACAAAAAAGTCAGACGTTGCATTTTGAAAAAAATTCACAAAAATGTGTTATATTTTCTACTTTTTCTCTCTCCCTTCGACCCCTAATACTTAAGGAAATTCAGTTAGTCTGGAATGAGTTGGGGGGGAGCTACGAGGTGGATGATTATTCATTTCATTGAGAACACTTTTTTCAGTTTTAATTATTACAGACTAAATCCTAAGGGTTACTTTTTGTAGACAGCAATAGATTTAGTGATTTGTATCTTTATTCTGTAGCAGGTATTTACTTCATTTGCTTCAGCAAAGTTTCTCTTGACTTCTTTCCAGTGATCTGTGATAGCAGAGTTTATGCTATATCATGCCAGTAGCTTGCAATGTAACAGGGTACAATTCAGCAGCAAAAACCCAACATAGTTTTGGATTGCTTTTGCAGAACCATGTTAAATACAGGACAGACATCCTGAGGGAGGTATTTATCATTGAACAAGGACAAATTATGACAAACTGCAATGGCAAGTGAGGTAGTGAAATGTAATTATGTACAAGCAAAATGATGAAGAAAGGCATTGTACTGCTAAGATCTATTGTTAATCTTTGAATTCCTAAGGGAAGAGATTAAAGTCCAATTGATCAAGCCACATGATGCTCAACCTTACAATATGCTGTTAATATACTATAAGAAATAATGCTGGATTGATTCCTTAGAGGATTTAATAAGCTTGTTTTTGTTGTTATTTTCTCTTGATTATTTTGTTGTTTTGCGTATGGGACACATATTATAAATCACTTGGTTAACAAGACTTCCAGCAGAATCATAGGAGAATATTTCCTCTTCACACTCCAGGTGGGTTCCTATCCTTTTTAAGTTGTTCTTCTTCATGCAACAGGTAGAAGCAAAAGTTACAAATTTGGGGAGATTATTGAGAATTTTCCTTATTTTTAGGTTGCTTTTGCTTATCAGAACATATCAGAACATTAAATGATATAAAAACATAGGGAGAAACAATCATAATACATTTTACTTTCTGTAAAAGATTTTGAATATCATAATAAACATCAAAGGAGGAAAATTCCATTAATTGTTAAATTTATGTATATGCCTTCTTAACGGTATCTTGTGTAACTACATAGTTGAGACATATTCTGTGAATGTAAGTTGAAACTCTGGGGACATGGTTACTTACTTCCATAGAAGTAAGGTTCGTATCTAGTCTATTCAAAATGTGAAACCTTGAAAATTCACCTTATATGGATTATCTTGTATTACTGTAAAAAAGAAATGCATTTTCAAACCATGGAAGCCTTTAGTCTTAACATCTGACAATGTTTTAGAGAACAATTAATATCAAGACAAAAAATATGAATTTTTGACATAAATTCATATATGAATTTATAATACACCTGTAGAACTCAGCAGACAGAAATTTCAGTTAAATAGGCAATGTTGGTGAGAATACAGATACTAAATATCTCCAGTGATCAGAAAATCTTGTCTATTGCTGCCTTCTGATGGGTTCCACGTCTAATCCTGTAAAGCATGTTAGACTATTGTAGAGTCTGATAATGAAGTATGGTTCCCATTGATGGAGATTCAAAAGTTAGATATAAATCACCTGATATTTCCTTTTTAAAAAACACTATATTATTATTAGTAGTAGTAGTATCATTTTAGTATCCTTATTGACAGAAGAAATCTTTCAATTAGTACCTAATGTACAGTATTAGTCTCCAGATCTGCAAAATCAATATACTTCCTAAAGGAACACTTGCTTTCTATAAATTTTAGCTTTTCAGCAACACTGAAAATGATAGATTTACTTAGAGATCTGATTGAGACTATTTAGACATTGTTCTCACTGACGTAAAGCAATGCCACTTGTAGACATGCAAGTCTGGTATAAAAAGGTTGACTTAAGACCTTTCTCTGCAGAAAGTTAGGAAGCTGAAGGAATTGCGATGGAGGAGGGAAAACAAAAAACAAAAAAAACCAGTCAGCCATTATGTGAAATGACTGTTTTTCATATATGGGCAAATTTCAACATTATGGTTGTGAGTTTTTTTGTCCTGCTTGAGTACATAGAATAATGAGTCACAGGATTAATAATATTACTCAGTTGAGGGCAGGAAGCTGATGTTGCTGTTCTTATTACCATCACAACTGATTTGCCAAGCCGTTATTGTCAGGACATTGCATCCATTTAGCAAATTTCATTAATATAGCATGGCACGTGAGATCAGAAGTGTGCAGATGATGGTAATGCTAATTTGAAGTTCAGGAAAAAATCAATTTTAAAAAGAATGCATTAGATACAGGAATCCATTTGTTTACTTCTTTCCTAATTATTATAACTTTGTTTTTGTCCTCTAATAAGGATAGCTAAGGATTTTTTTTTCTGGGACTATGAAGTTATGCACTTTAATAACATGAAGTTCATGTTGAATTGCATGTCTTTGACTGATTCATGACCTCATTTTGATCTAGAGGTGTAATTTTCAGCAGTTCAAGAAAACCCCATTCACTGCTAGGAATTAGAACTAAATAGATCTCTGACCAGTAAGAGATCCTTGTAGTAATATGAAAAGAAGCCATTGCAAATTTTTAAGATGAAAAGGAAAAAAATTGAGAAGTATGGCTTAAGGCATTCTCCTGAATTCTTTATCTGCCTTGAACCTGGGCTTAGCAAAAATTAGCACTAGTGCAACATAATACAGATTTTGTTTGGTCTGATTCTTGTAAAGCTCTTTGAGAGAAATCAAGTTCATCAGTTTTATCTGGAGATTGCAAAACAAACTTTGAGAGGAAAGGGATAGATTCTTTATAACTAATGTATTGAATCCTGCAGGATCATACAGTACATGACTGAGAAAGGTTATGGGTACAGATGAAGCAGGATACACTGAAACTCAGACTCTCCCATATGTTTTTTTACCAATATCTCTGTTCCTTTTCTCACAGCCACAAAGTAGTGTCTGTGTCAAAGCAGAGGGTAGAAGTTATTTAGCAGTAGGAAGTAAAGCAGACTGGTCTCTTCCCTTCTGAGCAAGATAAAGCACAGGCTGGGGTGAAGAAAGAGCTCCTAGTGAACAGAAAGGGATTTCTACAGAAACAAACATATTTTTTCCACCTGCTTTTCATTCATACATTTTCTCTGTCTTTTTCTACAAAGTGTAAAGACCCAAAAGGCAAGTCATGCAGTCTGCTTTCTTCTTTCAAAAGCATAAAGAAAGCCAAGGGAGCTGATATTCTCAAAACACCTTGTAGGTCCTATATGGCAATTTATTCTGTCTTGTCTCTGAAGAAAAGCTTCTCAGTTGAAGGAGGGAAAAGGAAATGTTTCTGTGAAACTTTGACTTTTATAAAAAAATGAAGGTGTTCAGCCAGCTCCACTCCACAGTAAAGAGTGCAGTATAGCCTTCCCTGAGGAGCAGAGCATGAGTATTTTATCAGAGAACAATCCTCTGCCTTGAGGACTGTCAGTAAGAGTAGATTTATGACCTGAAGCTTAGCTGCACAGAAAAGGTGGAGAACAAGCAGAGCAATCACTTCCACCCGGATACGAATAGTTCCTCTCCTTCCACCCTCCAACCAATTTGCTTGGAAAACGGACGGTTGCTTAGTAGCACTGCCCGCTTCTTTCCATAGCTCTGTACGGTAAATGTCATGATCATTTGTTTCTTTCCTGCTCTAATTTTAGATTTTGCAGGCAACTTGATTTGAAGGCATACTCTAAGGAAACTGAAAGCCTCAGGAAAGAGATGATGTGTTTTCCTCCTGACAGAAGCTGACTTTAAAGAGTGAAATTTCACTTAAAAAAAATCACCTAAATAGCACTAAATAACAAAGTAGGAAATACAATATAAACAAAACAAACAAAAAAACCAAACAAACAGCAGGAAAACAACACAGTATTACGCATGGTGCCAAATACAGTATAGAAGAATAGCCATATAGCTGTGAAGCAGTAAGAAGCAGAAATATAAACTTTCAGCATTGCTGCTAAGACCAATATACTACAAATGTAAGTCAGCTGAAGCTTTGTACCAAGAAAAAAAGGGGGGAAAAATGCTGAAAATTTAGAATGCTGTCAACTGAGTTTTATGTTACTTTTATAGATTAAAATGCATCAATAAAATGTACATTTCTTGGAAAGTAGATCAGCTAAAATTGTCTCAAGCATCTTTAATTATCTGTAATTTAATGCTGATATGGTGGCAGTGATGATAAAGTGGCAAAAGCTGATCTGAAAACTGCTATATTCTGGGAACTAGTGTTTGCAATCACTTGCTTGTATTTCCTTGAAAGTACAGTTGGGTACAGATAATTTTATTATCAACATTAACAGTAAGAGTATAACAAAAATATGCACCTCTGTAGTAAAAAAAGATATGAGGATGACTTGCAGTGGCAGATCTTCATATGCTATAAATTGACAAAGTTCTATTCAATTTAATGCAGTAATTTACTCTGAATGTCACTATCAGGTTCTCTCTTGCTGTACAAGCTGGTTTTAGTTTGTTTGCTTCCTTTGTTTTGCTTCTGGATTCAATGTTGTTGTGGCACAGATGTCCTTGTCAAATCAAACCCACCCTTCAACCTCTTCTGTGAAATATGAAGTTTAAAGTGAAAGTGTACTCCAGTTAATGAAGACAATTATTGTTCTAAACATGTCACCTGTGTCACATAGGAAACACTTGAGGGCATATTTCTTTGACAGTTATTTAATTATTATAGGGTTAAATAAAGTATATTCTTGCCTTACTCACTTTGAAGCAACCAAACAAACACCTCTCAGATTAATTACGATATCATATGTCATTATTCTTATTTTTGTCCATTTTGAGACTAAGCTGAATTTATTTTTTAACTATCATTTGATGTGACTACTCATTAGAAACTCAGATATACGCCAACTACTGCATCTAGTTTTCCCTTTATTCTGTTATGAGATCTGGTGAACCTTTGCACTTGTGTGTAAGTCATGACACAATGTGGGTCCTTTAATATCATTTTATCAGGGTGATAGTATTTCTTTAACATGACATTTTGTTCTTTAATCTGTTTATTATGAGCATCATTGTTTACTGCTTGCGTACAATCTGCAGAGTAAATTGTTAGTTCTTTTATCTTGGATTTCCTTATACTTTATTCTGCTTTAAAAATAGAAAGTTCATTTTACAAAATATATATACATATATATACATATATATATACATATATATATACATATATATAAAAAACTGAAGTCACTCTGATTTCATTTTTTTCACAAATAACCAGGTTTTATTTCTGGAAAAATATAGTGAAGATTTCAATATTAATACAATCCAGTGAAAAAATTATAATATAATAAAAATTCAGTAGTTTTCTCATTTACCCTCTTCCCTCAAAATTTCCTTAACTACTGGAGGAAATTTCTACAGATAGTTTTATGTGAATTATATGTGAATTGAATCAAAATGGTGAAATGCGCCTGCTGAGCGAAGCAGAAATATATATAAGTTTAAAGTGACATTTAATTTATATTTTGTTAAATCTTATTTTTGTTATTTCGGGTATATGTCACAACATTTTACTATAAATAAGAAAAAAAAAGAATTATAAATATGTACCTAAGTGAGAGTTTGGAGATGGCAGGATATCATTGATAAAAGAGATGAATCAAATTATCAAATAAGGTATCAATGCAATGTAACATTAAACATACATAGGAAATGCTTGATAAGGTAACTAAAAATAAGTTATGCTATCACCAGAGTAAATTATTCATTGATATCAACCAAGTACAGCTCCCTTGAGAAGGGGAATTTTTCCTGGGGCTTCACTTTCCGAATATGCTGTTTCTATACTACTTTATCAAACAAAGTATTAGTGAGACTGAGCACTGTTTCGTAATAATCAACATTCTCCCCAATCTTCAGTGATAAATTATGATTCCAACTATTACGTGACTTAAAACATGATATTTAGTATGAGTATCACTTCTAATGACATTTTTCAATAAACATTGACTTTCAAATATGTTTTAGACAGATTGAAATGAGTCCTGCAAATATATGGTAAATATAGTCTTAACTGTAACTTCCTTGCTATGGATAAACTAAAATTAGAATATATATGAACAGGGCATCAGCAACTTATTTTTTCAACTTGTAACAGAAAAAAAATATATACAGAAAAGGCCTCACGTTAGTGAGAACAGAGCAACTGCTACACATTTGTGTTATTCTGGAGAGAGCATGAATATCATTCTTAATTCAGTAACATTGAAGTCAGTGAAAATTTTGCAATTGCTTTTAGATAGAACAGATTTAGACCAATATGTACATCCATGAGTAAAGAAATAGTGGAACTAAGGCTTTGCAGAAGCACACACAGTGCTTTCTAAAGTCACAGATAGGCATCTAACTCTCATGGGCTTTATATTTAAACGTTATTAGCTCGTCTAACCATGTATGAGGAAATCTATTATGACAGCCGAGTGAACAAGGGAAAACACTTTCCACAGCATTTAATTTGATTTCAAGAGCAAATTCTGATGTAGCAGCTTCTTTCAGTCTTTCCATGTTAATAAACTGTAATTCCCAAGTACATATCTAAATATAAAATTAAATATAAATATAAATATATATTTTTTAAAAGTAGCCCAGTTGAGGGAACTATGGCTTTTATCCTCTTAGGGACACAGGGGGCAATTTTCTCAAATAGAACTTGTGGCCAAAAGAATCCCTGACAGGCCACCACTGGACTCTTGGTATGTCCTCACGGCATAAGGTGCCTCTTCTTACTAGGGATTCTTATTCAGTCATTTCTCCCTGGTATAGTGATAACACTTTTCCACCATCTGTTAGACCTTCTACTTGTGAGAATACTTGTCCAGCTGGCTGAAATGAGAGTAGTGATTGCAGATGCACAAGTTACTGAACACTTCTCCCGGAAGTGGCCAAGAAAGGGAAGGATTGTCTTTACCCTTCACAGATCATGGCCTGGCCCTGGGCCAAGGAAGGCCTGAGGACTAGTCTAGTCGATGCTTGACATGGGAGGTGGGAGGAGAGTGAGCAAGACAGAGCAAAGAAGTCAGGAATGTTATATTCAAGCTGCCTGTGGCTGTACTCCTAAGTCTAGATTAATGCTCTGTCCTACCCACACGCAGCCCCCCAGGCTCAGGCTAAAAAGGGTGCCTGCATGTATGTGTGCAGAGGAGGGGGGAAGAGGGCAGGGTAGTAAATTAATAACAAGATATGTGCAGTCCAGTGAGTGGAGCACACTGAAAAATACTGGATCTTGGTTTTTTGTCTCCAAAGACTTTTGTTTTATAACCAGTGATACAATGAAACAGAGTACAGGAAGCAGGAAACAGAGATTTACCCTACCTTCCACAATTAATTATTAGAAGGGGAAAAGTATATGTTTGAAATAGGAATGCTGGTTTTATTATTCTAATTGGAATTCGGAATGATAGGCCAAAAGAAGGAACAAAATGTGTACTAGAATAGCTTACTAAGTAGAGTACTACCAAGCTGTTAGAAGCTATTATAACGTTTCTTTGGTTGAGAAAAAATGGACTGTGATGACGAAGACACATTAAGGTCATCTTCTTTATGTTCAGAAGACAAACTAAGAGTAGAACACAGTAGCTCATTTTGTAGGATGAACAAAAGAAACTACTTTTTCATCTTCTGGTTACAGTTACTCACCTTTTCGGTGGAAAATTCAGATTGCTCAGATGTAGACTCATCAGTCCTACCCACATGCAACTATGGCCCACATCACCAGAAGAGATACAAAGAAAAAGTCAAAAAGGTGTATATATTCTTGCACTATTCCATCGGAGGTAAGTATCAGTAATCCAGAGAATGGCAGAACTGACATGGCTATATCAGTTACAGTGCAGGAATGCATGCACAGTATCATTATATTGTCTTCTCACAATATCTGGATATCACCATAAGTTTATCACCGTAATGCTGCCCATTACTGCTTTTCTCATTATGTACACATTATATAGACTTCTAATAAAGATATGATATAGTTTTGTCTAGTATTTCTACAGCAGTTACATAAATGTAGCAGAAAGAATGCAGGAACTTTTTAAAGGCCATTGTTTATCTGTTGTGATTCTATTTATTTTTAGTCTTCTGACCTTGTCTTAGTTGTATATACATTTTTCTAATAGTTATCCCTTATAGTCTCTTTCATCCACTCTATTTCATTCTTCTGTTTTGTCACATACGGCCATTACCTTACCCTTGTAAATGTAAACCCTGCTTTCACCTAGCCAAGGTTTTATATAACCCTTTTATATTTTTACCTACTTCTCCAACAGCTGTTTCTTATTCATTGTGAAATCCCAACACAGATGCTGAGCTAGGAGAATACTGCTTCTGAAATACTTGCTTCAGACAGCCTGTGACTGTAGCTTCCGTTTTTAATTCCTCTCTCAAAAGTGCCTGGGGTCATTTCAATTCCTATTGGAAGAACAAGCCACTAGAAAGCTGATACAGTGAGTGTGAAATTCACAAAGACAGACCACTGGCTCACTGCTGAAGATGAGGCACACTGGGACTTCTCTCCTAGATAGAGCTGATGTCTTGTTGGATCACTCTTTTTTGCATGATGCCAAGGAAAGCATCCTGATGATACAAAAGCCATAATGACACAAAATGATCTAGATGTTGGTGCATTCTTGTTCCAGTCTGCATACATATATATGTGTATTGCATGCCTTCAGGCTTTAATGGTGCAATTTACTATTCCAATTGGAGTTAGGTGTAAATATGAGTTTTAATGTTCTGCAAGTATAGACATTTCAATGTTTATAATAGTCTGAAAAAAATTATACAGAGGTTCTATCATTATCAGTTAATCATTATTATTAAAAAATAATTATTTCCCTATATATCCAGTCAATATTGCCCTCTCAATTTCTCCAACAAATTTCTCTCCGGTTGTATACCCTCTGGCCCGTAGTCCTTCTTTTCTGTTCCATCACCTCTTTCTCTCAGTACAGTTCCATACCTGTTCTACCTCCACCACAGCTGCTTCTTCTTGCATTTCACTCCCCTTGTAAGTCTTTCCTTTCTACCTTTTCTTCTTGACAGCTGAGGGACTGCAGAGTGACAGAAGTACAGAGTGATCCTCTGTATTGTCTATCCCATCACTCCTTATTCCTAGGCTAGGTATTACTAGGATACATACAGCCAAAATCAGAAAGCTGTCCCTTCATTCATAGATGTGGATATCTTGAAAGATGGTTGTAGTTGATCTAGGATGGAGCAGTCCTGAGCTGCTGAATGCCTTCCTGTCTTCCTCCTTAGTGTCAGCCTGAGTACCTGAAGGAGCTATACTAATCTCGATCATTCATAAACAAGGACACAAGGCACTGATGAAATTAATCAGTAAGAGGGGATTTCCTAAAGCAGTAAGACTGTTATCCTAGTGCCAGTATTTCCTAAATCTGCAAATCACTGTGCCCTGAAGCTTGAAAGTGTCAGCTGTTTGAACGTGCGGACCATCTGAATTATTGATATTAAGTGCCATGGAAAAAGCTATTAATAAAGAGAGAGAACTGAATAATATCTTCATTTTCAATTGCTTCAACAGCAGTAAAACCATGTTCTTTGTGGAAACGTACATTCTGGGAGCTCTGTTGAAATTGCTTTACCGTTCTAGTTTGTAATCTCCACTCTGAGCATACAAGGACTCAATTTTAACTATTTCCTTTAAAATAAACTTTTTATTTCCTTTCCCTTTATAATGATTAAAAGGTAATGGGTTTAAATCATTTCAGGTTGTTTGATTTTGTCACAGGGCTCTGAGTTATGAAAAGCAGACTGAAAAAACTATGTCCGGATATAGAAGCTCTAATTTTCTTGGAATACCTGACAATGACTCTATAGGTTAATTTTTATTCTAATCAACTAAATATCATTTAGTTTCATTATATATTTTTTTTTCCTTTTATAGATGCATCAGAAATGTTTGTGTTTCTTATTCTCCTGTGGCTAATGTATTTGCTGGTGCTACAAATGTGAAATATCACTGGAGTCACTTCAATTTGAAGTCACTGGATGCAAATCGCATTTTTTTGTGACTTTAACCTTAAAATTTTGCATGGAAAGATGGAATTTATAAGATGACAACATATACTATATTCTGCTTATTCAAGTTCTTTTGATGTTCTGACTTTCTTATTCATAACTACATTAAGAAGCTCAGTATAGTTATGACACTATAGGATAAAGTTCCCTTTCATATTAAATGTCAATTGATTTTTTTTTTTTTTAATTCATACTTATTTCAACAGGAGTGTAACCCAAGACAGCTATATATAATTAGCTGTATTACTTTGATTATTTAGATTTGTAGGTGGTTTTATGGAAGTTCTTTGCTCTAAAGATTTCAGATGCATGGAAAGTCTTAAGAGCCTTTACAAGTTTAAGCTAATGATTATTCAGCGCATAAAAAGAGAAAAAAGAGAAATAAAGTGAGACTTAAACTGTCATGTTTATAAACTTTTAATTTAATCAAACTTAAAACACTCAAAATAGAGAATCTATGTTAAAAATTATTCAGTTAATTTGTAATTCTAATGATAGTAGAAAGTCATGTCTTTAGACTACTAGCGACTACATGTGTTGTAGATCAGATTCAGTATTAGGTGCCAGATTCAGTATTAGGTGCCAGATTCATTTTCTCCAAGAATAAAATACGTTCCATATTTTTTTGTCTTTATATCTATGTATATTTGTATTTAAAGATTTTTATTATTTAACAGAGGCTGTTGCAAGTCACCTTGTGGATTGAAAAAGATCTATGTTCCTACATGTCTTTAACTGAGAAAATCTCAAAGTTTACGCTTTGCAGTATATTATGAGATATACTAGGGACTCTTTCGTTTGATCTGATCTCAGAGTTGTCATGGAAGTATGGAAAGCATGTGTTTTTCTGTGTCCAGTTCTTAGTTAACATCAAGGCTTATAACAGGAACATACAAGACTAAAGTGATAAAAAGTCCAGCTTTGAAACTGGAATCTTCATTATATCAGGAACAACAACAACAACAAAAACTATAATACATACTTATCAGTTCTTTTTGCAGAGTGGAGTGACAAATCTGTTGTCCGTGGTTGAAATAGCAAGTCTTCTAGTCAGAAGATTTAAGCAGCGAAGAACTGCAGCACCACACACTGAAATTCATAATTCACTCCCCCCAGATCTAGTAGTGAAAAGAATTATCAGAATGAGTAAAATAACATTTGCAAGAAATTTATGCTAGGTAGCGCCTAGAATAGATAATGTCAAGGCACTAAAATCAAATTATGCATTAAAAAAAAAAAAATCTCTTTAAAGTTGTGGTTTGCATTTGTTTTTGTTTTGCTTTGATTTTTGTGTACATGTCCACTCCCAGCATCCTGAGGTGGCTGGCAATTTAAGTTAGTCTTAAGAACGTTTAACGTAATAGAAAAGTGGCATATTTTGCCACTAACATATTTAACAAAAGAGTTCAGGTTCTAAAAATAGTTAACAAATAAATTCCAGTTCACTGCTGAATCCTTAAATCACCAGGAGCAAAATTAGATTTGCTTTTAGATTTGTGCCTGTTTTATTTAAAGAAAAAGGGAAAAGAAATATCCTTTTGTCAGAACAATCTACTGTTTGAAGTCAACAGTGGGACCTGCCCTTTCCCTTTTTCATGGGGTTGAGCAGAATTTCAAAACAAGTAAGTGTTTTGTAAATGGTTTTAGAACTTAGAAGCTTAGGAAGCATTTTGGGGTCAAAATCAAAGGCACTGCACCATGAACTGAACACAGACAGCAAGATGAATTAGCCTTGATGTGGTGGGAAAACCTCCCCTGTTATACCTGCAGGCCATATTGCTAAGTGGTTAGCCTGTTAAATAAAGTGAGGGACTGATGCCAGGAGCACGGCGAAGTGCCAGAGAATGGTTTGCATCCACAAACCACTGCGGGACCTGGGTCCTGGGTGGCTTGGAGGCATAGGCGGTGCTCCTGGACTGTAGTTTTCAGTATATATCTTCATGCAAAAGAATCCAGTTCACGTGCTCCAAGAACACTTGTCATGCAAATCAAAGTTTACTTTGTGAGGAGTTTAATGAGTAAGCACTGGCAGGGTTAATTTAAAAATAACGTCTCAATCCAAACAAAAATACTAATGTAAGTACTCCTCGGCAGTTCAATATTGCTTCTTTTTCCTGTGGCCTACTTCCTGAATTTTTATTTTCAGTATTATGTGCTTTCTGGTTCTTCTCTTTTCCTGGTTTCTTTTGCACTTTTCTTTTTCTGAACACCCTCGGAGTTCAGTCGATACAGGTTCAGGTCACTGTGAAGTGTCTCCTCCTGTGTGCTTCATTAACAAACCCTTTCTCCTGTAGCTCTTGCCTTCCTCCAGACTCAGTTTTGTCCACTCTGCATCATTCACTTTTACCCTGTTTCTGTAACCTCGTTTTCACGGATGAATAGGATTCATTCCCTTTCTCTGAGGAACAACTGAGGACTAGATGCTGCAATAGAATTACAGCAACTGAGGAATTATTTTCACCAACTGTGTGAAAATAAACAAGCTAAGTTACCCTCTCACCTTCTGCTGAGTTATATTATACTGGTGTGTCTTCTGAAGAAAAGCCAGTGTATACCTCTGGAAAAAAAATGCGTGTAAAAGGACCAGTCTCAAAATATCTGTGAAATTGAACCTGTATGATTTAAATTCTGTGACTCATAACTATTTGAAAATAATTTTTTTATATTCTAACACTGGAATCTGACAACCAGGCAGCAAATAACAGCCGTGTATACATATGTGATAAATTTAACTGTTCATGAAGATAGATGTAGAAATGTACCTCAGCTATCAAGATATGTAGACATCTAGATCCCACCCCCCCCCCCAAAAAAAATCCTTCTTTGCAAGAGTTCCTGAAAAGGTTCTGTATTTGCACATAAAACATCATACTGACTGCTAAAATATTTGAAATAGCTTTCATACTCATATTTCAAAGCTTGGAATATAAAAACTGCTCTAAAGCCAATTGCTAAAGTTATGGAGGCATATAATGACCCTAGAAGTAACAGAAATATGGTTTTGATTAATTTTTTAATAAATTATAATTTTCCATTGTAGAAAAAAATGATAAATGTTCAAGTTTACCTCTCTTTTAATCAATTTGCATTTGCTTTTTAACTTTTTAAAGGAAAAAAAAAATTACAGTATTAACAAATATCAGATTGCCTGAGACTCTACCCCATCAAGAAAAAAAGTGCTATTATTCCTTATATTTGATTCATTTTCTTTATAGATGAAAAAAGAAAATAAAGTAATAATCTGTCATCTGCTTCAGACCTAAAGCACCATTTTCCCTGTTCAGAAGGTATCATGAGAAAATATGAAAGAATTGACATATAATGAAAAAGATCAATATGAATTTGAGAGTTGAAAAAGGCTATATGACACTGTCGTCTCTTAAAAAACTTTACTGTCTCCTTCAGGCAATCATTGAGATGACTAAAATGTGTTAATTGTCCTACGGTAATTTTTTTTTCTGTTTTTAAGGAAAGCACTGACAAAAGTAAAGCTCTATAAATTCAGAATGTATGGATACCTAAACTATGCAGAAAGGCATCAAGCCCAAATATTTTCAGTTGACAAATAACAATGACACCAGATCTAGATTTCAAAACAGAGAAGGATGATCAGTTTAGTTTAAATGCAGAAATCCATCCTAAGAAGGACAAATGTCAGGATAAAATTATAGGTCATAAGGACAGATGTAAGCATAGGACAGATACAAGGATAAATACTAAAAAGTTTGTATCTATTCTTCCAGGATTACCTGAAACCTACAGATTTTTGAGTGTGATATCCTAGATTCATAGGGATGTATAGAAATTGTTGCAGCTGTTAAATTTCAGTATACTTATTAACAAGTGATTTACATTTTCTGTTTTGTGTTTAGCATTCTCTCTCACATGGTACTTAGTAAAAAGATTTTTTTGTTTCTTATGGTTCACCTATTAGTAAACTGCTGAGTGTCAAGAAAGTTGATCAAAACCAACTCTGCAGAGGTCTGTCTATTTGGTGAGATATTGTCGCTCTCTTGAAGAATTATTTTTTTGCTTTTAATCTCTGTTAGTGCCTAGATACATGACAGCATTCTGGATGTATCACAGGAAGAACCCTGCTAGCAGAGGCTTTGCACCACCGAATTTTGGAGGTTTCATGAACCTGCATAGGTTAGAAATCTATGTTCTCAGTTAGCCTATGGAAGAAGAAACTATCCTCCTCAGGAAAATTCATCACACGTAAGATCTAGATGGCCTGTTAACAGTGGGAGCTGAAGAAGACCAGATTCCCAATACAGATCTCGAGTGTCCAAAGTTCTAGCAATTAGTGACGTCTTTGCTTTTCTTCAGCTGTGTGCTGCACGTCTGAGTGCTGCTGACAGTTATTCCGCGTGTCCTTGGCCTATATAAACTCATATCTCATAGGATCAGCAGGAAGAGCAGGAATTTCATACTTACTATTTACTGACGCAGCAATTTACAGAGTTGCTGCAAATGAAATACCACATTTTAATCAGGTGCACATACAGTTGATAATTTATCCTATAATTTCATTCATTAAACTTATCTTATTTTAAGTGTCCACTCTGGAAATATAATGACACACCTGCAGTTAGATCGCAAGATTCTAACAACCCTGAGTATCCCTTCTCTTACATATGCTGGAGATTTTATTTTTGATGATGGCATTTTTATTTGATTAATTTTTACTCATATTCTTACTGACTTTCCACTAATTTCATGGTGCAGAATCTACAGTCTGATGAGCAGCTTAGAATTTTTTGAATAAGCTCATTATAACCGGGAAGAGTTGGGTATTAAACCAGCTCCACAGGTGATTGTTGTCCCATCTCCAGCAGCTCCCTCCCTGACCACTGCTCCCTGAATGCCTCCATTGCCCTTTTTGCAACTGGCAGCCCTATTGAAAGTAGAGTAAGGAGCTCAGCTGGCTCTTGGCTTGCGCTCCCTGAGTCCTGGGGAAAGCTGGCAGCACATGACTCCTGATCCCCTACTTTGTTCTGACTGTCCACCACTCAGAAAAGAAAAAAGGCTTGTAATCAGCAACCAATACTATTCCTTGTTTCTCAGCTCCAGCTTTGAGGACGCCCTAACATATAACAGCTGGCAGTGGTTTTTGAGGGATTAAGGGCTAGTGTTTCCTGGAACACAGCATATTTCAGTGCTCTTCCTTCTCCATGCCTCTACCCCAGGAAAGTGAGGAGAAAAGCAGATTTGGAGCATAATCCCTCTCTACTGGCTTCTGCACGTAAGAAGGTTCTCCAGACAGGATCTGTGCTTGGTTTCTACTTTCTATATTCCCTGTTTGTGTCTGACACTTCACCTTTCTTGAAATAAAATGATTTGAACTTTTCTTTTGTCATTTCCCAATGCAAGTGCATATTTCACTTTCCTGTATTATTGACCATGGCAGCTCTGTTGCCTGTCTAAAGTAGGACATCTTGAGATTTAATTTTATACTTCTTAATATCCAGATCAGCACAGTAGATTATGTTCAACATTTCTAAATCCATATGGTATAGCATTATGACACAATGCCTTTGTTCAAAATCCCATTATAATCTCATTATATGCAGTGATTTCATTTTACTAGTCCACGTAAAAACGTATCCTTTGAGATACTCCTTTATTTTTTTTTTTTGTTCCTTCCCACAGAACATATTTACTGTGTTATTTTAAGATTAGGCCACTTCAAACTTCTACCTGCCAAATTCATTTAGAAACAGATTTATTTGACTACTATTTATTTTAAAACCTTCTTCCTGCAGTTTCTCTGTTGCTGTTTATAGGTGTTCCTGAAACCACAAACTCAATTGAAAATACTTTTGCAATATCATCTTCATTTCTTGAAATCTGAAAATTGCACTATAGCTTCTAAAGTGGGATATCCAGTGACTGAAGTTGTAGTACTCATGAAGCTGTTCTCTATCAATCTGTGTGTTGCTGTCTTTACAAAATAACCTCCAATGCAGGATATGAGAGGATGATCCTCAACCTCTGCAGTCACCTCAGGTCTTGTTTACCTTTGACACCATAAAATGAAATTTCTATACATCAAAATGGTAACTGCATTTTTTTCCCCAGATATATGAAATAAGCCTTGTCATAAAGTGGAAGCTACTATCCACTGATACATGCATTCTTGTCACACAAGGGTATGTCTGCTACCTATTTGTTTACTCTGATTGGAGACTTTTAATGCAGATTTAAGAAATATGAAAGATTTAGAAAGCTTTTTACATGTTGATGATACAGCTTAACTAGCTGTAGCTAAATACGACTTGAGAATGATGTCTTTTTAGGGGTTGAGAAGTCTTGCTGTGCAATACAATAGCAGTCTACTTTACTTGAATCCTTGATTCAAGATCAATATTGAGAAGAGCTAAATGCTGACAATGAATAATAGCAATGATATAAACAGCAGGGTAAGAGGAGAACCTGGCTCTAAGCTGACACTATCCCCTAAGACAAACACTATGTCAGATCTTGACTGCTGGGCTGGCATGAAGTGCGGATAGCCATAAAGACCAATGCCTTTCAAGGATGATGAATACTCTTATGTAAATAATCTTTCAGTGGAATATTTTTAACATTAAAAACAGAACAAGAAAAATGATGGATGAAAAATATTCTCTCACAGTCATACAGTACAGAGTGGCACAAATCTGGGGACAAACACAGCTGTTGTGATAGAAAACAAACAAACAAGCTAAAAAACATGGAAACACACCTGTACCTATCAGGGAAATACCTGATGAAATAGTGATAAATTATATAAGTGAAATAAGAGATGGCAGAAATGGGTGATGGCTGTGAGTTAGGTACAGAAAAAACATGGTATCAGATATCAAAACCTGAGAAAAGATAAGGTACTCTCTAGAAATGTAATGTTTTTTGAATAAAGCATAGGTGAAGTTCATGATGATTTTAATGCTAGGTCTTTGGCTGTTGGAAAGAAACATAACTCTGCCATTAATCTAAGTCAATGTCAAATTATGCCAGTTCTGAGTCTGGCCTTTCCTTTTTAATCAAACCTGCGCTCTTGGGAATGGGACTACTTTGAAGCATATGGATAACCTATAATCCCTGAGAAGAGGTAACAGAGGAATAATTTTTTGTTTTCTCGCTTGAGGGTCTTCATCTAAGAGGGAAAACAAAAAAGATATCATCCCCTATTTCATTTCTCATTTACATAAATAGACATTTCAGAAATGACTAGAACTTCCTGGAAATGTTCTGCTGTTTTTTGGGGAGCAGGGACAGAAAATCAAGTAAGGGAATTGTAGATATTGTCAACATTTGTCAATTTTCCATTGAAAAAATGGAATGCACATATTTTCTTTCATATTTATTTTCCATTTGAATTGTTTCAATATTAATGTATATTCCCCTTAATTACCACAGTGTCTCAGGGGAGCTGCAGTTCGTCTGGTTCAGGAGAAAGTTCTTTCTGTCATCTGGCTTCATGGCTGCATTGCATCTTCTCCATCCCTGGCTGACCTGAGTAGAATTAAGGTAAAGTAGTCGGGGTGGCCCATAAAAGGCTGCAAAAGCATAGTATCCCTAAAATATAACTATTAGAATACATAGTGGGAAACTTGGTGACCACAGCTGAATATTAAAGAAAATGGTTTGAATCAAAACTACATTCCAAAGTGAAATGTTATTTATTATGCTATAGCTCAGAGCAGATGTCTAGACATTTCCAAACCCCTTCCTAAATTTTTTATTTGCATTGATAAAAAGTCAATATTTGGCTTTTCAATCTAATCTGAAATGCAGATAAGCATGTTAACATATTATGATATTGAATACATAATATCATAATTTCTAGTGAGATGAAAATCCCAGTTTTTACCAGCTGCTAATGGTCTTTGCAGAGACTCAGGATGATGAGGTTTGTGATGTCAAACAGCTGTAGATGAAAATATGAGAAACAGTTGACAGTAATTAAATAATACAGATGTAAAACTACAAATCTGAGACAAGCACATAATTGCCACGGTATTATTTCATATGATTTTATGTGATATTAAATACCAATAAATTGTCATACTCTCAAGCAAAGTGTAAATAGGAATATACTAATCTGCAGATTTATATTTCAGACAGTAAAGAAAGAAAACAACACAATATTTAGTTAGCATGAACAAACTTCTGAAGTTTTTTTCTTTTTTAATATGAAATTGATTAACTGAAAAAAGGTGATTTATTGAGTTCACCCAGCAGTTTAAGGTGAATAGTTCACAGAAATGACACAATTGTAGCCTTTTTTCTTGTGTATGAATTATCTCAAAGCAAGCTGTGAATTTTTTGAGTGTAACTGTAATTAAACATATTTGCCAAACAATTCTAAATCTGCAGTTTATTTGCAAAAGCTCTATATACAAATTCAATATTCAAAAGTCAAGCTGTGTGATTAGGTCAGTAGGCACATAATATGTTTCTTTTTCAAAAGCTTGATTCTTCATATGCAAAGCCTGATATTAATCATTCAGAATTTGCTTTTTGCAAATACTCTTCAATAATATGCTCAAAATTCATCAAACATTATTATTAGTACCTCTATTCAACAGAATAGTTACAGAAAGCAAACAATATCCAACCTAAATCACTAAAATGTCTATGCAACTTCCCAGTGAAAGGAAGCCTGGCTGATAAATGGAATTTAACAGCATGAAAGGAGAAACTATAAGTGCTTACTAAATTTAAAGGAAGAATGAATTTCACGTACCTGCAGTATATGTAAAACCCTTAAATATATATGAGTAACAAATCTATATTGCTACTCTTACATATTTTTTCTAACAAAACTCTTTATTTATCTAAATTTTAATATAAAATGAAAGTGTATTTACTTTCATGAATGTATTATAGTTATCTGAATTATTTTGATTCTTAATTTGGAAGATATATTTACAGCTGCTAAGCTATACACTGACATAGGAAGTTGCTTCCCTCAGCTTTCTTTCAGTGCTACAGAAAATACTAACAGAACAATTAAATCATTAGTTCAATGGGAGTTGCAGCGCAAACAGGTAATAAATATATGGAGCTTATTCTCTTATATCTTCATTGTCTCAGTTTCTTTCCTTTTAGTGGCAGGCTTATAGAACTACAAAAGCCATGATAACTCAACAACTTAAAAGTGCAACCTCTGTTACTTTAACATTTTAAAACTGTGTGTCAAGGCATCATTTACATTAGATAATGAAATGGGTGTGGGGGAGAAAACACACTTCTGAAAGACTTTCTACAAAAAAGGATGAACACGTAGTTCTTTGCACAAAGCATTAGAAAATACTGTGATATTTTATTATTAAAAATGCTGCTGAAAAGTTTATACATATGTGTCCAGCCATATATATCTTCTATCATTACTTAAGGCAAAAAACAAAAAATTGCAAAACAATAACAAAAGAAACCATTAAACCCTGCGTGCCTTTTAAGGTCAAGAATATAAGCCTGGGAAAGTACTTTTTCTTTTACAGTTTGCAAAGTATGTTTTGAAATCATTATTATAGAATTCTATGAAGACCCTATAAATCTGTTCCTTTTATAAATCATACATTGGTTGAGATGTATTAAATTATGAAATCAACTTGATTGTAATTACTTTAAAAGCTAAAATCATTCACTTACAGGATTTTTTTTTTACCCAAATGTCACAAGCCTGACACAGTACTGTACATATTGCTAGCAGAAGACAATTGGAAGTACTAAACAAATACTGTAATTCACATTACAAACATACCCAACTGATTATGATGCCAAGCATCATTGCCTTTTTTTCTTTTTTTTTTCTTTTTTTCTTTTTTTTTTCTTTTTTTCACCCTTTTTTTTTTTAAAGAGTCATGAACTGCTGCATCTCAGCTGAGGCATTACATAGGTGGCGAAAATGGCCTGGTATAGAGTCAGCATTAATCAACATGATGTGATGGACCAGTGAAAAAGACAGTTTTCCATTTGCTACTACTTGTACTTTGGGCTTGTTGCTTCATCAAATTCCAACCTGATCATCCAGGCCGGGGCATAGTACATTTATCACATATACAGAATTATATCAGTCACTTGTTGCATTTTTATCATATTGTTAACTTGCTTTTTATTTCTTTCTTTCAGAATATGTTTTACTGCCTGCTACAACAAGGGAGTTGTGCGGATGAACAGACCTCAGTGAATCACCTTGTCTACGATTTTAGTTTTCGGGATGACTATTCCAAAGCCTTTTGGAACAAAAAGAAAACAAAAAGAATAGAAAACAAAATGAGGTACAAGGCATCTTGTGTTAGATTCTGTATGGGACATATAATATTTGATGCAGCTTAGTCGTGAACTAATAATACAAAATACATCTGGGATAATCATGTTCAAGTGCAGACCAATTTTGTTCAAACATCTTTGGTTACTATCTCCTGGTGACACAGTAACTTTCTAAGACAAAATATAAAGCAACTTTCATTTGTGAGAACCTATTTCTAGCTTTTCACATTCAAATCACCTGCTTAAATGAAATTGTTCACTTCTTTGTTTGATAGCTCTGCTTGGCCCTTATTTTTCCAGCTAAGGGAGGGCAGAAGAGAATAATCAGTTACAAATTTTGCCATTCCTGACAGTGATGTTATCTGGAATTTGCAGTTATATCCAGATGTAGAACATCCTATGACCTCTCTGCTTCTTTGTCCTTATGTTCACTGACTATGGGACTACTCTATAATAGATCAGCAAAAACAGTATTTTCTGACAATTATGCTCTCAAGCACAAAAATAGGATATTGAGCAGAGTAGATCTTCACGCACTGATCATTTTAAAACTTTTTAGAAAATAGACAACCAATGAACCCATCATTTCCCTACCTTTATATTGCGTTTTTCCCTTGTTTAGCCAAGATGAGAATGAACTTTCTCAGCTTGGATTCTTCTGTAGCTGCTGGTGAATATAGAGCTATTTTTCCTTGGAAAAGGCTGACCAAAAAGCAGGCTTTCTTTGCTTTTGTCAGGGCACAAAACTCTTCCTAATGCATCACAACAATCAAGAACTACAAACTGGACTTTTTGAATATATATTATTGGATGTTTCTTGGTTCAGTTCAACAAGCTTAAAATAGTAATTGTACTTTTTTCCCCCCATTTTCCAATCCATTGCTTTGTTGCAATTTAACGAAGGCTAACATAAAATTAAATTATAGAAAAAAAACATTTCAGAAAAGAACAACAATCTCCTATGAATGCTTTAACATGCACTAGTGTAACCTGTAAGAGAAATATGCAGGTCACACAAACAATTGTATCCTCTGCTTGATGCCATGGTATAAATGAAACATGTTAGAAAAACCTCATCTTTTTGTTTACCACTAGTAATTAAGAAGAAAATCCTCCTTTGGGCCTGGAGGAAACAGAGGTGATATGACTAATGTATATACACATAGGTCACAACTGAATGCACAATCTTTCTAAAAGCTCTTTTCAAACTGAAAACATCAATAAAAGCTTCTTCTTTTTTTTGTTTTTAAACTCACAGCTATGTACATTTTTACAAAGTTTCTTTAAATATAGTTCAGGCTGGCAAGTCATCTCTTTGCACAGAACTATACGTATTTTACTGCATAGTCAGTCCTCCTCTTTTTTTTCTTTTTTGTTTTTAATAATAAAATCCTATTCCCCCTTCTGGATTACAGCTTCATATGCTGGGTAAAAGCCCATGGTGATGTCTTTGTTTTAACAAGGGCCATTCATGGTATGGCACATAAAGAACTTTTTTTGATTTTATTTATTAAAAAAAAAAAAACACCTGTACAGTCACTGGCTCTCTGTTCCAGAAGATTCTGCTTTGCTTGTTACATTCAAAACACCATTTTAAATGACTTCTTCTGGCCTCAACTTTCAATCAAAGTGGTTGAGATCTTAAAGCAGTATCGTAACAGCAATGTACACGTTTCACATTTCACAGGGTTTGTGGTTGATCTTTAATATCAGAGAGTTTCTATGGGAAGGATCAGCAAGAAAATAATGACTGTCCTTCTCTTTTACTTGCTTTTACTTTAGATTTTGACAGGGTGTTCTATGGATGGTATTATTCTTTTTCCTCTTCTTTTGCTTTTTGTTTTTTCTTTTTTTCTTTCTTCCAAGTGGCTTGTGAGAGTAGAGGGGGAAGGGCCGAGCTATACCCTAGTGGTGGAATGTCCATGGGGCAAATTCGTACTGTTTTGTCCTCCGCTGAAGGTGTTGAAAGTATGCAAAGGCTGCATGCCTGTTAATGTATTTGGAATCATGGTTATGGTGTTGGGTGTCATGAGAGGAATGTCATCTGGGGACCTTCTCAACGTAAGGGTATAGTCAGGCGGACAGGTGAGTCTCAGCGTGTCGTGAGCCTGCAGCGATTCACACTCGTGGTCGTGTTCCAGCTGTTTCATCTGCAACGACATAATCTCTTCGTTTTGTATGTGTGCGATATCATTGGTTGTGTTCCTCTGGGGGCTAGGACGCCTGTGAGTCTCGTGACGCCGCTTGTCTTTCTTGTAGTATAATGCAGCAAAAGCTAAAATGTTGAGGAATAGCAAGGAGGCCCCCACGGCAATGGTGACGCTCAACTCGGTGGAGTAATCTCGCTTGTTTTCTATCAGAACTGTTGTATCCTCGGGAGCTGTTTTATGGGTGTCCTTTGAATGTTTGGGATTGTTGGCTGGTGTCATCGCTGGGCGTTTGGTGGCTGGCCACAATTTACCAGGAGAACGTCGGGTAACATAAGGAAATGATGTCATGTCAGGAGGGGGGACTTTAGTTGTTGTGGAAACATACTGAAATATTTCATTTAGGTTGTGAAGGTGTGGTACAAGCTCCAACCAGAAAGCGACTTTTGTCGCTCGGTAGTGATCGCGAACTCGGGGTTTCAGGCCAATATGCAGATAAAGCTGGTCTTTAGGATTGTATTTGGACCAAGCCACTTCTTCAAAGCGGTTGGGTTTAGTGTGGATGAACTTTGTGTCCTGTGGAACAGGCTGGTTTGGATCGCTACAAAAATAAAAACAAGCAATATTATAATCACATTAAAAAAATATCCTAGAGTTAATACTTTATCCTATAATTAATACAATCTAGAAATAGAAATTAAAAAAGAAAGGAGCTCTCAGACTTTACAGTAGAAGTTAACATACAAGCAAATGAATAATTACTCACGGTACAACAAATCTCAGGTACTATGATATTTAGTTACATGAAAGTAGAAAAAAAAAAAAAAAGATGCATTTCAGGTCCCAAAAGCTCATCTGTATTTTTGTGATTGCCATTCAGTCTCATACGCTGAAATGATCTTTGAGAGGTGCTAAGGTACTTCCCCATAGGTGTAGGTTCATAAAGGTGTAGGTTCAGCTCTTCTCAAGACTTGAAATTAGCTTTCTTATTTAAGATACCTTTGCTATGAGTAGTAAATACAGGCATCTAACCTCTATGGCAATGTCAGTAATCCCTGTGATCATAAGAATTTTTACCAGTTGAGGATTTCATATGTATATTACATAAAAATTTAAAGACATGAAGTGGTAGAACTAATACAGGTAACTGGGAACCACTGCTATTTGTGTTCCTTGATGTAACTATTAGATGTCCTTTGTTCAGCTATCTACCGGAGGGAAAAGCTTTTGAACTCCTTGTATGTTGTAAATCTTTCTATTGTTTGCAATCAGAGATTGCTATTTGAAAGTTCAGCACGTTCAATGGCACTAAATAACTGTATTCACTGATCCTTAACTGTCTCATCTAAGGATGAGAAATATAATAGAAGAGGTCAAAAAGCTTTATAATAGTTAAGTAGGAGTAGAGATAAGATTAGTACAGTATAGAAGTGGAGAGATAATTTCAAAATTAGTAAGCCAAATATTAATTTAAATTTTGCTTTTCCCATTTTTTTCCTTATAGGTTCAAAATAAAGCAAACTAATGGCACAAGAAGCATTTAAATGTGGTTAATGTGTATCTAACCTTATAATCTATGTAAACTTTATGTAAATATTACTTTATCTGGGCATGAAAAAATATACAAATAAAAAAATGTAATATTTTAATATTCTGTTGTATATGAGTTTGAATTCTCTTGCAGCAAAACATATGTTTCGGACTTTGTAATATGTTGTACTGAAAGTATATAATTTATTTTCTGTACATTACTCTGAGAACTTTCCATTCTGTTTTTCCATTCCCATATGCATTAGTTTATTTCCTGTGAAAATTATTTTAATATTTTTTTCTAATATATTGTTATGTATGTCAGGGGAATTCCAATATTCATTCCTACAGATTTTAAAGCATTTTAGATCTTTCCTTTTTCTTTTTCCAAATGCTCATGAGCATGATTACCTAGTTCAGTGTTCCTTTGCTATTCATAAAGAGCTATTCCTTAGTTCTTAGGCCAGAATGGTAATCTGGCTTTAATAATTTAAATATTTCTTGTAATTGCGTGTTTAGCTGAAAGAATTTGTCTTTCAATTTTATTGAGTGAAAGAAAGAATTCTCTTCCTATTTCATTTTGGTACTGTGTTTTATTTGTCTTTTTTCCTATTATGCTGTATCAAATATTTCCCATTAGAAGAAGGTATAAACTGGAGATTCCAGAACTATGGCTATTATTTTATAACTTTTAGCCAAATTCTGTGTATTATGAACCAAACTTGATTTCATATAATTGTTCATACTTGCTGAAGCTGGGGAGGAATATCCAGTTCCACGCAGTACAGCATCAGATTTCAATATACTGCTGCTTTGAGGGATTCTAACATGCATTCAGGAAAGAAATAGAAGTATTATTTCTTTTGTTCTCAAAGAAGAGACAGGAGGATTTGGTAAATCCAGAGAAGATATTGGCCCAATACAATATATCTACTATAGTAATTTTAGGCTCAACACGTAACTTCGAAAACAAAGAAAAAATCAAGTTGATTGTCACAGTAAAAATCATCTTTCTTGTCAGAAGCTCAAAATCCTGGAAGCATTACAGCACAAAATTTCTGTCCTACATACTACTCATGACTTAAGCACTTATTGGTCTATTTCTTAAGCCTAAAAATCTAGGAAGAGTCCTGTAGAATACACATAAATTAAGCTAGCGTATGTAAATGAGTTTTTCTTGAGACAAAATACGGGAGCTGAAGAAGAACACTTCTGCACTCAGTTTAATGAGCTCTGGGTCCTGATTGCCGGCTTCCCCCTTCTCCTTCTGTAGGTGATGATAATGAGAATGAAGGGAGTTCTGGCCCCACAGAAGGTTTGTCTTTTATCAAAATTGAATGTATTGAAGCACTTAGACTGATCACTTCACTTTTTTTCATGTCCCTATACAAAGGAGAGCAGACAATGATTTTGAAATGGCTTTGAAATTAACATTCCCTTCCCTATGAACAGACTACAAAACAAATAAATATCAGCTCCTTTCTGTCTCTGCCATTCTGGGCCTCCATCTCTCCTTTTCTACAATATCTGCTAGGAGTAGCCAATAATATTGCCACCTCCTCCAAATGCAAGAGAGAAAAATTATATGTATGTCTGTATGTACATACGTATGTATGTATGTATAAGGATGGCCTTATACATACAGGATAAGGATGGCCCCTGGTATTTCAGGGTTTCTTTATATGGCTGTGTGTGGGCCTGAAAATCCTCAGGGAAGGAAGGAGTAGGAAACAAAGGCAGCCAGTCCTACAGACATATCATTGTTTTGCTGAGGGCAGGAGAACTGTACAGTTGACATGAACTATAGGGTTGATACAATCAGTTAATAACTGAATAGATGGTCTGAATATTAGCTCTCTGAATCTGGAGGACAGGCAGCTAAAGGTATTTTTTCACAAGACAATGGAATAACTAAGTCCAGTCCTAGACAGAGGATCTAATAAATCATGGATCTTGGTTTTGTAGACTAATGTTAATTTACCAAAATTATTCAGTGGGCATAAATAATAAGATCTTTAAGTTCTTTGACTTGCCTTCATGCTCATGGTGAAAGTTCATAAAAACATGAGGTTATGACTTACGATGTGTTAAGTCTTTTTCTTGGGGTGCAGTACAGTTTATCCTACTGTATATAGTTTTCAGGTACTATAGGTAGACACAGAACATAGATGTACATAACCATTTCTTCTATCCGATTAGCTGTTTGCCAACAATTTTGATCTTCCATTGAACTGTAACTTTCCCATTTCTATTTTTAGCCCCTCACATCACCTTCGAGTATCTGGCCACTCTTGAGGCTCAGGTGTGTCATTACAGAACAAAAGACCATCCTTTAAAACCCCACAGTAAATCACAATGATAAGAATATAACCTGAATAAATAGTTTCAGTTCTGTACTTCCTCCATTAATATCATAGGAACAAGATAACTCAATTCCCAATCCCATCAGTTGGCAGGGGGTGTTCTCTTTCTTCATTCATTAGCTATAACAAAATTGTTAGTTATAGTTGTTCATTTTTTCTTCTAATTATTTATTTTTATCACTTTTAGATAGTTTAATTTAAATAGTTTCTCCATCTAGAAATGCCTCCACCATGAAATTTATGTAATGAACTTGTCTTTAATAGACAAGAATGGTCCTTCTTGTTTTATCTATCTAAGGTGTTTTTTATGAACATGTGCAAAATCATCTGATTTCACCTCTCCCTTTTTTCCACTTTCAATCTGCGATGGATTTTGCTCAATTTGAAGGATTTTGCTCAATTTAGCATGTTGCAGTTTATTGTCATTTAAGTCACACCTCATGGGTTACAACTGTACGTTCAAAGCATCGATTTTTTTCTCAAGTGCTATAAAATAAATGTACACTGACTGAAGAGCAACAAACATTCCCATTCACAAAGTGAATTAGCAGCTCACCATTAGGGCAAATGATGGAACTGAATATTTCATACCAGGTGATATCAACACCAGAAGAATGACAGAAACCTTAGAAGTTTTCTCTTAACCTGAGTTCCATGTAACATGTTGAAATGACATTTGTCTTTTATGTACTGTCACAACAGCATTAACCATTACTCAGTACAACAGAATTGTCGCATTGGTGCTTTCGGACATTAAAGTATTTCATTCTTTTGTGTCATTCTTTGACTTCATTGGAGAACCAAATGCCTTAACAGTTACACACAGTCAGCAAGTATGTTGAACCGAGTCCGTCTCCAAGACACTAAAGATCCCTTGATCATTTATTTTCTTTCAGTAGTCCTCTTTTGCTCCATACAAGAAAGAAAAAAAAAAAAAGGGAAAAAGAACTGCACAGAGTTTCTTCATACTCCTCTAATTTTCCATGATATCACAATAATAATAACGATACAGCCATTCTTGCCTGAAATAGTGGTGCATGAGCATATTTTTTCCTTACCTCCTTTCCTCACTTATCACCATAGCACACTGTTTACCATGCTCTCAGTCATCTACTGCAACTACTCTGGAAGCCAAACCATAACTGTACTGTTTCATTTGACTAACACACATACTTATGTCTTCAGACAGATATAAAAAAGAAATGCAAGTCTCCTAAAGGAGTTCACAGAGATGTGATATGAAAATACATTTTAATCATTATAAGTTAAACTGAGTCTTCCATTAGAAAGCCAAACTGAATATAAAGCATATATCCATTTAATCAGCTATTTGCTAATTTGCTATTAACAGTTAGCTATGCACTTCAGAAACAGTGGTAGTAAAAGTAATTCAGAAGAATTTCTCCGATTTACAAAGAAAACAAATATATGTCCTTTAGGACTATAGCCTTCTCATCACCAGTATTACAAGTAAAGCTGGATGAATGGGGGCAGAAATAGGGAGCGTTGTATCTACTCCAAAGAAGGTAATTATCAGAAACTCAGTAGATGCCTGTAAAGAGAGCATGGCTTCCTATCTATTGTATGAAACTTCAAGTCCTTCTTTCCAAGAGTGTAACTGGCAGCATATTTCAGAAGCATTGGCACGTAACACCTCATGTCACTCACTCTCCCCCACAGAGGTACCTGTGAAGGCTGTAACACAACACTAACAGAACATTTGAGCATATAAAATTACTACTACAGTTACGATTGTACTACTGGCAGCAGACTGAAGCTTTAAGCGCACCTCTTAACGAAGCTCTCACATATAATTTTGCAAACAGTGAAATCAAAAAAAAAAAGTAATTTTAATATCCCAAATGTGGTTTTTCACACCTACTCTATAACAATTTACTTCCCTATTTCTGAGGCATGTTTTCAGAAATATATAGTTTCGAAAAGGCTAAGATAACTGTGAATGCAAAAAATATAGTCTTAGCAAGGTAAAAAATTTAGGATTGGCAAAATGCAGCTTCTAAGTATTCATTTCAAGCACAATCCATTTGACATTAAACAGTCACTTTATTTGTCACCTCTTATTTGCTAGCTTCAGTAACTGATTTCAAAGTAAAATGCAATGAAAGCACTGTGCTTTGTGCTGTAGCTTTGACACCTAGTGATTTTAGGGCATTGACCTGCCCGCCAAACCCAGCCTTGGCAGCTGGCCCATTAAACAACGTGTTGTTTTTAGCAGCGGGCAGCAGCGGGCAGTGTGTGTCAGTCAAAAGCCCAGCACAGCCCATCAAGAAAGATGCACTAACTGATGAGTATTTACGCAATAAGTAGCTGCATAGGGCTTCTGTGTGAGACTGGAAGATTATTAGAGACATTAAAATAAACTAATAAGTCTGCAGTCATCTAGCTGTCAGATTTTGTATACATGCTGCTGTGGGTAAAAAGAAAGCCAAGTTATATCAGAATAAAGAAGAGAAATGATGAATAAAAAAAAATAATTAAAAATAAAACCAGTCCTGAACCGTATCATTCTTTTCAAGAGCTGGGGGGCCTGAGTGTGCACGTGGATTGCTCATGGGAGGGTAGAGAGAAGAACAGCTGCCCCAGAGAAGTCCCCTGTGTCTCTTGGTTTGAAGTGCTACAATTTTCTTTTTTCCATTGAATGCACCAGAGGTGCAGAGTAAATGAAATCTTACATATTCTTTACCTCCAAGAATTCTCTTACACTATCCGGAACAATTAATCATTGTTCATATAAACCAAGGGGGAAAAAAAAAAAAAAAACAAGTTAACATGCCTTGCATTGCTCTTTTCCTTTCCTTGGGACAACTGAAATTTTATTCATAGGTCTTTTATAAATGACACATCTTTCAGACAACTTGTAAAGGGGCGATTTTATAACAGAATATATGCTCCATTCCTGTCTCATTTCCATTTACTGTGTGTATCAGCGATGAGGAAACTTCAGAAGTGATTAATGGTCCTCCAAAAGCATTTGTCATGTCTTCAGGTGTAACATGATCATGGGTTCATAGCCGGAGGACTCAGTGATGGTATGTGTAGCCCGCTAAAATTAGCTTTCAAGTAGCAATACCTGGAAACTGCTTATAATTATGAGTAATGGTAGCAGTCAGGGCTGTGAGAAGTTCCTATCAGCCTCAAATAATCAGCTACATGTGACTTCTCACTCTGCAGGGAACAAAAGATAATACAAAGATATATAAGGTGTATGTACATATAAGTGTGTGTGTGTGTGTGTGTGTGTGTGTGTGTGTGTGTTTGTAAAGATAACATAAAATATGAAGAAACTGGAAATAATAGTGATGGAGTGGAGATCTCACATCTCCTTAATAATTCAATCATGTATTTTTTAAGAATCAGAAGTCCTATATTCCATTCATAATAATAAAGGTAGAATGATAGCAAAATAATCTTTCAGAGCGCGCAATACAGCCAGCATGCAGCATTCTTTGTCCATAAAGCAAGCTTTCACCCTTAAGTTTGTCCATTCCAGTACTGATGACTTCTTGTTGCCAAACACATCCAAACATCCTGCTCTTCATTCTCTATTGTTGCAGTATGGTGGGATTTCTGCATGTAGAAGTTCCTGTCTGTCTAGCATGTAGTGCAACAAAAGATTTCTTTTTGTCTTGTAAAGTGACCTGAAGCGTTTGATTATTTTTCACTCAATTCGTGCTCCAGTTTTTTGTTAAGGCTGCAAAATCTCCCTCATTAGAATGTCATTTGGGTTCTTTAAAAGACTGCTAGAGCTGTTGAAACCCCTGAGTGTCAGAACACTAGGCACGCTGAAATTTTCTTATATTGCTGCATACCATTCACTGCACTGCAGTAAAGCTGCAGTTTCCAGAGCCCAGTCCTGCCGTTAAACATTCATTTGAAAGATTTACAGCCCCTTTGTGCCACAAGTATCTTTATTTTAATTCAGTACCGAAGACTCAAGGTTAACAATAAAGCCCTTGCTGTTGAAGTAAAGCACTGCAATACTCTTTAAAAGAATGCTACAGAAAGAGAGTTTAGAGCACAGAAATTATTAATTGGACTTGCATATTAAGCTGCTTTGAGGGCTCTTTCCTTGATGTTTACAACTCCATTTTGGCAAAGCATTTTCGTCTTTATTTGGTTT
Source organism: Struthio camelus (assembly GCF_040807025.1). NCBI lineage: Eukaryota > Metazoa > Chordata > Aves > Struthioniformes > Struthionidae > Struthio > Struthio camelus. The sequence goes on along the minus strand of NC_090942.1, from coordinate 144,827,774 downwards.
GGTAATCAGAATTAATTTAAATTTTAATTTTTTAACTATCTTGAAACACATTTTATATCTGACACTTTTCTTGATTCTAGTCAATTACTTCTTATTGCCTTTATAACCCTCAGAAGGGCTGTCTTTCTGATCCATAACTTCCTCAAGTTGCCATTCCCATGAAGGTCCCTATTTTTGCAACAAATCAGTGCTATCTGCGTCACAGTCTCCTCTTCAAGTAATAGATGTTTCCTCTGATTTTCAGCATGTTAGTGAGCCACCTCTTCTCTCGCAGACATGCTTTTTCATAATAATTGCCCTATCTTTTGAATCAAAAGTACAGTGCATTATTCTTCTCGCTGAGCTAGTGAAAGAAAACAGTTTGAGAGAACACACTAGTTAAAAATCTATATTAAATATGAATAAGACCCAGTTATATACTGCCTTACGCGTCCCAAATAGTGCTGTAATGCTATTGTAAGATCAGGGTTTGAATACACTGCTATGCAATACTGAATATTTTGGAAGCATGTTATCAACCAAAAGGAATGCTCGAGGTCAAACATACCCAGTTTTGGCGAAGTTTGTCCAGTATGTCATAACCACTGCACTGAGCATGACGTCGTTCTTGGAAAAGTTGCAGTTAAACAGTTCTGTGGGGCCAATCATAGGAATGCCAAACACGTAAGGGACTTCATCACCATGAGCTGAATCCGCCCAACTTGGTTTCATTTCACTTTGGCAGTGGTGATAAAATGCATAGAAATATGTTGGAGATCCATACTGGGCATGTAGGTCAGCGGTGGCCACAGCAGGAGCAACCCACTGGTGATCGGTAAAAAGAGCTACCAAGGTCTTCCGTCTTGTTTCAGGGTTTTCTTTGTCTGCCCAGTCAGTGTACATGAATTTAATGGTCTCTCGCAGCGTATCTTTCCCTTCTGGATAACCGTATAGATTGTCCACAAAATTGGAGACGGAAAAGTCAAAATCATTGGGTGAAACACCATCTTCATTGTCTACAATGCCATCCACAAATTTTAAACCTTCCCCTTGATTGACTCCTAGCATTATGTCATAATTAAGGAATTCCCCTTGCTCCATGAGAATCTGAGGGTCATCTGGAATCACATCCCCATCGATCACAGGCCCAAAGGCAATGTGGTACGTGGCTGGAGTGATGGTCTGTTGAATGAGTTCTTTGTAGTTCTTATTCCGAAGGCATTCAACCAAATCAGTGGTATCCAGCATGTCGCAGCCCACTTTATCTGCCAATATCCGAGTGTACTTGGCAGGCTGATAGTTCACTGCCCAGCTGGACAGGGCTGTTCCACTCTGTATGATTGCCTTTTGGAACAAACCTGCAGGTGCAAATTGTTTAAATGCAAATTGAAATATATTTTAAAAAAAATTAAAAGCAGCTTTCACTAAGCAAAGAATACTTTGATTGTATGATGCCTAAAGGATGAAAATTCTTCTATTTCAGTTCAATGTCCATATTTCCTACTCACTTCTACCTTTCTATAGTACTAATCTCCAATAGCCTACTAATTAAAATCTCTTTTGTTCTTGATGCTCATACACAGAAAGCATGAAGGTTTCAGGTTACTGTTTCAAGAATAAAACTCATGTTTGTAATGTAGTTTTATTGCATCTTTAATGGAAGTCCCCTAGCTTTAACACAGCAGTAGTGCTGTAAAACTTTCTTCTTTAAAGGAATGGCAGCTACAAGCAATCATATCCTCTTCTCCATGTAAATGACTCTCATAAATGCGCTCCTCAGTAGTTTAAAGGTCAAATGAAAATTACATGCTCTCATTCCCTTCACGGATGCCATGCACCACATAATTTGAAAAAATTTCCCCTGTTAAAACCAATTTAATAGGCTTGAGCCTTCTACTCTGACATCATTTTTTTCATTACCGTCCACATACACACATATATATACACGTATATGTGTGTATATGTATATTTTTTCTTTGTTTAGCATTGCCTAGTTAGTGAATTAAGATATATTTGCATTTTTCTAAAGAGAATAAGACTAGATTCAATGATCCTTTCTGGTTGTTCTCTATGTACCAGTGTACAGATCAACCAAAGATACAGACTGATGAGCTTCTTTGTGTCACAGGAGCACTGAAAAGCAGCTAGAGCACACTGGTGAATCTGCCCCATCTGCTTTTTCTTGGTAGGATTGCTAAAATGGCCAATGTTATACTTAAGCTAAAATGCCTGGGCCTCTTCTGCACACAGTTTCCAATGACAAGCTCTTGAAATGCCTAAGACAGCAAAAGTTTCAAATGAATTTAAATACCTTGAAGTATTTATACGGAAAAGTGGCTGTGGTCGATATACCTTTGTGATGATTACTTACTGCACATGCTACAAAATTTCAATGCTGCAATTAGTTAAGTTTTTCATTGCTCCATCTGCTTGCTTTTGGCATGGCTTACTCAACAGTTATTTAATGCACCCTATTTGTATCAATACACTGAATTGTCACGGACGATTCTACACACTCCCAAATAAGGTGTTCTTACTAGCAGCTCTGTTACAACCGCCTGCGACGGCTCAGCCTTCTGACATAGATTTCCGGATGTTTAATATAATAGAAGGAGCATGGGGTTATAAATACAGCAGATTCGTTGGTCCTGCCTTCTTTTATTAATTCTTTGTAGAGGTGATCTTACCAACAGGAATCTGTATGGTTCAGTGCTGCTGCTGTGTGTGCGTGTACATACATATATGTATGTAAGTACTTTTTTTTTGAGAGTAGACATCTCACAGCTCTGATACTTATCAAAATATTAAGAACTTAGTGTAGGATCACACACTACTTGCAGGGGGTTAACTTATTTTTGAATAAGATCAAGATATTTCATTATTAAGTAATGAGTAATGAAAGCATCTAAAGACATTTTGGAAGTGCAGACAGGGGTGCATAAGAAATGGAAAAGGTCACTGCCCTTTTCTATTTTAATTAGAGCAAACTTTGATAGAAGAGTCAGTGGAGAATATTGATAAAACTTTAAAAGTATATTGCTCATAGCACTTTCTGCATAAAATTTCAGTTATAATAGCATTTATTTTTTCATGTCAAAAATATTTATATTGACTAATATGAATGCAGAATACTAGCTAGAAGGTATTTTACAAAAATTACAGACTTTACATAATTCTAAGAGTCTACCTAATATGGCCACTTGCCTTACACTATAATGTTAAAAAAAAAAAAGGTCACATTAGACTTAAAAAAATCATTTTACTATAACCAAACTACTTAGCTCTGCTCATAAGATCATTACCTTCCGAATAATGAGAGAGTGTCAGAAGACTAACACAGGAAGCTCCTGCCCCAGATCCAAAAATAGTAACTCTTTTTGGGTCTCCTCCAAAGGATCCAATATTTTCTTCAATCCAACGCAAAGCTTGGATTTGGTCAAGCAATCCATAATTGCCTTTTGCAGCTTGATCCCCAGTACTCAGAAAACCTATAAGGCAAAAAAGATAATTTTAGTTCACCAGCCACAGTGTTCGCTACAGGGTATCCACATAGTCACAACACATATTCCCATCTTTTCATCTTCTGGGCTTTTTTTTGCTTCTTTTTTTAAAGGTCACAGTACTAGTTAAATGTCTCCAATGCAAGCAGTGGAACTCATTCTAGATGCTGTTTGTTTTGTTTTTTCCTACTGCAGAGGTCAGCGTTTTGGTGAAAAATCATTACCTCCTCTTTGAAATAACTCTATATCAAAGAAGCAATGGAGATTGCAGATTTTAGACATTTAATAACTGTATGCAAGTAATGCACAAAAACTTATGAAACACTTTTTGTGCAAAGACAACGTTCAGGAAGAAGTGGAATAGTAGTTCTCTCACTAAGGACAATGTTCCATAACACATTCATTTAAATGTCTCTTTTCATGGACTAAAATTATTCTAAACTACATATAGTTTATACTATTAAGCTATAGCTATATAAGCTATTGTACTTGTGATACAGATAGACATTCAGAAATAGAAAAAGAAGGATGAAGAAAAAAATAAAAAGAATAGCAAAAAGCTTAGGAAAAAGACTGCACTCCAATTTTGCAAAGGGTTTTTATTAGGAAGATAGCAGGTAAATCCTCAGCATTTCAGCCTTTGCTATGGAGATTTTATCTGAACAAATCAGGCTTTTTTTTTTTCCTTGGAAACTGCAGGAAAAACTGCGCTGTAATTTTTTGTTCTTGCACTGTGGTTATCAGATTTTAGAAACAAAGCATGACACATTTGCTGCTTGTCTTGCAACTTAGAACAAAATAACCAAAAGATTTGGACTGAGATTAATTTTGTTTTTCTGAATCTTGCTAACCTGAAACATTACACTTAGCCATGCTGCCTATCATTCACAGCCTAGACCTTCTGCTACGTCCAAATTACCACGCAGGGTCATGCACTTACACTCCTCTTTTTAACTCCCACAGACCTTTTCCTGTCAAACAACTGGAAGTCAGAGGTCTATTAGAAATACCTTACAGCAGATGAAAGTTTTCAGATGGACGCTACTGATTTAGGCCCCACTGATAGTTGCTTATCAAGACAAAGCAAGGGATCGCTCACTGGTGTTTCCAAGTCAACTATCATACTTCAGATACATTTGCCAGAAGAGGGCCCCAGGACTCAGGAGATCGGCAGTCTCGAAAACACTGAAAGGTTTTGCAGTGAAAGGAAGATTCATTGTCTGTAATCCTGTAAGGATCCTCCGCATGCTGTGAAAACACCTTTGTGCTCCTAGGGAGGGCTGTAAGGGGAACCAGAGGTCCCTAGGGAAAAAAGGCCTTGCAGTACATTTGAACGACTTTGGCACAGGGGAACAGATTTCTTTTGTGCTGGCTGTGGTTATTTTTTTTAGTGACAGGCAGAATGAAAATTGACAAGGTTAAAGGCAATAAATGAATGAAAACAGAGGAAATGGAAGAGGAGAAAGAGCAAGAGGAGAGAAGCAGAAGAAATTAGAGGTGTCAGACTTCATCACACCTGCATTTCCATACTATTTTCTATGGTAAAATTCCTACCAATGAGATGTAAAACCTAGCCTCAAATAATATAACATAAAGACCAAACTTTAAATTTGGAATGCTATATAGTCCACATTATGGTAGCGTAAATTTCTACGTTCAAATTTGGCCATGGTTAAATGAAATGTATTATCTTGCACCAAGAAAAAATCTTTTTCATATTTAATTAGCTATTATTAATAGGGATTTAATATCAGCAAGTGCCTCTTAAGCCGTTGTATTTATCACAAAACAGTTGCTTTAATTTGCAGTAATATGAATCATACCCTTATTACCTAGTATTTGACGTAGCTTTCTCATAAAAAATTCACTAATAATAGCAATCATCATAGTTAGAAGAGCAGTAACGTCTTATTTCTCTTCCATACAAGTAGGGGAAAAACAAACAAACAATTATCCATAATTGCTCCCCTCCCCCCTTTTTTAACAGATATGTTTTTCTCTTTTTTCACATGACTTTATTATCTTTTTAGGACTGTCAAAGAAAGAATAACCCACTTGCTGGTTTTGTTGCTGCAATTCACTGCAATGTTCTATAATATTCTATAATTAAGCCTTTATTCAATCAGAACTATGACCTCCCTGGGAGAAAGTGACTGTTGTAGCCTTTAAAGCAGCATGATAATTAATATTCAGAACCTAAACATGCTTTAGCTCTTCTACCAGCATCAAGCTAAAGCTGGTTGATCTTTGTGCTTTTGAATTCCTTCCAAATGTACTAAAAGGTGACTGAGTGAAACAGCAATCAATGAATATCTGATGTTAGACAAATGAAGAATTTTTGTTTCCACAGTTCTTGGCTGATTCTCATTAATTGCAAAAGCAAATCTTCCTAATTTAAAAGCTAGTCATCAAAGCGAAGTGTCAGCCCCACGTGACACCAAAATGAATCCATAAATCTGTCTTTTCTTGATGAGAATATATATACTTTCATGCCCTGAATACTGAATCAAAATATTTCTTCAAAGCCATTTCAAAAAATTCAGGTAAAGAGTATCAATTTGTCCAGAAATACACAACAGTAACAGAATGTTTTCTTCATGTGACCACTATGAAGATTTCACAGCAGTATGTTCATGTGTCACCCTAAAATCCCGAACAAAAACCAACTCAGCTTTGTTTTATCTTTTGTGGCTATTAGGTATATATTTTTACGTGCAGTAAAAATATTTTCTATTGTAGTGTATGTCATGATATGAAGGCCAGTCTGTGAACGGAAAATCTCTTGACCAGGGTTTTCCCAGAACCTGAAAGTTCTTCTCACTATCTTAATACAAAAAAGGAAGGAATTACAATAGTTCAATATGGAAAAAAAAGGAGTTTTCTTCCACATAATGACACAGAAAGGCATCAACTGTGAAATTCACTTCTTTACTTTACAAAACTTCTCTTAAATATTGAATTGTAAGGGTGTCCACATGGCCCCCATTGCAAATTGCCCTGGGTAACAACAGCAGTTAAATAGGAGCAGGAGCACAGTCCCCGTGTATGCATGGAAGACCCAGAAGCACCTGGGAGGGCATCTGCTCCAGGCTGGTCATGCTGAAGAGGAAGATGCCCATCAGCTGGACTGAAGAGGAACCAAGGAATTAGAGACTGCAAAGAAGCCGTCTGCAAGGAAAGAGGAACCTGCTTGAAAGGACATGAGGAAGAAGCATGAGACTTTGTACCAGTGGGGAGAGGGAAGTGGGAACAGGGCAGCTCCCAAACCGGGCTGGACACTGCAAGAGTCGCCCCCAGCTTTGCGACCTCCGACGAGCCAGGGCAGAGCATCCCTCCCGTGGGGTGCCTGTGCCCAGCCAGCGGGCTGGCCCTGCGGGGCAGCGTGCAGGCACCCGCCCCGGGGGTGCGCAGGGCCTCGTGGGATGTCCCCCTGCATGTGAGTCCACAGGATTTTTGGGGGTGTCAGGGGCTCACATACCATTAGCGCATCTGCATCTCCCACGGGAAGAAGAGGGGAACCCACGCTCCCGGGTGTGCTGGTGACCTGCATGACTGAGGAGCGCCCAACTGTGCGTGTGTGCTTGTGTGCAGGTGCGTGTGTGCATGCGTGTGCGGGGTGTGATGAGAACTTTTGGGGATTAGTTATACAAGGCTGTTCAGAAATCTGTAATTGTTTACTAACCTTTGGTAAGTGCCTGGGATTGCAGTTTTATTGCTGCATTGCTGATATATCTCCTGAATGTATAGCTCAGTGACTGTCAGCTAATTATGTGTCATTAATAAATCAATAAACAGCTTTTATCCTTATTTGATTTAAGCCACGTGAATTTAGCTTTTTTTCTTAGGCATTGGTTTATTAAACAAATAAATAAACAAAAATATGTAATTTTATGATAATAGAAGTGAGCCTACAGAGTTCTTGATTTGTTTTGCTATGTGACTTGCAATCAGTATTGCCTTCTTTTTTCTACATTCTTTCATGTAGAAAAAAGTAATGTTTCTTCAAAATGAGTTTTCTGAAGTAAAAAACATTTTGATTTGTCTCTGATTCTATTAATGGAAGCATTCTAGATGAAAGCTTTAGTTTTAACCAACTAAATTAGCTACAGTGAAGAAGGAAGAAGACTGTAAGTGGAAATTACTGGGAATTTTCCTTTTCCACGGCCCTTAAAAATGAATAGACTTGTAAGTCACATGCTGTCATTTGTACTCTTTCAACAATGCAGTGAAGACACAGAGCTACACAAACAGCTCCTTTGGATCCTACTTACACACGACGAAATCTGAGGCTGTATCTCTATAGTTGTTTTTCCCACTGTGCCACAGGAATCTTACTGAGACACTAAAAATTAAACAAGCAGTGCTAATTCCTCATTCCAATGAGAACCACTAAAAAGTTATGCTGTGAAATAGGAGTGGAGCTGCAGTGAGAAACAGCCAGTGCCAATCCAAAATCCCCACAATCCACCCAGGCTGGGTGGATTTACTGCTGCCCAGCTCTCACCTTGACCTCACAGATTGGGGGAGGGAGGGAATGTCTATGTTAGCAGGACCTGCAGACCCACAAGGGTCAGTCTGCAGAACAGAAAAGTTGGTGTGAGGACCTTATGTACACTCTATATGCATGTCAGAGTTTCTTTGTTTGCTCATTTTGTTTTTTACCTTGGACTAGCTGTTGTCTGGTACCATGGACGACTAATCATTGGCAGGTGGAGCGTTAGGGTATGCGCATTGTCCAGTGGAGGTTTATCTGGAAGGAATTCAGCTTGTACCTGACAGGACCACTCTGTGATATGAGACAACATGCAAGAGGTGGGGACAATCTGGAAGTTTCCTATGAAAGTGCACTGCTGATCTGAACTAAAACACTAGTGTGGACACACTCAGAGTCATAATGATAATCTTCCAGCCACAGAATCTTGATGTGCATGGAGAAGGCTCTGGTACAGCCATATTTCAGCTGTGGATCTTGCCCAGATATGCGAGTAGTTCACGAGACTGCTTAACAACTATAAAGCATTTCATTTTATAAGATATTGGAAAATATTCTAGCCTAATACTAGTAAATAGTATTCCCAACTAAAAGTTATGCAATGATTTATGGAAACTGAATAGATAATTTGGGGAAAACAGCATGAGTATGTCAAGAAGCAACAATCATGACATCTTTGTGTCATGTAGAGCTCCAGATCAGAGGAGCTATGAAAGGATGATTGGATCTCAGTGAACTTAAGCCATCTGAAAGTTGTGTCTCTAATCTAACATTATTCATACCACCTTGACTGCTAATGCAGGGAGACAAAAACAAAAACAAAAACAAAAACAATCAACTCTAAAAGCAGCCTCAGATTTTTAGACACCTATCTTTGGAAGAGCTGAATTCCCATCACAAAGTATTTTTCTTTCCCTGTGGAAGTTAGGCAAATTTGACAACAGATAAAAGACAAGCTTAGATTCATTACCTATCTTTTAGGCAACGTAAGGTGATATCAGTTCCTACCTAGAGAATAATGTCACCTCTAGTAGTGGTGGCTCCTGTCGATCATGACAGAGAGACTGGAAATGAGGAAGATTCTGTTCTGCCTGTTACTGAGATGTAAATACTGAATGACTCCCCTAACTTCACTGCAGCTATCCTGGGCTTAGCCAGTAGAAAAATGAAGAGAAATTTGTTTCCATTTGAGGACACTTTTCATTCCTCTTACTTGCTTTGAAGTAGTTCTACGGAAAAGAAGAGGTTTTATCTTCTGAGAATTACTAACCAAGCTATTTGCATGAATAAAAATTTCACTTTTAAAAGAATAGAAAAATAATTAAAATGCATACTCTTTGGAAAAATAAAGAAAAAAGCCACCATGAAGTTTAAATACTGTAGATTATGACCTGAGAGCTATAGCTTCAGCCTGAGCGATAAATGCCACCCCCAAGATAACTGCTATCCTGTAGCAATTTGCATTCATTTTATTCCTATGTACTGATTTCTCATTCTTTTTAAATCATTCCAATAATAAAATACTATGACAACTGTCCTTTGCCAGTTCCTACACAGTATTAGCCAGTATTATATCACTGCAGGAAAAGTCTATTCTTTATCTTTGTATTTTGGCCTCTGGGCTAATCCGTATCAAATCAATTTGATAGCTGGCTGAAATCCTAAATTTCAACTGTGAGTGTTCTTCCATTGCTTTGTCCTTTTTTTTTTTTCTTTTTTATTCTGTTTGTTTGCTCAAAAAGCAATGCTAGCAGGACACTGGAAACTGAGCTACACGTCTGTGTTCAGATTTTTTTGATTGCTTCCTCACTCATCCTTTCTGCATCAGTCAGCGATGACACTTGAATTCCAGTATCAACACCAACTGTAAATGAAGAACAGCAGCCCCCAATAACAGTTACATGTAATAAAAGTTGCCTGCTGCAAGTGAAGAGCGGAACAGTGATAACAACAATTGATAACACTTCCACTACATTACACATTTTTTGAAAACATTTATTTCTTTTACTTTCTCTGCTTAACTATTAACTGCTGTATGCTCATTTCTTTCTCCTCTTACAGAGTTCCCACTGGATATACATAGTCACTGAGGTGCAAGCATAGTTCTCTGTAAGCCATGCCAGGGTGTAATAGACTAGAAGTCAGTAGAAACATAAGGGGAAGCTAGGGACAACTAAAAATGCGAAAGATTCCCCTGTTGTGACTTTCTTGCAGCTTGGATTTTTCAGTAACTTTTATCAATAGTAATAAATAAATAAGTAAATAAATAGATGCCTTCTTTTTTCAAGGATGAATGTTTTTGCACCACTCTAGTAGCTCTTGGGAAAATTTTTGATGTTCTAAATTTGTACTGCAGTGGATAATATAAAATGTCTTAGCAAAAATAGCAAAGACTGACTTGGTGTATCAAAGCCAATATTTTCTGACTGTTTCAAAATAGTAGTAAAATTAATAAATGCAATTCAACATTAGAAAATTATATTAACTTTTTAAGATTTAAGAAAATCAAAATGCTGAAATACATTTGAGTTTGATATATTTGGCTATATTTGATTTTTTCACAATTAAAGGAAAAAATAAATCTGAATAATGAAAGATAAAAAACTCATTCTATCCAACATTTTAATAGCTACTACAAGAAATTTAAAAAGTTCATCTAAAGTGACACACTCTTGCCTGGAAAAGAAGTATTTCTGTTTCCCTTTCTGCCCTTCATAGACTTGCTTAAAAACAAAATATTTAATTTATGAGCTGAAGACACAACCCATACATAAAGATTAATGTCAAACTTAATAAGCCACACTGAACAGCCAAGATATCACAGTGAGAAATCCATCATCAGGAAACCTGGACAAAATAAACAAGCTAGTACATTATGACACATTTGTCTCCTCCTTTCTAAGCCTCTGCTGTATTCTCTCATTTCAGATTTTTGTCTGTCTTTATGCCTCTTCACACCTGCTGCCTACACCTGTATAGCCTGATGCAATTTGTTTGGCAGACAAAATTCTCACAAAGAAGATGGACTTATACAAGAGCTGATCAGAAAGTATGACATAAGCAATATAAATAATATACAAGAGACTATGCTTAGAAGCATTATCTTGTATTTTTTTGGTTTCATTTGTGAAATGACAGAGCAGGGCATTTTTAAAGCAAATAGCAAATGGCAAGTATACAGCAGGGTCTTCATATTTTCTAATGGCTTTTGTCTGTACACATCACATTTACCACTGTAAAAGTGTACCTGACGAACTCAAATGTTAAAGCGTTCAAATGTAAAATGAAAACCACTGGGGATTACTGTGTACTTGGAGACTATAGCTGGTTCAGGAAGTCCCTGAGATATAAATAGTTGGAGGCTAGAAGACTATTAGAGGGACTGATCAGATATGTTTGTTCTTCACCTTCCCTAACCATCTGCTAAACTTCACGAACCATCCCCAACAGTGTTTGCAGACCAGATGCTTGGCTTGATGATCATTTGGTTGGAATCAACGTAGCTGTTACTATGCTTCCTTTATCATCATATTATGTATACTGCTTTTGACTTTGAGTCTATGGTTAACTTTGCCAGTGCAGTTTAAACTTTACTAGAGAGAGGGTGGGATGCAAGACAGAGTGATGGTGTTCTCGGCACACATTTAGCAGGAAGAAAAACACTGCTGAAATTTTTCTGTAGCAGGAAGGACCCATGCAATCCTCTCAATATCACTTCTGCACAGACTTGTCCTGTGCAGACAGATCCTGAGATAAGCTATGTCATGACTATGACAAATAGGACTGTAGAGTGGCCATGTATGGGTTTGTGTAGAAATAATGTAAAGGTAGATAGTTCTTCATGCTGAAAACAAAATAATGCTTTTCTTTCAGCTGCAAAATGGTGTAAGATTTGCAGGTGCTACTTTCAAAGCATTTTTGTTTTAATATTCAGCAACTTAAGTGCTCAGCTATTGCCTTCTGCTATAAAACAGTGGTCACAGAAGGACATTTCTGCACCTTACGGCCTCTTATTCTATCCTGCTCCAGATAAGACTCATTTAATTTTAACTCAAGATATAGTAAGTAAAAAGAAAGTTGTAGTGAAGACAACTCAGCTTACAGTTTTCATATCAGTTAGTAGATTAAGTTATAAGATACAAGATAGCAATGTCTTTAATCCAATTTTCCAACTCAGGTGTAAGCAAGAAAAAAAAAAAAAAATCTCTTATGATTCTACCTTGATGGATTCTTTTAAATTACTTCTATTGTGAAGACAAAACCTAAGTCCGCTTATCTAGAAAGAACAGCTCATTATCACATGTGGTACAAAAGAATAGGTCAGAGAGAGGCTGAATTGAGAATATTATCGTTTGTTTCTATATTGCTTCAGTACTGAAATCTAAAGTGTGCCCTTTGCAGTTAAGGAGAAAATCTAGCCTTAAATACATAAAAGCCTTTTGAAAATGTCCTGGATCTCATATGTTTATAAGAACACTTAAGGAGAAAAGAATGAGAAAAGACAATAGGATTTAAAACTTATAAATATACACACACACATATATATATATATTTAAACAGTGAAAAGCCTCTTATAAAGCATAAATTTAACAAAGCATTAGTGACGTCAACAAGCCTTCTTTAGTTAAACCATTGTGATATTTCTACCATGAAATGTTTTTAATGAATAAAATAGAAAGTTTAAACATGACACCTTAATTGCTTTTAAATTTACCTTGTTTGGTGTAAAATGCTCTGAAATTACTGCAGGTTAGGCCAATGAATGTTATCTAAAATATTAGAGATTAAGGATATACTCAGCATTCAATTCTATCAGTCATCATTATTCAGGATGAGTAGCACACAACTCTGTAAGAAGTACCACTGAAGAAGCTTTGGTCATTTGATATGAATGTAGATTTTAAAAAATAGTGAATAAATATGGCAGCAAAACACATTAATCGATTTAATGTCTTCTCACTTACTATTTAACCAAGTGTTCACAAGTTAAACTTGCCATTATGCAAAATACAATCAATAACACAGCAGGTCCAATAAAAAGTTGTTGACTATATTATAAAGAGCCTAATTTAGAAAAAAAAAAAAAAAAGAAACAGGCTAAATTCAATCAATTGCTCTAAGAATGTTATTGTCGGGGGGGGGGAAATAGCTTATGTGTGTTGGAGGAGAGATTTACAAATAGCTGATGTAGTTAGTCAGCCTATGTTTAGAAACTATTCTCTGACCACTGCTCTAGACGATCACTTAACAAACAAGAGAAATGTATAACAATTATAGAAAATCAGGTGAATGACCTATTAATTATTCCACAGTTATAGCAAAAATCTCCATACCCAAAGCATCTGGTCTTTTTTGGAAATGCCTATTTCATCACGAACAGATTGTGATCTGCAGCTCTATGACAGCTGTAAAGAATTTTTGTATTATTATCATCAAATATATATCAACTTTATATATGAAACCAAGGCTTAATTAACATATTTTTGATTTTTCAACTAAATGACCAATATGGTAAGGAAGAGGCAACATCGTTAGCTGGCCATCCATCTTAGAGAACAACTAAAACGACATGTGAAAAAAAGTTACTTACTGTAAAGCCAAACACAGATATTAAGCTTACCCAGGAAGAACGTCAGGAAGGTTAACCTGCATGACACAAACAGCAACCAGCTGCAAGCACAGCATGGAGATTTTTACTTTTAATTAAAAACTATAAAAGATTGGAATCTTTTGAATAAAAGGATCACTGGAGATTAGGCATAATTTTTCTTGTTAGGAAAAACACCAGGTGACCAAGCAGACAATACTATCAAATGGTTGCAAGTCACTTTAAAAATGAGAAGTAAGGGTTCATTGCTTTAAGAACTTCACTGAGCTTTTTTGTTGTTGTTGTTTAATATCTAAAAGAAAGCTACCCAATAGGTTTATTGTTGTTGCACAATGCTATTTTTAAGAAAAATAAAATTGCACTGTAAACCCCTAAGTTTCTATTGAACTGTAAAGAAGCTCACTGAAATAGAGACTTCTCTGTTGCTGGATATGTGGTTGATATGATATTATTGAACCATACCTCTGCAAACAGACAGGTGTACTTCTTAATGCCAAATGTGTAGTAATATTCAACTAAATTAAAAGTTTACCTAAATGGCTCCCAACATGAATCCTGTTGGCAGCTTAGGAAGTAGCCACCAACACTGACATATATCTCTGCACTTTTAGTTTTATCTTCTTGTTGCTTAGCTGCATCTTTTTCTATAAGATTGCTGTTCTTTGATGTGGCTGGGAACAAATAGCACTCAAACTGTCTGACTTGAAACATCAATGAGATATGTGTCCACTAGGTCCAGTGGAAAGACATTTGGAATTGTATGTTTCCATATCTAAAATAACACTGTTATGTTGGATAGTGCATATCACGGCGTGACCTTGATTCTGTGAATTTGGTGCTTTCAAGGCAGATGCATACTGACGCAACAGATTCCCTACAGGTAACACGCCCAGCTCGCACAGGAATGCTGCTTCTCACAGGATTGATGAGCTGAGTGTAAGGATTCAGTGGAGGCACAAAGCTGGAAGCTGGACAACACATGCACTCTACATTGTTGACACTACAGTAGAAAAAAAGGGTCACATGGAAGAAAAACCAATGTGGCAAGGGTTACTCTGGTTCTGAGATGAATAATGACCTCTTATGGATATGTCTGTCTATATCTACATCCTTATCACTATCCTAGAGAGAGGTAATAGACATTTAAAGATCAGCATCAACCATCTTCCTTGGGAATGTGCAGAATGAATGATCTGGGAAAAGTGTCTTCAGTGAGCCTTGGTGCCAAAAATGCCTCCATGGGCATGCAGGTAGCTGGCAGGAGTTGTGGTTTCCAGTGGGTTGACCTGATGTCAGAATGGTCCCATTGTCAGCAGGAACACACAGGTCAGTAGCAAGCTTGTTCCCAACTTGAAATGTATGTCCCCCAAAGGAAAGTGCATCTTTGTGCCTCAGGGTTCATGCTTTTCCTGTATGCTTTAATTTAAACATAAAACTAAATATTTAATTGGAAGGATGGATGCAGCAAAAGTTTCAGGAAGCAGCGGACCAGCAGATATTGAATAAGTAATACAACACAAAGACATCTCATTAAAAATAATTGATTTGCATTTGTTTAGTTCGAATGGACTACTTTTAGAGGTAAGCATTTTTTAAATGCAAAAAGAAGGACAATCCCAGAAAGAGAAAGCAGCAGATAATAAAATACAGCAAAACTTTTCCCTAACATTCAGCATGCCTTCATTCATCTATTAGAAAAGGCTATGTGTTTTCAAATGGCAGATTTCTAATGAGGACTGACCATTTGGAAGCGGACAATGGTTAACAACTGATCATTAATGTTGGTTTTCATCTTAGCTTACTTGTCTTCTGCTCCGTTGACAACTCTCTTACTCTCTTAAGCACCATTCTCAGATACAAGAGGCAGACATTAGGGGTTGCTTCATTGGGTTGTGTGGCTTTCTGTGTCATCCAGGTACAAAGTCCATTCCCCTAAACTAGCAAACAATGCCTAACATTTAGAATGCTTAGCTTATACAAGTGAGAATGATCTTTGCTGGTTTTTAACTACAAATATTCAAAGACAGCAATATATTATACATCTAGACTACAAAACACTAGCCTCAGAATAAAAATCCTGTTAAAATTAAAACTGAACGTTTTTAGTTTAATGACAACTTTTTCATCAGACAGGCATGCCCATTTTCAGGCTAAAAGACAGAGAGCAAGAAATCTCTTTTTATCTAAATCAGAATGGAAGTATATCAAGCTGAAGAAAAGAACAAACTCCTCCTTTTCTAGTTGGAAATATTTTTGCATAATATTTTGTTTCAGACTGTAACGCTTTAAAGGAGAATAATATATGGCCCTGTAACAACAACAGCAAGACATACTTAAAAAATGAATGTTTTTTAACCATTAACTTGAGAAACGATGGTTACACTGGTCACAGGCAGAGATCCTCATACTTCTTTTATATATCCACAAACTGTCCAGTTATTGTGGCTGCTGCTGCTTCTTTTTTTATGCTCACAGAAGAATACAAGTACAGAACTGTAATGTAAATGTACCTGGCCCAATGCACCAGCAATTATTCACTCAGCAACATTTGAAAGCCAGAAACTATTGCATCTGTGCCAGCTAATCTATGATGAAAAGAAAAAAAGCATCAGAGTTAACCCTTCTTCTTTTAGCAAAAATATATTTTATGTTTCTAATATTCAGCTGGCTTGAAGCCTGGACACTCATCAGTGCTCTGTGTGGGAGCCATGAATTGGTTATGGATCAGTTCTAGATCTTGCCTTCAAAAACATTCTTTGAACACTAGTGAAGCAAAATGCTCGTTGTTGATAAGCACACAGAAAACAAACACAATTGGTACTGAGAGAAAAGCTAAACTGGCTCTTAGTACAAATAAAGCACTCGCTCTATTTCTCTAACTTCCATCATAATTTTAATTTCCAAAAATTTTGTACTAGTAAGCAAAACAGAATTCAGAAACATTTATTTTGTGTCATAAATAATGCTGTGTTTATTTAGACTCATATAAGAGTGGAGCTTTTTGTGATTTGGATTGCTGTGGATTTTTAGATCATCAGATCATTAGTGCTTACTATTAAATTGAAAGTGAAGCGTTTAAGATTACCAAGCATATTGCATTATTTTAATCCCAACAAATGGTTATTGACCTTTTTATTGAACAAAGCTGATAAGGCCATTGCATTTGTTTATTTGTGGTGGATATCATTGATATCAATAACCTATAAACTAAGTAGTATTGTGTTCTGAAAGTTCATATAACATGCAGTGGGATTTTCTGAGGGATTAGAAAAATAAGCTCTGCTGATAGTATTTGACTAGAATTGGTAATATCCTTAATACTTTGAAAAATGCTTAACTCCTTGACAAAGCACTAAGGAAAGGGACTGGGGAGAAATGAACCTTATCGCTTGCTAGTCTGACAGTGACTAATCACTGGTTTGACAAACCTTAAATAAAATTCCTGGGAGCCAAAAATAGACTTGAAGAGAGACACTATTGCTAAAAGTCTTTTTATGCTACGTACTCTGGATATATCTTGCAAAAGAGATTAATAAGCATACTGTACAGACCCCTTTGAGAAAGGCATAGCACAAATGGTTTCCAACTGGAGTAAATGATTCATAACTTTTTATCTTGATTCACTAGGTTTTCGATCCTACATCCTCCTTTAAATGCAATTTCTAAGATAGAATGCACCATCTAAAATACCTTCTAAAGAACCCAGTTTTAGTAAGTGGATACAGGCAATATTTCCCACTTAAATACAAAATAATGGTGTTTTAAAGCAGATTATAAAGGACATAACAATTTTATGTCAATTTTCTTTGCCATCAGTTTTTAAGAAAAGCCTGAAATAAAAATATTTCCTGGCCTTCTAATATTGGTTCCTTCTTAACATGCTTCTTAAAGTGATTAAACTTACTTTGTGTTTTATCAAAACTAATTGGCAGAAGAAACTGCAAACTTTATGAGTTCTGTTGCTGAAGTTACCAAAATGGCTGTATTCAGAGGGATCAGTTTGGAGTGTAGTTAATCTTTTTCAGCACAAGATTGGTTGGCATGCAAGGGTGACTTAGGTGTCTATATCCCAAAGTTAGACCCTACCTTTGCTAATTCTAGAGCTATGGGTGCACTGATTAGTCTGTCGTAAACCTTAAAGAGCCTTCGACCTTTTACGGAATAACAGGGTCCCAGGAACCCTTCTGATGCTGGTGAGAGCAGCATTGCTACCCAGCTTCCATCCCTCATAAGCCTCATACTTACTGGTTTTGCTGTCTGAGTGGTCCATTAGGCAGCTTCAGTAAAGGGCTAAAATTAGGTTTTTAGAAAGCTAGAAGTGTTTACATACTTTTGTCTCCATCTGCTATTTAAAACAGAGCTTCAGAAAACTTGAATCAGATAAGGTATGTTTCAGCAATTATACGAACAAATCTAAATCCTAGTAAGAGAGGCAAAATGTACATATTATTTCTGACTTCTGCTGGTAGAAAAAAGTCCTATATGCGCATTAACTTTTTTTTAAAGAAGCTTTTTACAAAACTATCTTTTCTAAGTCTTTGACACTGAAGAATATATTAAAATAGATTGTCCCAGATTAGTTTTGCACATCATGAATCTCCTGTAAGAAATAAATAGATTTGAATAATACGCGCTAGCATTCATAGTTCTGCAGGCCTTCTAACAAAGTGATCCAAATCAATTCTTTTGCACATTCACACACATGGAATATTCTGATCTGAGCATCTAAGGAGTTTACAATAATGGTAGAATTATTATGTGCCAAAACCACTCTTCTGAAAAACAAAAAAAGGAAATATAAAACCCCTCTTAACACTTCTGCAGCCTCAGTAATCCCATCATTTAAACATAGCAGTCTGAAATATTTTAAATAATACTTTGACAAAGAAATTAGAGGCAGAAAAGGGCTTATTCAGTCAAATAGTCTATGACACTTGCCCATGAAGGAGATTGCCTTTCACACTGTTTACTTTTACTGATCTGACTATATTTTTATCTTTCTATATAATTATTCATGTTTCTGGTGCTTTTCTTTCATGGTTTTGTCCTTATTAAAGCTGTAATAACAACTGAGACAAGGCTTAATGCTAAAAATATTATGAAAGAACCAATATGTATATTTTTGACATTTTAATATAAACCCCACCTGCTGGCAGGTGAGCTCATGCTACAATTGCCATCATGTTCATGGATATCGCATAAACTTCTTTCTCTTAAGTGGTATATAATGGTTTCCTAATAGAATTATTCTAGGGCTTAGAGAGTAATTGGATTTTTAATGATTATATTTCTAATTTAAAAATAGAAAATGACAATTAGATTTTCTAATCTAATCTCCTACATAATGTGGGATTTTCCCAACAGTATATTTGTACTTTGCTTTTTTTTTTTTTTGAGTTTCATTCTAAATAATGAAATAATGCAAGCAATATGGCTTCTATATCTTCCCTATTTTAGCTGTACTTATTTATCTAATACCACAGAGAAGTTTTGAAAATGGAATTAGCAGTATATGCTTCATGTAACTAAATCACTGTAAGTGCTAACAAAAATTAGTTATTATTCTCTAGTTTTAAAAATCACTTCTATGAAACTCAAAATAAATCTATTTTGTTCAGTCTCATTTTGTTTATTTGTTGCACTGTTTACCTACCCATGCAGCAGTTTTGATGATAAAGTGAGAGAAGTCTAACAACACTAGAACAAAGACATTAAACTAGAATTGGCTTGAGCACATATTCTGGGGCTTCTAGACATCTGCAACTATTTCTCAAAAATCATCTTTTTTTCCTGCAGGATACATTCCCTTTTGATGGTTTCTGTGAGACAAATGGAAACCCTCCAGTGATATCCCTTCCTCTCAGACATGATTTTGGGGGTTATCCTCCCCACTGCTGTCGTCCTCAAAGCAACATTCCAAAAACAAAGCAAAGCAAAGCAAATCCTTGATCAGTTGACAGAAAAAAATCACAAGGGTATTGAGAATTTTTCTTCAACAAAAGATGTGACTAGTAAGAGGACCCTATTCACACAGGCAAACCCTGGCAAAGAAAGATTAATCTTTCTAAATTTTTGTATAGTTACTGTGAAGAGAGAGAGAGGAACTTTTCTAGAAGGTGAGTTAAAATGTTTAAGTTACTCTAGAGCTCTGAACTGCCACTGAAGGAATCCCTTTTCAGATCAACTAAAAAGAAGGTAAGTGGGACCAGCGTCTTCTTCCATGGGTAGATCACCCTGAGTACAAGATAAGATGTGTACCTCGGGGCAAGCAGGGGAAGTGCTTACAGAAGTGTGTCGAAGTGGACTCCTCTTCAAACCCAACCAAGCAGTGGTGAAACAGTGAGGAAGGAGATGATCGCTTACTGCTTTCTAAAGAAACTACCAGAACTTCTTATTGGGATGCAGCACAGGTCAGAGGAACGGTCTGAAAGACAGCCACCGCCTGCTAGGGTTAGGCAGGGCTGCGAGAGCAGTTAATATGCTTCTCAAAGCTATTGCTTTTCCAATGCCAATTTCTGCTACCACTTCTTCTTAACAATGAAATTTGCATATCCACATCCCAAACCTGAATCTTAGTCCTACAGAATCAATTCAGCTCTCCTTCTGTCATAATTTGGCATATATTAAATCAGCAAACTGACTCTTGATATCCCTACATTCGATGTATCGGCAATAAAAGATGAGAGACACTACTAATTTCTGCCCCAACTGGTTCTCAAGGAGTTAACTCAGACCTATAAGACAAGCGGAACTAACAGGTCTTAGGGCTCAAAATCCAGCAAAACAGTTCTGAGAATATCATAATTATCACCCAGCCAAAATGGTAAAGAAAGAAATCTATCTACAGCAGAAGAAAATAAGGAAGTATTTTATAAAGGCATAGTCTGTTCATCTCAAGACTTCAGTTTGGTTACTCCAGTCTGAGAAAGTCATATCTGCTGAAATGATTCTCCATGGCAGAAATGTATCTGCAAAGCCTGAAAAGTCTGTGATTAAATTATGTTATTAAAACAAAAATATTAATGTAGCAAAGAAAACAGCAAAAGATTGTGACAGAAAATCCTGAAGTGGCTTATAAACTATATAGGAAAGTCAAATTTGCTTCTGAATTTACACACACACCTCTTATTTTATGAAATAAATGTGCATTTATTGAGTACATGGACTTCTCTGTTTCCATACCATATTCTTTTTTTATCAAATAGATGCTATTTGTCGTGAGCAAAAGAAAAAAAAAATCCTGTTCAGTATTAACATTTTGAATATTTCAAAATGTTATTAGAAAAATCATAATTTTCCATTTGTTATTTTTAACCAAAGGATGCAACTGCACACAAATAAAGGTCTCTCTAAAAATCAGTTCTGAAGACTATGAGTTCACATTGTGTAGTTTTGGCAAAGCTCTTTGTATTGTTTCTATAGAAAGCCAGAGATGAATGTTTGTTCCCTGTCCTTTGATTCTCGCAATTCTTAAGCTGGCAGAGAAGAGAGAAACAGTTCTTGCATAAAATAAAAACATCTTTAAATCTCTCCGCATTATCTTATGTTCAAGAATATAACACTAAAATTAGGAGATTCTCAGTTCTCTAGAAGTTAAGGATAATGTTACCATTGACCACATTGAGAGCACATTCACTGCATCTTACCCATCCCTAAATTATTGCTCAACGGAAACCAGGAATCCCTAGGAATGACTACAGAGAGAGAATTTTTCCCTTCAGTCTACCATACTTCCAAAAAATTCTGACAACAAAGCATTAATTGCTAAATAATCTGAAAAAAATGCTCTCTATGAATTTGTTTTCATATATGGATCCTCAGAAATAACAGTTTCTGATATGTCTGCATACAGCTCTGACAGGAATGAAATTATTCTTTATAACGAATAGAACCAAAGTGAGGGTAACTTTGTATCAAACGTCTCTTGCTGTTACACTACTAGAGGCAAAAGCAAAAAACATTTTCATATTTATGGTTGTACTTTGTAGAAATTTTTTACTAAATCTAACTCTTGCTGACCTTTTATTCAAAAATATATTTTCGTTTCTTTTAGAGGGCAAACCAATCATTTATTTCTTTTGCAGTATTTGCCTATTAAAATGATTATTTACTTTATTGTAAAAATGGAATGGTTTTATGTTGCCTAGAGACAGAACAGAACTTCATATTACTAATACACATGAACAAATAAAGCAATCACAGATGAAAATTACTTATTCTTTATTCTACCAGTTTGTTTACCCTTCTATTTAGGGATAATCCTTTTTTTTTTTTTTTTTTTTTTTTGCCATCACTTTACATATTTTGACAACAAACCATTCTTACTGAAGGTAGCAATAACCTTTTGCAGATTACTACATTTTATGGTCTTTCCTTTACATTCAAAGCATTTCACCAGATAACATTGTAAATGGATTATTGCGCCCATTCACTAGATTGCTGGCACAAAGATGAGGCTGAGCTATGGCATTCAACTTCCATAACTTTACTTATTGCTCTAGTTTTATTTGAATGTAAATATGATGCAAAGTGCCTTTCCTGAAAAAATATACAAAATTATTTTAAGGTATACTTTCCAACTTACATCATGAGACAAGCACAAACAAGTAACATTTGTGCTAAGTCTACTCCCATTCAAAACAGTCATCGTACAATGAAAAAGATAATAGACTACATGATTTCAAATACATGTTTTCAGACTTGTATAATTTGTTAGTGTTATTATGCAAAAAATGGTAATTCCCCTCCTGGTTTTGAACTTGAACTGTACCTTTTTCCCTACGTATATTTTCCACATATTTGTATATTTCTATGCATTTGTCTCTGGAACATCACTGGCAGTTATATATATATATGTTTATGTATATATACATGTATATATTCATATACATATGTGTATGTATCTATAGGCATTCATTCAGCAACAGCTTAAAAATATATGTCTTTTGTTAAAAAATTTCCATCTCCTGCATGGAAATTTGCTAGGACATGTAAGTAAATTAAATCTCTAAACTAGGAGAAGGTTGCAGACCCTATTCACTGGTCTATCTGTTTGTTTGTTTGTTTCCCATGGGAATTTAAGGTGTAATACAGATGTAATCTATAAACTTTTTCCTCCTACAATTGCTTTCATCACCAGATAGCACATGGTTTCTGTTTGCCTCTTTACTTTCTGGCCCCATGATTTTTTCAAGCCTGCCTGAATAGTTACCTAGTTTACCAGGAAAAATAGTCTCTCATCACTCCGAATATTTCCTTTGGGACTGAATAAATAATAAACCAGTTTTCCCACTTCTTTGGTGAATATGCTACTATCAGATTATGATGCCCAAGGTGGGCTATTTCTATATGCTGCCTCCCACTGAGTGCAAGTCAAATTGGTTCCTAAGAGGAAGATATCTAATACTGCCTACCTTCAGTTGCATGGATCCTTCATCCTAACTTGGAAGACACCTAAGTTAGGGAAAGTGAATCTTTCCTAAGGTCTTCAGAGCTGCCTATCTCTGTCCTTGGACTTTACTAGAAACTTGGTTTATTTTTAAAGAATAGAGTCTAACTGTGGAGACAGGCATCTGAAATGTCCATGAGATAGTGTCTCAGTTTAGCCTCTAGGCAAATACAATTAACCTGGGGACAGGGCTGCCACTTAGGGAGACCCAGACGGGCTGGAGGAACAGGCCAACAGGAACCTCTGTA
Organism: Struthio camelus; assembly: GCF_040807025.1. Classification (NCBI taxonomy): domain Eukaryota; kingdom Metazoa; phylum Chordata; class Aves; order Struthioniformes; family Struthionidae; genus Struthio; species Struthio camelus. Next base: position 144,804,499 of record NC_090942.1, on the reverse strand, counting down.
AGGACTAATGCCAAAACCTGCCCGAGGGAAGGAAGAGCTCTTGCAGTGACTCAGGCAGAAGACAGAGGGGTCAGGTATGCAGGCATGGGGTCATGGCAGGCAGCAAAGGGATCAAAAGCATCCTAGGCTGTATGGACAGGAGCACAGCTATTCAATCATGGGAAGGGATTATCCTACGCAGCAGTCATCAGACCACATCTAGACTGCTGTGTCCAATTTTGGTACCCCCAATACAGGAATCACAGAATGGTTGAGATTTGAAGGGATCTTTAGAGATCTAGTCCAATTCCTCTGCTCAAGAGGGTCATCTATACAAAGAGGAAAGACACGGACAAATGGGGGCGAGCTTAGAGGAGGGCCCCCAAGGTAGGGGAGACTGGAGCATTTGCCCTGTAAGGAGAGGCCGGGAGAGCTAGACTGGCTCAGCCTGGGGAAAAGATGACTTCAGGGGCACCAAACTGCCCTTTCTGCGCCTACAAGAGGTCATCAAGGAGACAGAGCCGGTCTTCTCACAGTGAGGCATGGTGTGAGAGAGACAGGCAACCACCACAAGTTGCAACAAGAGATGCTCAGGCTGGATATAAGGAGAAACTTCCCTGTGAGGACCATCAGGCAGTGGAGCAGTTGGCCCTCCAAGGTTGTATCATCTCCGACCTTAGAGGTTTTCAAGACCCAGCTGGATACAGCCCTGAGCAGCCTGATCTGATCTCAGAGCTGGCCTTGCTGTGGGCAGGGGGTTGAACTAGAGACCTCTGAGGTCTCTTTCTGCCTGAACTACCCTGTGATCCTATGAACACTTTATTTTGCTGGCAAAACAAAAGCTTATAAACAGCCCAACATCTATACAAACGTATGAAATACTCTCCTCAGAAGTAATTTGCAGCACCACTTCCAAAAGAATTTTCAAAAAAGAAAAAAAGAATTAAGAGCTAACATCTCCATTTATTTCAAAGAGAACTTTAAAAAGCCCACCCTTATAGATTCACACATCTCTAAGACAAGGAGGGTTTTCGTCTTGCATAGTAAATATTATTTGGGTAAATAATATGTGAGTTGTGGTAAAACAGCTAATGGTAATTGGTATTTGCCTAACAATTTGTGGAACACATGAAGCAGCCTGGATATTGTGAATGTTCTTTTATGTGAGTTGGTTAGTTGTTTGTCGTCATTTGCTGAATTTGTTACATTATATAAAGAGACAATTCTGCTTGCATGCTACTTTGGGATCAAAGCAATGACTCACAAGCACTATTTGTCTGTTTTGTGACAACACGTCTTTGTACCAATATTCTTACTGAAGATATCAGAGCTCCCAACAGGATGCAGGATTTTTATGGTGCTTTCTTCATTCTCTAACTATTTCATGGCAGGTCACCAAATATTTTTGTAAGTGGGTCATTGAGCCTATTCACAGTTTTTCTTTTTTGCCTATTTTGATCCAAGATACAAAATGCTCTTCCCCTCCCCCCCCCTCCCCCCAGTGGTAGCCTCCTGAGAATGAGTTGCAGAGACAGATGATCAGTGCACAGATATATTTATTTGTATTTTCTAATACCAGAGCACAGTGAATAAGGTTTAAGAATGAAAAGTAAACCAGGAAAATGCCCTAATCCCCTGGACAGAAGCTTAAGTGTTTTTTTCTAAAACTTGGTCTGAAATATTTAGCACATAGATATAAATATATGTGTGTATATCTTCATTCCAGTTAGAAGACATATGAATCCAAAGATTTTTAGTTTTCATGGACTGGTTTGAGAATTTTTAATTCCTTGTTAGCTCACCATATGTATTGCTTCCAGAGACTTAACTTTTAGGTTATATTCCAAGCCGCTTGGCAGAAAGTTTCAGCTACAGGAAGAGCTGAAACTCTGAAAGTGCCGGCTTCTTCATATTTTGAGATTTTAAAAAATCCTGTTTACATAGAATTTTGAAGACCTAATATTAATTTCAAATCAAACAAAACAAATGATGACAATTCAGTTAAAAAATTAAACAACTTTTTTGACAGTCTAATACTGACAGGCTTTGCATGAAATTACTAGAGACTGGGTCAATGTTTCTTCTGGTATCTCCTAAATAATAAGTGCAATAAGTGCATGCACCCCTACCAAATTGCTTCTCTGGAACAGCAACTGACGAAAAAAGGTAAATACAAAAGAGAGATAAAAATAAATGTACATGCTCTCCAACCACAGCCTAGCTAGCCTCTACTGAGTACAGGTATACATAGCCATTCCTGTGGTAGGATTACTTTTGTCCTACTTGCTCCTGCCTTCTCTTCCACTGTTCTCTCTTTTATGCCACACCAGGGAGAGACTTCACTGGTATCATGCCTTTGAGAATTAGAAAGTAGAACTCTCTTCCTTTTACAAATGGAGAATCTGAAGCAGATAAGCTGAAAATTCAAGAAACTGAGAAAAATATTTTTAGAATTATTAATGGAAAAAAGAAGTGCATGGCTCCCAGTCCTGAGTTCGGCATGCTATAAAGTGAATGTTTTCACCAAAGATTTGAAAATAAATAGAAAATCACTGATAATAAATTTTCCAGGTGACTGATGCAATGAGGATAAAACATCCAGATAGTATGATACAAAATCATTTAGAACCCTGTCTGATTTTTTTTTCAAATAAAAAATCTATATTTAAAGCAAAGTGCAGAGTTATATAGAAACAAGGAACGGAAGCCATAGCTACAGAATGTGTGTTAATGTGAGAGAAGCAATGGACAGTATCCTGGAAATCAATGACTAAAAAAGCCCTAGGGCTTTTTAGAGCAACTGAAAAGAAGACTCCAGTGCAATGGGCTGATGCTATCTTTGGATACATAAGCAGAGAGCAGTTTGTAAGAAAAGGGAGATGACTTCATCCCTGCTAAGAACACAGCAATCCTTTCTGAGGGCTTTTTTAAACTTTACTTTTATTTTAAAAAGTTATCAGTGCGAATGAAGGATAAATCAAAAAATGTAGGAACTGAAGAAAAAGACAGAGAGGAACGATAGGATTCATCCTTATTAATTTCAGATGTAGTCACTGTAGACAGCTGACCTGGTCCTCTAGGTCTCCCTTTAAAGTCAATCTGATTCTTTAGACTTTGGAGCCCCAATCTGCTGAGTTTTTGCACAAAGAAGATTGAGACATGACTTAACTGCAACGTAAAAGTACTTTTCTGATCACAAAAAAATTGTTTACTTAGCAGGGGAAAGTCATAAAAGGAAAAAAAATGGCTGTAAGCTAAAGTGTGACAAATTCAAATGAGGTATAAAACATGCAGGCTTTTTAGTAAGAGTAAGTAACGATGATACATTAATCTAATGGTTAGCGCATTATGTTGACTTCACAGAACTCCAGCAAGAAGTTGTTTTGGGAGCATAAAATTTAAGTGCAGAATTATTGTATCTCACAAAATACAACTTTGTCTGTTGAAAGGACACAATCTGAAGATGCTGCTTAGCTATAATATTGCAGTCTCAACGGGCACACAGATTAACTTGCAGACTACTAATAAAGAAGGGAACTGAAGTTTATGTTCTAGCCCAGGACCAAAAGACAGCTCATCTGAAATTTCTGCATGCCCATTAAAGATGGCATGCAGGGCTCTTTCTGGGGCATGTGAATAGTAGAGCTGATCGTGAGGGGACCGTGAGAACACCAGTTACAGGGGAACGTAACATTCTTACAGAGCCAGAACTAAATTAGCAGCACTAAGCAAATTATTAGCATAAGAAACCACTCCTCAGACTTGATCCTTTGATTAAACGTTTCAATTCTGTAAATTGGTGGAAGCTCCTTTTCCCTCCAGGATGGAAGCATTTTCCTTTCCATTGAAATTTTCCATTAGTGTGCAACCATTTTATTTCACAGTTATGTTTTTCCTGATCAAATTTTCCTCCTCTTACACTACTAAGTGTGCCAGAGACCAAGCACACTGGTCCGATCAGCTTCCTGAACTGCACGCCCTAAAGGAAGGCAAGTGATCACAATGTTATGAATGCATATTGCTGCTCTTCAAGGATATAAAGGGGGATTTTCATGTAGTAACCTCTAATCACCTGCACAACCATCAGGGAAAAATTTGTCCCTTTATCTTGTCCTCTACAATTCGTTTAGGATACCATTCAGCTGCTTTCCACGGTGCGTTAAATCAATAGTTCTAGAAGACATTAAACTTCTCCCAGAATCTTTCAGTTTTGAGACATATAACTTTTCCTGTACAATGCAACACAACCAGTAATTCCATTTTAAATGAGAAGTGTTAAGTCCCATGAGAAAGTGGATATTAACTTTGTCTAAGACTTCCTCTAAATGCATTCTACAGCTAATGCAGTTTTCTTGCTGTCATTTACAGGGATTTTATGTTATTTCTGACAACCATGGTTGAGAATTATTTTCTTCTAATGGTGAATCATTTTTGTATGTAAAAAGAGCCATTGTTCTAGCAAATACAGGAAAATTCATAAACAAAAAGTTTGCAACATATTTTAGAAAGATTTTAGGGAGAAAGATGAGGTTTTAGATTACTGGCTGGTATAAAAGCCCATATTCCTTTAAAAATAATAATTTTAAATAGCTGAAGCAATGCAAGATGGTTTAATTACATTACTACTATGCCATGAATGTCATATTTGTATGCTCTTCCTGTGATTAAAGCAAAAGAAAAAAGATAAACAGAATTTACATAGAAATGAACCTAAAATATTATTTGACAAAAAACTGAAAAATAAACATCTAAATATACTACATGATCATAAAGATCACAATTGGAAATTATTGAAAAAATATGAATCTTAAAATTTGCATCTTAAATTGCATTTTAGCTAATCTGCTACAGGGAAGCAAGGGATATACAGATATGTCATAGAGTGAACAACAGGGAAAACGGAATGGATTTTTAACCAGCATTTTCAGTATATGGTTATTTAATTTTAAAACAACAACACAGACTAATCTATTGTATCTTTTAAGTCAAGCAGTTCATAGTGGCAATTACATGCATTTACTTACTTATTAAATGCCTCACAATGTTTGTAAAAAGAACATTGCCATGAGAATGCAAAGAAATTAGATTAAAACAAAGCTCAAAACAAACAACAGACTCACTGGTAACTTAACAGACCTCCTGCATGAAATAAAATAAAATGCTGAAATAAAGAATAGCCTTAGCCTTCCCAGACTAACGTGTCTACGACAGTATTTTTTTTTTTTTTTTAGGCAGAAAACCTGTTTAAGTCCCACTCTTGCAAGTACTTACAGACAAGTATAACTTTGCACGTATGATTAGGCCTTCTGAAATCAACGGACCCACTCACACTCTTAAGCATTTGCAAAATCAGACATTGCATAACTTGTATGAACCATTTCCCAAATGCAGAATCCAGTAGCTGTAAATTTAATGTTTACCATGTTAATGTTGTCAACAAAGTAGGCTTTATCTAAAACTACCAGACTGCAATGCACTTTGCACTAGAGTAGCGGTTTCTCCATTCTTATTCCCCTGATTAGTCAAAAGCTAAACAATGTGAAACTGTTTTCTCCAGTTGCAACCACATCTCTATTACAGGAGGAACAAGTCCCCCAAATGGTAGCCCATTGATCAAATTGAAAGACGGAGTTAAGAACCATGGTTCCTCTGGCAGCAATTATATTTATCAGACCTCAGGAGAAGCACTGTAGCACAATATCCCTTTCGCAGTCAACTTTGCCAGGATGAAAAGTAGCACTGCAAAAAGTTTCACAGTTAAGTAAGCGAGATCATGAGGGTTAAAGAGTGAAAAGCAGAGCAAAGAAAACAACATGAACTTCAGTGGTTATCCTAAAAGGAATTAAGTCACTGTCTCTCAGAAGATGAAAATTCAACAGAACTAATGCAACTGTGATATAACAATACAAAATATAATAAAACATATATGATATATAAGATCTTATCTCTTATATAAAATATGTTTGATATTTGATATATAAGATATTTGTGATAATTTTAAGTCATAATAGCACAAAGGAAGAAACCATGCTCAGCCCTAGACAGTGGAAAGTCAATGAGAGAGATTAATATAGAAGGAAATATTTGGAAGAGACATCTCAGAGAAATAATAATAAATAAATCATGCAGAAATATTGTTATCAGTACTTTGGGGGATGGATATGGATTCCGTTAAGAATAAAAACTATTTCTCAGAATCTCAAGGAAAAATACTCTCAAAATTACTATAAATATATGAATGCAAAACAGCAATATGCTATTAACATTTCAGATTAAAGAGTTACGGACAAAAGGACAAACGTGCAATTACTTCCTCTCATCCACAGCAACAGTAAAACTTTACTTTCCCTAGTACATATAATTTCTAATTACGCCTGTTATGATTTCATTTTAGTTCTTACTGTTGCTCTAAAAACAATGCAGAAGGAAAGAATAAGTGTAATACTTCATAGTGAGCTTCTTTTGGGAGGTATGTACTGACATCTGTTATGCCCATAAAAGCCTAATTATTAGTAAGAACTGGCTGGCAAACGAAAAGTATATCATTTCTCAATTGTCAGCAATGACAAAAGAAGAAAAAACATGAGGAAGAACTTTTCCGTCTCTCCTTGTACACTTCAATGTATGCAGTGCTGCCTATTTTTGTTAGGAAAATCATATAAAAAACTTGAAAAGAATCTTCTTTTCAAGTTGGAATGACCATTGCTACTTCAAGTATTTCTGTAGACACTTTTGAATGCAATTTAGTCTTTGCACATGGGATTTTTTTCAGGTGATTTTATTCTAGGCCTCATAGTTAGGGGTAGTCATCTGGGAGGTGGCCATCCCAAGTTCATACCTCTTCTCCAAATTATGTACTTATGTATATAATATCTCTGATGTACTCCTCCCACTTTTTCTGCTCAACAAAAATGAGACTCCTGGTGTGTATTTAAGCTGCACTGTAAAGTGACTCTTTCCCAAAAAGTACTTCTGTCCTGCATTTCCCAGTGTGCTGTAATCAAAATCAATATATGTTAATGCAAACATTTGCTTTTAACAAATTAGAACTTTCCAGAAAGATAATATTGACTAATTAAAAATCAGGAAACAAGATACCAAAATATTTATGGTATATTCAATTCTCTTTATGATTTCCTTTCCCATTCTCCTCATCAATACTTCTGTGTTTTAAGGTTGTCTTCATATTCTTTCAGTTAGTACAGGCATATTTTTGCTCCTTACAATAAAATAAATAATACAGACAATGAGTGAATAGCAGCCCAAAATAAAGGATAATTCTTGTTTTATGGTCAAGTCACAAGTTCATGAACATCAGTTTTGCATCTTTTTAGACTACGATCAGATATAGATGGATTTATGAACATCAGCTGAAGGATTTCATACCAGTGAAAATGACAGTGTGGATGATAGATTTTACTATTGTAGACTGTATGTTTACTTAGAGTTGAAGATTTTGAATAATTTAAACTCATATGTTTTAATATTTGGACATTATTAATGTTAAATCTTCTCATATCTAAAAACAGATTCTCTATATGTGTTTACGTTTTTGACTTGGCTTTTAAAGTCATGTTTTGTTGCTTCTGATGGTATAGTATACTGTGGTAAGGACGAGAATCAGGCCTAACCTATCTTAAAAATACTTCGTCATTGTTATGTGATCAACCTGAAATCAGATTGATAGCTGTTATTTAAAAAAAGGCTTTGTTATTTCAATAACAATACACCAGGTAATTACCAGGTTAAATTCATGAAGCATTTACATTTATGCTACCATCCTCAATGTCTGGAAATATGACTTAAAGATGGTGTTGAGAAAAAAGGAATAAAAAGCAAAATGGAGAAAATGTTGCTGAACATCTTTTCTGTGAATAGCAACATAGAGAACCTTCAGAGACCTTAGGTCTTAAGGGATCAGCCAATAGTGAACAGGGGTTTCAAAAATATCAGAGAGATAGAAACATGGGTGCCTACCTGCTTAAATTGACAGAAAAGTCAAACAACTGGCGGGAGAAAAAAAGTATAATTACCCCTCAGCTATAGATAGGGCAATGAAACAGAATTATGCAACCCATAACCCAATTGAATGGCAGGTGTTCATATTCTTTTGAGAATAAGGCCTAAATAAAACCAAGGTCAAGTGGGAAATCTGATAATAATCGAAAGTGAACCCCATTCTTTCAAACTTAAGTGAAAGTGCACCCTTTCACCTCAATAGCATAAATCCCAGACCCATACAACTTCACAGAAAGCTTAACATTGACTCAAGAAGATTTGGATAAGAGCCATGATATCAGATGCAGCATTTTTTGTTCAGCATAAACTTCCTTAAAATCAATGAGAGATGAGAGCTTCATTTAAAACTCTAAAAAGGAAAAAAGAAAAAGACTGCTCTCTGTAAGTAGTTGTAATCTGAACTATGCACAGTGACTACCAACTATCTATCTCAAGTCACTGTACAATTAACACAACAGTAGTCCTTTCAAATATAAAATTAGACCTTTAACAGATTTAGTTCTGTGACATTTTGTAGACCATTAAATATGTTAAAAGTCTGTTCAGCTATCTACATAAGATACAGGAGAGAAAAAAGCTAAACCTTATACACTGAAATGTCAATGTCAGTTTGAAGCCCCATTAGCACTGGAAAAGTCATTCTTTGCCTAGAAAACTGAAAAACATGAGTCACTTCAAACTTTCAGTATATTTTTCACAGGATCTCAGTCATTTCTGAGAGTCTTTTTTAATCTAAATATTTTTTAATAAAGCAAACGCAAATCAAGTTGGAAATGATGTACGTCTTAGATTGTCAAAGTCCTTTCAGATTTTTCCTATACAGCTCTGCTTTTCTTACACATATGGGCTAAACACATACACAGGCGACAGTAACAATTACATTGGATACACAGTTGAATTCTCTTCTTCATTGTGGGCTTCAGAATACTAGTTTAGGCAGGAAAATGATGTAGCTACCTAAGTTCTACCGAAGGTTTTAAGGTATTCACCAAACCAAGAGGCTTCAGGCAAGTTAAGAGTAGGATTCCTTTTCAATTAACTTAAGCAATATCAGAGTTAAGGCCTTTGCCAAAGCTTATGATCTAGGTTCTTTTAGCCAGTCGATGAAAACTGTCTAAAGGCAACCTTGGCAGATTGATGGTTATGGAAAATATAGTTCCTTATTTTATGCTAAAGTCTAGAGCAGCAATATACACATTACTACTGTATAAGCATACGCACAGTTGCAAATGCCAAGTACATAAGCGGGGTTTCGTAAAGGATCTACATAGGCTTCACATAATCCTGCACTGGTCAGTATAGCCAAAGGACCGGCATTTGTAACTGATATCAATAGCCGGTCATGTTTTCAGTGACAGGTCCTTTCATACTCTTGTCCTATTACCCACATAATAGTAGAGTGACATGCAGTGACATCAGTGCTATAAGAAGACATATTTTTCTTGTCATCATGACTGTGCACACAGGAATTTCAGAATGTTCCATATGATATTTGGAAGGAAAAGAAAAGAATAAAATCAAAACCAAGATAAAAACCCTAACGACAAATTAGGTCCTTAGTGTGATCTAAATATCTAAGAAACAAGAAGCAAAGTTTCCCTGAACAAAGGAGATAATTGATGTGCGACTTATACAGTGTCCTGCAGTATCTCTTTCAAAATAGCTCCCTGTGCAGACACATGTCCTGAGATAGAAGGGGGAGGGAAGTGTCTTCTGGCTTAACCTGTGTCCTTCTCAAATCAACACATGTTATCTCAGTTATGCAGGTGAGTAATCAATATAAATTTCTCTAATTACCATGCTTTTTAAACCTGAAAATGAATTATATTGCAAGAAAAAGACCATATTGTGAGAAACTCACTATAAGCTGCTCTGCTCAAGGTTAGACAAATATTTATACAATGTACATAGATCATTATCAATCATATTTCTAGTTCAAGTCTAACTTGACACCACAGAAGCATAATTTATACACTTAACTGTGGTGATTCTTCTTGTCTAGTCCATTTGTCCAGTTAGTGGTCTTTCAGCTTGGAAGTTGTTTTGTTCTCACTCAAATTACTGTCTTTGGTAAAAATGCTTATTTCAATTCCCACTTTATTTGCTCTCTAATCCCTCATAAAGAAATAGTTACTCCTTTATGGTCAGTTTATTTCTATATCTCACTTGCAATTCACAGAAAGGAAAGCAAAAGGAATGCTCTCTGACTTATTTCGGTACTGCGGCTCTCACAGTAAAGCTGTTATGCAAAACCTAGATCATGCATAACATTTACAGTGCTTAAATACACATAAAATGGACATAAATGCTATTAAAAAACAATGTGGCAGAAGAGAGAGTTTTATTCTTAATGCATCTTTGCCATTGGAAACTCTAAAAAGCCTTCTATAAAATACTAGCTTTGTCTCCTCTATTGTATTCGTTGTTCAATAACACTTCTAAACACCTAAAAACATCAGCAAAACCTGTTTCAGCTCATCAGTCCTTCTGATAGTTATATATTATGAATGGACACTACAGTGACTGGAAACCCAAACATTGGAATAAAATGCTAACTTATAATAAAATATTCACTTAGAAGAAGATTATTAATGACAATATCATTTTCACTTTTATTATTTTCATAAAACAAAACATTGATGTACATTTTTCAAAAGATATAAGAACAAGACGATATCAAATCAGTTTCCTCAATACAGTGTCATGACAGGAAAGGATGAATTAAAAAATCCCTACCAAATCAAGGATAAAATTCGGTATGCTGTTTGATAGTAGGTTATGAAAGACTGCAATTGATAGAATGAGATCATGTTGTTATAAGAAGAAGAAACGTTATAAGAAGAAGAGATTAGCTAGAAGTGATATATGATAAATTCCATGTAATTTTTTGACCTACTTTTATTCCTTACTAGGAATTAACTCTCATATAGGTAGCAAATGAGTATACTGCATTATAAGAGAATAAGAAAATGATAGCATCAGACTTGCTAGTGAGAGAGATTTTGGTCAGAAAATCAGTTTTTCAGATCTGACTTTTACATGATTTCATTGCATAAAATAAACTATGTATTTGCTTTATGGCTTTTCTTCCAGTTTCAGTTATGTACAATGCAGAATTTATGAGTGTTTGTCTGAATAAATTTATGCAAACTAGAGGAATAATAATGTCTCTCAACTTCCTTTACTGTGGACTTGATTATTTGTCATAAAAGGCCATTTTAAAAATGCATTACTTGTGGTAGCTCTACATGAAGAGTATCTTTTCAACAGAGAAGAGAAATAAACAATGACTAACTTTTAAGTTTGATTTAATAGTTCATGAATAAATAAAAAAGTACTGCTCTTTCTGTTACAAGTACAGATAAGCAAATGGTATAATTCCCTTTGTCGTCTTTGTCATCTCGTTTTCTCTTTTTACCTCCAGTCTTTTTATACCGTGTTTTCAAAACAGTATTGTGGTGTTGTTTCTTGCTTTTTCAAGTACCCCCATGTGCAAGCTGCACTGAGTCAGCTCTACTGGAAGCAATGTTTTGGAAACAAGTGAATAGCAAAGAGATATGCAAATAAATTGATAAACCGTCTGAACCAAAACATATCCCCTTTTTTTTGTAACATTCAGTAGCTGGCTTACCTTCGCATATTACCCTATTGCACTTCTATGCCATTTACGAACTGTATTCACGTGGTAGGTCAACCCATAAGGCAAAGTGGATACAAAAAAGATTGCAGGCAACAGTGACAAAACTAGTAAGCACACCAGCAACCAAGCCAAAGGCTGCACTGCCTAGAGAGATATGAATGAAGACGCCTCCAAACGTAAAGGCAATTAGGACTAGATGGCACTTTCCTTCCAAATCATATGCCCCGGCAGAAGACAGCAGAGACAAGCCAACAAAGAAATCAGGCTAGTAGAAGCAGCTGTGCAGAAGCTGAAGTTGGACATTTGAATACTTGGCAGTTTTTGATTGAAATTTCTTCGTCCACATTTTCCTAATTCTCCCCTCTTTCTACTTATCTTAGCTCTCCTATCTTTAGTTCACCTCAGTTTTACCATCCTTCCTCTCTGCCTATTTCCTCTTTCTTTCCACTTAGATGACTCTCCTAAGAATCCCTTCTCTTCAAGTACGTTAGCGTCCATGATTTTTCCTACCACCATAATCTTTATGTTCCTCTGTCACCCTCCTTCCATGCGAGTGCTTGTCTACAATAAGCTTTTAGGACAGAGACTGCCCACTGCTCTATGTCTATGTATTTCTTAACACACATATCATTCTTGTCTGTGCAGGTATAAAGCACGATTAATACTAAGATCAAATGCTGCCTCAAGTGAGCACAAATATTTCCCCTGAAACCATCAGAGGTTACTCATATTTTATAGCTTACGTTGATCATATAAAGGATGAATTGCTCATAGGATTATTAAGAAATTAAATACAAACATGACCGTTTATCTTTACCAGGCTCTGATGTCCATAAGTAAACAAAAAGGATAGAATTGCATTTGCAAATTTTGTAAAAATTAATTTAAAATTAACATTTACTACAAGTGATAAATCCTTGAAAATCAGTAGAGAATCCTAGTTTTTATTCTCTGTGAGAAATAATATATATGCTTGTCTATAGCTACAATGAATTGCATAGTGGGAACATGGAGTTTCATCCACAAGCAAGCAGACTGAATTTTCAGAGATTATCACCAAACTCTGTGTACCTAATACTAATTCTGCATGCAACTCCTTGTAACAATAATAGCATTCTGTTGCTTCAACAGCAATAAAAGCAGGCTTTATTTATTTCAGGAGAACATTTTGCTACCATTTTGTTAGGTCAGGATTTTACCCACAATGTTTATACAGAATACACACAATTAATTTGACTTAGACATTCAGAATGATTTGATAAGATCCAAAAGCTATTTTACGCACTAGAACATGTGAAGGAAGACTAGTTTATGTGAAATCTCCTGGAAGTGAAAAAACAAAATTAAAATCCAATATCAATCTTACATGTTAGACTAATCTGCAATTCTTTGACATCACAGTACAGAAAGTCCTTCAAAAAAGAAAAATAACTGAAAGATCAATTTTAAATATCCAAATAAATTATTTGATCATCTTAATTTATGATGTCATTTCTTCTCTGTTCTGAACAAAAGCAAATTTCAAATTGTTGCAAGTAGGTAAAATGTCCCAAAACTGAGTGGAATAATAAATACTAATGAGCAAAATTCGAAAGCTACACTTGAAAGTACAAAAATTCTGTGCAAGAAAAATGGAATGTAAGTACAAAAATAAGGTATAAGTTAAAACTTTATTTTCCATAGCTCTTAGTGTATTTTAAGAAAGGAGTAAAACAATTTTCTCTACAAGTGAATATACTCCCACAGGAAGTCTAAATGCTGACATATTTCCATGGGTATTTTTCACCTGATTGTATGTTAGAAAATTCCTATTAAATTTTATAAAAAAGAAAATAATTCCTTAGCAACTGCTCACATGTTCATGAAAAACTCGCAGAAGGAGTAAAGACCTTGCTGATGTGCAGTGTTACCTCCGAGGGGGAGAAGAACCATGCAGCATTTCCTTTATGTGAAAGATGACCACAGTAGAGTGACTGGCGGTATACAGTGATAGACTGTAGCACTGATAAACTACTCTGATGGGGAACCCCTCTATTAAGAAATAGTGTCTTGCTGGATATTGCCAGCAGATATTTTTCATTGAAACAAGGGATCAGGCCAACACTCTGTGTAGTTAAATTAGTGACTAATGTGATTATTAAGTACATTGGGGTTTTAGTTCAGCACCCTGATAAAGCAAAAGAGGCAATTCTTTTTGCATTCTCTTAATAAATCTTCTGACACAAATAGCTAACAATTTCACCAAGCTGTCTCCTGACGTAAATAGACAATACTTCAGCTAAATCAATGTAGCTGTTTTATTTCACATTGGCAGAGAATGTTGCTCTTTCTGCAATATCATAAGATAAAATCCAAAGACAAGCCCAGTATACTGATGCCAGTGTAATGCAGTACTAATGCAGAAAATAAATCTAGTGTGTAGGGGGTCAACTGGGGTAGAGCCTGGTGGCAATAGTTGAGTTAGAGGTCTTTTCAAAGTTAAATAAATAATATATGGATTGTAAAACTGGATAATGAGACCTTTATATTCACATAGAGTAGAGTTAAAAATATCTTTAAAAAAAAAGTAACAGAAAGGGAGATAGAGAGAAAGGGAAATTTCTAACAGAGAGAGTGAATACAATATGAGGACTGGATCAGTGTCTTTTCCCAGTCTTCCCGAGAAAATACTAGTCATTTGAATAGACTTCTGGGACAAGATACTAAAAATGTAAGGGATTCAGTACCTATGTGAGGTAGACTGGATTCCATCTTTGTGGTATTTCCCCCATAATCTGCTGGATGAACCTGTTTCACCATCCTTAGAGGTTCAATGGGGGTTGAGATGGATAGCAGAAAGTTAACACAACCTCTCTCTCTAATTCTAGGTCCTGTCCAGCCACACAGGAACTGAAGTCACATTTCCTACACCCCAAAAGATTGCTCCAAACACTAAGCCAAGGAGTATTCCAGGCAAAAAGCCTAAACATATAGGATGAAGAGCAATAAGAATAATAATAAAAACAAAAATGGCCTCAACGCACTGGGGACAAGCAAACAGACGAGAATTTTGAGAATTTTTTGAATGTTATTGCCATATGTTTCTATTTAGAAATCAAGGATTATTCAACATCCTGTCACTGTACAATTTTATATCAAGGCTATCCAAATCTTTATTATATTTGAATTCTTTGAGCTGTCTAGACCACACCTTCATACTTTGGCAGGAAATTATCTTTTCAGACATTAAAAAAAGGCTCAGGATTGAAATTCTTTACCACACAGTGCATTAAAGACAAAAACAATATGTTTCAGGAAATACTATTTAAGCTGGGAGTAATGTATACAAAGATAAAGCAGATAAAACTCATAGTAAGATACTCTTTCAAATTCTTGTCTTTTGTTATTGCAAGGACTAAATCAGTTATCTATGAATATTAATATTAATTACTTGAATCTTTTCACTGTAGCAATATCAGAAAGTCTTTATACATTCAATAGTGTATTGATTTCATATAAAAATTCTAAATTCATGTGTTTCTAGAGTCAAGATTAGAATGTAAGGTAGCTGTCTAAACTCCCATCATAAGCAATAGAGATCTAAACAATCAATGGAATTAATATCAGTTGGTTGCACAAATGTAGGTATCTACTTTAGAGAGAAATGAATAGCTCCCTTGACTCCACTGCTTGGGCCTAACTCACATGTAACACCCACAATGAAGATATCTAAACTTAGTTATTTGAATCTAGACCTGAATGTCCCCTTATCCCAATAACATTAGGTTGTCTGGTATGATGATTTTTAGATTTTCCCTAATTAAAGACTATTCAATCTTTTTTTTTTTTTTTCTCGTCACATGCTACTTGTTCATGTATGCATGAACCATTACTCACTTCAACCATGGTAAAATAATTCAGCTTAGAAAATTATCTGTATCATTACCTAAAGCAAAAGCTCAGCCAAGCTACAAAGAAGCTGATCTCTTACTTTTCTTCTCTTTCGTTTTAGCAATGCTCTTCCCTTTCTAGTTTGAATATAAATTTCAAGCAGAAGTTTGAAACACTAAGCAATTTCTACCACAAAGGCACCAAACACAATCCACACCTTTGTGCTTATATCAACAAACGTGTTAATCTCGGACATAGGCCACGGACACACGCTGCATTTCTCTACTACATTACTACACAATTTTGCACAACCCGGAAGATAAATGACACCCTTCACCTCATAATTTTTTGTTACCTTTGTTTTTAAACACAGATACAAGTTTCACAAACTGTTCAACTAAAGTGCCTTTAAAAAACATACTATAGCAAGCCCTCCACCTATACTCCACCTGTACCCTGAAGGGATCCTTAAACATACAGTGGCTGAATGTAAAAATAAAGATTTAAACCACATGCATGTCTTTGAGCATGGCTACATATACAGAGATAACTGAAATCCACAGAATTCCCAAAGCACACAGAATTCCCACACAGAATTCCCAAAGCACCTTAAAATAGTGGGTCTCCACAACTAAAGGTCTGCTCAGTTAAAACTTTCCAGTGCTTAAGCGCTGACCTTCCAGGATTACTGCTGCTTATTCAGGGACCAAAGTATGTGGGGCTTCAGTCCACAGCAGGACTCTTTCCTCATCTTGCTGATTTGCCTGAAAGCTAGATGCAGATGCCAACTGTATATAAACAGACAATGGGATAAGGAGAGTTCAGACAGAAAGGAGATTAAAAGTAGTTGCAAATAAAATATGTTCTATTCCCTGGCTAACATAAATTCAGGCCTATCTTGTGCAGTCACTGACTGAAAACTTTGAAGAAGACGATTACGTAGGCCTGCCGGTATTTTGGTATGGAAATGAATGAGCTAAGTGAGATGCATTGTTGGAGTACAGCTACAGGTCGGAAAGGCCAGATGCACAAGTCAGATGGAAGATCTGAAGAAACATAATGTTTAATGATGCAAATTAGGGCTTGAATTCATTCTTTAAATGTATATTAATGGAGATATCACACTCTACATGCTATTCCCTTTACAAGCAGTCATTGCGTTCCTGTAAAATGTGTTGGCTGTTAATGTTGATAAAGGTTATTCCTGCAGACAAGGACTGATCGGGCTGATGATTGTCTCTGCCATATGTCCTGTACTTGTATACAAAGATGAGGATGTGCTCTAAAACAGGAAAATTCAAAAAATTCATTAATATGCCATGCAGTAGTTGATGGGTACATCCATGTTTTTTTCCATTACTTTCCCATGTGTTGACTGTCCCAACATTATTTTAGTACATTAAATACTTTGCATAGCAACACTGGTTCTAAAGTTTGAGTGAATTCGGTGGCAGTGAGGCTGTAATTCTTAGCAGTCTTGAAACGCAGCATAAATCATTCATTTTCTCCAAGAATATCATGCACTCATATTAATTTCCTCCAGGCTAAAACACAATTGCCTGGCATCTGTGCATACATTTCAATAGTTCTAAATGATTATCCATCTTTATACAGAAAGACAAACAGAGATTTATCAATGAATCAAAATTCAGTTTAAGTTGTTGAAAATTTCAGTCAAAATTCTAAAAAAGATTTGGGGAAAAGCAAATTGTGGTCATTGCGCTTTATAGGAGCTGTGATTTGTGTTCTGCACAGCTTCATTCTCCTGTAAAGGCCAGTCCTCTTGGTCTGTGTACATGCTAGAACACACCAAAGCTTCTCACTTGGAGAAAGGAGAGAGTTTATGCCTGGCAAGAGTCGATAGTAGGTGAAGTCTATCGCAAGAGTCTGTCTAATTGAGGAGAATGGAATCAAAAGTCAAAAATTTTAAATCTCATGACAGTACCATAGTAGTTTTTCTTTTTTTTTTTTTTTAAGTAGCTATTTGAAAACTGAAATAACAAAAAAATTTTGTGAAAAATAAAATCAATTCCATTAGGAAAAAAACCAGATGATTTCAGTTATATCCCAGAGTTTCTATTTTTATTTATTTGAATTACTGTCTTGCACTTGAAGAACTAAATGGACAGCGAAATGATGTCTCCTTTTCATGACTGTAGGGTATCATCTTCCATTTTTTCCCTTGGCTAAAATATTGTCATTAGATGATAAATAAGCTTAGCAATTTCAGTAATTAAAAATTGTGGTTAAATGGTGAAAATAACTTCATATGATCATTTAACCTATAAAGCAAGGGACGAGCTAGAAGGCTTGTTTTCTTTATGGAAGATAAAGATTTATTGATTATATGAATAAAACAACAGTAATAAGTACAGCCTGCCACATACAGAATGTAGGCTGTTGAACAAACCACGAGATGGAGAAATAAATGTTCTGGTTCCTTTTTAGTCCATTTTCCTTTCCTCATTTTGTTTCTTTTTTTCCTTTCCCCTCTCTTGAGCTGCTTCTGTATCTTATGCACCAATTGGATGTAATAGTTGAACTACTTTTTAACACAAAACAGTTTTTGAGAAGATCTAATGTCATCTGAAAGCCGCATATGCAACATCTCAGTTATCAACTGAAAATTACTACACATTCCTGACAAAATAGGAAAATGATGTCTTATGTACATCATTTTATTAATCTGTCTTTTTGCCCTTATGTATTTTTTCTGGACCTTTCACTTACAATGAAGATATTCTCTTCTGCCATACAAAGAACTTTTCTGTTCATGGGTTTTATTGCTGTGGCCCTCTCTGGATCCAACTCTCTACAAGACCATCATGTGAATAACATGTAACTGCTAGTGGGATCTTGTAAAAAATGAACTCATTTCAGTATGTCATTTTCAAAGTACACTAAATTTTAAAATATTTTAAATATTCCATTCCTCTAGTATAATGATTATTTGTCACATAATAATGTAAAATATCAACTTTGGAGGAAGAAAACAAAAACCCAGGATATGCACATATTTGTATCCTTTTCTGTCCTAGACTTAGTCATGCTGAAGGAAGTGGTGACTCAGTCACCCCATTCTGACAAATCCTTTTATTCTTTCCACTTAATAGCTAGGGAGACAGGCTTTTTCTTAAAGGTCAGACGCCAAACACTGGAACTGCATCTTCTGCTGTCAAAACCGTTAGTGCTGTCAGGTCCTCTCCATGTTTCTGAGTTGAGATGCAGTGTTTCCATTAGCTATTGTGTATACTGTCCCCTCTGGGGATGGTGTCAGGACTCCTTTCATTCAGTATGTCTTGCAGTGTAAGCGACACCAATGTGTGTGCCATTATGCCACCTCTATTTGGTATTTCACACTTATAATTTCATTTTCATCCCCAAAATTTATATATCTTGTTATACTGTTTATTCAGCAAACCCAGGGAAGACTATAAAGTTAGGAAGGCTGACTGAGGACATTGGATAGTAATTGCATAATAAAATTCTGTATTCTTGTGAATTCCATTTAATTAATGGTTACTGGATTGCCAAGCACAAGAGGGATAACTTGACTCTAAAAAAACTTTAAAACTTTGTTTAATATATTTACATATTCTGAGATCAAACCACATCCTTCTTTATATAGCTCCAAAAGTTAAAAAAGACAACACTACTTCCAGGTTTCTTGTTCAATAACTGTACTATAAGATTACCCACCTGACAAAAATCTAACAAAATAAATTATGCCTATATATATGTTCAGTAGTATCAAGTATTGACATGGTTCAGCTCACATGATAGTAAAAAAAAAAAAACCTCCATGAAGCTAATTATAGTTTTTCTCAAGGCTTTCAGATTTCTGAAACTCTGCAAAACATGATTGTTACAGCAGAAGAAAAAATAAAAACCAAACCAAGAGAATGCCTAAAAAAACCCCAAAGGATAACTCCAGTTTGAAATACTATTTTTATTGTGCAGGAAAGTAATATAGTACTGCTGTCCTGTATCTCAAAGAAACTTTTCTTTTTTCAGAATCATTCCCTCAACAGGTGATTCTGATTCATCCACAGCCCTCACCTTCTTGCTAGTTCCCCTATATGAAGAAACCGAAAAAAAAAAAAAAAACAAACCCTTTCTTCTCTACTAACAAACTTGTGTTTGAATTCCATTACACAGAAATTGTAATTACCTAAATGTTTCAGGTCTTTTGGAGTCTTACATAGTAGGGTTTTTAGTGCAAGTTTTCTTTTTTTCTCTTTTCTTTCTCTTTTCTTTTTTCTTTTTTTCATTTTTTTAGTGCAAATAGCTGTTACCTGCAAGCAGTTGTTACTGGTTACCAGTTTTATGAACAATCGCTGTCATCTGTAGAAAATTTCAATTTTTATTGATACTACAGTAACTGAAAATTAATTGTGTAAAACAAGTAAAAATGTGATTCAGAAGGATATCACAATACTTTGGTGGAATATTATTTGGGCGTATAAGGTAGGATTCAACTAACCAAATAGACTTTTCTATCTGAGTTGTCAAGATATTCTTTATAGTAATTTCAGAGAATAAGGCATTTCTAGGACTTTATTTTCTTCCTCAGTGGTTGCCTAAAATGGATCATATTACTTTTGCTTACATCCACTATGTACGGAGCATACGATCTGAGCTCCCAATCAGACCTTGCCTCCTATGTCCTCAAGAGGTTGCCTCATGAAGGAAGTATTCCACCTCCATAAACTCAAGCTTGTAGAAACAGATAGCAGCATGAGGCATTCAAGCTAAAGTTTATCAGATGCTCTAGGAACATTTCTTAATAGAAACACTTGAAAAAAGGTTGATAGATTTGCCATTTTGAGAAGCATGTGGGGAAGTATTAGTGATCAGACCTTTTGTTAAATTAAAAATATTTGAAATTTTCTTTTCCATTTCATTCTCATGCTTTGATATTAAAATTTTGTGCAGGTAGTCTGCTACCTCCTCAGTCAAATTATTTAACAATCAATTTCTTTTTGTCTTGGTTGAAATTATTCAGTTTCAAAGAACAAATGTAATCCACCTTCATCAATTTAGTGTCTAACTTAGGCCCTTTTAACAGGTACGGAAAGATGATCTAGTCCACCCACAACAGGTACCAACCTTACCCACTGAGAGTACCGGGAATGTCATGCAGTGTTACTCACTGGAACTTCAGGCGGAGGAGTCCTCTTCTGAAAACAAGAGCTTAATTAAGTCAAACAAAGTGCTGATTTCAGTCTACTTAGAGAAGACACCTTGTTTCCAGAAGAGTGTCCTTTTCACCAATGCATGTCATATGTACGTACAGTATGATCCACTGTTCCTTTTCATCAAGCTGAGAAACTGCAGCTGGGAATGCAAGATGTCAAGAATAACAGAGAAGACAAAGCCCAATTCTAGGGTAGGTTAGAGCACTTAGAAGACAGCAGAATTCTCATTCAAATCCACCTGAGCATAGAATTGCTGGTTATATTTTCCACAACATTAAGTACAGGATAGGACCCCAGTTTTCCACTTCATGAGTACTGTAACCACTAGACCACTAGACAGTAAACCACCACAACCACCAGGTCAGATGAAGTTAATTACAATTCTGAGCTTGTCTAGTTTTCAAGGTTTCTCCAGGACATTTAGGTCTTCAGGTCAGGATGTACTGGATCTCAGTGCAGAATGTAGGTAAGGAGGTGACAAAAAAGAAAAGTCAATGGATTCCTCACCTGGAACTTAAGTCTAGGTAGACTCAAACCCAGCATAATACTCTAAATCAGATAATACTTCATTAAAGATTTTATGTGTTTCATGCTAAACTTGTTTTAGTTAAAATGATGATGAAAATACAGTTGTGCAATTGTGCACACTCTGTATCTTTTAGAGTGATCCTCTTGTGATCCTCCAAAAACGTTTGGAAAGACCAGATCTATCTAAAGACTGCAAGAGCTGGGCCTGTTCAGCCTGGAGAAGAGAAGATTGAGAGGGGATCTCATCAACGTGTACAAGTATCTGAAGGGGGAGTGTCAAGAGGATGAGGCCAGCCTCTTCTGCGTGGTGCCCAGCAACAGGACAAGAGGCAATGGGCAGAAACTGAACCACAGGCAGTTCCATCTGAACCTGAGAAAAAACTTCTTCACTGTGAGGGTGACAGAGCATTGGAACAGGTTGCCCAGAGAGGTGGTGGAGTCTCCTTCCCTGGAGATATTCAAAACTCGCCTGGATGTGATCCTGGGCAATATGGTCTAGAGGACCCTGCTTGAACAGGGAGGTTGGACTAGATGATCTCCAGAGGTCCCATCCAACCTAAACGATTCTGTGATTCTGTGATTCTATTCCTGATAACATTAACGAAAAATATAAAATAAAATAAAATAAAAAGCATGCAAAGGGGAGAATACCTGTCTACCTTGCCAAAAAACAAATCAGCAAATGAAAGAAATAGTAAGGCTTTCATTTTAAACAAAACAGAGCTCAAATCCAATTTTCAGAAACTGTTTGCAGGTTTAAAAGTGGAGCTTTAACTAACATCTAAAATACCTCCCTGAATGAATGAATCTCCTAAAATTGCATCTTAGGTTTGTTTTTTTTTTTCCTTTTTTCCAACAATGAAAAAAATCTCTATTCATTAGTGCATTTTAAATGAATAGTATTCATGAGACTGAGTACTAGTGAAATGTTTTGCTGGATCAGAGCCAACTGCTCAGCACCTTGCAGAATCAAGTGTCAGATTCATTCATTTGATGATTGAGCCTGTCATTGCAAAAAGAAAAACTTTATATATATCTGCACGCGCAGATCATCTGGTAACATGCTCTGACACAGCCGATCATGAAACAGTCTTGGAGAGACACAAGAAGGCTCGAAGTACCCGTACTGTTTACGTATTAGTACAATGTTCATTTTTGATTTGCTAGGCTTCTATCTTACATTGAGACCCTGCAAGGGCCACGAGGACACTACCAGCCCTTACAGGTCCTGATCAGCCCCACTGTGGACCCTTCAGGCCACCCCCACCCCCTCAGCCCTATCCCCAGCCCAGCCCAGCCCAGGGCCATCAGTCGCTGCCCTCCGGTGCCGCAGCAGTGCTGCCTCCAGCCCCAACACAGCCTGGCCCCCTGGAGGACCTCCTGAAGGCCCCTCAGACGTCACTGCTGCTGATCCCCAGCCCTCTCCCTGGCCCTGTCTCCTTTTCCCAGAGCCCCTGGAGGGACCTCAGACCTGCCTCATCGCTCGCGGTGCCAGAGGCTCTCGATGGATCCCAGGACCAGCTCCATTTCTGCCGCTGCTTGCGGACCCTGCCGGACACTGCCCCATCAGCGAGGGCACAGCCAGGGCTGTGGGCACCCTCGGCTCCCGGCTCCCCTAACCCGGGGAGCAGCCGGTCCTTGCTGCACCCTGACAGCCTCTTAGTGTTTTGTGTGGCAATGATCTTTAACTGATTTTCTTGAATTCTCCCATTCAATTAACTTCTTACAGAGTTATTGACATTTTTAAGAATTTAAAAGAATTAATCCAAAACCTAAATTCCACCTTAAAAGTTCAGCGTATGTTAGATCAAGTCATTATTGTTTGGATAGAGGTTTTCCTTTCAATTACTAACTTAAAATATTTTAACTTAACTAACTTATAATATTTTTCTGTAACCACCTGGCTATATAGTCCTGATTATTTTTTTCCCTTCTCTCTGTGGCTGGTTTGTGCCCAGCATGATTTGATGAGCAATATATACAGTGCCCATGTTGTCGGTGTCTCAGACTAAGTTGTCTATATCTTATAATCTTTCTCCCCACCTGTGAGAGTTCGAGTTCCCACTGAAGGAGCCTCTTTCCCTTATTGACTATATAGCAAGCTTGGTGAGACCAGCCCTCTACTTACTTCACAGCTTCATTACTTTCTTTTCAGCCTCTGGACTGAAAGTTGTTGAAAGCCATATTGAAAAAGGGGGGATTTCAGTATGAATCCTGATGGCCCATCACCCATGCGAGTAGTATAAATACGTTCCCGGTAAGACCAATAATGTTAGCATACTTTCCACAGATCTCTAATCTTATGGGGGTACTGTTGTTTGCAGTTTAAGTCTTTGGAAGACATAAAGTAAATAAGACAAAGACTTTCCAGAGGAACCTTGGACAAATCCACAGAGTAAGTAAAAATGAAAACCTTTGTGCCAGAGCTTTTCTAAATATTCAGCATCCAGAGAGTCCAGGACCTAGCTATACCTCATTTGTGCTTTATCCTGGCAATAAGGCCTCCCCTTTTCACAGAACCCCTTCCACTTAAGGGGTTATTCCTTTCCTCAGACCTCATCATACTTCATTCAGATTAATGGTCTCCTTTATTTTAGAGGACAAGGTACCATTAATTGTCTTCAGCATCTCAGTTGCCTTATGGATTCAATTTGATTATTCTTCTACGGTTAGTTCTGTCTAGCATATGACCAGTCCTTCCCTGCACACAGACCACTTCAAGTGGTTATCTATGTGCAGCATAACTTCTCATATGCACAACAGAGTATGTTCTTTAGGGCAAGTTAAAAGAATAAATTTCGCTTTCTAACTAGATGATAGGAATGTCATAAGAAACAGGTATGTCTCATATCACAGTTTGTTATTAAATTGTAATATACTGACACACAGTCTTCACAGTACTGAAGCAGACTTTTAAACAACCAACTTTTCTCTTTGTGTTTATACAGTGTATGTTCTCACTGGTAATTATTTAGTGTAGTCTTTTTTGCTCTATTTGAAGGCTGGGATTAGATTTTAGAATATAATCTCCACTAAGTAAGTAATGATCAATAAACATTAGACATGAATTTAATAAGGTATAAATTAAGTATAAACATATAAATTAAGTATATATTGATTGTGAAAAGGGCATTTCTTCAAGTTTAAGATATTTAAATCCAAGTCACTTTAATTTGATTAAAAACAATTCACAAACAAGCAAACATGTATTAAAGTTCTTTTTCATACTTAAAAAAAAAAACATCTTAACCGCAGACAAGGAAAAATGCATCTCCAGCCAGACCTCTGTTTTTCTCTCCAGTCCGTGGACTACTGTAATTAGGCCCAAGTATCTTTTTACGTAGCAACTGAGGAAGCTTAACATTTTTGAAAAGGTATTGTTTATTTTACAAATGCCTAGATGAAAGTATTGCCCACATACTAAACATAGAATTACAAAAATGTACCTATAAGTTAGCAGCTTTACAAAGCAAAAGCTTGCAAGCTTCAAGGATAATAGACAGATAGAGATATAGATTATATTTATAGATATTATAGATATATGTGCATATTTATATGCATATAAATACATGCATATAAAAATACATATTAGTTATGTATATATGTCTATGCATATTACATGTCTGTATGCTTATATATCTATAAATATAGGTATATGAATATACATATTGAATATACATATTAGCTGTATATGTACATTTATATGCATATAAATGTATGTTATTATAAATATGCATACAGATATATATATATCACATATAAAGAACGATATTAGACTAAATTGACCTAACAGAATAGTTTGGGACATCCAGAGTAAAGAAATTTCAGAAAAACAAAATTAAGATGTATATTCTTTTTGTAGTTCATTAAGATGTTTGCCTGGCACAACACTGAATATATAGCTAGGGACATACACCACCTGCTTCTGTCACAAGGCCAAGTATTTTTTCTTTGGTTAGGTATGTATTATTTACTTAATATAGTTACTACTTAGAATACCAAGGGTTTGGTAAAAACTTTGTGTTAGTCTTTATTTGTCTGCTCCATGACCACAAACAAAATTTTGCCTTCTAAAGTTACTATTCAAATCCCTGCTTCTTTGCTGAAAATCTGAAGTGGTACAACTCAATTTGCAGAATTTGTCCTTCAATTTTGTGTTTACATTGAAGCAGAAAAAAAAAATCCAGAAGAGAAAGTAGTTTATGGCAAAGAATACAAAACACTTTTGAAAATGATTAGATGTGTTAATACACTGATCTTTTGCACACCACACAAGGACCAGTATATAGAAATAACACTTTTTCAGTCAAGAGGGTGTTAATACCAGTGGTGAATGTCATGACTGCATTGCACCAGATGATGTTCTTTGGAAACAGATCATTGCTTTTGTTCTGTTTCTTTGAAAGGAAGGTCTTTAATAAGATTCTTCCCTTCATGAGAAAAGAGAATCCCTGTTATTTCAACCTATTCCACAATAATGATCATAGTATATGTAAATAGTTATATATCTATCTAGGTATGGTAGACAGACAGAGACTTAACCAAGCAAAACATAAGCCTAACAAACTGGACAGATAATAGAGGGCAAAAGAAAGGATTAGGGTCACTTAAGAACACAAAATACTAGTGTTGAGAAGTAAACCTAAAAATACGACATGCAGTCTACCTTCCACACCCAAACAAACTCTAGAACTTGCATATATAGAATTTATATTTCCACTGTCACAATTACAATTTGAATATCTTTATCTAAAGAATTTTCAGAGGATTTCAAAACAGCTCATTAAAGAGAAAGAAAAAGATATTACAACTTATGACACCATGCAATTAGAATATGGAAAATAAACAAAGCTCTCTAATGTAATTGAGCACTAGTACTGTAACTGAGCAGTAGGCATGACTTCAGAAAAGTGACTATAGGTAAAAATACATGCATGCATAATGTGTTCCTATTTATTTAAGTCTTCCTTTAAAACAAGCTGTTTTGAAAGCAAATAGAATTTATGTGTTTAATTAGACCTCTTTTCTTTTATCAAACAAGTTTTCTCAGATCAGACTATTTTCAAAATATACCAGCCTGACAATCAAAGCTCCAGGGCTTTTACCTGGACTTTTACCAGGATTTTTCACATTCAGCTCAGTGATACAGACAGAACACAATATTTCTCTTACAGCCTCTCCTTGAATTCATTCAGGTATTCTTGCCACTCCAGCACTGTTATACAATAACACTGAAGCTTCAGATAATTTAGCAGTTACAAAAAAGGCAGTATGACACAATTTGGATAGTAACTAAAAGGGCATGATAGTAAGTCAACAGATCTTAAAAAAATGTAAATAGTTAATGATTACTCTAATGATTAGAATTCTTTTTGTCTTTAGCCCCCATCGCCAAATCTGGTTTGAATTCAACAAACAGGTAATCATCTAGTTCTGATTTGGTTGTGCTTGCCGTTTCTTTCACCTGGCATTTGGATATTTTCTCTCATGCTGGAATGCAGTTTTGCTCTCTTTCCATTTTGATTGTTTTTCTTTTCTTTTTCTAAAAGACAATCAGCCCCTTGAATATAACTGTTCAGGCAGTCCATGTGCAAAATACACAGCATGCTTCAGGAAATGATTAAGGTCACAATGCTCATCAGGCCTTGAAACCATGTCAGAGGTAACCTTCAGCCCTAATGTCCTTAGGCAGTGTTCAGGAAACAGCTAATACTCATGCATATGAAAAAGAATCAGCTCTAACTAAGAGGATTTGAATGTGATTCCTAGCTTACCTGGAAGAACTAAGATACACAGTTTATATAGGAAGAATGCATGAAAGCAGCCAACTTAAGGAAATAATTTGTATGTCCCTACCTGAAAGATTGCTGATCTATGTGGCATAGACAGTAGAATATACTGAATAGACGTAAATAAAAAAAAAAAACAAAACAGTGTCTAGAACCAGAAAGGCTTTTTTAATTTTGCTTTCTTTTTGGCATTGCACTTGGTATATACACCATTCTACATTGCCTGAGTGTTGTCAAAAATTAAACAAACAAACCCAACAACAACAACATAAAAAAGGATAAGACAGAGCAAAGTATGGTCTAGAGAAAATTCTTCACACTTGTTAAAGGGATCTTCTCATTATTGATAAGCTTTATATTCACGATCAGTTTGATTGCACCTGACTAATCAGCTTCTGAGGGAACATTATGTACAACCTACGTGGGATCACTAGAAGATACTGAGCATTACAGAGAAAATAAAACAAGTTAAAGTAGTATCTCTGAAAAGAAACAGCTAGAGGAAGAATAAAGGAGCCTGATGGACACATTTCACCTCAGTTCTATATTAAAGGTCTATAGTTTCACAGATTTGGGTTGTGCACTTTTTGATATGCTCACAACTATTTCTAGAGGTACTGACAACACATATTTATGATACTGAAGACACCAGAGAAGGAACGCTAACTTATTACTTTCATGGTTGGTTTAAACTTCAGGATTCTGCACACAACCTCACGATCCTGTTTTTTTCTACCTCTGTCAGTTCTAATGTTTATGTGGCCACAGGTAAATGGGATGAGTTTGTTGAGACTTAAAATTATGATGTACAGGAACAGTTATCAGTTACATCTGTGAATTGCTCTGTCTCAGCCCACAGCTTCACATTTGGTAGAACAGGTTAAAGGAAGGAATTTTACGTCTAATTTAGTCATCATACAGGTCAAGGCAAGTCCTCCCAAATATCCATCCCATTTCCTAATCTTTCATCACAGCAGAATGGAAGTAGGAAAAATAGACTGGTCAAAGAGTATAACTGAGATTTCAAAGTCACAAAGCACTTTATATGAGCTGAACTTTTACACAAAACCATGACTAAATGCAATTTTTAATTAAAGCTCCATATAGCACAAAAAAACTAAAGAATAATGTATGTTGTATGTTGAAAGCTTCAAGAATCAGGAGGTATATTTTTACAAAAAATCTCACTCTTACACTTCAGGGTAGGGTATCAGACCTTTTTCCCTATCCTAAATAGTAAGTAGTGCTAAAAATGTTCTGTGAATACTCATACTTTTAGATGATTCCAAACCAGGAATATTTGGCAGTATTCACTAACCTCTTGGTTTTACAAAATAACAATTTGTTGTCTTCGGTAATAATGCCAGATGCTTCAATATTTAAAGTGTTACTTTATCTGTTCTGTAAGACACAGGAAAGAGTAGGTACCCTAGGGAAATTTCCATCTAAGCAGAAATTTCTTGTAAGAGCTAATATTAGAGATGTTAGACCTTATTTCTGCTGTAGCCAAAATTAGGGAACTGTGTAAAACTATTTTTAAAAAAAGGTATCAAAGGACTAGAGGAAGAAATATGACATTCCAGTTAATGGGCCTTTCACTACTTCCTTACATTTTAAAATAGCCAATATTTTAATAATTATTGTAGATTTGTATCTACAAACCATAAATTCTGCCTTGCAACACCACTCTATTCTGAAAGAGAAGAACTTAAAATATATTAGAACAAAAGATCAGGAATATGTCAAATATTGTTTTGGTTCTAAAGTAGCCCACATCTTCTAGAAACAATGGAGCGTTTATATATTTGTGGATATTTATTAAGAAATTATGTAATAGCCATATCTGCAGTTTCTCAAAAATTGTGTATTTATTACATTCAAAAATGTATAATTGTTTTTAACAATGAAGACCTATTATTTAAAAGTGTGACAATACTTAAAAAAAAAAAAAACTCTCAAGCACCAGTCTTGTGCATAACTCTTTGAAAAATAAACTGAGTAGGTTTAAGCAAACAGTCGAATCTTGATTTCATAACCAAAGGGGAAGAGAAGAAAGGCAGAAAGGGGAAAAAAAAAGTCAATTTGGATGGAATAAAAACAGTGTACTTTCTTTTCTTGGCAAAAATTTAAAACTTCTTAAGTTAGTTTCCTGCTTAATTAAATATTCCTATATGACACAAAAGGTCATCTATGAGTCATTTCAATAAAAGCAAAATAAATGTACTGAAATATCCTTTTTTTGTGGAATTACCTCTGAACACACTTCATATGTTGATCATGTTTTAGGTTCCTATAGCAGTTGCTTCTGAATAGTCATTGCCTATTGCAGGACATACCAGCCTCAGATTCAAAAAATGGGAATTTTATTCCTGAATTCACCACTGATCTTTTGAATTTCTTTATAAAGTTATTGTCTTTTACTATGTTCTCATTACTTCTCCTCACTTGTGAGCATATATGTTTCTCTGTGATGATGCTCAGTAAATAAATAGCATTATGTAAGAGGAAGTACTCTAATTCGTAATCTTCTGAGTGATGTGCAGAGTTTAGTTTGGCTTAAATAAACTTCTTTAAGGTTTTTTTTTTCCTTGAAGAGTGAATTTTGCTTGTAATTTAATATTCTGCTTCATAATCACTGGAAGATAATAGAAGCAAGTACATAAATAGAGACTTTTGGAGTCTCTAATGCTCAGAATTTTGCATCACGCTGTAAATTGTGGCTCACAAATACATACAAAAATGCTAAAAGGTCAGTTCTGTCTGTAAATGCTGATCATTCCCTGATCATTTTTTTCCAAATTGAAGTGCTGATAGCCCTTACAGAACACCTCCCATATATTTTATGTTTTCCAGAGTACTATATCCCATGGCTAGACATATTTTCATCTGCAGTTCTTCTTCTGAAGTCCCAGTGCCACTATTGTTCTTAGAATAATTCAAGAATCTCTTCTACTATGAGGACAAAATTCTGACAGGGAGAATAATTTGCCATCACTAATAGCTTGGTTTTAAGAATGAAGTAAATAAAATTTTATATAAATCTTAAAAATAAGACAATTAAGGCTTCAAGCAACTTCACATAATGTTATTAAATGAAAAGATAATGTTATATGCAAATCATTGGTATATGGAATTAGGCATTTGCTTAGATGATAAATTCTTTGTGTACATTTATCCATTGTCATGGAGTAAATAATACACAATGACATTACTTAATATTATTAAATATTTATTTAGATCCAGGTTGAGAAATCCACTAGCTGCTCAGGCCTTTTTATGGCCTCCTATCAGAGGGCACACATCTTGACTCAGAATAGATGAGACCAAAACACTGGTAAACTTCCTTCTCTGCACCTCACTGAGGATCAGCTGGTTACATAATAGTGATTATCTCATCATCTTGTAAAATGTCCCTGTTGCTGCTGTTGACAGGCACTCAACCAAATTTGCTTAACATCTGCAGGTCAGGCTTGCCACTTCTATGATGTTACCACTGTGAGCTATTTTGGATTGATTATTCTGTTTCCATGAAGTATCAAGGAAAACAGAGGAAACACCTGAAACAATTATTTAGAATATAAACTAGCACACTGATTTGGATATAGCTCTTTGAATACTGTTATAGTTCAAGCTGATCTTGCACTTTTCCTTACAAATTAAAAAAGTAAGAAAATCCCAACTTGCTTCCCAGCATGCTGTTTAGAGTCTAACTTCTGTAACGGAGTATAACAACTTCCTGCTGAACCAGCACGTCAAATTACATTTTTCTAACCAACTGCATGTGTTAGTGGTCAAAGAGATTAATCAAGGACTTTGCTCAGAATTGTTTTTACGCAATCTTGCTTTTTCTGTAGACGACAATATAAAAATGTTTCATTTTACCAATGAAGGGAACATGCACAGTTGTTTCCTAAGTAAAATATATTGTATTGCATATTTACTAATTATGTTAATATATGATCAACATGGCAATTTCTCATTTTTCTGATCCTGTCCTCTATTTTCTTTTTCTTGTAAACAGAAATGATACAGATAATTCATTAGATTTTCCAAAGTAGAATCCCTCTGTACACGATTTCCCTATCCCATCAGTTCAATTTCCCTTAAGCAGGGTATATCAGAGTCAGGCACATTTTGTTTACGGTAAAAAAAACTAGCTTCAGAGGGGAAAAAAAAAATTAATAACTGTAAGTGGACAGGATACGAAGCTGCCAATTCAGAACTTCTGTGAGAAGTTGCCTTTTGCTGTTTGTGATTGTAAATGCCTTTAAGATGACATAAAAGATATTTCCAGGTATGGGAATTATAACATATTCTTCTTTTAGGTACCACATCTGAACAGATACACAGATCTTGGCAATTTGTTTCTTGATGAGTCAGCTGTGCGGGTAACTGATTACCAGACTGAAATATTTCTTTGTCTAAGTGATTTGCTTCCTGCTATTATCTTTGCAAATGCAGAGAGAGTGAAGTTATTAACATGAAAGGCTGACCTTCTCTGCACTAGGAAAAGATGATGCCTTTTACAGAAAGCAATCTGAAAGTGAAAACTGGATGCCTTAAATTGAAAGGTAAAAGTCCTATTGATTTCAACAGCAGGAGGATTTCATCATGAATGTGAGACAATTTTGTCCCACAGGTTATTGAATATATTGAATACAGTTATGAAGCAGAAATAATAATCAACGTCTGTGCTATTTTAGCATGGATGCAGAATGGATTTCTTCCTCTCTATAAATTTTCTCTTTTAGAAGACTGTATTTGAAGGAAATCTCTAGAATATTTTCTCATGCTGTCCATGTACACGTCCTATAAGAAGGTCGTAAAGAGTGGGCCAAACTGCTGAGTTTTAATAAATAAGCATTCCTTACAAAGACGGGCTTTTATTAAATAACTTCTATTTCTTAGAGATAAAAGACATCACAGCTCTAATACAAAAGTAGAAGAAGACTAGCTAGGCTTGATTCTCTCTTATCAGACACAGGCACAGCTAGCCAGCTTCAGCAGGCACTATAAAGATGTCAGTAAAATTAGCTTTCATTTCAGCTGAGCCTTGACCACAATCATAAGAAAAATCAAATAAATGAGAGTCCATAGACTCTTTTCGACAAAGGCCTAGTTTTTATTTCTTGATAGAATAGCAAAGTGATTTAAACTCAGCAGTTCTGGCAGGAAATAGAAACTTCCACAAATCAAGATAAGTGAATGAAATATTTTTCCTTTAAAAAAGCGATTGTAGTATTTGTAAATGAAGATGAGACCATTTTTAAAAATGAAATGGTGATTCTCATATGGAAGAGGCTATGTGTGTCTACATAAACAGATGTAAGCAGGCATGAGCTAATGGGCCATGACCTGGAATCTGTACTTTGTGCCTTCATTTTGAGGTGTCCAAGCAAAACCATCCAGAAGACTCTGGGTGTATTCATGCCAATCTGACTGATGATGCCATGAGAGTTTTTAGGCTCCTGAACAACAGAAGGAAGTGTCTTTGCTCTTGATACTTTAATAATTTCTGCTGCATTGTCAATTAGGAGTAGCAGTCACAGATAGGGACATCTTTTGCATTGGATAGATCAAGCAACAGAAAGATGGAGCCTTCTCCAGAGATTTCTGTGGAAAGAAAAGTGATTATCCTCCTATCACTCTTCTACCATGAACAAAAGGCTTACCCCACTTATCAATTTGTAACCCTGGCTAAAAGCAAAGAGAAATCTTCCTCTCCTTGAAAAGACATCAAATGAAGCAATGCAATTCCTTCCAAGAGCAAGGCAAAAGTAGAGATGAAATTAGGACCTTATGAGTCATAATTTGTTCTCTGCTCTATTCTAGGAGCATAACATCTGTGAGCCACCCTTTATTCAAGGATATTCAGAACTGAGTTCTCTATATTTTCATCAAGGACTAATCTAGCTCCGTGATGAAAAGGAATTGAGTGACTATGGTAGAAAGTGTGTGTTTGAGTCCTCCTATTTTCCACAGTAAAATAAAAAATAACAATAAAAAAATTAAAAAAGGGAAAGGGATTACTTTTTTCTCTGCCTAAGAAGCACAGGAATAACGGTGATATTTCTTTTGTAAATGGAAAATTACACAGCAGTCGCATACTATGTTTGTATTTGTGTAACACTGTGTTATGAAGCTTCACAGTCAAACTTCCTAAAAGTTTACAGTAACTAGGTCATCTTTACCAAAGGCATAAAGCTTTAATGGCATTTCTTTTCCTTAAAAAATTCCCAACAGAACAAGAGTTCCACTGATTATGTCTTGCTTGGGCAAGTGTGATCCTATTGAGAGCATGTGGGCATAAAAATTTGATGTCACGGCTAATTAGTCTTTGTCTGACACTGGCTATGGAATATATAATCTTCTACTGAAAATCAAGACATTATTTGATACATTTCTAATGGTCTGAAATATATTTTCATGGAAACTCAATTATCTATGGATTAGATTATAATAGGAACATTAGGGAGTTAGCTATTTGCTGTTCTAATGTAAAAAGATCATTTTAACGGAACATAAATATTTATAATCAAACAGATTTGTTATACATGGAATAAAAATTAAATGTGAAAATTTATATTTACAATACTGTGTCACAAATAGTCACATGCCTGAGTAAATGTTAAAAATTGGTTTAATATTTCCAGAGGAAGTGAAGACACACAGCTATGCGGGGCTCCTACAGAGATTAGTTTTGATTTTCTTTAGATTTCCAAATTCTAATTTACTGAAAATTAATGTTGAATTAGTGAAGAAACCTAGGTTCCTTTTGCTCTTATTTTCGCCTCTAAAGCTCGGAGAAGACTATAACCATTTATTTACGCTTTCCCAGATCCCAAAGAGGGTATTTAGTTCTAGGTAAAATAAATAATGCAATCCACAGATGGCTTGGGAAGTGGGAAACAAATAAACAAAAATGTAAAAATCTGAAACCAATTTTTTTGCCTGTTCTAAGCCTGCCCACCTTTTCCTACAGTAATTTTATTACACCTCACATTGCTATACATTCTCATAATTGATCTAGGCTCCAAAAGAATCACTGCTACCACAGCAGACCTGGCACTAATGAATGTCGAAGGAGCACATTATTTCGATTCCCTAAATGGAAGTCATCATTTTCAATTAGAAGGCAGAAATGAAAAGATGAAAATTGATGACCTATCTATCTCAGCTGCTAACCTTTACCAGCAGATATCTACCAGAGAATCCACTTAATATCCATCACCAGGAAAAGCTTTATTCATTCAATATTCTCAGATACCCTAGATAGGCTTTAGGAGCCATTAAATCGAAAATTTCATTGTCAGTTCAGAAACTGAAGCCCTCAAAACACGCAAGAAGCATATTTTTAACTGTATAGCATATATTCAAATAGCGGCTAGTACTATAGAGCTAAAGCTTGATAAGGTATTGCAAAGCGCTAAAAAATATTTCAGTCAGTCATTGCCAGCCAGTCTGTGATTTCAAGGAACAGCTACAGGTTTGAAATAATGCAATAAAAATATATATTTGTTTGGTGCTATCCTTCTGAGATAATATGTCAGGGGCTGTTGCAAGCTTGCAACTGTAACTCTGCAAGCTGCTAACTTTCACTTCAACTCTTGCAAAATGCTCCCCTGCCTTCTCAAAGTAGTATATTCATACTCATATTATTACCAACTGCCTCACACACACTTTTGCTATCAGGATAGTTTCCAAGGGATGACTAGACTGAATAATACTTTACATTATTCCTTCTACTTTCTGCATAAAATATGCAAACCACTGTGATAAGGGAAGATTTCATACAAGATGAAAGATTTCATATGCTTATCTTCTGGTCAGCCAGAATCTTTATTGTATTATTAAGACAATGTACATTTACACTTTTGAAGAAATTATACAAATCTTCGTTTAAGAAACACAGAAATGTTGATGGCTTTTTATGAGATAAAGGAATTAAATACACTGAAATCTTGATGCCTTTGAGCTCATTTCTTGTAGACCTCAATGGACCTAGAATTTCAGTCATATTTCTTTTTCTCTAATACACTACAATGCAAGCAATGTATATATTATCATTAGGAACTCTTACGGCTTCTATTTCAGCCTGATGCTCTAAATTACTGTTTTTAAAGTCTGAACATCTCAAAAATATTGTGAAAATATTTTACTTCCAAATTCAGACATCATCTTAAAATATTGGTAGACTTCTCCTTATTTCTTAAGCTTATTCTATCATATAAAACCATTCCAAACCTTTTACATCCATTGACAGTTGTGAAATCAAGTACAAAGTTTCAGATTTCCATTCATATGTCCAAACTGACAAGACAATCTTATGTATATCAAAAAAAAAATTGAAAATGAAAATAAAAATGAGAAGTGGACATAAGAGTCAAATCCAGTAGAGTCGTAACGATTTATCCCAACACAACATCCAGTTCATAGATACGAACAACATCAAAAAACAGGTCCAATGCTCTGATTGGCTTGGTTCTCCATAAATAAATAAATAAATAAATAAATAGGTCCTCATATGAAAAGAAAAAGAAAAAAAAAAAACTAAGAAGCTCTGCCCTTCTCCTCAAGATTTCTTGCACCAATTCAGGTGAGTTTCAGATTTCCCACACTTTCCTCTAGTCATTTTCTACCATTTTTGCATTTCTGTTCAAGACAATTCCTTAAGTGCTAAAGAATGGATACAACTTATGCTATGCAAGGATTTTTATTACCATTCACAAGACAGGCAAATGAAAATACTAAGTAATCCTAAGCAGTATCTGATTTCAATAAAAGCCTTAATAAGAAACTGACAGCTGCCAGTAAAGCTTTAGAAAATGTAGCCAGAAATAGGTTTTCACACAAGTCACTAGGAGCAACTTGTCATTTTCAAATGCAAGGTCAGAGTTATGTGCCTTATGGTATGGACTCTGGTTTCTACTTCATGGCTTCCAATCTCTTCCAGCCACAAGATTTCCTGCATAACTGCCTGCTGGCCATCACAGGCTTAATAAGCATGAAAGAAAAATCAACAACTTTTGTTTCTGCAAGATTCGATTTTTGACTGTAGAGCAGGCCAGCATATCCCTGGAAGCTTGAGAAATTTGTAATTCTAGTTTTTACATCTTTGAACTAATATCGAAACTCTGCAGTTATGCGAAGGACAACTATAATTCTAGGTTTAAATAGATTTGCCAATAACAAAGATGAAATTGAAGGTTTTATAGCAATGTCTTTTTTTCTCCTGTTCCAGTGTTATATACACTCTATTAGTTGTCAAAGGAAGTTTGAACTTCACTTTCTTTTTATCAATTGTCATTTTATACTTGCATTTGTTTAACCTGAGGTTATTCTAATTGGTTGTTACACTTTTTTTATCACTGATTAAAGCAGCGACCGTAAGGCAATACTTTCAGATTTATACCAGGTTATCACTGACATTGAATCCATTTCTGAATTTTGTAAGAGTAGCACAAAATCCACAGTGAGTTCAATACAAATATGGAACAATAGGTGCCAGACTATACTCTGAGAATTTTATACACTCAGCCTATGTTATGGATATATATAAGGATGGAATTTGACCTTAACTTTAATATCTTCTTGTAAACTTTCAGGCAAAAGCTTCATTTAATAATGATGAATTGAAATTATTCTCAAATATAATTCAAGTCTTAAAAAATTGTACCAATATGGTCAAGTTTGCTTTTACAGTACAAATTGTCACAACTGCCTTTCTGTAAATTCTGAAATAAATGATTCCCGTTTGTTTTTCTTCAAATGTTCTTAGCAATACAGGCAAACTACTGCCTCACTGATAAATGTAAAAACACATGGTTATGAGAAAGGAATTAGCTTTCAGAAGAAAAAAAAAAAAAATCATCTAAAGGCATGATGTTTGAAAAATAAACTCAGCCTTGCAAGAAATTCTTACTCTTCAGTGTTATTGTAGTTAAATATATATATAAAATTAAAAACTAAATAAATATGTATTATGAAAAAAATCACATTTTCATATTCATGTTTCAAATTAGAAAGTTGTTTTAAGATAGTGTTCTAGGTACAACAGCACTTACCTTGATGATCCTAGAAGTTTTCATATGATAACTGCTGTGCTTCATATACGCAGCAATAAACTGCTGTGCTTCATATATGCAGCAATAAACTGCTGTGCTACGTATATGCAGCAATAGGAATGTAAGCTACCTAACAAAGAGTTTCCTCATAGCATGTTACATTTAGTATCCATAGATCACTGATTAATATAAACATTTTAGAGCTTCAGTAACGATATTATGAATTCAAATACCACAGGAAAAACAGAGGAATACCGATTCAACATTTTTACGAGATTCAGCAAAAATTTCCTTCTATTTTGTAACAACTTCTCTTTTCTATAAACTGATTAACTATGAAATCTCCACAAGCTTTATATCTATTATGTAAAAACAATTTAATACTAAAAAAATCATGAAAACACAGTTTTGACCACAGGTCAGTGTGGCAACAGTTCACAAATACATTGATAAACATATACTTCATCAGATTCAGAAATCTTATTAAATGAGCTTTCAATTAGATAAAAATGTACCATAGGAAAATGTGCTTAAACATTTCTGAGTTTTAAATGTGATTTAGAGATTTGAATAACATATTTCCTATGCAAACAAGTTTAACAGTTTCATTTTTGTTCAATTTGCTTAGGCTACCTCATAGAATGCTTACAAAAATTATATTTCAGTTTGAAATACTCTGAATGACTTTATCATTTGTTTTTAAACCTGCATGTTATAAATGCATATGTCAATATATGCATAATTTGGTGGGTTTGATTCTTCCTTTGCAAGTAGCTATTGCCTGAGATCAGATTTTTTTTAAAGTATCATCATTTTGATTTTGTTTATTTCAAGTACTATTTTAAAAGATCTAGCAATCCTCACTGTTGAATTCATCTAAAATTCAGGCCCTCTATCCATATCAACACAAAAAGCGATCTTAAAAAAAAAAAAGACAGAACACCTGTTATTCATCACTTCTACAGATGAATCACCAAATCAGGACAATCCTCTCAAACTGCCTTAATACCAGCATGAGAGCATAATTTCAAACACTCATTCTCTAATTTTTTAGCACAAAGCTACGGAAAAATCAATTAAAAGGGTAACATTGTAAATGTTGGTTGACATAAAACATTCTTATGAAAGAAAGTAGGCTCAGAGTGATGACCAAGTATCAGCCTATTCACTGAATTACCAATATTCAGTGAATTTCCTAAAATTTGTCTCTTTTTAACGTCTTCTATACTGTCTTATAGCTTTCTGCTTTATTTGACAATACAGTTTACAATAAAAATTTTCTAAAAGCATGCTTTACTACCTCAATCAGTTGGTTCAATCCGTCAAGCCTGGAGATCTGTTTTGTTGCCTTGCGGCAAGAGGAACCTTCAGTCCGAAGGTTGTTGCTAAATTCCAGTTTTGACAATTACATACTAAGAACGTCCATACTTGTCCCTACAGATGTACTTGCCCCTGCAGAATTATGTACAAGTTATCTAAACTTATCAGAAGTTTTAAGACTTCAAATGATTTCAGACTCTACAAAGGAAGCCATATGAGAACCGAACAAGCTCTTACGATCTTTTAGCGAAATAACTGCACTTCTAACCTGTAATCACTCTATGAAAGGAATATATCTAATGTTAGAAACCCTATGAATGTACATTTAGCTTCTGATGATAGTGCAACTCATATACATGTTACTTTTGAAGTTAGAAGCAGAAGACGTAGTAACACGACAGTCCCAAATTGTGAAAAGTTCATATTTAATGGGAAATGGATAAGGTGTGTCAGCTGCATTTGCACAAATCCAATATCTGAGACCTAACAATATATTTAAAATAACAGAACAAAATATTGCTCAAAAAGTTAAATAAAAAATAACATAATTCTGATGTATACAAAAAGGTGTTAATACTCATGGAAATACTATTTATTTACCATTGCTGAGAATTTAGGAGCTCCATTGAAGTAGAAAGTCAGTTCAACTGACATTATCTGGCACAGTTATTGGAAAACAAATAAGACAGGCCAGGGACCAAAATGACCATAGAATCTCCTTGTATGAAGCTCAGAGATGTAGGTAAGGCAATGTAGCAAAGCTTACACTGGCATCATCAACACAAACAGTCACTGCAAGCTAAATTGAGCTTAAATAAACTTCTTTTCTTGTGTAAGCACGGAATTGTGATTTACTTAGTGCACTCCCATTCCTGGACCATTTCTAAGGGTACAGATCTACCCCTGGTCCTTTCTACCAGCGATCACACTAAAGTTTTCTGTACTAGTGGAGTCACATGCACTGGAGATAGAGGAGGGCAACATGCAGGCACAAAGGGAACAAATAATTGCATTCAATTCAGTTCAACTGATATCTCATTCAAAAAACCCATAAAAGAATCATTCTGTACAACAATTACACTTGTGAGGATAAAATTGCAACATATTGTAGGATACTGTACAGAGAGGCCCTATCAGCATGAAGGAATCTACCCTGTTGGAAATCAAGGTCATATAC
Source organism: Struthio camelus (assembly GCF_040807025.1). Lineage (NCBI taxonomy): Eukaryota > Metazoa > Chordata > Aves > Struthioniformes > Struthionidae > Struthio > Struthio camelus. Next base: position 144,764,915 of record NC_090942.1, on the reverse strand, counting down.
TAATTCATTCCTTTGATTACTGCTGTACAGCTTCCAGAGCATATTTTTATAAATCAGTATAATATATAGGCTGCTCACAAGAACGTCAACTTGAAGGTTACACATGCTGATGGTCAATAACTGTTTATTTCACTTGCATGCTCCTGGAAAAACAGGCTTTCAAGTTGCTACAAAAAAATTAGTACTTTATTCAAGATTTATTTCTGAAAACCCGCTAATCTCTCAATCTTAATAAGTTAAATTCCACCATATTCTGCTTACTTAGTACATAACGACTTCTTAAAGAACCCATAAATTACATAAAATTCTCCATCACATTTTGCCATCCACTGACATGCTTTGGTCAGTCAGGTTCTAAGCAGTTCATTTACAACATATGCTACTTCAGGGCATTGATGTTTTAGATTGCACACCAGATACTCAACAACGTAATGAAAGCTAAGGATCTCAATATCTTGCTGAAGTACATAGCCTCCTTGTAAAATAAACCCTGATTTATACAACATTGTTTATTATGATCATTTATAGAGAACTATAATTGCCATGTGGATATAATTTCCACTGAAAGGAAATCCATTTTTTTAAGACAGAGTACTCACTGTGAAAAAAAGGAGATAGATAAAAGATAGACTATTCTTATCTTCATGATTTGGAGTTCTTAGAGGAAGAAAATAATAAATTTTAAGTCATTTTGAAAATGTTAAGTCAATTTTATTTTTATTTTGAACTCTGAGTATGTCTCGTTTGCTGCATTAGATGTTTCATTGAACTCTGGCTTCCAGAATACCCGTTTCATATTCCTAGCATTCATCTCAGATTTTGCCCTTAATAGCTCACACAAAAACATCAAGTTCATATTTGAATGTGCAAACCTTTCTAAGGATTGCTGATTTTTTTTTCCAAGTTTATAAAGCGAAATCTAAATTAAATATCATAAAAATAGAGCTATGTTTTTTGGTGGGGTGGGGAAAGGCTGATTTGGGGGCCTCTTTTAAAAAATGGAAAATATCTCTGGTTCTCCTACTCACCACATTTTATTTCCACTGTTGCACAGGCTAACCTGGCACTCAGCATATTCAGCAGTTATCACAGAACACTTCAGGTCATGTCACAGTAAAATAATAATAAGCATAAATCCCCCTTCTTTACACAGTAGCACTCTGCTTTGCATTGCGCCTCTGGTACTAAGCAAAAGGAAAAGTTAAGCCTCTGGTTTCTTTTATTGTCCTGAGGGATCCTATCCAGGGGATATAATTTGATAAACATAAACCTGACTTCACAGGGAAAAATATGGTTTTCTGAACAACAGCAACCAATATTATGGCTGTATACGCTCTTAGGGCTCTAGGTATCCCAGGCACCCCTATTCAAAGGACAGGGAGGTATAATAAAAGAGTTAGACAATCTTAGCTGAGCTGCTAAGCCAAGCTAACCCGTTCAGCCTCGCTGTTCGTTGTTTTGCTATGTTACTTGAACACACAGGGAGAAGTGAGATACTTATTCCCAGGGTAGCTCTGCAGTCAGTCCTTCAAGAGGGAGAGGAAACGTGGTTCTCCTGTCTTCTGGATATGAAGATAAATACCATTCAGAGCACAATCCAAAGGCTTATATTTTAGCCAGATGGAAGAAGAAAAGAAAGAGAGGAAGATATTTGTCTCTAATATCCAACTAAAATGATTTATAGCTCTGAAGGTCACTATGTTACAGCTACTGCAAGTAAAACTTTTTTTTTCTGACTGAGATGCCTACTTTTTGGTAACTTGTGACCAAAAGTTTCAGAAAAAGGGTAACTTGAGACCAAAAGCATATCACACTTATAACAATAGGCAGCCAGATTGAAGCCAGAAAAGGATACAGAAACCTTGTCTTTATGGAGTCTGCTAAAACCTAGTTTTAAAATTCTAGGGGTGTAGAGGTGTACGTTATGAGCAGGTCTTTGCAAATCGTAAGATTTTAGTGAGTTATAGGATGAGCACAAATTCCTTTAAATATAATGAAAAATTAATAGCAACAGAATGCAATAAAAAAAAGAAGAAAAAAAAAGGCCCGTCCGTATAGCTTGTATTCTATCACTTTGATAAAAATGTCATGGCTGTATAGATATTTTTTGAGGCTAAACATTGTGCTTCAGTAAAAGTCAGTCAGGTACAGTAAGTGGTCCCTAACAGTTTTCATTTTCCTTCATCTGTGAAAAATAACTGCTAAAATACAGACTTTGTTAAACATATATAATCACTGTTATCAATTTGATCTCAAGATTTCAAATTGAGATTTTCTGACTAATGTCATATAATGATTATCTATGCTGTCCTCATAGATTTTCTTTCTATTGCTATTAAAGGCACAATAGAGACGGACAGGAAAATAATTTAATGTAATGTACCACAATTACAGGACTAACGTTTATGATAAGAATAGTAACATACAAGATTCAGGTGCATTCAGGTGAGAATCTTCCAGAGGAAGAAAAGATATACTTAAGCGATGTGAGTACCTTATTATTATCTCTGACTGATGAAGTGCATAGTCGCCTATCGCAGGATGTGATAATAGTAATAGAATTACACAACCCCATTATTTTAGTCCAGTCTGTGTATGTCCTTCTATGTATAAACACCACATTTACAGATATAAATACATCTTTCAAAAAAAAAAAAAAGGATAATTAACTGGAAATACTGGATACAAATCTTGTCACTCTTCAAAATTTCAGGCTTTACATAAGCTTCTTCTGTAACAGTTTGTAGTATGAGTACAACCCTTACAAACAAATCCATCACTGTGTTTTTCTGAGTATTTCTCAGAGGAAAAAAATCTTAGATAACTTTTTAAGTATGCAGCACTAATTATACTATTTTTTTAATTGTGTTTGTTTCCATATACTTGTTTGTATAAAGAAATATGTCCTCTCGTACATTATTTTCCTTACAGATTAAGGAAAAAGTATTTTGAATTCCTCTAACATTTTCCAAAGTCTATGGAATCTAATGCATTCTCAAGAATCATATTCATATTTCATAAGACCAGAAAGAAATAAATAGAAATATGCTCTTAAAGATACAATTCCTCTGACTTGCTTTAAGTGTGCACTGTATGGATATTCCGAATATGTTTTGGCTTCTACTCCAAATGTAGACCTTCTACAGCAAAGAGCAAATTCTGTAGAGTCTCAAGTTTTAACAGTTACTACTGTTGAGAGGCATATTTATTTAATGCCAAATATAACATTCTATCTTTCCTAATCCATGTAAAATCCTCGCAGCTTTTACTTTGCAGTTTCTCATATGAATATCTCTGTATTGTGCCTTCTTTTCCTAAATAACATAATATAAAAAAAAGTATTGGCTCTCTTTCTGCTGTTTTTTGTTTATTTTCAATATAGGTACCTACAACAGGAGTTCATAAATACAAATATTACAAACTTTTCTTTTTCCTTTAAACTGATATATAGCAGCTGAACAATGTAACGTCATCTTAAACTACTTATAATCATCTGTATCCCTCAACAATATTAAGAAATCAGCATAAACTTTTAAAGAAATCCTTTCAATAATAATAATTTTTTACAGCTAGGTCACTATAATCAAGTTCCTGGGCATACAGTTTATCTAACATAGAAACAAGACATTTTATGAAAGATTATACATGTGCCCGTAAAAAGTGTCTTGAATTCTTCATATATACTTTTATTTTCTCTCTTTTTTGTGCATCTGTGTCCCAAAATTGCATGCACACACACACTAAAAGACCTTTTTCCATTTCTGCCTTAAGCTTAAATCTGCCTCTAACTTGGACAACACACTGTTCCACATTGAACGAGTCAAAATCAAGAACAAGGGAAAAAAAACCTCAGTACTTTGACGAGATAGAAAATGGTTTAAACTTTTTAACCACATTTATAAATAATCCCTGCAAAAGAAGCTTCATCTGTTCCAAAGAAAGACATTCTAAGAATATAGACCAGCTTTGCTATCAACGAAGCAAGATTTAAAATCTTTGCACAAGTCATCCTATATCAACACTGAGAAATTACTAAATCTTACCTTGTACATCTAAAATGCTGAAAATATGAGCGTTCTAGCAATATGCATTCTAGCCTACTATTTTGTTATTTAATCTAATGTTGACATGGGATTATTTGCAACGTCAAGAGATGCTACTCTTAGCAGTTTGAATAATAACGTCACTCAACAATATAATCCATGTTTATGGAGTTCCTGATATTTAGAAAGAGAATGTACATCCTTGAATGTACTCCTTGAAACCCCTTGACTCCATTTAACCTGTAATATAAATTCTATTAGTGTGTATAGTCTGCTTTGTCTGTATTACCTCTACACCTTCTGCCCTAAGAACCAATTTCCACATCAAAATAATACAAATAAATAACAGTTCCCCCTTCCTACCATTATGAATCATTTTAAAACTGGTAAGTACTCTTTCTTTATTTGTTTTCTTCTTTATTTGCATGGAATGGAGGAGATTTTAATGGAAGAGAGATATTAGTACTCAAACCTGGCTAAATCATGGAGCCAAGAACAATTATGTTGTGATCACACATTTAACATAAACTAATGTAGCTATAAAAATGCAGTCATTTTTGTTTAAGGAGAAGGCACCTCTCAAAACGAAAAGGAGATGTAGTCTAGCTCAGTTACCATGAAATATTGAACAGAATTCAGTATCAGTAACACAGTCAATCCATCCACCAGTAAGAATGTTCTGTTTTAAAAACAAAACTGGTCCAAGTGCTCTTAAAGGGGGCTGCGATCGATCAGTGGCTATATTAAGCAATTACATATTTCTCTCCGAGTAGCCACTTAATGGAAACACCATCTAAGTACTGCAGTATATATCTGATGATGAACAAAAGAGCCACTTACCTAAAACTCCCAGCCTGTAATTGAGGGTGACAACAATGACATTTCCATAACTTGCCAGAATGCTCCCATCAATCATGTTGCCAGTACCCTCCATGTAAGATCCACCATGGATGTAGACCATAACTGGTTTCTTGCTGTTCTGATCATGAATGTCTGAAAAAATTCAAGTAAGGAAAACATAATAAAGTAATACAAAATAATGAAAAAATCATATTAGCTATATACAAAAATGCTAACAAAAATTCTTAATTATTTTCCATGTTATCCATTTCGTCACCGCCACTTTTAATCAGCTACCTTGCTCAGCTCAGGATCATCTACAAGCCTAATAGGATTATAGGTTGAATGTTTCTATTTGTTATTTCAAATACAAAATGTTCTCAAAAAACTAGAAATGCCTTCAATATTACAAGGAACATAATTTGAAAGTAAACATATAGTCTCAAGAGTAAAATTAGACCACAGAATAATCGTTTTTAAAATATTCATATTTACATACATGCCAATTTACAAATATCTGTACATTTAACAATAAAATTACAATAATGATCTGTACTGTCTTACTCCTCACTGAGATATATTTGTTGAAATTGTATTTTTGATATTCAGTAGCAGATATTATCACAAAACCAAATTGTTCTGTTAAAAATGAACATAGCAAACCATCCCTCCTTTAAAGCAGTCTAGGAGTTAACACAGAGAATTTAACTGAATTCATGGTCCAGACTTTCGAATTTAAATCAAGTGATGTCTTTTTTTTGAATTTTTTCTTATCAAAGTAGTCAGGTGTGAAAGAAGTAACCTTAATTTAGGACTCTGAATTGCATGGTTGGTCTTTTGTACATGCAGAAAAGCTCTTCACTACTTTCAAATAGGGAAACAGCTGGGTGTTAATTTTCAAAAGAGAATTAAATGAAATTGATATTAATATTTTCACACTTCAGAGTGAGTTATAAAGATGCAAAAATTAATGATTTGGGATATAGGGGTATATTTAGCACTGCATTCATATATCTTTTTCAAATTATCAAAAAATCAGGCTCCTGACTCCAGTGAGGGTTCACACTACCTAAACTAGGAACTTACATTTTCTACAGAAAAAAAAAACAGACACCAAGCTACTTTAAAAAGCAGAAGGCAATTTAGGCAGCCTACCTTAAATTTTCTCTCTTCATTACAAATACAATTCTTACAAATAATTCAGTGCATCTGCATGAGAAGAACTTATTTGAATCACATAACGCAACATACTAGGCAAAGCAGAGTGTCTGACTATTTAATCAGGGTTCAAAACAAAATGTGAGTTCTCTTCTGAGTAGGGTAGGTATGTATTGAACAGTGGAAAAAAGGAGGTGGAGGAAGAAAAGGCTGAGCCAAAAATTGAGAAGTAGGAGATTTGGATCTAAAAGCCTTCCAGTACTCTTCCTTCCTCTCAGAAACACTCTAACCTACTAAAAACCTGAACAACAGTGAAGCAAAATCTCTTCTAAAGGAAACATTTATAGAAATGTATAAAAAAAATGTAATATATTGCATACATGGAACTACTTAAAGATAAAGTAAATTATGCATGGCTATAGCTTATGGCTCACTTTTTACTTTCCTCATATTTATGCTGTACTCTACCAAGAATAGTCAATTGGGTGCAAAGGAAAATATGATCAAGCTCCAGATCTACACCTGTCTAGTTCTCACAAGTTTGAGGCTTCACACAGAAGCATTCTTCATTTCACAAAAATACACATATTTTACTTGTACTATATATGCTGTATTTAAGCAGCAGAATAAAAGCTTTTGTGGTAAGAGATATGTAATCGTTTTAACTGTAAGACTAAGGCAGCCATTATATCATAGAAAGAAACAAGATGCATCATACTGGACATATTGTTACACTTGCCATATTCTCAGCAAAGCACACGAAAACGTGTTTGACACCTTCTGTAAAAGCTCAGTTAAGTGCTCAAAAGATGCAAGCTACAATTATTTGTGTTACAGAATTATTTTCCCCTTCTATACCAAAAGTCTCATGGCATGATCTGTTGTATTTAATCCTGTCTTACTACATAGTTCTACCTCAGGGCTCAATTTTTCAGTACTGAAGTCTATGGGAGGTTTCCTTTTTGCCTTCCTGGGAACATGATTAGCTTCAATATAAAAGAAATGAGCTCCACTCTTTGTGTGATTAGATCTCAAATGGATGTCCTTGTTAATCATCAAATCCTAACATGTTATAATTTTGGAAGAAGTCTGAATAATAATATATTCATAATAGTGTACCTATGTTAAGTTTTTAAAGACATTTTGGTTTTGCTTGTTACTTATCTTTTGCTTAAAAATTAATTATAGGAGTTGGTACAGCACATGATGATACCATAATTTTTTTTAAAAGGTGTTTCACAGAAAAAAAAATGTGACATTCAGGTAATAGCAGGGTCAGTTTGGAATACTTTGCACAGTGTTTTCTGTGTTGTAAGAAATCGTGTACTTTAGTAATGAAGGTGGTACAGTAGAGAGCAACCAATGTGAATAAAAGACCAGAAATTTTTATTTCTGTATTTTATATAGACAGAGTAGCTCCAATAGAGCTGAACTCTCAGGAAAAGAGGAGAATAAAGGGTGACCTTGCTGCAGTATACATGATTCTAAGGGGAACAGAGAGGATAAATGTTTTAAAGTTATTTGAACTGATGTCAGATAGAAGAAAACAGGACAAATAGAAGAAAACAGGACAAAGGCATGGAATAACACTTGGGATTGGTCAAGCATGAGAGGAATAAGGGATACATTATTCCAAAAACAGAACAATAAACAGCCCAAAGCTGTTAGCTACTCAATTAATTTGAAAATATTTTTCTGAATTTGATAAGGATATATCTAAAGTAAAATAAACTGTCAGTGTAACTTTAATGAAAAGCAAGGGTGAGAAGAGAGGAAGATTTCATGACTTCTTTCCATTTCAGCGCATCCTAAACAGCTTGCTGTGCCAAGGCAAGAAAAAAGTATTTCCTGGTAAAACTTTTTCTGGGTACTTCACTGTGAACTTTATCATTTCCTTTCAGGGAATCCAATCCAACTCTGAAAGAAGTCAATGAAAAAGACTGTCATCGATTTCAGTGGGAAGCTCGTCAAAGCCAGAATGAATGTATCTCAGAGGATAGCTGATTACAGGAAAAAAACAGTAAAGCAACATCAACAGCTGTCTTTACTTTTGTGTCCTCGAAATAAACCACATCCTGTGAGAAAAAAATTACATAAAAATACCACAGACGAAGCACAATGCAACTGCATCCAACATACAGTATGTGCACAGGGGAAAGAGTGGAAGTGAAAGGAAGGATATATGTGAGCTATTTCATGAATTTCAAACAGGTGAATTTACAAAATGTATAAGAAGGAAAAGAGCACATGCATGTTTCAAACTCCTTTTCTCATCCTAAGCAAGAATAGGGGGGAAAAAGCATGTGGCTGTAAATAATATTTATACGACTCACTTCACACATATTTAGGGATAACCTTTACACTTATGTCACAGGGGAACTGCAGTCATCTATATGCTAATTTGGATTTAAAAAAGAAAAACAATGAAAGTAGTTTCTAGACAAGAAGAAAATAAAGAAGCACACTCAGGTGTGCCTTTGCAAATAAGGGACTAAAAATCATGTTGAAATAACAGCAATAACAATAATAATAGTAATAGTAATAATAAAAAAGTTTATGTTCATGCATCAGGGTTGAGCTTTGAAAAAACAAAAAATACCTTCATCTTCACCACGATCATTACTGGTTATATCATCTGCGCTTTTCTTTGTGTTGGCTCCTGGGTCATAGTGAGGAGGAGAATAAAGGGAAAAAGAGAATTCAAAAACAGCAGGTTCTCAAAAATGAAAAACACAATAGCCCCCAAAAAAGAAAAATGTAACAAAAATGTCAAAATCTGTTACATTTGAAATTGAAAAACAAAAAAGATGCAAACTGCACATAAACGTAAAATGTCAAGAAGAACAAATAGAAAACACTTGAAAAAATGTATCGTATTTTGTGACAATGCAGTTATTTCAGTTAAAAGTGATTGCTGCAAAAACAAAATTAATGTGCTATTAAAAAAGAATACTATAAACCAAAAAAGTATATTTAAAAATTCACCAAATTATGGTTTCTACATAAGAAATGCAATTAATATATTCCATTTTGTAACCTTGAAGAAATAACGCCTTCAGTCACTGTCGTCAATGACTTCACATTTTATTCATCCTGATTAGGATATATTAACTATTAGCCACAACCTGAAGTTCAAATGGAACCAATATAAATAAAATTATTATGGAGTCTTATACAACTTGAAGGGACCAAGATAAACCGGACAGCCCTCCTTTTAACCTTCCTTCCTGTATGAGCAAAAAGACATTTAAAACAGTAAACTGAAAATGAAGGAGAAACATAGAGTTGAGTCAATTCCAGATATGAAATTGGTCCAAAAGTAGCCCTCGTTCATATTATACCATGTTTCATGCTCTTTAAAAAAATCTAGAAATTAATTGAAACCAGTTACTTACCAGGATAACAAGCTTGCACTTATTTTTTAAAAGATTTAACAATGAATACATTCTAATTTGGATTCAGTGTGCTTTCTCAAAATACTTTTTATCTGTACACATGTATACATACACCCAGATGCATACATACACACAGATACAGACACATACACCTCCCCCCCCCCACACACACATCATAGCTTGCGCTTACAAGAGCAAAGGGAAACAACATGATAGTTCATCATCATGCTTTTCCTTGGGTAATAAATCTTTTTTCTGACTGAAAAAATGACACTAAACTATCCTCCTACCAAATTTTTTTTTTTTATTTACTGTGCCTATTCCTCTGGCAAGTAACCCAGTGCAATGTAAAAAATTATTTATTAAAGAGTGAATTATTAATTTGAAACTCAATTTCTAAGTTAATTTAAAACTGAAACACGGCTACTAAACAAATAAAATTTGTTTAGTACCATTTTAGTAACCATTTTAGTAAATTAGTAACCTTTTTTTTTTCCTAATTTTCTTTATTGGAAAGTGCATTTTCCATCCAGGCTGAAAAAGAACTACATACTTCATTAAGTACAGATTTTATATACAGTGTTTGTATACGAAGGATGAACATGCCACAGAAAAATCAATACTATGGTCTGGTATTAAAAATCTCTAAATTATGGGCTTTATAAATCTAACGGTTGGTCATTTGACATCGTGAAAGCTAAAGGGGAAATCTTTCTGATTTGATTGAATTCAGGAACAACAGCCTTCCATATGGTTATAGTAGACACTTTCTGCCCCTTAATATTTTCTTCCTAAATATTTTCAGGTATCCAGAAACTTAGGTTTTCTTACTGTGGATAATATTCACTTTATTTTATTTTCATTTGTCAATAAAGTTAATAAAGTTGAACCAGAAATTCATTCTCCTGTGGTCTTACAAGGAATGTAATCTTCTTACTTGGCGAGGGAGGCTTTATACCTGTATTTAGCTAAAATGTTTATTTTATGATTTTCTTTTCTGTTTAAAATGTCATTATCCCCTCAAAATTCAAGGTTCCAAAAAACCCAGCCCATAACTGTAAATAAGACAGAATGTGCTTAATTGTTGTTAAAGTACTAAAGACTTGTTCATATACATAGTTTTAGGATTATGTTCTGTGCACCAGTTTGCTTTCCAGAGCCTTCTTGATATAGATGGAACATGGATTTTGTATAGAAATTTTCTGGAACCACTATCAATATATTATATACGCTGGCTGAAAATTGAAACTAGCCAATTCAAATTCCAGTGAAGAACATTATTTTCTCATTAACCGAATGGTTTAACAGTGAGGTTGATTAGTTAGTCAAACGTGTGGATGAGACTCCATCTCCATGCCAAGCCTATGTCTTTGATTCAGTTGCACACATGTTACTGCATATGTAGTATATGAGTGAGTTCAGTTATATGTATTCAGCACATAATTAACTAGGTAAAATTTCACTGACAGTGAAATATGGTTGGTCGCTAATCTATCAATTTTGTTCACAAATGTCAGATACGGGCTCTAAATTTCTGTCATCATCCAAATTTGCACACCTTTTTTTTGTTTGTTTGTTTTTACTTTTACCCATAGGTTTTCGTCCAAATAAGGTAGAATCTTCTCTCAAGTGCTACCTAAACAAAATTTATTTTGTAGTCAGATATAACAGTTACTCCACTGGTAAAATGTCATTATTTTCAAATCCTGAAAAAAAAATAAAGAAAAAAGGAAAATATAGCCAATAAACCCAAAAGGCTGCAAACATATAATACAGGAAATATTGATGTCAGTCCCTCCAGTGAGATATCCTTCTAATTATTTGATAAAACAATATATAATCATCACATGCCAAATACAAATCAACTACTGTATATGAAAAGAAAGTGGGCTTGTCTCATCTGTATTGATTAAAAGTTGACAAAACCCACATGATCCAAATTATACTGCTATTAGACAAATACTAGATGTGGAATCATTTAGACTGTAATCCAGTTTGAAGGACTTTATGAGTGTACGAAGGAAATATGCCTCACAGTGTTTCAGTTCAGATCCTACCCAAATCAGAAAGAAGAAGTATCAATATACATCAGTGAGATACTGCATGGATTTTCTCTTAATGTAGTGCTTCTTAGAATGACCCTGGCTCATTCAGCATCAGAAAGAACAACACAAGCGTGATGACAATTTAGGAGGTGTCTCTACACCATGCTACTAGCTGGGATCAAGCACAAACATCACATAACTTAGGTATGTGACATAAGTTTATTAGAAATATCTGAAATATTTTGTTTTTTCGGTCTTCACAGCTTGAAGAAATTATCATGGGATCACATATTTTGAAAACAGTTTAATATTATACTAAAATGTATTACAGTATATTGTGCAGGAATGCTGTCTCTTTTACCTGTTGTGTAACATTCTTCCATTGGTTGTGAGTGTCTTTTCTTTGTTTTTTTTTTTTTCCCTAACTGAAACATACTTTTACGACTAAGTTCTTGTCTGATGGTTGGGTTTGATTTTTAATTCTTTTTGAGATCTGCTAAAACAGATTACATCAATGAATTCTCAAACTGGGTGTCTGTGTTGCTAGCACCATTTTCTTTTTTTTTTTTTAATACCACTAAATAGAAAAGGTACTAGCCATATGGGTAATAATGTTAGTATAAAATAATTTGAGGAGAATAGAATTGCTACTGCTGGAATTATTTAAGTAGCACCAGAAACATATACCATAGTTCAGAAAAAATTATATCAACCTTTATGTAAGCTGCCAAATATAAGCTACCAGAACCAAAATACTCTCTCAGACATGAAAGATTTAGAATTTTCCAACCAAGTTACTTGGGTTTTTTTTGTTAAAAATGTTGTTTCTTTAATCCTGAAACTTCTATAAGAAGATTTTATCCCCTATCTTAGCAAAAAAAAAAAAAAAAAAAAAAAAAAGATACTTTATCCATCTAAGCTAAGGTTGCACTTCAAGTCCTTAATCTAAGGAGACAGAATGGGAGCTTGACCCAGAGTCTTGCATGGCTCAGCGGAGCTCCCTACATACACAGACGCCTTGTTCCACAGGCCAGTGCTTCCCTCCTCTTTAGGGTTTCATTGGGGGGTTTTGGGGAATGGGGCATTTTTCTTCTCCTATGAATACAAGTAACAGGAGCAGCAACTTTAGCCTTTGATTCCCACATGCCAAGGGAACATTATCACTGTGTTATAAGATCAACACTTCTGTAAGCTAACAAATATGTAACCATTTATCCAACATGAAACAGAGAAATGGTAAATCTTAAGAGCCATCCTGGCACTGGCAGTAGAGAACAGGGCAGGCAGCAACTGTGATCTAGAGTATTACAGACTGAGTTCCAGGAAAATCTCCTATTCTATTGACCAATCTGCGGTTTGACTGGACATCTGAGTTTTCAGTTTGACAGGTCTGTGTTTCATTTTGATGTAGATGAATAGCATCAAAGAAAAATATTTCAAAATGTCAATAGGATGAAATTATTTTTCTGCTTGACCAAGATCGAGGAACTTTTTAATTACATATATTAAATATGCTGTAGATATTGTAGATCGATTGAGGACTATATTGCTATGAAAGTTCGTGTCTTGGAAAGTTCTAAGAGTCCATAATGCTAATGATGACCAGAGAAAGAGGTGACTTCAGAACTCATGTACCAAATGTTAGGTGACCTCCTGACATTTGTCCTACAATTCCATTCACCGCTAAACGATGCTAAAAGGCATGGCATAATTACTCACTGAACTGTCAAACCTCTTTTGTAAAGGAATTTTGCTTGTCAGAAAATGTTTGCTATTTTTTAGAATGCACTTCTGTATTACAGGCACAGAAAAATGTAGGAATGTAGCACATGAGCCAGTTCTAAACTAGTGCCAGCCAGCCTAGCCATAACAGTGCAAACTTTCATTTGGGCTATTTTTTTCTTCCTAAGAAGCTCTATGTACAAGGTAGTTGTAAGGTTTAATTGTTAGCAAGTATCTTGCTTGAAAAAGTTTTTCATTTTGAAATGCTGACCTACGTGCTCATTCACTTAAAAATTTACTTAATTTCACTTATTTGTGGTTGTAGGTTCATCTTGCAATCCCACGTTCACTCTGTCTGGATCTCACAAAAAAACCCTGTCACAAATGAAGAAGTCACCCCACTGTCAGTCTGTCAGTGGATATTCATCCACTAGCTCACATTTCCTGTGATTATGAATAAAAATCTTATTCAAAGACACGTTTTCTAGGGTTGCAGGTCTTTGCAGATGTATTCATAACTGATGCTAAATCCTTCTCCCATCTAGTCAAATATATCATATATATGTAACGCAGGTAGGTCCTCTGCAGGTACTTCACCAGTGCTTGCATTTTAGATATCCATTCTGCATCCTTTAACGGCAGCAAATAATTTGCAGCTATTGCTTAAGCTGATGCCATTTCTTTGCATTTTATATGTAATTGCTCTGTCTGTCATACAGTATATCTTTCGACACCATGTAAGTTTGGGAAAGCACTAAGTTTTCAGAAATTACACAGCACATTATTAGTTGTATGACCTCCCAACTTCACAAAGAGCCTGCTCAACTTTCTGGAAACTTTTAGCTCAAATCAGATTAATAAAGAATTTAATAGTCATTCTCTCAGTGCTATTATGTCTTACTTATACAGATATTCCAATAGGTCTCTAAGGCTCTTGGTTTCCCATCCCATGAGAACTATTATAATCTTACAATCAGCTCAAGTCAACAGTTCATTACCATCTCAAGGGAATAGCAATAGGGAAGCAGAAGTCTGCTTTCCTTTCTGCATTTCTCTCGAGACTTGTGGGTTAGCTTTACCATAATTCTTACTCAGTGCACAAGCCTTAAGTTATCATACTTCCAAAAAGCAGGGTCTGTCAGCTGGTGTGTTTGGCTGTCATAATACTGTCCATGGCTCCAGAACTATGGCCAAGGCTCTGAAGTCGGCTTTATAGCTCTGCCGAGAAATTCTCATTTGGCAGCTGAAGAAAGATCAAGAGAGGCATGTAGGCATTTCAAATAAAACTGAACGAAAAAGATTATCAAGAATTACAGCTTGTCAAAGTGTCTTAAAATCTGGCTGTGGATTACCTACACCAGGAGAGAGCTCAGAGAAAGGGAAGACATCTATTTATGCACCTGCATTTTTAAAGGCTTGTTGATTTTAATCAAGGAGACATATATGCATGTTCTCTAGATTTAAACATCCATTAATTCTCAACTACTTACAGAATACTGGCAGCGTGTGTGTGTGCACTTGCGTATGGGAGTATATGCACGCAAATATACAGACACGAAAACACCATCTAGTTAATAGTCTTCAAGAGAGAACACAGGGTTTATTTTTTTGCCCCTCCCTTCCCATATGGTGTTAAAATAAAATTACAGTCTTTTAATTTTACATACCTAGACCTGAGGCGTTTGTACTAACTGTACACATATGCATATATTTTCCAGTTACATTCTGCAAGTAGAAGGTAAAGGAAGACATACATATTCTAGAACTCTTATTTTCTGGGATAACAAGATAAATTAATTTAACAATCATTCTTGTAACTGTTCTGGACAACTTTTTCTTTAGATAATTTATGTGATTAATTAAATAATAATTGAAGGAATGTTAATTATTTCATCTATCCCTGAATTTACAATTTGGTAACAAAAGTAAACAAGGTAGGAAAATACAGGGATTTTATAGTTTGATGCTAATCTTTTCTTTTTTGATTTACATACCAGTGAACATTCAGGAAACACTGTAGGTGATTCATGTACATATGTAATTAGCCTCCCCTTTTTAAATACAATATGACTTTAAAATAGAAGGACCTGTGCTTTAGTTTAGGCAAACGTCTGAAACAGTATGCTAAATGTAGATTATTTATATTATGTGAGAGAAAGTATATTCATCTAGCAGACTCATATCTGCTCTGTATAAGATTGTACAAATGTAGGACTGAGGATACTTATTAATCCTCCGTTATTTCTATGGCAAATTTTAACCAATTTATAGTTTGTCAGTTTACTGGTTATTAATCTGATAGTATAGATTCTGATTTCCCTGCAGGAATTACCTGTCAAGGGATGGAAAATCATGGATTTGTAACAGACTGTTTTGCTACAAGTGAAGACAATCTGAAAATGTCAAAGATCACAGGACATGCATGGGAAGCAAGGCCTTCTGCACACAGACCTCACGTCTCCCCTTGCTTGCAGGATTCCATATGTTTTTCATGGAGTATCTCAAAATGCATGACAAATGTCTTGGTTCAAGGATCTCTTATCCTCAGGGACAACCAAACTGGAGTAAGAGATGGAGGGTCAGAATTGACTCATGTTATTAAAGGAAAATGAACTAATAAACAGTGATGTTAGCACTTGCCCCATATACACCTGCTGGAAAACATTAGGTTTAAGGCACAAAGAAGGATCAGAGGAGGGGCAAGAAACAGAAGATCCTATGACCTCACAGATTAACCAGAATGCACCCTTTTCCTCTTGGGCAGGGAAGCTTGTATGTAGGTATTATTTTATAAACTCATACATACTATGCAAAATTTATTCAGGGTATCACTACAGAAAATATTTAGAAAAAAAGATTACATTCTATGGGAAGAATCTGCATCAAAAAGAGGCCATGTTACAGTAGTGTATTACTTAATTTTTGTATTCTTTTTGAGGTTCTGAGAGCTTGTTCAAGTCCTTGTTCAAACTTTCTCCCTCGAAATTTGAATCCTTTCTATAGTATGCGTAACTCCTAACAAAAATTGCTTTCAATTATTTCAAAGCAATATTAGCCAAAAATTAGACGCCTTCCATCTCTCTCCTAAATAATAAGCGGACTTAGAGTCCTACAGTCTGGTAGTCTTTAATGTGAAAAGCAATTAAAGCTTGTTAGGCCCAGAGCTTCACTTAAATCTACTGGAATTAGTTTTGTTTGGTTGTGTTTTAATTCTTATATTATACTTGAATAGTAGAAGACAAAAGATTACAGTCATCACCATTCTAATACCAATAACAACAATAAAAAATATCCTTTGTGTTGCAACGGCTGGCACTGTATAGTAGCAACTAAAGAACAAGCAATATAACTGAATTTGTATTCCTCCACAACACTTTCTTAATAGCCTCAGCTGCAACAGTAAAAAAAAAAAAAAATACTAGCATTCCAGACCAGAGCAAATGTGTAGCTGCTGTATGGCCAGGAAATGTGTCTTTTCAAAAAAAGAAAATTAAAGAACAATTTTGTGTCATATTCAAAATTGAATGGACTGCCAAAAAATGCTGCAAAATCCCTAGAGCTCTGTGTTCCATGCATTAGTGAGAATTAAAACAGAAGAAAATGCTATTTCATAGGCTTCTTTCAAATAGAACCTTAGAGAATCAACAAAAAATCTACATAGGAAAATTTATAGAAAAACATGGTAGCAAAGGAGTTGCATTAAAAAATATGAAATTCTAAAACCTCAGTTCTTTGTTCTGCATTATATAGCCTTCAATTAAATGATTGCAAATGGCTTTGTTCCAGAAAGATTGTTTGCATCTTTTAGACCATTAATTGTTCTATACACAGAGAATGAAAATGGGATGACAAGTGCAATAGTTTAAGTGCCAATATTCTCTATATTTATGTTCCCCCCAAACAAAGACAGAAATAATGACTCCTCCAAGCCCTAAATTATATTTTTTCTATAAGTTTTTTTTCCCTAGACAACAATAAGTACATTAATTCAGATCATAACTCAGAAGTTTCACATGCTTCAAAGTAGACTAGATCTTCCATCAAAGTAATATAGGGTAGTGGAACATATTAATTGGCACACAGAGCTATTGCATTGTCCAGTATAGCTCCACAGAAGGATGGAAGCAGTTTTGAAAGGTGTGAATGCTGTGAAATTTAGTAATAATTGCTAATAATTATTATTTCAATATCAGCTATGATGGATACAGCAGTTATTCTTCTTACAAGCTTATTCCACAGCAATATGTTAAAATGGATTCATCTCAATGAAAAGAAACTCCAAAATAGAAAAAGGAGTGTTCTATGCTTATTGATATATAGATAATTCATATTGCACTTTGAACATGATATGCATCAGATATGTAAAGATAGAGCCTATGTGACATTGATCAAATATTAGATTGACACAGATTCCAGGGTAGGGAAAGTCTTCATACTATTTGTTCAGATAGAAGAAGGAAATGTGACCCTGATCACTGGTTAGGACCACAAAGAGCTTAAAAAAACAGTAACAACAGTTATTAATTAAGAGCTATTTTTTTTATAAAGTTTTGTTCTTTTCACACTCTGATTACCTTATGCTGTATTCACGTCAATAGCAAGTTGCTACTGACTCTTATTCCAAGTAAGATTCAAAAGATTAAACCTTAACTTAGGTATATTTACACAAATGGCATTTCCCTGTCCCTCTCCCAAAGTTTTCAAAGCCTTCCACATATTTCCACGTAGGAAATTAGACGCTAATTTAAAGCAGGTTGTTAAATATACATCTGTGATGTAGGTAAAAGAAAGGCATTTAGGCTTGGACACTTATCATACTTGCTAAAATAGACATACCTGAAAGCTTTCTCCTATTCTGAAACTATTGGTATTTATTTAGATTGTACTTATTCATCCTGGAGAAGGTGATAAAGCCAGTTTGATCTTTCATTCCGTATTAATCCATTTCACTACCTACTTCTCTTGGATCAGTTTTTTATGAATAATTCACCACGGTACATAAGAAACACTTTAAAAAAAAAAAAAACACTAGATTTATTTTAATGTACAATTATTTTTGTTAGAAAACCTAACTTTGGATAAAAATTACCAAAGACAAGATTTTTTAATGATATTTTAATAGTTATTGCTTTTATTAATTATTATTCCTTTAGAAAATTAATGACTATCATTAATATAGAAACGAGGTAGCTGTACACTTGTTTAGCAGTCTTTTTAGAAGGATTTTCATCACACAAGTTGCACCACATGAGAGGATCTAGAGCTTAAAGTCTTCTAAATGCAGCACATTGCTTTGACATAACAGCCTATAATGGCTGAAAAGAAAGAAGCCATTGTGCAGCCTATCCTTTCAGTGACCTCCAACAGATAAGGGGAGTGTTTCTTGCACTTCCAGCGTAACTGAATCCGCTCTGTTTGATTTAGGGTTGGACTGAGCCTGCAGTTCTTGCTGATTGAATAATGACACGCTCATTAAAAAGCATAAATCTACTATATAGTTATTTAAATTAATTCAAACTTAAGCACTTTTTTTTTTATTCTGTACAAGCATCAGGAGGAACACTGTCTATATGCTATTCTGGCAGTGATCTCAAACAGCTTACATTTCTGTGCTAAATTGGTGCACTTGATGAGGTATGAATGTAAAAATGCTAAAATCTCTGGGTGCACAATACTGCTATGTAAAAGCAGAGCATTTGCTTTCACCCATCTCACCTCCCTCGTCAGTGAAGCCATTTTGAAATTCAGAAAAGACAACCGGATGCTCCTTTCCTGAAGCATAAAACCCAAAATCCAACAAGTCAGATAAATTCAAATATTAAAAATAACACTCTTTCTCTTTGCTGGCTCTAACCAGGCAAGGCTCTTAGGAACATGCCTAGTTTTAAGCATATGAGCAGTCCTGTTGATTTCAATACCAACACGCACAAGCTTCAGCGCTGTGATCAAACCGGCTTCAGTCTTGTCTGAGGACAGATACGAGTAAGCTTTTGCCTACATTAAAGCTCCAAGAACATGAGAGTCCCTGTAGGATTCAGCCGTCACTGATTTCTGTCTGCTAAAGGACTCTGTTGTAATTGAACAGAATCAGGAACTGCACACCTGACTAGTTTTACCTAGATACTTGTCCCACTTACTATAAAAAAAATCAGAACTGAACTATATAAATCCCACTGCAAAGTTTGTCCAGAAGGACATATAATATACTGCATTAATAAGTAAGCAGGTGTAAGGTATGGGTAGAGCACAATTAGCTGCAGAGGGGCACAAGATAATTATGATTATACTGCAGTTAAGTTTCTAGGAATATAGAGGACTTCTAAATTTGAAGATATAAGTCAAATTTATTATTAATCAACATTCCCAAGTCTATGCATAACTAGACTTTGCAGAAAGGGTTTAATCATTTTGACATAGCATTACCTATAAAGGCTAAGTAATTTCAAGTAAGTTTAAAAGAGAGAAGTACCTGTGTGCCCTTTAAAGTGACTGTAAATGGCTGTGTAAAAGAATTTGAAATAACATTCAGTTTTAGTAACTAACAGTAACTGTCACACTCTGTCTGCACATAACTGAATAATCCAGGAACACATTCTGCATTTGCGACTGATGGCGAAGCTCTTTTTGCAAACTTTCCTGTTGGGTATTTGTAGGCACCAAGCTGTGAGCTGAATAATCAGCTCTTAAGAATACCTCTAATCGTTTGGTGCAGCTATTTTAATTCTTCTTTTTGAATACAGCCTCAGTTTGCAGCTGTCTTTGGAGAGCTGAGGAACTAATAGTGCTTGTTATTTCAGTGGATCCTGTGAGAATGGAATTCTGTTCCATTGTAGTGACATAGTAGAGTATTTTTGCACCTTATTCACTTGTAATTTTGATATTTACTGGATCTCTGATATCTTATTTTTCGTTTGGGAGTTCTGGACACATATGTTACCAGGTAAGCAGCATATCTGTATCAGACAGAAAACATTCAAAGGAAATACATGCGACAGCATGCAAAACTTTATTTCTTTTTAGCTTTTGCTTTTCAGCGCATGATACTGAGTTTTCCTGTTTGTCCCTATCAGAGACATTTCCATGACATCTTCATCTATTTGCAGCAATTAAACAATTAGACCAGCAAATAATTAAAAAGTTAAAAAACAATTGAAAGTTAAAAATTAAGAGAAAAAGATGACACAGAATATATTCTATTTCAAGGAAAGTCAGACCTAACCTGGATATGATGAAGATCTTTATAACTTGAAGTATGAGTATTTAATTATTCTAACACTTTTCAAAAACAGTGCACATGCAGAGAAGATTTTCGCTAGAAGTGATAGTGTATGCTTATGATATAAGATGGAAGTTGATAAGGAAGATCCATTGAAATGCTTTATTCACTATTCAGTGTTGAAAATGTAGACAACTTTATCAAACAAATATTAAGAGTCCTTATTGCAAAGAGCTTATGCTCTGAGAAGATATAAAGGGAAATATTCACTGCCAAGGCTTCTAAATAAAATATACAAAAAATAATACTTTTAAAGAAGAAAAACTTGCATTCTACTTTTGAGTTGTTGCCACAGAAGGAAAAGTAAAGACCAAAAGACATGAGGATCAGGCTATTCAGAAAATGTGCAACTATAATGTCAGGAGACAGATTCACCGGGTAACAAGGTGGTAGTTCATGAGCAGGCCGCTATACAAAGAGTCTTGCTAAGATCCTGGAAATCAGAAAGAGCAGATCTAGACTTAAATAAACAAATATAGAAAGAGAAGGGACATTGGTTTTGTTCATGCTATGGTTTGTGAGGTCTAAATTTGTGACATGCAAAGTTTATGAGCAGCCCCACACTCAAGTATTAAAGAGTATTAAGCAGCTGTAGGACTTTCTAGAATATGCCCAAAGTTATTGCAGGATTTTGATTTTCATGCATCTGGCTACACGAAAAAGAACTTTAAAAAATTCATCAGTTGATACTAGTTGTATTTTGAAAACATAGTATTCCTGGCAATACTCCTCTGTCCTCCACTTGGTGAGATTCAGAGGAAATTTTCACAGAAAAACATTAGGGAAGAGGGTTGAAGAAGGGAAAAGCCCGGACAGAAAGTGCAACATTCCACATTATTTTGGTTTTAACTGTTACAAAGCATAAGTTTTGAGCATCTTAGGAAGCTGTTTTGAGAATTTGCATAACTAAAAATTTTAAAGTTGAACTATTGTTTTGATTCAAATGGACTATATAATTTTAATTATATTATACTAATATAAAAACCCTTGGTTAGAATCACCATGAAGAATGACATGTTGAATTTTACATTTAAAGGGAATCATATACGAACGAATCATGCAGAATTATCTGTGAAATAACGGGGCTTGTGTATGCAATTACTTCTAAGAAGTCCTATTCCAATGTTCTAAGACTAAATATACATGAATGGCTCTTGTGAGAAGGAACAGCTCATGTTCTAATTTCTTTGGTTTCTTTAAGGAATATTGTTATATATATATTCACGTTATCTATTTTCTTTGTGTACTTCAGCTCTTACAGCAGAAAACTAGAACTTAGGACTGCATTTGTATTCAGCTGTAAAAGAGATCTGAATGTTCACTTGTCTCAATCAGTGCAATTTACAATTTAAAACACCTACCAGCTATTTAAGGAAATTAAATATAATTGGCAGTTTTGCTCAGGCAAAAAAGCCACAGAATTTGAGCACGCTGAAGGTCACTGACAAAGTAAAGGAGTGCGGGTGTCTGATGGTAGAACTGGCACAGCATCTGTCCAAATTATACCTGCCTGTATGTTGTCGGCAATCTGTCATTCATTTCAGTATTGCAATACACTCACAGAATCAAAACAAAAATGCTGGCACCACAGACAGCTTCTCTTCCACTGATAGCAACAACAGGAAGATATTACGCTTAAAAATACAGAAAAAAAGATTGTTGCCGTCAAATCTCTCAGGGCATTACTTCCAGTTTTCTTCAGGCATCTATGAAACCTCCTTTGCAAGCTTAAAACCCACTGATGAAGACTAAACGATGTAGCAAGATGAACTTACTGCGTAACCTTGAGCTCTCCTCTGCACTCTGACACACAACTCTTCTGCTGAACAAAAAAAGCAGTATCTGCAAACTGCTTTTCACCTGAGACAGAATTTGAAGAAAAAAAAACCACTAGGTGAAAGGTGATTGTTGTTGTTGTTGTTCTTTTAGGAAACTGCCAAAAGGACAATTTCATGGATTTCACCATGTGTTCTTTTGCCTGTGTATGTGTGTCTATGTGACATTTGCCATATTCTCTACGAATTTTAAAATTCCATACTTGGACTTGTTCACAACACAGGAAAATGCTGAGAATGTCTACTGCTTTTTGTTTTCTCTCTCAGGCACTACAATGGGTATTTTCACACTTCTTAGCAGCAAAGCGTGATAAAATTGGGCATAGATTGTGGAGGATGGGAAAGGGAAAAAACTCAGTTCATGAATAAAAAAGTCATTGAACTCTCTGAGAAGCTGTGAGAGCTTGGATATGTGCAATATTTTGTGTAAATGATAGATTTGGGACCAATTTCACCGTAAATTCAGTAACAGTCCCTCATGCAAACACAACAATATTCAGATCTAAATTATCAAAAACTTGCCATGATATTTCTGAGGGGAGTGTTTTAGCTTGGCATGTGTTTTCTAAAACCTATGATATTAGTTTTGCCATATGTTTAATAATTCATACAATAAAAGGATAATGGCAAGATCTGCAAAATTTGCATCTTGAATTCAGTGCAAATATCTTTCTAGATGTTGGCCTTTACATAAACCTTTGCCATCATCCACATTTTAACTCTGATGATATAATTTTCCTAGAGATCAAAGTGCACTCCCCTTTTCTGTCCCATATTGACTTTATCACATTTCATTTTAATATCTCATTTCACATGTCTCTGCATGGCTTCCCTCTTCCCTTTATTATGAATTTCTGTTGTAAAAAGCCGCAATTCCTGCAACAACCTTTAATTTGTGATTCAGATTCTTGCCTTTGAAAACAGGTTCCAAATCCCTTAATATCAGCAGTATGGTACAAAATAGACCATCAAAATAATTGATAACGTTCCCTTTTGCCACAGTAGCTCACAGATTTCCTCACTAAGTAAGTGATATCATCCGACAAGTTGTTTTCTTCCAACTCTTTCCCCATTCCTTTTCATCTCATAGCATCCTCTGTTGCCATACTTTTCTTCACACTGGTCAGCTTTCTGAAATTACGTTTTTACTTCATCCTTACGAGTCTGATCTTTCTGCTCCCTCCTATTTCATGATGTTACATTTCTTTTTTTTAGTTAACTTTACCCTTGCTCAACTACCTTTAGTATATACTGTCCTACACTATCAAAACTAATCCAATTCCATGCTGTCTTCAATTATTGACCATCATTAGCAGTCCGGTAATACTTGAGCATTATTTCAGTTTCTCTAATTTTGTATTTGGTATTTACTCTTCATTTACTCTTTATTTCTTCTCTGGGTATCTAGTTTTAAAAGAAGTAACAGGAATTAAAGACACCTAAGAGATAGTTACAATAGGTCACATCTTAATAAACTGAAGTATCAGAAGAGGAAAAAATAGCCCCTATATCCTTAGATACATTAAGGATAAACCAATATTTTATTCTTAAAAAGGCTTGAGGATAAAATTGTTGATCTGTTCGCAAAATACTTCAATATCTAATTAAAACAAGCTAGTATAATAGAGGATTAGTAGGAACAGATATTGTGCATATTAAAACCCAAGAAAAATAATGTTATGATAGCCTAAGGAAAATAGCAATTAAAAACATCATAAAGTATTTAGATACATTGATAGAAAAAAAAAAAAAAAAGCTGTCTTTAAAGCATGCTGCTTTAATCTGCTAGAAATCTTTAGGCATCTCCATAGACTACTTGATAAAAGAAACTTGTTGATAAAGTTATTTGGGTTTTCAAAAAGTCTTTGATAAACCCTTTTTGGTGGGAAGATGAGAACATAATTAGTCACAGAGAAAGAGGTGAAATAATGTCATAGATTCAAAATAAGCTACACAGTGTGTGTTAAGTTGTAACCACAGGTCAATTTTCAATGTAGTAAAAGACTAGAGGTGTAGTGAAGTGATGCTCTATATTAAGCTGGTGTTGTTTAACATTCTGTTAATAAGCTGGAAAAAGGGATGAATTATGATACAGTAGAATTTTCCAAGAATACAAATTACAATGAGTCAAGGCCCAAGAGAATGTGATTTTCTTCAAAGACAGTTTATAAAACTGGATAAGTGAGGGATGCCTCTTAAGGTGCTATTTTTTGAACCAAAGTCAATCATACATCTACATACCTTAAAAATATGACCAATTCACCCTAGGTACTCCCTGCAGTCAATGGAGAAAAAGAATATCTGCCCCAAGTTGAGATGAGTTGCAACCTAGGTGTGTTTATTTTCTCCATATTCAACAAAATGTGAGCTTAGGAGTGGTTAGCACAGAGATGGATATACCTGTACTGTAAGATGTTTAAAAAAGAATGCACGTGTCATGCACAGTGGAAATAATAACTCGAGCTAGATACACAATTGCTATGTTCCAGGAAAAAGGCTTGGGCATCACTCTAGTCATATCAATGAGAACCTTACCAAAAAAAGGAAGAAAGAAAGAAAGAAAAAAAAAAAACCAGCTGATACAATGCTTAGAATGTCAAAGCATAAAACAAAATAATTCTGAAAATATTGTAATTTTGTATTTTAATATATAATAACTAGTTATAGCTGGTCTATATTAGGAATGTTGCGTTCACTTTCAGTTTCCTTTTCATACAAAACTTAGAGCAGAAATAAAAAGAACAAAAATAGATATTTTTAAAAGGCAATGCATTCACAACTCATTGAAGGAAATACCAGGCACTCATCAACATTTTGTAATAATTTTTAAACATCTTATACGATATAATTGACACCAACAACTCAATAGAAGACAAAATGGACAGTTATCACTGTTTATTATATTGAAATATGCAGGACGGCTTTATGCTCAAAATCAAGCTTATACTGCAGAGATCATGAGTTGCATGTTTCACTGTATAAATCAGCCACCAACAATCTAGGAGGAAAATTCTAGTGAAGTTAACTTGTGACAGAATTCCCCTTTTTTTAACTATTAATATTTCTTGTGCTGAAGCATGAGAAAGAAGCCAGTTTGAGAGTGAGGAACAGGATAAAAATCATTGGGCTTGTCTTGAACAATCACTGCAACTTCAGTTTTAAACGACATCAGAGTAAATTCATTTGTACAGCGATGTATAAGGATAAAATTCAGGATGAAACAACTGTGGGAGCAGATGTGTGCAGATGCTAGAGTAATATTAGGATTGAAGTCAGAACCTGTTACTGTCCCCAATGCTCACCATTAAACCTCATCTGGAACAGCTTTACCACGTGAGACTTTATGGAAGGGAGGAGCTGTGAGCCTGATGCCAGCTCCACTTGTCTATTGTGGGAGGATCCCTTCTGCCTTCTCTCAGCCAGTCTCTCAGAGATAGTAGCGATAAAAATGCAGCTCTTCTGTTTCACTGCCACCCCCACAATACCACAGATAATGAGTATGGTGAGAGTCCTTCCTTCATTTCAGGTTTTTGGAACATAATCTCTCAAAGGAAGAAATCATTCTTCCTTTGTGAGTGTGTGCATGTGTATTTAATGAGTAAAAGATATAAAGGCATAATGAAAAGACATCTGCTCCATGTGGGTGTTTGTCATAAATTTACTGCTTAGCTTGTATGCTATATATTTCTAATCTTAATGACAAAATTAAAACCGTTTTGGAATGCGTTTTATTCCACCTGTAAACCTCAGTGTATTAATTGATTCATGGTGCAATATTCTCTTCCAACCCTGCCATCTTAGAAGAAATGTTATATTGTCAGGGATAAACGTGGACCTCTGTTCATCTTTAAGAACATGTGTGCTTCACAGTTATCTTAAAATACACTTCCTTAAAAAATAAAAGCTAAGGGAGCACACAAAAGAGGTGCAACCTATTTTCTAAAGATCATTTAAACCTGCAGTGTAAGTATGTGCCTACTAATGAACATATGTCCAGAACGGATGTACAGTAATAAAAGACATACATAATGATCTGTCCTGAAAGCAGCAATGGCAATAGGAAGCACAAAGCTTCACCCTGACCTCCACCCAGCAACACAGGAGATAGGCTCAACTGATCAAGAGCTGCAACGGCCTTAGAAAAAAAGGCATCAAGTTGTAATGACAAATTAGCAAAGCTGTGACTGTCTGGCACCCCTTCCCATATACAACTGGCTAATATAATATATCGTATCTGTATGAAAAATAATATAATTTTAATAGTTATGCTTCATTAATAATTGATCATTATAACAATCAATAATTATTTTATATATATATATATGAGAACTATAATATCTGTCCTTTATGGATTGAGGCTGCATTTATTAGAATTAAAAGGGACAATATCTTACTAATAAATATAGTAACAATCAGACATGCGTAGTCATAATCTGGTAATTGGGTTGGGTTATTAGTAAGTCGAAAGAGAATAACAGCCCATACCAGAAAAGGGGCAGCAGGACACAGGGAAATACTGCTGTTTCTTTAAATCTCCAATGTATCACGACGCTTACATCATGCTGCGTTGGGTTACATCATGTTACGACCAGTGATGTAACCCGTCGCAATGCAATGCACACATCGCATTTAGTCAGTTACTTAAAGAAATAGCACTTTTTCAGCTTGCCCACAGGATCACTGTGGACAAAAGAGGTTTTTGTTGTGTTAATTAAAATTATGCATTGCTACAGTACTTCTGGGTACTCTTGAAGTTCCTTGTTTTAAGAAAAGTAGGAAGGCAAATAGAACTAAAATACATTGTAAATATATGTAACAAATATGTATAGCAAGCAGATAGGCTTGATGTGGCCACAAAATGAAAACATACCCGACTACATGAATACATCATATAGTAAACTTGGAAGTAAATAAAGGAAGGAAGGAAATCTCAGTTGCTTCACTCTCGTTATAAGCATATTCCCTCTTTAAATATAAAATGTATCTTTTTGTTCGATCAGAATTGCATTTTTTATGGACTGGGTTAAACAGAATTTAGGGTAAAGTTTTCCAATATTTCCAGTTATCTCTTGTGCTATCAAAGCAGGCTCTGGCTGCAGCTGAAGCAGTCATTCCCAGGCAGCAGCAGGCTGCTGAAGGCATCAGAGCAGCCCCATGCACGCTGCCTCCACTGCACATGCCCAAGTCCGGTAAGAGCCAAACTGTGGATGATGGTGGTGTGGCTGCCCAGAGGTTATTTGAATAGATGAAGTAGCACTAACAACTGTGATTAGAGCCAAATACTCCACATCAACAGTAATATTTTGCCTAGTGTTGAATAATAAGCTAGCTATAGTCTTATGACAGGAAAGAGCTACAGCTGTGGATTCAAATATCTATCACATTTCCAAATAGAAAACATCTGATAAAATTGCCCACAACTAATTCCAGATTATGCTGTTCAAGCATTAAGGACTGGCACCAGCACTAGACTAAGAAAAAGAAAAGAACTGGTCAAGGTGAGACAAAGATTAGGCTTGCTTGTTTGTAGATAAGACTGCAATTAGTTTAGAATTTTACTCTTCTGCTTTCCATACTATCCTTTGGAAAACGATTCCTTTTTTTAAGTCTTT
This sequence comes from Struthio camelus, assembly GCF_040807025.1. Taxonomy (NCBI): domain Eukaryota; kingdom Metazoa; phylum Chordata; class Aves; order Struthioniformes; family Struthionidae; genus Struthio; species Struthio camelus. The sequence goes on along the minus strand of NC_090942.1, from coordinate 144,736,989 downwards.
AAATATATGAGAGATGAACACAGTCTTCAAAATGTATTAACTCTTTTATTAATCCCATACTCCGTAAAACTCAGATTTAGATGGTGACCAGAGAAAGTGCCTTTAGCATACGATCCACAGAACCTGGAAAGGAAATGTTAACATACTGTTTCAGTCTCTGTCCTGGTTTTTCTGCTGCCAGATTTGAGCATTAAATCATATCTAATCTACCGAGCACACTGTATTTTCCCTGTTGTATTGTCCATGCTCAGTCAATATTTCATCCATTCTGTCTACCTTCACTGAAGGCATACACAGTGGATCTATACAGCCTTGCTCATTTTCTACTCTGCTCCACTTTGCACACCTTGTTCTACTCATAGCTTGCATGCGTGCACACATACACACACACACACACACACACGCACGCACACGCACACGTACACGCACACGCACACACACACAAAACCAACTTCCCTTGAAGAACTGACTCTAACTGGAATAATTTTTTAAGGATGGTAGGAGACCTAGACAGGAATGTACATCTTCTTCCATCAGCAGCTGTAGTCATGAAGAGTTTACCATTTCTAGACTAAATCCCACCCCTTCTACGCTCTCGCTTACCTGCTTATTACTATCCTCTTGCTATGTGCTAATTCAACCTCTTGTGTGATTCCTACAAAGCTCATCTCAGACAAAAATGTGTCAAGTTAGCAAAGAATCATTCTTTAAACTGATTAAGCTAAGGTATTCTGACTGAAATGGGTCAGGAGACAATCATATGAGCAGCTTCACTAGCAGAGGCAGCAATTGGATGACAATCAGTAACTTTGTTAGGTGCTACAGCTGCAGTATGAAAAGGATGTGTATCTACTTCCCTGAAATATTTAAGCAAGTGATAAGTCATTAGCAGAGAAGCAAGGATTAAGTATTTGCTGGAGAAGGATGAACACTAATTCAATCTCTAAGAACAGAGTTGGAAAGCAGAGTGGTATTATGTCATCAGGAAGCAGGAACTATAATTTATGAAAGAGTAGATGCCAAAAAATGACAGTAAAAGCATCAAGACACTTAACTTGATACAGCTGACTCTCAAAAATCTATGATTCCAATTTTCGAAAGAAATATTTCGTCTTATGTCTGCTCGTTTTCTCCCTTGCCCTTCTTATATAGCAACAGGACATGCTATATAGTACCCCTGTTCTTCAAAGGATCTTAAAAAATACTAACGAAATACCTGAATTCGGATCACAACACAGTCAAAGTGGCTCACTATGACTGAAAGAGAAAGACAAACATATGGAATGGGGTCTTACTCCTGGCACTTCTGCAAAAATCTATACTTGTATTAAGTATGCAGCCCCTATGAAATCACGGCAATTAAGACTCAGGCATTACTCAAAGTAAAAGAAGCATATGAGTTACATCGTAAATGACCAGTTCTAAAGAAAAAAAGATAACATAAATTCAATGCTGCAGGCAGAGAATATGACATTATATTAAAATGGATTAGTTTACATGGAGAACAACCTCTGGATGCTGTATTTCAACAGCAATCAAATTTTACCTCTGCTATATTAAAATAACTAAATCCTTGGAGCAAACAGAAAGCAAAAAGGGGACTGAGCTTGAAGGGTGTCTCTAAGGCACTATACCTTCCAGGGCCCCTTCTGGGACAGTGCTAATTATGCATTAGGCTTCACTCAAGGCTTTGCCTGAAGGCACGATTGAGCCATAAATGATTATTTATATCATCTGCTCCAGCCAAGACTGATTCTTTTCTACAGCAAAAATGTTAAACTCAGAATCAGGTCAGAATCTCATAGAATCTTAATAGTTATTAAGTAAGCTGAAAAGTCTTCCTTTCTAGATTATGTAAAGCCTTTAAAGTAAAAATCTGGGTTTATGGTTGAACTTCTTGCTCTAAGGCTTATGCTAAAACATCTAAATTTCCTTACAATTTATTTCTAGAATTTTCTACCATCTTAGAGATAAGTGCTGTGCCCTTCCTTCACCCAAGCAGCAAAGATTCATGACATGACAAGCTAAGCTATATTAATGAGACTTCTGTTAATGAGGAAAAAGTACAGTCTAGCAGAATGAAAACTTCAGCAGTTTGTCATCCACAACCAAAGTCATTAGCAAAATGCTGTTTTGGCTTATGAAGTTTGTGGCATCATATTTCATATTCACAATGAAAAAAAAGGATGTGATATACAGTCCAGATATACAGAGCAGTAACATACAGAGTAGGTTTTATGATGGAGAATTTGCAAAAATGCACAGTGGCATACGAAAATAAAGTGTGAGTATAGAAGAGTATTATTTTTTTGTATTGATACACAGCTTCATGGCTATTTGTTGATAGTCACATTCACCTATGTACAAAATGCAAAATTCATGCATCTGAATTACCACAATGTCAGTTTTTTGAAATTTAAAATGGAGTGCATTACTAGGTGAGGAAAAGCAGGACCATGAGGAACCTACTAACGCTTTTAAAAGTTCCAGTCTCAAGGAGGTTTGACCCCATCATCAATTTTCTACATAACACGATTTATTCTCCCCAGAATGCTGTAGCTATTATACTCTTTGTACCTTGTGCACCCTGAATGGGACACTGAAAATGATTTATCTTAAGTCATTATATTGTCAGTATTTTCATTGCTACACTATAGAAGACCTAATCCAAATCTTAAATATGATAGTCTTACTATTTATTACACTTGTAGAAGTGCATATTCATAAAAGAAGGTGAAACAAGTATTGACTTTAGGATGGCCACAGATGACATTCATTCACATTATGAAACAATATGTCTGCTTCCACATAAAATATCATTATTATTGTGTGTAGATGGAATGAGATAAAGACTATTTTATGGTATTCATTTGCTGTAATAAGACAATTTAAGGGGAAAAAGTAGGCCTTCAGCAGCTTAAGAAAAATGAAACAGAAAAGGACAAAGTTAGTACAGTAAAAATCCTGCTTCTCCAACCCATATTAAATTCAGCATCCTCTCTTTTCCAAAATGGATTCTATTATATGTGCATATGAGTGTGTGCTTGTGGATCCTGAAGATCCTAAGAGGATCAAGGTGTCCTTTTGGTCCTTGCTTTATGCTCAGCATACCTGAGCCCTCTTAGTGTGGCTGCAGGATATATTCTAACAGTACTTTTAGAATGGCAAACCACAGGTATATATCCACGTACTGCTTGTTTCAATGCTTATGCACATTCTGCAGATCGACCTGGAAATGATATATAGGAATGCAGGAATCTACTGAGAGCTATAATGTCAAGTCCACCTAGAATTTGAAGAGAAATAAAAGTATTAACTCTCTGCAAGAAGGAATTGTACAGCTTGTGCTGCTAACTTACTACTTCTGGTAGTCCATCCAAACTAACAAGAGACTTAGGGATAAATACAAATCAGAAAGTATTTTCCAGGGACTGAATTACAGACAAGCTGTTTTAACAATAGATCTTGTCCCCCAAAATCCATGTCAGTTGCACCATATTGTTCATACAAATTAGCATCAATAGTTTCAGCATTAAAGTCCCTTTCCAAACTTTCCATACGTAGCCAGTGACTGGAAGAGAATGTGCAGAAAGCAGACAGCAAGCCCCACCAAAAGGACCTGCATTAATGGTCTAGGCAATAAAAAATGAAATGTGTTTACCTGAAAACACCAATGGGATCTTTACTGCTCCCTGATGAGGTATGCAAAGTAAGAAATGCCTACTCTTCAGGACTGCCTTCCTTCACTGACCAGTAAGACACTAGCTTCAATCCTGTTCCCTTGGGAATTCATTCTGGAAACAGTGGTGGCTATGGGCCAAAAGCTGCTGTCAATTTTACTTTTGAAAATCCAAAATAATTTAACCAAAGGCAGTACATGGCACACATGACAGAAGAATGCGGCTGCATATAATCTCATATAAAGTAATTAATTGTATTGCTTTGGGGATTGGAATGGAACGTAGCACTGATAACCTGTCAACAATTTAGGTGACCATTTCAGTAAAGTTCAGGAGAGACAGTGGTAATGGAACATTTCCATGCCTTTAATTATGTTCAAAGGCATCAGAAAGAGTCAGAGAGCAACAAAAGTCAGAACTGCATACACATATAGAGTTGTCTTCTAACTTTCAAATGAACTGAAAATCTGTAAAATATTTTCTCATGAATAGAAACGAAGACTATCAGGAAAGAAAAGAAATAGACTAACTAAAATAACAAACAGAGCACACTTAATGACACTTACACTATTTGTCCAGAAGATCCCAAACATTTACATAGATTCTGACCAAAATTCAGATGTGAGGTTTAGATTTGCTCAAAAATAGTAAGCTGCGTGTTGTTAGATCTTTGAGATCCTGAGACTCATGTTAACCTCCAGTTAAGGAAGCTATGTTTGGTTTTTCCAGTTTATAGCAAATGTAACAGATGTAGCAACCAGGAGCAGTCCCATATTTTGGTTCCAGCTTTCACCTCTTTAATGCCTTTGTCGTTTTTTCTTCCTCGACAGAGAGCAATTACTCAGTCTTGACAAAGACAAAATGGTTTAACCTCTAACTAAACTCTAATTAAAGTGAGATTATTGCCCTCTTTCCATATACTACTTGTTGAACTACTGTGAACAGCTTGAAACCAGTGCAATTACTCACAGAAGTAAATATTGATTGTGCAATATTCGATAAAGAATAGAGAACTAGGGAGCAGAGAAGTAATCCCCAGTTATCTCTGCATATGTAAAGGGTGTAAAATTTCTTGTTGTCTTTCAACTTAGACCCCTAAAGAAAAGAAAAAACTGAGCCTCAGTAGACAGTAGACAGGGGAAGCCTCTCCCAAAAGCAATTCATACCGCCAGTGATAAGCAGGATTTATGAGCGCTAAGTCAGTGGTTTAATTATGAAATATGTATTTTCTTGTAAAACAGTTTCTACTATCCTGTCAGAAGTTCAGACTGACAGTCTATTATTTAAACAAAAACCTACACATTACATCACAAGGAGATAAAACATTGAACAGACAGGAAACTGAAAGAACTTTGAAATGTAATACTAAAAACCAAATTAGCTTTCAGAGGAGAAACATACTTGTAAAACAAAGAAGCTTACATTAATAAATATATAATGTAGGCAACACACCAGAGTTTCAATTATGGGGAGAAATAAAATAGCTTTAACGAGTCCCTTAGAGATTGTCTGCAATGTGTGAAGTAGCAGAACAGAGAGATCCCTGAGCTAGCACTGAACAAGCTCATTGGCGACTAGAAGCAGAATAACTATATCACATTCCTATTACCCAAGCTAATTAGTTCAGAGTGGCAAGAATACTTAGTCTGGGTGCAGCAACCCATTATGTTGTGTAGGAAGAGCTCTCTTCTCCTCTTACAGCACCGTGCAATGTAGATAAATCGGTTCCTGTGCAGTTTGATCAGCAATATTTAAAACAGTTGTATTTTATAGCGAAGACACCCTCTCAAGGTTTTGCTTCCAGCAGCTGGGACTCATCATTCAGTCTCTGAAACATCTTCTAATGGCTTTTTGTCATAATTTCAAGTAATTATTAAAATGGCATCTTTTAACAAAATAAAGAAATTAAAAGTTCTCCAGTTCACAAATGGATCTTTTTTGACTGCATCTCTCTTTGACTACTTATCAGGAATTTGGTGCTAGCAAATAGCAAGATCTACAAAGGAAAAAAATATCTTTGTAAGAAAAAGATATGTTTTGGTACAGCTTTGCAACTGTTCAATTATTGTTATAATTTAATGTACAATTATTGTTATAATTTAATGTAATAATATATGCTACAATAATGGCTTTGCATGTCAGGTGCAACTGAGCTAAAAGCAGTATTGGTTTGAAAGAATACTTACAAACAGAATAATCCTGTTTCTAATGACTATCAGATACTGAAAAAGTGAATATAGGTATTATCATTTAAACGAAATTATCCTATAATTTGGCTTATTTCAGTAAATGAATTATTTAAAAAAAATATTTTGCACAAGAAAAGTTCAAGTTAAAAGAGATCCTTTCTTTCTCTGTAAATAACAAACAAGACCCATATATATTTTTAGTTGCATGAATTCAGCTAAAATAATTCAACGTGACAGCAAAACACCTCCAAAATGTAAGCTAAAGAAGTCACCTCAGTCATATCTCTCTAACCCTGACAGAAAACATGCCATTTATTTATCTGTATTATGTTCAGACCATTTCAGACCAGTTTCAAATGCCATGCCCTTCAGTGCAAAGCATCCTGGCCTCAGAGTCCCTTGCTGTAATTATAATTTCACATGCTGGCATCACAGCACTGAGATGTGTCTAGGAAATGAACCTGTAAAGCATTGTGTGCTGAAAGGCTTGCGGTGGGGAAAGCCTGCCCCCGGCTATAGCCTTCAACCACATGTCCACCCGTGCACAATCTGTTACAAAGGTTACAGCCACATAAGACCACATAATTATTGAGGATTGTATGTGCAGGCGTCATGCGAGGTCCTGCACGTTCATCATTTGCAGTGCTGAGAAACCTGAGGAAATCTCAGACTTTATGATAGAACCGTGAAGTTTTAAAGAATCACTCCTAAACAGATATTCCTGGGTTACAACAAAAAGCCAAATTCTACATCCAGCAAGACAGCTACAATTAAGCAATGGTTAAGGTTGTTACATAGGCACGAATGGGCACATCATCAATTTATCCTCTTATGCATTCATCCAACTTTGACCACTATTCATTTCTGCTGAAAAACCTGCAATGTTTGAGTTGAACATTGGGTACAATGTTCTCTCTCTGATAAGCTCTGAAGGAGGCTGGTATCCCTGTATCTTATTTGCTGTCTACTCTGAGACTGCACTACCTAAAGGCCATCTTTCAAAGATGTTTACTGTGGAAAAGTCTGTCTTTTTTATGCAGATTACAAAATCTTCTTTAGCTTTTCAATTACAAATTATTATTATTATTATTATTATTATTATTATTATTATTATTATTATTTGTGATACTACAATAGTTACTTGTTACAAACACCTCTCTCAAAATGCAGTATAGCTAAAATGAATTTTCTAAAATGCCTGGCAACCCGGATACATAAAGTTAGAGCATTAGGATTATTTGTGTGTTCAGTTTATTCAAGCAGAATCTAAGAAGAAAAAAATACTAGGGATGCCCTGCCTTTCTTGTGCCTAAATAGCTACTGGAACGATAAACACATTTTCAGTGCAAAATTTAGCAAGGATTTATCCTTATTTTAAACTTGATTTCTCATACAGAAAGTCATGAATTATTTTCTTGTTCTAATTACAATATTAAATCTCTTTTCTATGCACGGATTTTTACTCTGCTACTTTAATTAAAGCTCTAGAAGAGAAAGTAAGACTTCTTTGGCTCTGTAATGTTGTTATTCATTTGATACTGCTGTTCCTACTTCAGAGTCAAACAGCAAATTTGAACCATGGGAGTTCTGTTGCTGACTGTTAGTTAGCAGTGCTAACTAGTACTACCCTGCACTCTAGTACATACTTGACAATATTTTCATCTATTGTACACATATTAATCTTTATAAATAATAACTTTGTAATCAGGCCTATTAATGACAAAAATTGGCTTGAAACCTCTCATGATACCGAGGTCTTCATTTTTGTGGCTGTTGTATGCATAGCTATTCTACTTTTTTTTTAGGTTTTCTGAGAAAGACTGCAAGATTTCTTTCACAATTACATTTTTAGCCTAGTTTCATATGGCTATGACAATCAGGGAATTACATCTATCCATCCATACAAATAATTACACTGCTAATTAATTTCAGCTTTAATTTCAATGTCTCAGGTTGCTACAAGTCGCTCAAAAAAAAAAAAAAAAAACCAACCAAAAAAGCAGCCGAAATCCAATCTAATGCTACCTCTGAGGGAAGCCAGGATTAACTCAGATGTACCTTCCCTGCAATCAGCAGCCCAAACCACAGCAGCATACTAACCAGTCCAACCCAGCTACTGTTTACCTTGGGACTACCCAAAACAATGCCATCTTTTGCCTCTTTGAACTGTCACAGAGGACATGGAAAGATCTGGGAGTACAGTAAAAGGCAGGGAGGCAGAGGGATTGAACAGGAGACCAAAGGTACAAATACCTAACAAACAAGTAATTCTATTGTATCCTACTGAATATTATTTACTATTACTATGTGAGAGTTCCCATAATGCTAAACGCTGGAGAATGTGGGCAGGGGAAGGCACGGTTCTCTGTCTTTACGAATTGAATCTGTAAAGACATCCAATTCAGATATGGTGATTCCAAAGGACCAAATAAAGAGGTGGTTCTAACTTACATTATGAAAACCTCCTCTGAGAATTTATTTTTCTTTCTTTTTTCTTGTTATGCCTAGTGGTAGTGTTTTGATCACATAGTTTAGCTTTGGTGACCCACACAAAAGCTGTTGGCATCAAAGACACAGTACTATCCACATAATGGAATGGTAAAAATATGTCAAATATTTGTGTTAGGATGGAGTAAAGCATAAAACTTGTGCGCAGAAAATTGCCAGGGAAGAAATAAAATGTCATCTCTTCAGTAGAAAGAAAAGGAAATAGAATTTAATAAGAAATGCGAACAGAACTGGATGCAGTGAAGTTTACTTGTGTTCCAACAAAGGTGTCAAGAAAGAGAATCAGTCTTAATATAAGTGTCAAAGACAGAAAAAATAGAGGACTTCAGGAAGAAAATGACAGTATCAAAGGAGGTTTAAAAGGAAGAGAAATTGATTTTCGCTGCTTTTGTAACTGATAGGCTTTATACCGAAGTATTGGACTTGGTATTTCTTTCAAACTTCAAAATTTCTTATTGCAGTAGTTCTTTTTCCCACACACAGATCCAAAAATTAAGTATTCCCTGAAGCAGGAATTAGAAACCAGATGCGTCCCTCCTTCAACAGCACCTTAACAAGCTTGTATACGATGCTACCTAGAGCAACAAATGTTCAACCATCTTATACCCTCTAAATGGAAACGGCTAAGAAACTTCACTCTGGAACACCCTATTGAATGGGGATTGAAGCACTTTCCATTCTCTGGAGAGGAACACGTGGGTTCATGCTCCCTTAGCGGAGGAAATGAGTGGACTGCCTGCCACATTCTGCGTAAATGCCTTGAATGTCACATAGTAAGTTAAAGGGAATCTGCTTCTCTTCTGTCCTCCTGAATCCACCCCTGAAAAAAACCTATAAAAGCATTAAAAGTCTTAAGACTGTTTGCTTTTAAACTGCATATAAGCCTACAGGCTACAACACAGTTCATACTGTAAACGCACGCAACACAACAAAGCAATTTTGCCTCTTGTTGTCAAAGCTGTAAATAAAATACAAATCAGAAGCTACTTCTTCCCTTTTAGACAATCATTATTTAACTGCTAAAGAACAGGTGCAATGATTCCTGTCTGTGCATTAGGTAAATCCACACCATTGAAAAAATACCACTGGAATCTGTATAAGTACTAATAATGAATGAACACAATGAAATCTGCATTTCATAAAAAGGATTTATTAGACTCAGGATTTATTTATGATACTGTTAGAAACAATGGAATAAAAACTGCACTCTGTCCTACACGGTTTGTTCTTCTCTTCTGGCATTATTAATATCAATTAATCTCACATATGTCGCTTTTGCCCCTTCAGTACAAGAAATACGTTGCATGTATTGCCAAGAAATGCAGTTGAATGGACACAGAAGCATCAACATACTGTTCCTGCAGGGAGAGGTCTCTTTTTACACTCCCTTTTGAATGTGCAGAAGTCCATTTGTGCAGCCAGGCATGCACCCCCCACAACCCGACTGAAAACTCTCTGGCAGGAAGAACAGACTGGTAGTGGGAAAGGTATTTATTACTACCCATCTAAAAAGCATATTCTGAATCACGGAAGGCAAAGATACTAAAAATGTGTTTTTCAAGTTAAGGGAATATCTAACTCAGTATATTCATAGTCTTGAGAGACAGTAGGTAGGAATTATACAAATTATCCACGACAATTCTGTATATTCTTTACTATTACATTTTGCTCAGATGAAACCCTGTGAGCCCAACTTGTATGTCTCTAACGCATACCCTAGGTTAATATATTCCTGAGATGAAGAATAATCTTTCACTTTCCTTAGGATTTTGTTCCAGTATTGCATAGTCCTTACTAATAAAATAAAATAAAATAAAATAAAATAAAATAAAATGATCGCACTTAGGACTGTTTCCCCATTTGAATTAGTCTGACTTCAAAATCTCACCCACTTGTTCTTGTGCCTTTTCTTATACTCCAAATTAAAAGGTCTTTTAGTGCTTGTTATTTTCTCCCTGTGAAGGTACTTAAACAGTGTAAGTAAGTCACTTGAAATCTTATTTTTCACAAGCTAAACAGATTGAGCTATTTAAATCTTTTGCTGCAAGGAATTGTCTCTGACTCCCTAAAAAGCCCTTTTCTGCATTCTCCAGTTCTACACCATTTTTTAAAATGTGACTGTATCAAAGTGTCCTAAAAAGAAAATTTGGAGAATGAAAATACCTACTGAAACAATTATCTAGTATTTCAAAATACTAAAATAATCACTAGAAGAATAAAAAAGAGTAATGATTAAAAAAAAAATGCAACTGCTTCCAACTATATCAAATTGAAACATTAATTTCATGTGTTACATGCCTACTAATGCTACATGTTGCATGACTGCCAAATTATTGATAACACACATGCTTAAAACAAGGACTTCCTAATTAGGCTTTTCTCTGCTTATAGTGAAGCTAAGTTGAGATATAACATTGTTAAAAAAAAAGACTAGTACTCACATTATATTTTCTCTGGTGTGCAGAGAATGACTGGGAGTCCAGAGGGGTAAAAAAGAGAAATTTATTTATATTCAAATATGTCAACTGAAAAGTTCATGAAAAATGACAGAATAAATTGAATCACACAACAACCTTCGTAACAACCATCTAAATAATCATATGACTTGAACACCACCTTGGAGGCTTTGAGGTAGTCACCCTCCTAATTTGAAAGGTTTAAATCTATTTACAGCTAATGAATGGGCTATGCTGACAATTCTAAAACTAGAAATATTTAGTTTTTTTACAGGATGGATACAGTGAAAGAACATAAGTATGACTGTACTGGGTGGGATCAAAGATTCATCAGTCCCTGTCAGCGGCCTGAATATGATCAATAAAAGTGGAGTTTTTTACAGTGAAGACACTTGCAGCAGTAGAAGCACCCTTACATTTTTTTTTCCAGATTAAAGTTACTTATAGGTCTGTACTTAAAAAACAGAGGTAAAAGAAAAATTCAAGAATGACTAAGCTAATTAATGTCAATTAAGGAAGTTATCAATATTTTCTGGGCATAAGTTTGTGTTTCTTTGGCAGTCCAGTGAAATCTCAAGAATACAGACTGACACAGAAACCTCCAGTGAATGAAGTGCTGCAACTGTGAAATGGATGAGTAGACAATTATAATTGAGGGAGACAGTCAACAAACCTTGATGAGTCAGTTTCTTTAAAAGGAACATCCATCTGCATAGCTAGAAACAATTAAAAAAAAAAAAAAGGAAAAAGAGATAGGCAGGTGGCTACTGTGTATAATAAAGTACTGTATTATTATTTTCAGATGCAACTATCTGACATACTGGAAAGGAAGCTTATGTTTTAGGGATAAAGAGAACCACAAGGTAGCAAACATGCAGGGGAAAAAAAAACTCAAGGAACTACTGCAACTGCTGTAATAAAATTAATATAATGTATCAATGGAAAAAAAAAAAAGAAATAGGAGTACATCTTGGGTTAATATCACTACTGAAGAAGAATAAGAATGAAAAATTAAAGAGACAAAATTGGAAAGATGCTTAAGATTGCAGTGGAACATGAGAAGTTTCTAATTACTTACACAATGAATGTTCATTAATAACTGCACAATTAATATATTCAAATTAAAACAGAAAAAGATTTCCTGAACTACTCATATTTCATGATTCAAATGAAATTTTGATCTTCCCTATGATAGAACTCTCTCACCCACCCTTAAAAGGGAACAGGTACCACCTCCAGCTAAAGCATTTGAACTCAAATTACTAAAGAATGGAGTAGATATAATGAAACTGGGCAGAAGTAATAGATGGTACAATATATATTTGTACTTTGGATATATTAGAAATTTAGAGTTTGTTTATGCAAGAGCCCTTTAATATTTTAATTGGTCTTGAAATGAATATATTTAACCTAATACAAAACACTGTGATCTCATTTCCACTTATTGCAGAATACTTAATCTTTTAAAAGTATGATTCAAATTCTCTACAAGTCAATATTTTTTTTCTGTTTCTTTTTTATATGGACTTTAGCAAGCTCCAAAATTAGATTCGATGAATGTGGAATCCTAAAAAGAGATCTCTAAATAATCATATTGTATATTAGAACTTTTTTAGAAAACAAGAATGCATTTTCCTCCTCAATCTTGCCTGTGAGGGGAAAGGAGGGGATGAGTTTTCCAAGGTAACAACTGGCTGTGCCGCTGGTGTTGGCAACAGGGCTTTGGTTTCTATGACCATGGGACCCTGTTTGAAGATCAACAGCTGATGGGGAGCGATGGGATCCACCTTACCAAGTGGGGCACGCGTGTCTTTGCCAACAGATTGGCCAGCCTGGTAAGGAGGGCTTTAAACTAGGCAAGATGGGGGAAGGGGAGTGGTATAGTGGCAGGGGAGTCAGTAAAACACCGCTCAAGTCAGGATGCCTCCAGTGGGTGCATGCAGCCAGGGGAGACAGCATGCAACATGGCTATGGAGGATCCTCTTGCACCTCTCCTGGGAAGCCTGCATGCTCGACTGGCTCTCTGAAATGCCTGCATACCAGTGTATGCAGCATGGGGAATAAGCAGGAAGAGTTAGAGATCTGTGTGCGGTCGCAGGACCACGATCTCATTGCAGTTACAGAGACATGGTGGGAGAGTTCACATGACTGGGATGCTGTCATGGATGGCTATGTGCTTTTTAGGAAAGACAGGCCAGGAAGGCGAGGTGGTAGAGTTGCTCTTTATGTGAGGGAGCAACTAGAATGTGTGGATCGGGGTGGATGGAGAGCAAGTTGAGAGCCTATGGATAAGGATTAAAGGGCAGGCTAACATGGGTGACACGGTGGTGGGGGTTTACTACTGGCCACCTGATCAGGAAGAGGAAATTGATGAGGCCTTCTACAGACAGCTGGAAGTAGCCTCACGATCACAGGCCCTGGTTCTCATGGGAGACTTCAACCACCCTGACATCTGTTGGCAAGACAGCACAGCTAGGCACAAACAGTCCAAGAGGTTCCTGCAAAGCATTAAGGATAATTTCTTGACTCAGGTGGTGGAGACGCCAACGAGGAGAGGTGCAATGCTAGACCTTGTACTAACAAACAAAGAAGGTCTGGTTGGAGATGTGAAGGTTGGGGGCAGCCTTCACTGCAGTGACCGTGAGATGGTGGAGTGTAGGATCCTACGAGGAGGGAGCAGGGCAAGAAGTAGGATCACAACCCCGGACTTCAGGAGAGCTAACTTTGGCCTCTTCAGGGACCTACTTAGGGGAATCTCATGGGGTAGGGCCCTAGAAGGAAGAGGGGTCCAAGAAAGCTGGTTAATATCACCTCCTCCAGATTGGTGCATCCCTCTGAGGAAGAAGTCCAGCAAAGTGGGCAGGAGACCTGCATGGATGAGCAAGGAACTCCTGACAAAACTCCAGCAGAAGAAGGAAGCCTACAGAATGTGGGAAAGGGGACAGGCCACTTGGGAGGAAGACAGGGATGTTGTCAGAGTGTGCAGGGATGCGACAAGGAAGGCTAAGGCCCAGTTGGAATTAAATCTCACAAGAGATGTCAAGGACAACAAGAAGGGCTTCTTCCAATACATCAATAGCAAAAGGAAGACTAGGGAAAATGTCGGCCCACTGCTGAATGGGGCAGGTGCCCTGGTGACAAAGGATTTAGAGAAGGCAGAGTTACTGAATGCTGCCTTTGCTTCAGTCTTCACTGCTAAGGCCAGTGCTCAGGAATTCCAGACCCTGGGGACAAGAGAGGAAGGCTGGAGAAAGGAAGACTCTCCGTTGGTTGAGGAGGATCAGGTTAGAGATCATTTGTGCAAACCTGACATCTAAAAATCCATGGGCCCCGATGGGATGCACTCACGAGTGCTGAGGGAGCTGGCGGATGTCATTGCTAGGCAACTCTCCATCATCTTGGAAAGGTCCTGGAGATCAGGGGAGGTGCCTGAGGACTGGAAGAAAGCCAATGTCACCCTAGTCTTCAAAAAGGGCAAGAAGGAGGAGCCAGGAAACTCCAGGCCTGTCAGCCTCACCTCCATCCCTGGAAAGGTGATGGAACAGCTCATCCTGGAGGTCTTCACTAAGCATGTGGAGGACAAGAAGGTGATCAGGAGGAGTCAGCACGGATTCATGAAACCCTCTGCACCAGGACAGGCTGGGGGCTGACCTGCTGGAAAGCAGCTCTGCAGAGAACAACCTGGGAGTCCTGGTGGACAACAAGTTGACCATGAGCCAGCAGTGTGCCCTTGTGGCCAAGAAGGCCAATGGTCTCCTGGGGTGCATTGGGTAGAGTGTTGCCAGCAGGTCGAAGGAGGTGATCCTGCCCCTCTCCTCAGCCCTGGGGAGGCCTCACCTGGAGTCCTGTGTCCACTTCTGGGCTCCCCAGTACAAGAGAGACATGGCACTACTGGAAAGAGTCTAGCGGAGGGCTACAAAGATGATGAGGGGACTGGAGCATCTCTCCTATGAAGGAAGGCTGAGAGAACTGGTCCTGTTTAGCCTGGAGAAGAGAAGATTGAGAGGCGATCTCATAAACGTGTACAAGTATGTGAAGAGGGAGTGTCAAGAGGATGAGGCCAGCCTCTTCTCCGTGGTGCCCAGTGACAGGACAAGAGGCAACGGGCACAAACTGAAACGCAGGAAGTTCCACCTAAACCTGAGAAAAAACTTCTTCACTGTGAGGGTGGCAGAGTATTGGGACAGGTTGCCCAGAGAGGTAGTGGAGTCTCCTTCCCTGGAGATATTCAAAACCTGTCTGCATGTGATCCTGAGAAATATGGTCTAGAGGACCCTGCTTGAGCAGGGAGGTTGGACTAGATGATCTCCAGAGGTCCCTTCCAAACTACGCCATTCTGTGATTCTGTGATTTCACTCTACACAAATGACTGTTTACAGCCTTTGCTAAAAAATGGAAATAGTTATCAAATTTGGTAGTTACCAAATACAGCTATTTGGGCCTGTCTATAAAAGTCTGAAAGAAGAAAATAAAAAGATAAAGACTGATGTAAGAAAAGCATGGGCCGAAGTCCTTAAAGATGTATTTTAGAAAAGTATATTATTTGGAGAGAGAGCGGAAGACTAAAGGGAGAACAGCCAAAAATAGTTAAGATGCTGTACTATCAAAATATAGGAAGGAATATGTGGAAACAGTACTAAAGATATAAATAATAATAATAGAAATATAAGAAAGGTAGTAATAAAATGTCTATATCCCATTGCAAGTTTTTTGAATCATTTATTCTTTAAAATTTGTACTGTTATTTCTTGAAAAATATAAGCTTTATTTACAAGATTAGATTGACTCCACCCTGACCCAGCCTTATGAGAGAGGAAACATGATCCACTCTGTGTACTTTATGGCCTGGTAGGAATTCAGGCTAGACCTTCTCAGTGAGTGTACAAATTACCGACTGCTTTAGAGGTGGCTGCTCCTTTCTCCTCCAACAAGCTGGCTATTGAATCAGTTCTGCTCAGGGAGCAGGACCTGAGAAATGCATTTTCATGTCCAGAGTGTAAGAAATCTTCCATGCTACCTTGAGTCAGAAAGGGACAGGATATGCTTCTGTACTTAAATTCCTTATTTGCTAACTGTCAGCAGTTCCCCACTTTGCTAGAGTTTTGGATTGCTCTCCAGTGGTAGCCAGCTTTCTCCATGGTAGTCTTAAATACTTAATTCGGGCACGCTGAACAATTTGGAAGCTATCAGGTGTTTCTTCGTTGGGTGTCCTGTCAGGGGACTGGGTAAGCTCCAATTCACCATCTTTTGAACTTAATGAAACAGATGAAGTGATTAAATTATACATAACAGAGCATACAACTCCCCCCAAAAATTGTAATGGCAGACTCAGGGATAAACTCGTTAAAAGTTTTTCATTCTAGGGGAGAACTGAGAGATTGACTAGTTTCCTTAAACAAGTTTACTCCAACAATGGGACTGATGGTCTTGTTCAGAAAATAGAAGAACAGTCTATTTTTCTTCACTCATTTCTGTAACCAATGACCTTACCTATTAAGTATGACTTTTAAGCAAAAATGTGGAGCTTGGCCTTAGGCCTCTTACCTGATTCTGTCTATGCTACCCTATTGCACAGCTGAGAGTAGTGAACTATATTTGAGTACAAAAGTCATTTGGCAGGAAATGTCAATCAAATATAAAACTAATTATATAGAAATTATAAGTCAATCAAAGAAATTATAAATCAAATTTGTTAGTGCTTTTTTGTTGTTCATGAAAAATTTATGAGCATCTACTTTCTGGGTTACAGGCAAGCCATCACATTTTTAGAAAACAGTAGATACAACTTTTAAAACTATTTCTTCATAAACTTCAGAAACTATCTTAGACTATGTGTGATTGGAATGAACTCTCCAGGAGCGTGTCACACTTTGTGTTACTAAGGAAAAATACTAAGAAATGCTGGTCTCAAAATTCGCACAAAAAAGCATAACAAATCAGAGTCACAATCTTCTCGGGCTGTCCAAATGACCAGATCGATATTGCTGATGAGAAAATAGTAAAGCTTTCTTCACTCAGTTGAGTTTCTATGATAAGTCATGTGGGGGCAGGGGAGAATCAGCCTTGTTTTATGCCGATAGACATAAAACCTGGTGGCCGTTGGTATTTTACTCTATTTCAGCTGAAGTTCACCACATTACCTTCAGACATAATGACTACGACAAAATTAGCAATTGTATATGCATATATCATCTTGATTAGTACAGCTGACATATGTTGAAATAATCAAGGTGTGAAACATTACCATAAACATTACCATTACAGCACATTAGATGAGCTGTGGCTATTCTTAAGATGTGTACTTTACAACAAACATAAGGTAAAATGCACTAGCTTAAACATCTTTCACTGTGAGGGTGACAGAGCATTGGAACAGGTTGCCCAGAGAGGTAGTGGAGTCTCCTTCCCTGGAGATATTCAAAAGCCGTCTGGATGTGATCCTGAGAAATATGGTCTAGAGGACCCTGCTTGAGCAGGGAGGTTGGACTAGATGATCTCCAGAGGTCCCTTCCAACCTAAACGATTCTGTGATTCTGTGATCTTTCATTAATGCTTTTTACATTTATATTTACAAGTTAATGCATTAATATTAGACTAAGAAAGTGCATACAGTCATCTTGTGTAGCTATCTCTTGTACTACAATAGCCTGGTTGTGTTTCTGAGCTTTTTAGACCAGTCTCATCTGTGGGGAAGAAAGGATAATGTGTCTGTCAGTGGAAAGGGAGCACATTCATCATGGCACCATTCCCACTTTGAAGGGAAATCAAGGTTACAGCCAAGGTTACAGCTAACTGATCAGAGAAAGCAAGTTAGGGAATACACAGCCAAATACTATATTAAGGAAATTGGGATCAGGCAAAAATGTGACTTTTTCTACTGATAAACATCTCTTGGGTATTGTAAGTAAAAAATAATATTTTCTAGTTCTACACAACCTAAGTGCGCTTCATGCAATAAGCATACAATGCCTTTGAAGAATTAGGTTGTGAACACACAAGTAGTTGGTTGTTCTATGCACGGTTTGTTTAGCAGCAACAAGGAAATTAACAGTGCCAGCATGGGGTAAGGTCTTCGACCTTAGCCCGCTGAAAGGAGTACTAAGGAAGCTTCACACAAAAAAAAAAAAAAAAAAATGCAGCTGGAGATCCCAAAGTGCCTGGTGCCAGTGTACAAGCACTTAGGCCCTTTAGATCCAGTCTCAGGAGGGTGTTTATAGGTCATGCTAAGTATTCATTTCAGAACGATGTACAAGGGTAATGCCAATTAGGTCACAGCCATCTGGCAGACCTGTGAGAGCAAACACTCCACGTTGTCCTCAGGAGTAATTTCTTTATTAGCTGAGAGAGAGTAAAGAAAATTAAAGGACTCTCAAAGACATTCAAAATGATTAACTCACATCTGTAAACAACATAGTTTCTTCCCAAACCCATTTCTGGTTACTAAATTTTATTACATGTTTTGCCTTCATTCCTTCCTTTGGTAAGCTTTGCGATAGAAACATGTTAACTATGCAGCACATATTAATAACAGCTTTTCTTTCATTCATCAGCAATTTATCTAATCACTTACAAATTTAAATAGATTACACTGGCTGCTTCTTTGCCTTATCCATCCACAAAGCTTTTCTCTTCTTTAAATATTTAAATGCCCTAGGACCCTCTTCTAGCATAGTTCTTATTTCTTATAATACGTCTTCTATCTCTTGGAAGAAATTATATCTGTTATCTTATTTCTGGCCCTACTTTATGAGCATTGATAATAAAGAATTAAATGTAAACTGTGATAGCATGGCTTCTCTCTTCTGTCTGTAAATGAATTAGATCATCTTTTAGATGCCCTAGTTTTAAACTTCTTTACTGAATACTTAAAAATCTTCACGGTACAATGGCTCCCAAATCTATTGTCATTTGGACCTGCCAGAGTTTTGCTTAGAGGTCACAAACTAATAGCAACGCTAGGCAAATTGCAGCCAGTAAATGGGTCACAGAGGGGAATAAAATAGAGCCTAGAAAAGACAGTGCACATAAATGGAAGTAAGGATGCAGTCTTTCAGGTTTTAAGCATGTGGGAAGTAAATTGAGCATTTTACCACCCATTGGCATTTCCTGCTCACAAGTTTCTAACCTTAATCAGAGAAAATAAATATAAACTTCATTTTCCAAATGGACAACCTAGACACAAACATAGCAGATTATCTGCAAATATTTAATGTGGCCTCTGTAAGAACGGCCCTGAGATTTCCTCAGTCCCAACATAACTTCCCTGAGAAATCTTTCTATCTGACCTCTTTGATTAAAACCCTATCCTGGAAAGTTCTGACCTGTTGAGAATATTGACAGCAGTGAAGACAGAAAAAATCTTTCTGCGTATCCAAAGTAACACGGTTTTAGAGAGAGAAATCAAATTTCTGCCAAGCGTGTTTATATAAATGCTGTTCAAATTCTTCTCAAATAAGACTGGCTTCACAAGAAAGTTGCTTAGGGCAAACAAGACTTTAAGAAAGTACATTCGAAATAATTAAAAAAAAACGAAGAAATAAAAAGTTTAAAAAAACACGGTGCTGTGGAAGCACATGCTGAAATCTATAAATGCAAAAGAAGACCAAAACTAATATAATGCTTTCAGTAGGAAAAAAAGAAAGGAAGAAGAAAATAGTCAATTTTGGTTCACATCTGTATATTCCCAAAGCAAGCTATAATAAATCTGTACATAAAAAGGCAAAATTGGAAGGTAACTTCATAAGTGCATACACCACCAACTAATGCTTATAAAAGAAACGGAAAAGTGACAAAACAGCAAAAAAGGTTATTTCTGGTAAAATAGCACACATAAGAAGATAATTCACTAAGTATATCAGGGTGGAACAGATGCTTTGATTAGGCCCATTTATAATGTAGAAAGATCTGTTTTATCATCTTATTTTATGACTATATTCTTATTTCTACTGAAACAAAGCAGGAAAATGATCACAAGAGAAAAAATGAATATAGACAAGCAAATTCAAAGGCTATTTATTTGCATTTTGAAAGAAGTCAATTAATAATCCTAACACTAAGCCATACTAATTTATTAGATATTATGTATTAGATATCCTGTATTAGATATTATGTAAAAGAAATATGATAAAATGATGTGTATCCAGAAGTTCAATATAATACTAAAAATAACACATATGGAAGCAACATTCACAAAATACACAAACTACTAATTAATATTCTTAAAGCCTCATTCATGCTAGCATCTTATACCTTTAATATCACTTACTAACTTCTTGAATTATTTAAGAATAAGATAAAATTATCTAAGTATCACCTGACATATTTTCAAAGGTGCTAAAAGATGAAAATAAACACTGGACTACAGCAAAATAAAGGTTAGATGGTGGAGGTATTTCAATGGTCTTTAGCTGGCTACCTGTCCTGCTTAGGCATTCTGAAGGCCACTGTATGCATTTAGAGAACTGATGCTTCCAATATCTGAAAATTTATCCTGCTCTGGAAGTCTTGCAAGATCGCCAATACTTGCAGAGCATATTTATACAATGTAGTGTGGGACAAGCATTTGATGAAGAAAACAGACAACCTAGCAAGTGTAGGTCAGATTTAAAAAAAAAAAAAATGGAGAACTAAAATAAAGAGATCACTAATGTAGCACCATAGACTTCACGGGCTCCTCAGGACAAATGCAGCCCTCTGAAGGAACTCAGGGAATGATGAATCCAGTACAGAGAGACTAAGCTTTGAGAGAGATGTCTTTCTCCCTTCACCAGGTTCATTCACACCCCCATAGTTGTTTTTCCGGTCTACATATTCCTTAACTTGTCTCCCGAAAATAATTTAAGAGCCCCAGTTGATGTTTCCTTCCCTTTTGTTCTTCCTTGTGTGTAACTTTGGTAAAACAAAAAATAATGAAGAATCTCTGAAAAATGTATTTGGGGAAATTGAAATTGAGACTACATCTATTATATAGCATTCACTTGTAAAGTGAGCAAAGGGACCACGAAAAAATTCAATGACAAGTGAAACAGGCAATTGCAAGAAATAGTAAGACTGAATAAAAAGAAAAGAAATATGCCTTGAGTATTCTTTAACAGTTTATTGTGAAAATGGTAAAAAACATAGGCGGCTAGAGTTAAGAATAAAAGTTTACCTATTAAATCAATTTACCCTGTTTTAGTTTTGTGAGTGAGACAGAAGATATAAGGATGTTCCCTTGAGAATGAAATGAAGATTAAAACATCCAGTGTGGTTTTTAGAGACTTTTCCCATTTGAGTTCATATTACTGCATTTATTGGCATTTCATTCTTTCTACAACCTGTTTTTTATTAAAATACTTCCTCTGAGAGATTGTCATACTCGGCTGCTCTCTGCTGTACAGTGTTTTCTTTGACTTAAAAATATTTTTGGGTCACTGTTAGTGACAAAGCCAAATATTTTTTCCATATGGATGGTTTTATGCTGAACAACATCTCCATCACAGTCTATATCCGATTTGATCCAAATCCCAAGGACACAACCTAGTCATCAATTACAACTCAGCATCTTGCACCTATTCCCTGAAGGCTGCACAAACTGTTGTTTAGGTAGAGTGAGTTCCAATGCTAAAAGTGGCTTGCCTCAGCAAAGGCATAAATATACCAGTTCTTTTGACAGAGATCTATTAGGTATAATAGCAAGGCATATGGGGGGGGAAGCTCTCCACCCTATAATTTGGCACTCTGGATGACTTAACACAGCTGTAGTTATAACTCCAACATGATGATGGTGAAAACTTTACATACTATGTATTGTCAGTAAGGCAGAAACTTCACCATGCTTAACATTTTTGTCTTAGTTAAATAAGAGGATGCAATGTGCATTTGGTATTTTGTATTATTCAGCTTTATAAAGATAACATAGAAAATGGAGAGTCAATAGCACTCTGATAAATCTATCTCTGTCTTAAGTGGAGGTTATAAACTAGAAGGACAAAATGATTCCTTTCTACATAAGAATTTGTACACTAACTCATCATAAACTAATAGAACAAAATTTCTCTACATTAGAATCAACTCTGCCATCCAATTCCTTGTAAGAATTTCAGATTAAGCATTACTACTTGTTACTCAGTTACAAACTTGTGAATTCTCAGTATGCTTCTCTTCCAAACCTTTGTTATTTTATGCTAATAAATAAGTCGTCTGGTGTGAGTTTGTCAGTGTGAGTGCATTTTTTTTTTTTGAATAGGTATTTTTCCTTCTATAAAACCCTCAATCCGCAAAAATAGAACTAACATTTACAACCTTATTAATTTGCAGCTTGGCAAAGATGTCTTCCTATCTGTTTAAGGACATAAAACAGCACCTATTTGCATGTTTTACTTTATTCACCAGCATCATTTGCGATGCTCCAATGATGTCAAGTGTCAGAAAAAATTAGTTTGCTAGGTAACTTGTGCTCCCTCTGCTGACTGAACACAGCATAAATAGCAAGTGAAAGTATAACCACTGGAGCAGTGTTACACGTGCAGAATCTATTATTTAAAAAGTCCTAGACACACTAAAAATACCACATAAAAGACAATTTGATGATTATATATTTATAATAGGATGAAATGTATATATTTGGATTGGGTTGTCATTTGCCCCACTGCATATTTACTGAATCAGACGGTGTATCCATGATTTCCAGCTATGACGGTTCGTAAACATTACAAATGATTAATGGGATAGCCATTTGAGTGAGCACAAAGTAATTTCTCTCTATTAGAGTAAATATGTCACACCCCGTCAATTAAAAATCCATTTAACACCAACCCAGAAATAACAAGCGCTTTGGAATGAGGCACCAGAAACCCTATTTGCAACTAAAATTATCTGTATATCGTATAAGAAGTTGACTTTGCATTGCAAATAAATTTATTCTTCACTATAAATTTGCCTACAGCAAGAATTTTAAAAGACAAATTTTCCTTTTATTGTAACATTTCTATATTGGATTCTTAGTACATCAGCGCTAGATAACTATAAGCATTAGTTCATTGTCATGGTTTCATAATTATTTCCATCTTATTTGCATTTTGGAGTACCAGCAGCAATGTGATGATAGATGTTACCTCTACATTAAAAAAAGCAAAAGAAAAACAAACCATAACAAGATAAAACCATCCATATTCCCTCAGATGATGATGATATCACAAACACAAATGAAATACACTATCTCTGATATTCCTTCTTACTTGGCTAACAATTAATGCATTAACACCACAGAATGTAAGCATGTTTAATTGATTACATGTCGTTCTAAGAATATTAACTTTAACTGGAATTGTAAGTAACAGGCACTGATGTGAAGACTTGCATGCTGGTAATGCTCATTCACTTTATAAAGGATGCCAAACTGAGGCATTGTGCAATGACCTAATATGTTCAGAAGCAATTTTTGCCTTCATTTCAGCTGTGAACAATTTTGCCTGAGGAATTATGAGAAGAAAATGATAGGCATTTGCTTTACTTTTAATTTATGTTAATTTATTTCCTAAACACATAAAGCATTTACAGAACAGAATTACACAGTTGCTTGGGTCACACAATACCTATAACTGTCACATTATTGTTCCCATGTTTTCTTTCTATTCCTTTCGCAGCCTACTTTTAAATGTCCAGTGAAAGCAAGCTTCTGTCATTTCTCTTGGAAAATCACTCCAAGACCCTAATATATCTCAAGGTTACAACACGTCTCATTTCCACTAATTAAAACAGGAATAATTCCTTTAGGTATTTCCACAGACGAGGGATGTCCCAGCCTTGCGAGTTAGTTCAGCTATTCAACAAGTGTCGTTTTTGTGTGAAGCTGCAACTACGGTGCAAAGCAAGAGATTCTGAACCAAATTTGAAACAAGATAAAAATAGCTTTTAAAAAGTGGACAGACCTATGCAACACGTATCTGAATGAAAATCACTGAGATCATAAAATCTTTAATCTTCTGTCAATCATTTCTGTAGGTGAAATGAAATCAGAGCTAAATACAAATGGTGTAACCATGACACTGCTAAGATCAGAGCATATACCACACCATTCATTATCCAAAAATCTAGGGAGGACCCATTCCACTGCCTTTAGGTCAGAATGCCTTACTTTTAGGAGGAGTCTTACTGGTTCATGTTTTGGAAGAAAGCAAGAAGATGCATAGTGAAAAGCAGCAGTGTATATGGACATGTTTCACAGGAATGCAGAGAGAAACTGCATTAAAAAAAAAAAAAAAAAGCAGGATCAATGGGCAGAATGAAGTAAAATCACCTGTCTGATCTGTCTCATGACCCACATGACTAAAGACTGTTTATTCTGTGTCACTGAACCAAATGGCACAGCCTCTACCTCTCCAAAGGCACTGATCTTTGACTAAAAGGATAATAACTTCAATTTATCTTTGCAGAAGAAACAGTAATTCATTGTGTTTGAAAGAACATTCCCCCCATTCTAGCAGGTTTTTCAGCACGAGGCAATGATGAGACTCTAGGAAATTGCACCAAAAATCCTGTTCAGATTAGATAATGCCATATTGAATGCTGAGCCTTCTCGCTAGGCTTCACTGCATATCAGTTCCTGAAAAGGCCATTTGCGTACAATCCTGTAAAGGGCCTGTGGAATGGGCAACTCTCGAGGGAAGAACAGCCTTTTGAAATCAGCAACTAAATCTGAATTTAGCTCTAAGGATTTAAGAACTTTATTTCATCTAGATTAGAGTCCTGTTCTTTGGTGTCAGAAGGTATTTGTGACTGTTAAAAGCAAGAATGTAAAATAAGGGCCTGGATTACCCACAGCTTTATCCTGGTAGGCAGAGGGTAGTCAGACATATGCCTTCTTCTTTCTCACAGATGCTGTGATATTTCTGGATTAGCAGGAGGGGACCTACTGGACCCTAACAGTGAAAGAATTGGCTTGAGGCCCTCAGACACAATGGGGACTTTATTCTTCACAATAGAGAGTGATTTCCTCTCCCTTGTTCAGTTTATGTTTCTGTTTAACTGGGATTATATGCAACTATTCCAGCGTTAGTATTTTATATTGTAATTGTTTTCTGTTATTAATCCCTCTTAGTTTGGAAAGCTATACAAGCATTTTACAAGACAATATGTCTTGTTGTGTATGATTTCTGTACAGTATAAGCTGGAAACACACTTCAGTAACAGCAGAATTTTAAGTCTGCTTTGTCTATTTTTTTTTTCCCCAAAGAAGACAAAGAATTGACTGAAAGGGTAGATGTTAAAAACAAACAGGTCATTGACAGAAACTGT
Source organism: Struthio camelus (assembly GCF_040807025.1). Taxonomy (NCBI): domain Eukaryota; kingdom Metazoa; phylum Chordata; class Aves; order Struthioniformes; family Struthionidae; genus Struthio; species Struthio camelus. The sequence goes on along the minus strand of NC_090942.1, from coordinate 144,711,879 downwards.
GACAATCTTGAAAGTGAGCAGAAACTCATTTTATATCCTGTTTTTTTTTTTTTTTTCTCAAAAAGACATTATTTGGACTATGAAATTGTTCAAATATTATCATCCACCAAAAAAAAAAAAAAAAAAAGCCCTAAACATATTTTTTTTTTTTTTTAATATAACTGAATTTAGGTACTTTGCTTTTAAAAATAGCTCATAAAACAGAAATAAAAATTTGTGTTACTCTACTAATTATATAAATTACAAATGAATTAAACAACACATAAAGATTTAAAGGAAGAACAAAAATATTAACATGTGAACAACAACAGATATTAGAATTTCTTTAAACTACCCACATAAATACTGTATTGATTTCCTAAGTAACTGCTTAAATTTACAAAAGGAGTGAAGAAATAACAGATCAACTACTATTTAGAGATTACCTGATACATACCAGATATACATCTACTCAAACTTCATATAATCTAAGGTGGTCTAATCTGTGGAAATTTAGACTTATTTAGGAAAAAAAAAAAGTCACTATTATCACCTACTAATAATTCAACAAAAATGACATATCCTGTACACTATGTTATTACTTTTCTGTACTGACCCTTATTCTTCATATTAGTAATGAAGCCACTAAATAGCTTACTTTCTTATTCTTTACATCAAAAGACTGTCAATATGGGCCCCATCTCTCTTCTTCCTATCTTTGCCTTTCTTTCCTCCTTCCCCAAAGGAAAAAACAAAACAAAATAAAACAATTTCCATCAACAGAATTTTTATCATTCAAGTTTTAACATGATGATTTTGATAAAATATTTTTTTCCAAGTTAAACAGATCCTGCAATTCAACAGCAATGATGTGGAGAAGGCTGTGCATGCTCAGTTCCATACTAAGCAAACATCTGCCAAACACGAAATAGCAGCACAGTGTGTAAGCTATAGAAAACATTTAATGTCCTTCTTCATCAGCTTTGCTCAAGTTTTTCATTTCTTTATTGCTTAGTCTACTAGAAAAAGAGCCAAAGATGCAGTTATTTTTCCTTCACCCTATTGTTCAGAGAAGAAATACTGTTGATCCCTTTGCTGTTGCCTAGGACTTTTTGTCTTCATGGTAGCTCATAGTTAAATATATCACTAACCTTAGACAATATTCTGAGATTCCCCTAGTGTATGGAAGAAATCAAGACCTACCTTTAATAACTATCATGGCCTACCACCTGTTGTTGCCGCTTCAATTATATTTAGCGTGATTGAAATGAGAACCCACAGAGCATTTTCAGTGAGCAACCCTCTGCAGATGCGAAATACTTCATTTCTATCCCTAACAGATATACAGCTGTTGAAAAGCTACTCACTTGTGTAAGATGCACCCTCTTCACATATACTGAAGTAAGTAAAGTACATACGCTTACTATTGCTCATGCAAATAAAGGAAATCTATTTTTTTCATTTCCATTTTGCAGAGCAGGGATTAAACAGAAAAATGAAAGATTTGTTCATGTTGCTTAAATAAGTTTTTTTATCTTGCCTTGATATTAATACAGTTTTTAAGGTTATCACGAAAGAAAGCCAAATTAAAGGGCTTTTCTGTTTGCTTTTTGTTATGTGTTTTCTACAGTTATGATAAGAGTTAGCAATCTCCTTCAGCATCCACAGATTCAAATGATAAAGGCCAGGGATTAAGCACAGCCGATTAACAGTCTGTGTCCTCTTCAATCTAGCATTTCCACTGTAGATAAACCCATATTCAGACTGAAGTTATAATAAACAGACTGTCCTCAATATCATTTCCCTAGATGACCTCCTCAAAACTGTCATTCAAGTATTCTTGCGGAAAATTACAGTAAAAGGAAAATCAGACATTACAACACATATCCACATAAATATGATATTGTTTATTCAGAAGATGAAGCCAATATTTAGAAAGCAATTTGGATAAAATGATAATTTTACTATAAACATTTTATTTGTTTCAGTTCTGAGTAATTTCTTATGATTATAGATTTGACATAGTAAATAAAAGCAATTTGCTAAACGTTACCTTTCTTTAATGCTTATACTAATGATTATCTTTAAAATTACTACCTTATTATTTATACTTATTATGACAAAATAAATACATAGCATTGGCTTATAATGTTAGTAATTCTTTTGCCTCCAAAGACAAAGGCAAACACATATAAAAATTCTCCACCTACTGTAGATTCTCTGAAATAGAAATGTTACTCTAAGGGATGTGGTAGTACAAGCCATTCACTGAGTGAACAACAACAACAAAAAAAAAAACAGGGAGACACCCTTGCAGGAATATTCTGTTAGGTATCTGTTTTGATTTATATCATAAATAATATTTTCACCTAAAAAAGAAAAAATTCCTAACAATAGAGAGAGTAGAGTAGGCTTGTAGGAACATTTTAACATGCAAAATTCTGAAAGGCTTTTTTGGCCTCTACTATCAAAAATTTGAATCTAGAATCTCACAGGTTAAAAATAAAACAAAAAAAAAATTGAGGCTATGTTTAAACTAGACAGAAAATGTGTAGTAACAGGCCATTCTAATTTCTTTACTTAGATGTTTCAACTATTTTAAGGAACTATAGAATTTTGTGTCATTTGATTTCAGTGCCCTTCTTTAAATTGAAGCAGTAACATTTCAAACTGTGTTATTGCCAATAAGTAATCTTATCTAACCAGTTAATGGGCCTGGATTCTATTCTTATTTCCATTAGTTTATACTGGCAGAATTCCAGTGAAGTAAATCTGAAATCAGATGAATGTGTGTGTGCATATATTCTTCAAATCTTCATTCAAAGCACATGGCCAAAATTTTGTTCCTTTTGACTAAACTACACAAGTGATAAGAGATAGGTCATACTATACAGAGCCAAATAGGAAAAAAAAAAAAAAAAAAAGAGAGAGAGAGCTGCATTTTGATTAGATGTTCCCTACCTAGACCTGGTTTGAAGTAAGCACTACATGTGATCACAGTTGATTCATTAGAGTTATTCAGAAATTCTTTTCACTGGAGGTTAAAAAAAAAAAAGACAACATAAAATGATTCAGATTAAGTCTCATAGTCAGAGCATTAATTAGGTTTGGATGCTTCCATCCACCTTTTCATACAGACACAAAACAGTTTCAGAGCCCTTTTAAAGAAATCTGTACTTGAGAAAGAATTGAAAATGTGATTTTAACTCAAAGTCACTCACTTTGAGACCCTGCTTCAAAAACTAATTTTATGATCTGTCTCCATAACAACGTAGCTTATTTCTGCCAGCTAAGACCCATATAATGAAGCATAATGTGTTTAATCAGATTGTATGGACTACAATTTAAGGCAATTTATGTTTAGTTCGATTTGGAGACGCACTAATTTAGATGATGTGATTTGTAGGTCAGTCTCTTTAATCATGTTTATGAGCAAAAGGTTGCATATTTTCTCACCAAAGAAATATACTGAGTTATATTTAACTAGTGATAAAATACATAGTACACAATTAAAACTTCCTGTATTGCATACCTTTATTTTTAAATTTCTCATTCTCTATCACAGCCTGCTAAGAATGCCTGTCCTATAGCACAGGATCAATCTTGCCTTCAATCATTTCAGTCTTGCCTTGTCATCACTGACACCAAATTGCATTTGTCCCTATTCAGCTATATACTCTTGTATACGTGGGCTTATTTTTTGAAGGCTATATATATAAAAGAAAATGTACTCCTTTTGCATGCTAATTTGCATTAAAAAAAAAAAAAAGCTTTCTTATACCACACTAAAACTGACATATAAAAACTGGGAGGAGGAGAAAGATACATGTTTTACAGAGTTAAGTAGACACAAAAGTCTACAAGATGTACAATCAAACCTAACAGACCTTTTTGTTTATAAGTTAAAAGGAAATACCATTAGCTATTACATGCAAGACAAGCAATTTTGTAGGCTGTTAGTCATTGGGCACACGGCATTTTATTATCATATATTTGATATTAAATAATATTTTTTCTATATATTTATATATATATTTCTCCATTTCTGATTTCCTGTCCTCCTTAATGGAACAAACTTCCTGTTACTGGACAGAAGATATTTATGAATTTGTTTAAAATGGCATTGGTTAGCAGAGTTGGGATTCTTCCAGTGCGAACAAATAAGATCTAAAGTCAAAATGTTTTCTTAGGACAAACTTGCCCTAATGACTAATTAAAAGCTGCAAGATCAAACCCTAAATGTAAATAACTGTGGGGGAAAATTATCCAAGTTAATATCTTAGGAGTGACATGCCGGGCAGTAAGACTGGAAGAGGGAAAGAACTGAGTGGAAAGATTTACTCCTTCATGTATGTGCACATACACACACACACATGCACACACACACGCACATACACATACAGAGCTTTTCCTTCAAAATACTTTTCTTTTAAGCAGGTTGGTAGTAATTATGTTTCCAGAGCTCCCCATATTCCCAGATCTTACCCTTTTATTTTTAGCTTTCAGGTTTTTGCTTTGGCTGATGAGAACAGGAAAAGAAAGTGGCATGTTTATTGCTGTCAAATGGCTTGGAAATTCTGAGTAAAGAAGCCAGTCAAGGCAAAAGGATTATAATAATAATCAAAGAACAAAAATTTGCATATTTAGGGTATGGTTACTGAGAAATAACAATGCCATGGTTATGCAAATGAAGCCCTCTGCTAAAATGAAGGGATTTGCATATCTAGGAAAAATCTGTCATGTTATGCATCAGTAACTACATTCTAAGTGGCTGAAACAACTGGCTTTTAGCAGAATATTAAATATAATTGTCACTAGGATTTCTTATTTCCCTGTGATAGAGAATGAACTTTAATCATTTGGTGCCTGATGAAAACAGGTCTTGTTTTCAGTGGGAAGCAATATCACTCAGAACCTCAAAAGATACATTTAATATGATATAAAACTAGAATCTTTAAGATTAAAGATGATCATGAAAACATTCAAAAAGAACTGCATGTTACCAATTGTACTCGTCCTTGTTGTCTATAGAAAGTAGTCCTCTTGAGAGAAGATTGCAGAAAATAAATGCAAGTTTAAGTCCAGTTGTTTATTTAACAACTCTGCATAATATAATCATGTTCACTTCACTTTACATTTAGTAAACGAAGGATAAAAAGTTGAACTAAAACACTTTATTAGTAAAAAATGCAGACTGAACTTCTGTAACAATTTTATTTTATCTATTAAAATCAAACCACTTAAAGGTTGGTTCAAAGGTATTAAAATTAAATTAAAAAGAAATAAAATGTAGATAAACTCTCCTTTAAAATGAGTTATGTTGCAGTATTTGTGCCATTCATACAAAGGAAAATAAAATGTTACTTCTGCTTAATGTTTAGTTCCTCCTTCCTCTTTTGCAAGTGATGCTCCACCATAGCTCAAATATAAACTTAAGGCTGGCTTACACACCCTGGCCACTACCTGCAAATAAAATTTAAGTCCAGTGATTCACAGATATGTGAAAGAGAATCCATCCAAGCATGTTCGATCTGTATAGTATTACTTATAATGAGTGTAAAGAGATAAAACACACAGATAAAACACAGAGGAAACTGATCAAGCTGCTACAGAAACCAGCCTACCCACCCTTTGCAGAACTGGTGAGTGACCTGGAGAGGGGCTGTTAGTGTACTTACCATCCTCTGTGGGCACGTAGATATTCAGATACAGGCAGTCTTCATTTTGATCTTGAACATATGTCACCACAGTATCCAAATTGGCTGTAAACCAGACCGGCAGCATGTCGTTGAGCAGTGACCTCTCATCCAGGTACTGAGGGCAGACGGCTGCAAACTGTGTGGCATTACGGACACCCGTCCAAGAAGATGGTGGCTCCGGGGGCTGAAATCTCCTTTCTCCAGTTGGAGGGGAGGCATAAGGAACACCCAGATATTGCTCCACTGGACCAAGGATCTCATTGGGCAAAGGTGTTCTTAAACCACGTATTTTGCCATAATTCGTGGTAACAACTGGGTATTGTGCTTGGCCATCGATGAGAGTAAATCTTATAGCCAGTGCAGTTATCCACAGGAGGAAGTTAGAATTCAACATGACACAGACTGGAGTGAAGATCAAAGGCAGCCATAGAAGTCCCATTGGTTTCGACATTATTTAAACCAACATCAGCAGGGCTCTCTTTCCCACAGCCAGGAGAAAATTAATCAGTTAAGGAAAAAAAGTCAAAAGGAGATGAAGCAAGGGAAAATGTAACTTAGTTCAGGTAGTGAAAAACCAAAAGGTGATGATGAGTGGCAGGTGTCTCAGTTGACTGACTGTAGACAAATTCCAATGCCAGAAGAAACAAGGAGGTGTTTGCCCCTGAGGCCCATCCCAGACTTCAGTGCTGGCTTAATCCTGACAACACACAACACTTCCCAACAAGTAGAGAGGGAAGAGATCCACAATTACTCCACTTCCCTGGCAAAATGGCTCCTTCCAGTGAATTGCAGCCCACTAGTCAGCCTGTGGCCAAGAGAAGAGAGACAACTAAAATCAACAGACACATTCATACTGGCATAAATCTAAATATATATATATTTTAATCTATACATTAATTGCACTCCAAGGACCACAAATGTTTTATGAATTTTAGCCACCATGGTTAGTTAAGATTTTCTCAAGGCAAATAAGTTAGGAAAGCTGAAAACTAAAGCCATAAACTTGTCCCGTCTTATACCACAAATCAAACATTCTGGCCCCCATATGCTTTCAAAGCAAATCCCAGTCCCAGCATTATGGCTTTCAGGAAGGGCGCCTCACATGTATGGGCTAGCTCCAGGCTATTTTCTGCCCTAAGCAAGTAGCATCTCTGTCTTAAGCATATTTGCACTCACACAGCAGTCATTCAATATTTTGCTGCACTGGATAATCTACTACATTAGTTCAAAGTGTGAGAATAGAATTGGTCAAAATCAGGTACAAAGTTACTGGTTTTCATGTCTATTTTACTTGTCCTATATCTGAGAAAAAGGAACAATGGAAACTGAGAAAGAAAATCTGTGATACAATCTCTGAGAAATCAGATCCTGACCTACATATTGTAACAATGTTGCATTACCTTCTTGTATGCTCTTAATTTTCATTTTTTGACAGAAGGTAATTTAAACTATAATTCTGTTAATCTTTAATGGCATATAAGTAACTCATATACATATGTTAACCGTTATAAATAGTATATATAACAATACAACACTTGTTAATGTTGCATTCTTTTGCTTGCTCAAATAAACTGAGGATTTCTTTTTTACCCATTTTTCCACTTAAAATCACAGATAACAATTATACAGCTAAAAAATTCTTGCTATAAAAAACTAATACTGACCCTTTACCTTTGATAGGATGATCACATAATTTATATATAAAACACATATATGCCGACTACTAGGTTCTATTTTCAGTCAGGACTCTGTCTTATGAAGTTATATAATCAGGTTTCAAGAGTAGAAAAAAGAAGGTAAGTAGCTATTGACAGTGATTTCAATTCAAAAAAAAAAAAAAAAGGAGAGAGCTATGTTGATTGTTTTATGCAAAGAAAGACATTCAAAATAAAAATACTTCACTCTTTCAATACCTCCGGAATTCTTCTAATGATTTTGTTTCAGTACTTGCACTACGAACTTTGTGAAATATCTGAACACAAGAGACCAGATAAATTCCAGACACACATCATCTAGAGATTTACGGATTTCTCAGTCAAAATTCTTGTTAGCTCTTCTACTGGTGGACAATAGGCCTCAGTGCTTGCCCCACAGGACTTGTCACCTAGGCATGGTATCTGAAGAGAGAACCAGTAACAGCCCTAAGGGCCAGGGCTCTGAAGGCACTGAAAAGCCTTACCTGCCCTGACCAGGCTCATGCAGGGCCTTCACCCACACCCCTGGCCGTGGGCCCAGAGGGTCCCCAGGGCCCTCAGTTGCTGCTCGAGCTGTGCTGTGGGGAGCTTCATGCCCAGGCCCATGCCCAGCCCCTGACTCCACTGCCCTGACATGCTCATGGGGCTTCTGGATTGACCTCAGACCTGACTCCTCACCTTGCCCAGTTGGACAATGGCCGAGAGGGGGAAAGATCCCACTCCTAGCCCTGTCCTGGCCCTGATTGGGTGAGGTGGGACAGCGCTTGTCAGAAAGGGCACTGCCCTGTGCAGTGGGTCCTGGCTCGTCCTCCCCAGCAGGGCAGTCCTGCTCCTGCTGATACCTGACACTAGCTGTGGCCAGCTGCTACCTGTTACTAGAAACTCCTCCTCAAGTACTGTCTTGCTTTTCGATTTCTGCTGCTGTCCGTAAGGACAGAAAGCAGCAGTGGGCAACTGAGTTTGGGTACTGTTTCCTCATTCTCTCTCCATCCTGACTTTGGAACGCTTTTCTGGCCATGCCGCACAAAGTGGCCAAACGAAGCTTTATTCTGTGCTCAGGGAGCAGCAACAGGTCCTACTCCCCCGAGACCCATACTGCAGGAGGCTGTAAGACCACTATAAGAAAAAGAAATGTAGAATAAACTAATGAGAAAATTGCCAAGGTGGAAGGAAAGACAAGTGATCCAGATGATATGGACAGAGAGAAGATTAGGCAGGGAAAACAATCAACAAATAGGAAAAAAAAAAGGAGGAAATTAAAAAAAAAAAGAAGATAAGAATGACAAATAAACAAGAATTAAAGCATTACCAGCATGGAAAGAAGTAAAAATGACAACATGAAGGGAAGCGGAAGTCTTCGGTTAATATATATACTAAAGATAACATACAGCTGTAGAAGATTTGACTTAATAAACAAAGTTCATCCGTATTAATTCAAGGGTGTTTGTGGAGTGTCTGTTGTTGTATGGCATTATTTCAAACAGGGGGTGAAAGCAGGACAGGAAAGGTGAAATTTTTCACGATTCATTATTGTCCTGGGATTAAATTCACTATCTGATCTCTTATCTAGGGAATCATATCACGAAAAGTTGGTTCTGTGGGTACAAAATCCACTAATACAGCATATTTTATTTTTCCGTGTACCTTAACAGCAGCACACATGAAGCTTGCGTTTCTCATTCATGTAAATATAGACACATAGATTTTATTAAAGTCCTCTTGTACACATAAAGAAACACACTTTTGGCTAGTACACTAAATATAGCTATCTATCTTAGCCCCACAGTCTGACCTGTGATAGACCTGCAGCCTTTGACAGCCAGCACTAAAGTGTAAATGAACAGCAGCAATAAGTGCATTAACAGAGGCAAGGTATATACCATAAAAAAAGCAATTCTAAGATTATAAATATATGAATTAAGACCTTTATTTATTGTAATATGTTCTAGTTATTAACCATTGTTGTCGTTGTTATCCAATTAAGTGGCAGAAGAAGCAATCAAGGTTTTTAACAATTTCTTATTACACAGTTATATTCAAAAAGTTAAGTAATAAAGCACATATCGATATTTTGTTATACGTCTAAGGAAGAAGTGGTCTCTCATAGATTGTATTAGCCAGAAAATATCCCACAACTTTCCGTTTGTTGAACTATTACTAGATAAATTACTGTTTTAATCAAGTTAGTTTCACACATGGAACATATACACACTTATACACACAGAAAGATACATAGAACAGTTTTCAGTAAGAGTATCAAAAGATCAAGAAATAGATTATATATAGATAACTTGCTATCTATAAATTCATGAAACAGCAGATGTACATCTTTAAAAAGAATGGAAATAAAGAATACATAGACTAAATAGAGAATCACAAATTGCAATTAGAGATTAATCTTCAATATGAAACAGCATGTATATTACAAATGTTTTAGACAGATACTAAAACAATTTTTTTTGTTGGATGCACATCTATATGCATCCAGTCAACTATTTTATATACCTTTACATACTGAGTCTAGAAGAAAAAAGGTACTTGTCTTGTTGCTATTATTTATTATCAATCAGCAGGAGTTGCCTCTACCAACCTAGGTGCTATTTGAAATAATGAACAGTGGAACGCAGCAAAAGCACATTTCCCTTTACCACATTTTGACCACAAGGTAACTGTTTACAAATGCATAATCTTTTCTGCCTTGTTAATTGCCATGTGAAAGAAAACTGCAGGCTATTTCTAGACCCACCTCTGGACTGGAAAAAAGTGTGACTGAGTGACTGAGTAACAGAAAGTTAGGCATGTTGGACACATGTTTTGGATGAATTGATGAGTTGCCGTATGAGATAGTTCTGCTCTCCACTGACTTCAGGGAGAATTTCCCAATGTCTAGGTTAGGTAAGACAGCCTTTAGAGAGTGAAATTAAGGAAAGTAAATCCTACTTTTTCTCTTTTTCTTCTTTTTTTTTTTTTTTTTACTTCTTGAAATGTTAGAAAAAATGTGCACAAATGGGCTTGTAAATACAATAACTAGCTGGAAGCATCACTCACTGAAACAACCAAAAATATGTTCAATTTAAAATGACAGCTTTTAGCAACTTAACACATGAAAAGAAGTCAAAGAAGGCCTGAAATCATACACTTTCATACATGCATTTTTTTTGTTGGTACAGTAGTGTAATTTGAGGCTAACGAAACATTTATGGCCTTTGAAGTAAATGTAGATTGAAGTTAACACTGATGTGCATCTACTAAAAACATCATTTATACTTGATTATGAATGTAAGCCCCAAGCCACAGTTTGAGATGCTTGAACAGTGTATGAATCAGGCCTTCAGGGCAAACCTGATGTTTACTAGGATCTACAGTTAGCACTTACTGATTTTTCCACCTTGAGCAGCTAAGTTTGTCGGTAGCTCTACACTAATATTGTACCTGCTGGGGAAATCTGAGACAAAGCTTACAATGTCTTCTTTGCTGCACGGTCTGATAGCACACTCTAAAGTGATTTCAAGTTTTTGTGACCTACTTGCGGGGATCATGGACAGTGACAAGGAAATCAAATACAAATATAAATGATATGAACCCAGGAGAGAGAAGACTACACAGATCTCCTGGGATTTCGCTGGTTTTATCTAAACTGACTAGTACACTACTGCACATCTCAACTTTCAGTCTCTTATCATCTCTCTGTCTCTCCCTTCTGTCCAAATCCCCTGGGGCAAGTTTTTTGATGGTCTCATCCCAATACAGGGTCAGGGGATGGGCAGGATATATTCCCACGTTCTGCTGCTTAGATATATGCTCTGAGAGCACACAGTTGTCTTAATTAGCTGAACCTTAATCACTAGAACAAAAATTGTAAATAATATAAACATTATAATTTCAGATTCTCCCTATAGTGATATTTTGTTTAATATTTAGTGCACTTTACAGAATATTGGGATGTCACAAATATTTCATTTACCAAAAACATGAAATGTGGTTTTTCTTCTTTCCCTTCTCTCCCCTCCTTGAAAGATGTCAGCTGGGAGGTTCTAAAATAAGAGTTTTTTTCCTCTTTTAATAAAAGTAATGAAAAATCCTGTTTTAACTATAAACACCATTCTAGAATAAATGAATGCAGTGGCAGGAGATCATAAATAAGAATGAGCCAGGGATAGCAATTTGTGAATAAACTCTTAGTATTATTTTTAACAATGCATTTATAGAATTTGGAAATTTAATAAAGAATTAATGACACAGTCATTTTCTGTAAAAGCTCTTCCCATACCAGGTTTAAAACTCTGGCAGTAACAAATTCAGCATTGCAATCTGTGACCCACCAAAAAACCCCTACAACACAAGAAGGATCACAGTAGATCTGCAAGGAGGAGGTGCCCCTGAAGCTCAGGAATAACGTAGGGTGTGACTCGTTAACCACAGCTGTTGCACAGAAAACTGACTTTATCTCAACACAAAGGGAACCTGAAGGTGTCCTTTGTTTTAGACAAACCTCTGTGTCAGTTGAGTGGGCCAAATGACTACACCCCAGCTGAGTGGATCAACTGGTGTAAATGTTGCTCCCTGAGTTCATCAAGAGTGTGAATGTCTCCCTGAGTTAGCCAGACCAGCATGGGAGAAAGTGTATGTGCAGCTCAGCCCAATACAGAGCATAAAAATTGAACAATTAATGAAAGAATTTCAAAGAGAGCAGCAGGTTTGGGCTGGCTTCAACCCACGTATTTCTTCCTGGTGACTGGGAACATCCAGTGTCCTGATAGTGAGTATATAATACAGACTGTTAACGGGGATCACACTGGCATTGCGATTGAACTGTGTATTGCAATGGCTATATTTTGCTAAGTGTAACATACACTTGTATTGTGATTTTAGTTTAGTGCTGTATCACTCTGCTAAATCAAAAATCACATGTAACATCAAATATTATCAGATAAGTAAATTTTGATATTAAACATTATACCTTCCATGTGTGGAATATCTAAAAGAACCTGGTCAGAGAGTGTTGGACTCTGACATTACCTCGTAATCATTACTTTAATTATTCAAAACATTTGCTCAATAACATCAGAATAGTTGTTTCAAGTATCACCAAAAACGTATTATTGTTGTCTAACACCCCTTCACATGATATACAACTATGACTTTGTCAGGCTTTTTCCCAATTTCTAGGAATATTTTCTTCGTGCACTGAAATGAACTTAGCTTTATTTTTCCTCATGCTACATAAAGTTATTCAGAACAGTCAAACAAAACCACAGTGAAGAAAAACATAAAGGAACACCAGTCATGAGCTAATATGCAGTTTCTGGACTGGATTACTCCAAAATTGGTGGGAAGCTTAATAACTGAAATTAGCAAAAAATATATATTGTTAAATATTAAAACTTAGTCCATGGCAAAGTGTAGCTTCAAATTAGCATGCAGCAGAGTCTTATGAGGTAAATCATTTGTCACAATAAAAGCTATGTGTTTATCTTTGGGATTTTTGGAAGCAATTTCACAGTAAGACGAGATTCCAATAGTGTATTCATTATGCTAATTGCCCACACACAGGAGAAAAATTACAAATATTCACCTGTGACACGACAACATATTTAAAAAAAAAAAATCTAATTCATCATTATAAACTTCACTAGGGATGAGAGAGCACTGAAATCAACCAAACTCTGTCTACGGAGTATACGAACTGCATATCTGCATTGCTACTGCATTAACCTACTTATATATTGGTATGATTCCTGTAGTGTAGGTTACTGTGCAATCAGAGCAATTCAACAGGTAATATGGCCTAGAGGGATTTTTAGTGATTCAGAATACCGTTTTTTGGTCATGTTTCTTTTACTTAACTTTCTAATGTATCTCTCATTGCGAATACTCAGATGAGGATTTGAAGAGTAGAAATGAAAAGAAAGTCAAATATCAGCAATACAAAATTAAGAATTATGTTTTGTTTTTTCTTAAAGTGAAACCAAATGTAAACGATATAAACAACACCGTGGAACTTGAAGTTAGTCTCAAGCCATACTAGTTCTAGTATGGCTAGAATTAACTCAGGACAAAGGTAGGTCATTCTTTTTCTCAATATAGAAAGAAAAGGCACAAATCAATATAAATGTTATACAAACATTCAAATAATCAACTTTTTTCAGCTGACACACTGCATTTATCCTTTTCTGAGTATCCCCAGAAAGTCTCTCAGATAAGCTGTGAAAACGTTAGCAGATCCCTCAGGTAAGAAACTGCAATCACTGTTCACTTTTCAGAAAATTGATACACATTCATCTTGTATCATTGCTTCTTTCCTGCAGCTACCCTCTTATTCTGAATTTCTAAATCTCGTACGCTATCTAAAAGAATGATGGGATTATGAGAAAAGGCTGTGCAGTCTGGTCCCTAAATTGTTTTTGAAAACTGCAATGCTCTCAATAATAAAAACAATTTGAAAAGCAAGTGGAAGGAAATCAAAAGAGTGACTATCACTCCTTTCCAAGAAAAGCAAAAGAAATACATTTCTAAAACATTCTATAAAAAGTCAGGTGTTTGGATATAAAATATAAAAACTTTTGCTGAACAGCCTCAGATATGGTCTTCCATTACTTTTTTCTGTATTTAAAATCATAAAAAACATTATGTCCAGGAGGGCAGAAGACTAAGAGGAAATGCTCAGTTAGACTGTTGTGCTTATCTTTCTGACTTTTAAATTCTACCTTTGACTGCTATTGCACATAGGATGCATAGAAAAATTTCAGTGATCAGGTAGTTCTGATGATACTTTCTGCTTCTTGAGGTAAATTGATAAAGATTGCAAAGAAGTATGAGTTATCAGTATAAGGAGAAAAAGAAAAAACCTGCATAAACTGTTTAACTTCTTTAAAATTACTAATTATCTCAAACTTTCATTGTGTATTCCAGTCAGATCCAAATTTGACGACTCATGATATGAATCTGAGCTTCTCATGACCGAATGGGCACTGTAGCCTGAAGCCTTCAAAATGCCTGAAGCCAGAAAGCCAGAGAGGTCATGACACATTCTCACATAATACAGCAAAAATGAATTCTGATTGCAAGCCGTTGCTTGCAATCTATGCACTTTCTAAGCTTTTATTCTTTAGAAAGTCTCATGTTTAAAATATAACCATGAGTGATGATCACAACACACGTCGATTTGGTAATCTTTGTCTAAACATGGCTGCAAAGTCTAAGAAAATTCTACTCAAGCATATATTTTAGGAGAATGAACAAAAATAGCATCAGTACAGCCTAGCAGGATCCTTGACTTCATTGCCAGTTCTTCCTTCTGACATGACCGTGTAAAAGAAATGTAGCTTTATTTGGGTTTCCCTTTATTTCCCTGCTGCACCTTCCTTTTCAAAAATGCAAATGTTTTATTCAAAAATAAAACATTATGGTCTGAAAGAGAATGTTCTACACTGAGTTTCTGTAATGCAAATGCTCCTATAGAGAAAAAATTCTTGCTCCTGGAGTAAAAAATTCAACTATGAGTATAATAAATGAAATATATACAATAACCACTGGTTTACATATTTCTTTAGGTTTCTAGAATAATCTTTTTAATTTGACTCACCTTACACAAATACCAAAGATCACCACCCACTATGGCTCCAAGATAGAAAAAAATATGGAACAGGCTTAACTTCTCACCAGTGAGAAAGATCAAACCACTGAAAAGGAAAATTCTTAAGGGGTTCTATCAGTTTTGCCTAAATTTTCATTAGGAAACCCATCTCCTTCCTCTCTTCCTGTCTTCTCCATTAAGCCTATGCACTGCCTCCCAAAGGATGAGAGAAACTAAAATCCTAGTCTGCTCCAACTCGAAAGGAACTCATTGTTAGGCAATGTGATTGATCTCTTTAATGGGAGATTGGGCTCTTTAATGATTAGGATTTGATTTCTTCCTGTTGTCTTTCCAGTACAAGAAGAAAAAACACTACCCATGGTACAATAGCTAAAAACTGGGTAGGAAAAGAAAATTAAACCAGCCGGGCATGTAGCTTTCCACACCCCAACATATTATATAGCAGAATAACAGTTGCTGTTCTGCTATTATACACGTCCATAATACTGAATCAAGCAGAAGATAGAGGTTTAATGACATTTTCATTGCAGTACCTACTTCAGTGACCAGTGATGATACCTTCTTCATTTATATGACAATGGCACATTGACCCACATCCTGGAAATGGGTGAGCTGAATGACTACCCTTGAATACATGAAGTAGTTTAAACCCACACCTCTCATCTTTCATGTTACAAGCATTAGATCTCAAATTGAGCTTTTTCTCCATGAAGTTTGCTTTCTTTTTGACAGTGGATGACTTCATCAGCAGAAGGGAAGAATGTCCTATAAATTCTGGTTTTGTGCGGCTCTCTTCCTGCCTGACTTTAAGGGCTTTCTCCTGTAAATGCCAGCCTAAGCCCTTTATATTTAGGAGGAGAGACAGCTCTTCTTAGCAAGAGAACTCTCCATACAGTATTACAGAGGATGGAGGTCATCACGGTTACTAGCCAGATGAGAACAAGATGTTTTCTTCTCTTAGGAGATGAGAACAAGGCAACCATTCATATCCTGCTTTCCGGCTTCCTCTCTCCCCACCAAACACACAGCTTAAGAGCCTGCCTAGGAGACAGTCCATGTCATGTACTCTGTTTAATGTGCTGTGTATGCTGAATTCATATTGAAGTGCCAAACTCAACTTATCAGTGGATCTAGGCACTTAACTGGGATTTGTAGATTCTGTTCTGTAATGTGGACACCTAAGAGCTAGGCAGCATCACGCAGATTACTATCATACAAAAGTCCCCATACAGAACTAGATCTCAGTCTGTTTTTAAGCCACCACAGTAGCACTGGAGTTTAGGTCTAAGTAGTAAATTAAACAGATCTAGAGCATGGGCTCAAGCACAGGACTGCCACAACATTCATACTATGTAGTTGTGAGCAAACTCCCTTGCACAATGTCACCTAACAGTTTCTAAGCCAACGCGCTAGCATGATCAAGGAATCGGAGCAGAAGTTGCCCTCAACAGGCAGTACAAATAAGGCAATCCTTTCCTAGAGGTAAGAAAGATTTTAACTATAGGGATGCAAGTTGTTCTGTGCTACATGGCCCCGGGGCCAGAGAACAGGAGCTGGACATTTTTATTTACTACTAGACATAGCTTCATGGGCAGAACCAGACATTTTTCTCCCCCCTCCCTCAGAGCTTGAAGCCCAAGATTGCCCATACTTGCTTTTATTTAGTGTACAGGCTATCCCTTTTTTGCCTAGATATGGAAAATAATAACAAAATGAGAGGAATCCCTCCAGGAACCTCATGAAATCTAGCCATCATTTGACATCACAAATGTTGACAAATCCATAATACAAGAGTATATAAACTTTAAAAATAGCAGGACAAGTTTGTAAAAAGACAGTGAAAGCTAAGTAATATTAAAGAATTATCCAGAGTCTGACAATAAAATCTAGAAATCTGGGAAACAGACTTCTGGTGGCGGAAGTTTCATTCCCTTGGGACATTTGAAATTAAGTTACACAAAGTACCAAGAAGATGCACCACAAAGAAAAATTTGATACACACACAAGCCTGAACAAAATGTCCTAGTATCAATGATTTGGGGGAACACTACATTAACAAAACAAAAATAAAACTCATAAAATCTAAACAGATTTCTTAAAATGATTTGCTTGACAGCCCTTATCATTCTACTGCAAGCATAACAATTTTAAAATGATCATATGTTTAGCTAATTAAATTTTCTTGCATCAATGTCTTTTCAGAACTTATAACTTAGTATATCATATTTGCTTTGTAGTGTGTAGAACTGGTATCAAAACAGAAAAGGAAAGCCAACAATGAATCTGGGAATTGGTCATTTCTCCTCCTCCTGCTCACCCTACCACCACCATTAGTGGAACTTTCCAGTGTTACCTAGCACCATGAAAAGGTACTTCCTCTACTTTGGACCCCTCACAGCTCGTCACTAAAGCTAGTATTGTTCTCACTGATGTTAGTGTTGTTCTCACTAATGTTATCTGGCAAAGTTAAGTTACACGTTCTGTCTGAACCACAGGCTACACTTCACACAGATATTATTCCTACTGTAGCAGTGTCTGACATTAAAAACAAGATGAGCCAAATCACCATAAAAACATTCTAAAGCATATGTTTAAGGAGCCCAAGTCATTGGACATGTAACTCTTGGACGGCTGAAGTATGGCAAGATGATTTCTTCCCTCACCTATTATCAATATACACAGAAATATTCCTTAAACTATGATACAGAAATAAAGGAAAGTTGTCATTTTCCTGTGAATTTCATATGTGAACCAAGCCCCCAGGACTAAAATCAGAAAGAACATAGTCTAGTTTGAGTTTCTAAAAGTTTTTGTTGGTTGTCTGACTAGTTCTGCTGATGGTTCAAACATGATGTGGAGTCCACTGGTAGATCAAAGATGACGTGAAATGCATTGGTAAGAAGTAAGTATAGAGGATTTAGACAGAACTTCAGCCTTTTTCTCTCATAACCTTCAAATCTTTTTATCCTCTAATATTAACTTATTTTTCATAGCTTCTCTGTGTTATTTTGAAAACTCTACTGCATGATACCTTCCCTGAAGCAAAGTCATCTCTCACTGAAAAAGGTTATCAGTTTATTTCCACCAGCTACACCTAACATTAGTCTTTACTAACATAAAATTGATAGATTTGAGGGAATATTATGTTACAAACGTATGGTTATTTTGCTTCTCTTTCTCAAACAGAAAACATATCCCTCTTCTGATATGTTTCCCATAACTTTTTGAGGCAATAAGCACTATTTATGGATAACTTTCTAATGGAACCAGCGTGACATTGTTACATATCATCTTATTTAGAACCCTACCTGTTTTTTTAAAGAACACGAAAAACTACATGGGACTTTCATAACTGCAAACAGATACAGAAATTAATCCTATGATTTTTCAAAGATTTCTTTGACCATTTAATACATCATTATATACATAATACTACCTTCTTAAACTAAACATACTCTAGGTTTTTACATGATATAAGATTCTGATCACAGTTGAGAAAACAGAGCAGAAGAAGGTGAGCAAATACACTGGCACATTATATGAGAGGGAATAAATTTTAACAGTATGACTTTATGACAAAATATTATGTCCCACTATCTTTCTAAGGTCTTTCTAAGACCTTTCTTATTCTTGTTTTCTCCTGCTTCAAAATCTGCCCTCTTATCAAAATATCTCTACAAATTTTGTCTTTTGCACATGGTGTCTCAGTTTCATGTCTGATTCCCATATCTTTCTCACTGTGTGCATTCCACTAACTTGTTCTTTTCTCCAAATTACAACTCCTTCCTAGAGGTCTCTTTTTCTCCATGGTTATTTCTCTCCAGCTTCCTTTCTTCCCTTTTTATATATATGTAAGATATGTACAGAAACATATGCACCTATTTCTCACATTCTTCAATTCAGTCAACATAGAATAGATTTTATTTATTTTGTAAAGGGTTTCTGATTTTTTGTTTGGTTGGTTGGTTGGTTTTTTGCTTTTTAACATATTCATATGGGATGACACAGCAGAAACAATAGAATCAAAAACAATTTGTAGCTCTCAAGTTGACTAGGAAGAACTGATCTATTTTTATTTTGCTAGGTCAGCTGATTTAGGTCAGGATTGAAAAATTATACCTTGCCACATGGCAAGAGTTACAGCTTCCTGTGTGCTACCATTATATCATCTTAAGAAATCCTACTAATAAAACATAATATCAACCAAAAATATCTACCACAAACTAATGCAGTCAATTAATAGAACAGATGGAGGTCAGGGCAGACAATTAAATCCCTTTGACAGAGGAGAAGATTATTCTACTTCATATTGGAGATATGTCAGTAATTCCTGTCTGATCTGACTTACACTTTTATTCATCAAAATAATTCCTTCTATAATGCTTTATTTGGCAGGAGAGAGAGAGCTATCATCTAAAGGCATTGCTTGCTGTTCTCTATAATTATTTATTTTTAAGGTGGTGGGAAAGCGCACATATGTTTCGTCAGCAGTATTTTTACTGATTCTAGAACAAGAAAATCAAATATCCTCTTTGCTTTTGTTTAGACAGCTGCTACTCTTCTTGAAGTCTGCCCCCTCAAAGGGATGATATAACTATCACCTTGGCAAGTTGCTAACCACTTTCCTTTTGGAATGTAATATTCTGGTCCATATGCATTAGAGAGAAGATTCTCTCTAATGAATCATTCTTCATTCATCATTTCTCTGACTCCAATTTCTTGGCATACTGAAACCTGAAAACTATTTCAGCATATCTGTAACACTTATCTTTCCTAAATGCTGGCACCAAGATGGTTGTCTTTCTATATATCAGGTATATCAGGTCTATCTATATACCAGGCACTGGTAATGCTAAAAATTACAAGTGCTGTTCTAACATTCTGGCAATATTGATTATATAGTTCACATTTCCAAACACTTTGCTGATTACCTGCCTATGCATTAAACCCCTAAGTCATAAACAGCAATAGTTAAAAACTATGTAGTTATGAATTTAAATAAAATTCTTCATGAATTGACTTTAAAAAAATCCATATTAAATGAACCCAAATTTGTTTCTGACTACAATTCACTTGAAAAAACAAACAAACAAACATAATCCAATGTTACAGTCCAGAACATCATCATATCAAAGTCAAAAGGTGTGACAACTCTCTAATCACTTGTTTTCAAACCAATTTTTAACATATTGTGGTAATATCTAGAAGTTACTGAGCTCAGAATCCTGTTGTGCTAATACTGCATAATATTTTAACGCACTGAAGAGTCTGTACTCTAAAAGACGATGAAGTTGCCAAAACAGTGGGTTTTTTATTCATAAGTTATAAATTCATCCAAAACTCATATTGTGCGGTCACTTTACCTTCGTGGTGCATATAAATTGTTTGAACTAAAATATTATGTGTAGTCCACTGATAACATTACTCACTTTTCTGTTCTACTACAATGTGGAGATAACAATGACCATGACTCACATGAGGTTTAAGAAATTATTTTATACTGTTTCTTGTATTTATTTTAAGATTTCAGATTTTGGTATATTAATTGTGATAGCACTACTCATGACCAGACAGAATAAAACACCTCTGTTTTTGCACTGCTTAATATCTTGATTAGCAGTCATCATTATGCGCTGAGTTCCCAGACTAATACTGCATTATGACACAATGTGATTTCGACCAATTCCCAAATTAGGCAATTTCATCTCTTCAATTTCAATAAGCTCTTAAGCCTGGAGGTGCCAAAGTTCGTTTTGTTGGCTACCCATCAAAGAGTTACCTCTTCAAGCTGTTTTAAGATTGGACAAAGTTTTTTCTTGCTTTAATTCGTCAAATTTATTTGTTAAGTGTTCAGCAATTAAAATAACAAACTCCTTCCCCTTCAATCCCTTGTTTACAGCAGATAAGAAGCATTCTTGAATTAATATCTCTTTCCAGAAATTTCTAGCCAGGCCAACTTAAAACACTTTTCTTGTGTTTGTAATTCCATTACTAAGTTTGAGGTATCAGATGTGTTTTGCAAAATCACTTCTGCAATATGATGAATTTTAGTGCTACTGTTTCGCTACCTTGACAGATTTAGGGGGAGAGCTATTCTTTATTTTGCCAGGCGTTCTCTTTAAGCACAAATATATATATTTCCCTTGGTGATGAGGGAACATCCCACTGAATGACAGTCTTGCATAAAGGCTGTATATCAAGGTTCATAGATTATTCTCAAAATATTTATCGCTTCCATTTTATGACTCGTCTCACATATCCTCCTTCATGACATTCCATGAATAGCAGCACTCTGAAGATGTTGAGCAAATTATGGTGGCAAAATAAGGATGATGGTGCTAGAGGAGGGCAAAGAATCTCTGCCTTTTCTTGTGCTGTTATAGAAATATTTTTGCTAGAAACCCTGCCATTAGCATCTATCCTTGCAAAAAGTGATGCTGCAAAAAGTGGGATACATATTGTGGTTTCACATTGTGGTTAATTATTTTTCTTCTAAACATTGTAGAAAAGTCAGCAGAACAACTGCTTGCACTGCATACAGATCTACAAAGAACCTGAAATGATGCCTCAGTACTGTAGTATCTCAAAATGCCTAAAAGTAGATTCAGAATTCTGTGTTTTTCTCATAGCTGGATTCATCCAAACTTTGCCTTACATGAACCCCAGAGAATACTTCAGCATGTTAAAGTGTACACTTTGGTTCTCAAAGTATTTGAAATCCTTCTTAAAGCATTTATTTGCTGTAAGTACAATTTTCTGATGCTGTTTTCGCTCAGCAACCCACAATACATAGTCCACTTTGATTTTTATTTCAAATTCCAGTCTTTGTGGAACATTATACACATGGTGGCTGATGTAGTGTATGTAGCATATACGTACAGTATCTCCTTTAGTTTTCTGAATGGCAAAATGTGTGACAAAACATTTAAAACATTGGGCCAAGAAATTGAAGCATAGCAGAAATTCACCTCTACTTTGTCAAAATGCATTCATTTATTCCTACATCACATTTTATTTTCTTTTTTTCCCCCTTACAGTACTTAGCCCCTTCTCAGTGGCCAAAGAACACAACTGTCCTTCCCATGCATGCAAAAATAAAACTTTCCAAAGTCACTTCTCTTTAGTATAACACATTCATACCAAGTACCTCACTGGTTGCTCCTTTCTCTGATCTCTGGTGGCAGATGCTATTTCAGAGCAACCAGTCAGAAGCACTGGGACTGGTATCAGATATATATTTATATGTAGAACAAAATAAGTTGGAGTTTCTGAGTCTGAATAAGCCACAGTACACGAAAAAAAATGTGAAAAGTTTGTAAATATTTTCCTGGTTAGACCTTAAAATGCTTGAGAGCAACGTGACGTTATTATAGTTTGCACTATGTTAAATTCTCAATCAATGATACTGATGGCGTCCTTTATAAATCAAAATTCTGTATGTTCTTCACTCTTTTTTAACAATATATTTTGCATCCTATTTAATAGCCAACACATATATTTGCAAATTTTCTGCAACCAAATACAAGCCTGTTCTACAGTCCTGCTGTTCACCTACAATTTGTCAAAAGGTAATTTCTTCTTTGATAGATCTACTAGTGTAACTAAGCCAAATGAATCTGTTTTGCACCTGTTTTATGAGATATGTTCAGACTTTCACACTGGGCAACGACCAATCATTTTGCATATTATTGCTGTGATTATACTGCCCAAGCTCCAGTATCCATGCTGGAAATTCTCATACATTTACTTTCCTTGTCAAGATCATCTACTGAGAACTCTTGCTTTGAAAATTAATAGACTCAGAGCACAGCTTCTGTATTATCATCAGAGCTGTGTCCTCCAGCTGTGTGTTCTTTAACAAATCCTGCTTTTGAATCAGTTTATAATTTATGTTGAGAATAATAGATATGAATTTGTTGTACCTATATGTAGCACATTAGCTCACCTATTCTCACCTTTGCTTTTTGTTGTGATGGCTTCTAAGTTTAAGGAAAATACATTTTAGTTCTGCCATTTGATGAACCTTGTATTACACCATCACACCACTGCACTCGGTCAGATGCTTTTCACTAATATTTTCATAAAAATACTAAAATAAAAATGGTTTCAGTAGCCTTTACAATATTTACTTTACATTTCATTTGGCCTAATACAGTATATTTGTTGTAATTATCTTTCTTTAACCAGAACTGTAGTTACAATGCACATTGTCAGTCTCTAATAATCCATCCCCTACACTTTTCAACTGACTGATCATCATTATATAAGCCAAAAATATAAAGGTCTTATTTTTTTTTTCTTTTTCCTTTTTGCTAGCTTCAGTTAACGAAACAGGAAGGTAGCTACTGTTATTTAAAATCGATAGGAAGAAAAGTTGAACTGCTCTTAAATGAAGATGTCTAGATGTAACACTGCTTCTCAGATAAATTACTATAATCTTTAAAAGAAAATATATTGAAATGCTTGGGTCATATGTAATAAAAATATTTTTTCACATACAATTTGTGTTTTGCCATCACTGGAAAAAATATTTATAAGCATATCTTTGCTAATGAACAATAGTCGTCAAACTGACTTGTTTACTTACATGCCTGGAGTATCAGACAGTTTCTAAGGTAAAGACTCATTCAAACAAGCCAATCAATTATCAATCAAAGGACAAATTAAAAGATTTCAAATTTCATAAGGAAAGCTTGCATTTTCAAAGTAGAATAACACAGAAATATATAATTTGAGATAAATCTTTTAAAGAATGAATTATAGCTAAACTGAAGTTAGTTTATATTCCGTTTATGCTGTGATGTGATTTTAATCAGCAAGTACTACAAATCAGAGACATTTCTTCAAAAGTTTTCTTATATTTATAGGTTTGATAATTCATCCTTCATACCCTTGTCGAAAGTCTTATATTTGAGGGATTTTTTTTTTCTTGTCAATGAAGAAAATAACACATGTGATTCTCCAAAGTGAGCAAGACTAAAGTCCTTGGATCAGAATAAGATGAATTTTAGATGTATAGATAACTTAATTTTCCCAAAGAATGTTGGTAATGTGCACGCATTCAACTCACAAAACGCATTCCAGTGTAAAAGACAGGAAGGCCATTACGTGAGTTTGGGTAGCATTCAGATCAGCTTCAGAAAGGCAAAGCTGGTCATGGAGATAACTTTTGTTGCTACAAAGACTTCTTTATATTCTTTGAATTACTAATTATAAATAGAGAGCAATTGTTTTGCAATGTGTTTTTCCAAAAAAAAAAAAAAAGAAACTAATTGGAAACTACCTATGGTAATAGCTATTTTTTGGTAATAACACTCATTAAAAATAGGTGTATTTCATTTGCCTACTAATGTGTTATTTCCTGGAGTCCTTTCTATCCCTCTCTCAGGTTTAAATTTCAAGTCATACTTTGTTTATGTGAGTGCACATGTATGCATGCATGCGTAAAATACATCATTTTTGACAGGGAGGATGACAGATGGAAAAAGGCAGTTTTTAAAGCTCCATACAAAGCTTTGTGTACTTTATATACCAAAATATTACTAAACTAGGAATAGCAAAAATGAAAGAAAGAAAATTCAGATTATTGAAACTCTTCAACAGCATTTCACAATTGAGACAAAATCATACAGTAACAGTCAGATTGCTCATTATTCATGGAGAATTTTCAAGCGCTTGCATCTCGTTCTTGGTTTTGAACCAAACTCATGAGATAGCTCTACCGGTAAGAGTAGTCGCAGTGATATCACTTACATATTTTTAAAGCAAATCACAGTCTCATATCATAGAAGCAATCCAACTTTTAAACAATATTAACTCCAATGACTGCAAAATACATTATAATTAACTGAGTGATTTAGTACCTATTTTGTTCCACCATGGAGAACTAGAACAGAATTTGAATAGATATTTGGTAGCAGATTACTAATTTCTTATACCAACACAGATTGTAGAATTTTAAGGTAATAAATAGCAACTTTGAGAATCAAACTTCATCACTTATTTTCTAAAGTCATTTTGAAACATATGAAAAATTAAGTCGATGTTGCTAACTTTCTGCGAATAACAATGTAAGGTTTATATCCACATTCATGCTGTGTGCACACGTGTGTGAACCTCTGTCACTACCAACACAGCTGTAACCAGACGAAAAAGAACTGCACTAGTCCATCTGTGTTGAGAAAAAGTAGAGACTATAATGCCCGAAAACAGATAAAATCTTTTTTTTTTTCTTTAACCTAAGTAAAGTCATCTGCACAAAGATAATTCTGAACCTTTTTTTTCCAGGCAGTGGATAGTAATATTACCACATTTGTATTGTGTTCCCTTTTTTAAGCTTTTTCCCCGGGAAAGAACAATGGAAAGTAATGATGAAAGAGAGGTGTTTTTGGATAATGAAAACTTGCAGAAAGGGTATTTCAGATACTTTCTGCTTTTATATTAAAAGATCAATAGAAACATGTTGCTTTTACATACTTTATTCACAATTTCAATAGAAAATCAAAACAAAATTCTGTTTTAAAATATACAGCTGAACAATAGTTTGGGATTTGGGTCTAATTTGACATGCAATTAAAGCTAAATACATTTTATATTCACCGATACAAACAAACATATTTTCCTTCAGAATCACATAATAATTTTCTGTTCTAAGATAATTCCATACATAAGCACTTTGAATTCCTGCTGGCAAAAGCAGTTTTATTTAGGGGTTTTCTTTGTTTTTTTGTTTGTTTAGTTGCTTGGTTGGGGGGTTTTTAAGAAAGAAATTTACCATCATTTTCCTAATCACTCAACAGCTGTATCAATTTGTTTTCAGGGCAGTGATTAGCATAGTTGTGGTAGACTACCTGCATTTGGCAAAGAATGAAAATAATTCAGTATTTTTCATGCTACATTGTTTCCCCAAGTGATACAATACTAGGATTTTTAAAGATACTTAGCCAAATGAAGTGTCCAGTAAGCTTTTCAAAAACATCACAC
The DNA here is from genome assembly GCF_040807025.1 of Struthio camelus. Taxonomy (NCBI): domain Eukaryota; kingdom Metazoa; phylum Chordata; class Aves; order Struthioniformes; family Struthionidae; genus Struthio; species Struthio camelus. The sequence continues at coordinate 144,685,927 of NC_090942.1, read as the reverse complement.
AGACCGTTTTGCTCTCCTCCAGCCTTCTCTCCAACACTGGCATTCTCAAATTCATTCCTAACAATACGGAGCAGCTAGGCCTCCTCTTGTCAGCATTCATGTCACTTAGAAGACTTCTACCTCTTCAATCCTCTGCTTCCCCGAGATGCACTTCCATAGGGTGGAGGTTAAATCCAATAAATTCCATTACCCAGAATGGGATCCAGATAGTCTTCATGTGACTTACTATTTAACTCTAGAAGTGCCTAACCTCAGGGAATTTTGCCTGTTTTGCACTGTAATGTTCTCTGAGGCCCAAAATCACAAGAATTTGTGAACTTTTGGGTGCAACACTCAAAACCCCAGCGAGCATTTGAGGCATCTGAAAAGCTCACAGTTTGTATGTTTTCCATACAAACATAAAGATATGATTCCGTGCCTGCCCAGATGTCCAATATCTTGACTTGCTGCTTGCCTCACACATATGAATATTTTCAGATCCAAAACTAGGGATTACCTTCAGTTCCAGATAGCAGACACCTATCTTTGGTGTCTAAATGTAGTAGTCTATCTGTGAGCAAGGTGCCTAGCTAGTCAATAGGGATCTAGTCTGTTTAATTAAGTCTAGAAACAGTCAGAATATGAAAATGGAAATGCAGGTGCATGTTTCTGAGTATTCAACCCTTCTATGTAGGGCTAGCAGGTATGACATTGGACTTATGGGGGAGCCAGGCCCTTTGGAGCAGTGCTGGAAGAGTAACACACTAACTAATACAGGATTCCTAAAACTGTACTAGAAAACTGTGTTCAAAAATTCTCCTGACCTGCTGACTGATAAACACTGACACACATGGCTAGCTGACACATCAGTGAAATCAGCTAAAAACAGTCACCATGACAGCTTTATTCAAAAGGGTTCAGTTTTATATAATTTCTTAAATATGCACAAAAATATATATTTGTGCAATTTTCTAACAACTTTCTCCCAAAATTTCAAATCTGATGCTGAATTGTCTGTAACAAATAGTGGTTTATGTATATTTAAAATAATTATTCATGTGTGTACAAGGTAATTTACTTTAAGACTCTTGCATATTTTGAAGTGTGGCCCCTGGTTTCATACCCTACATCATAACCTGTATAAAAAGGATTACACAATATGGTTCCCCTATGATAGAGACTGAAGTTGATGGTCCCAGAGATCTCCTTCTATCAATTGTTTCAAAAAGAAACTTAGACTTCAGTGTGCAGAGGTCAAATTAAGCCGTGGGGTCTCCATAAGCACACAAAAACTTGCTCTTAAAGAGAATCTTTCAGATATATTATACCTTGTATATAAATACTGAGGAAACTAGCAACTGAATGGCTAATGGCAAGCTACAGGGATATTTACCAAAAGATATGGGAGATGCTCTTCCCTTCCCATACTGTTCAATTAGGCATAAAACAAACAAAAATGATCACAGTCTTATTGGTCAGTACAGTACAGTGTCAGGGTGGTAAACCATTTTCAAGTTTTACCATTACAGATAGTAATAAAACTTGTACTCCACCTCTTTGAATTGAACATAACCCAACTTCAAAAATCACTTTTAATTAGTCAAGTGAATTTGTCTATGAAATGTATAACATGATTATTTTCTATTTCTCTTTCACTTGCTTACTCATTATGTTACTCAGTGAAAGTTATTGAAATGTTGAGTATCAGCCACAACTAATCAACAAGACCAGATTATTAGTTCTGGGATATTCACTTGATTGATAACTTCATTACATGGTCTTACTTATCAATATGTTTCAGTTTGGAAAATACACCTGTTATCTTTTCAAAAGGCACCACTTCAAATTGTCTGACTTCTCCTAATTTTGAAACAGAAAGGAAAGGATCTGGAGAATGAAGAAAGACGGTGCACTATAGGCAATGTCTGCATAACCTCTGTGTCACAGTATAGCTCTTAAGAGCCTACTTAAATGATGGATTTCAGTCTCATGCTAAAACTAGCCTAATTTTTCCACAAAGAAAGAAGAAAATGCAGGGAATATTTTTCTTCCATCTAGGAGTGTCAAATACAGTGAAAATCAACCAGAAAACTAGAAAGAAGAGTTGAAGGCACTGTTTAACAAGCAGTTGAACTGCTCAGCTGAGCGTGTTTCCATTTACATTCACCAGTCATAAACCCTGGAGGCAAACAAGAGGCAAAGAGAAGATTCTGGTCAACAAAGTGGGATCCCAAGAGCTGAAAAGGAGACTGAGGAGAGCTCACAGCTGCAAGGATGAGGGTTATATTGTGCCTGGGTTTTCCTCAGAGAATTAAGAGCTGATCCCTTTCCTAAAACTCCCAGGACTGGAATTGGAATGATTCATTTCTTCTTTCTAATATGAAGGCTTTATTATTCCTACATATTTGTTATCATAAATGATATAAGACAGAAGGCTTGATCAGACTTTGAGAACATGACCAAGAATCTGACAGTATGTGGCTACATCAGAGAACCTACACAGCATCCCACAGACTACTACAGGGCTCCATCTGCACAGTCAGCTGTCAGGTCAGGATTTTAGAATGAAATCCTGTCATTTAAACTAGTATCTACTTGGGAAACAAGATAACATCTGAGGACAAAGCAAACAGTCGACTTTGTGCTTTTATATTTACTGTCTTGTGCATTGCCAGTAAATACTTGCTGCGTACTCTAAAAATAAGTTACACTTTTCAGTTTATGATGATGAAGTTTTTTCACATTTTTGGCTGAGAATGATAGCAAGAAAAAAAGTGACAAAGGCATGAGGAGTCTTTTCTGCATTTTTCTTAAAAATAAGCAGCAGACCATACAGCAACCTGTCAACAATCTGTCTAAGCTACCACACCTAATTAGTTTTTGAATCAACACAAATACTGATTCACACCATTCTTAGAGTTCTTCTGTGCATAAAAACAGATCACTGTGATCCACTAAAAATACTCGGCTGTGATCATCAAAGTTAGTTGGCCTTGGGTCCTACACTTTTCTGAAAGTCTTCAGATGCATTTCAGTTTGAGTCTAGACACACTTCTCCCAAGAATTCAAGCTTCTTCCAGGCAAAATGACAAATTCCCTAACATATACTAGCATAACTCTGTTGTGTGTTAGGTAAGTTACTTGGAGTTTGCAAATGGACATACATGCTTGTCACTACGGGTATTTCAGGAAATTAGCGAGCAGAAGAGAAGCTGACATAAATTAGGAGCAGATTTACAACTTTAATTTCTACTCTTCTGTTTTCTTTTATGTATATTCCAATTATCACTTCACATTAACAGGCAAATTTTCAAAAGGCACAACTGGTTTCTGATGTCCACTAACTTGGAGTGGGAGTCAAACAGCTGACATCAATAGGCTGTATCTCACTTTCCTGTTTTAATGTTGTTTGCTTCCCTTTCTTCGCCTGCTCCCTCTCTGACTTTCTTTCTGTGCATTATTAAGAATAAGCAAACAAAATTTTGAGAAAATAGTGAAAATTAAAATCACACTATTCCCTCAGAGTCCCCTCCAGCCTTCCTTCACAAACTGCTGTGCAGGTTTTTATTTCTTTTCCAGATTATCACAGAGTACTGTAATACGTCTTGAGTAGATACTTTCTCTCCTTTCTCGGAAAATGGCTATGGCTAATTCCAGTACAAAATGATACAAAACTACTATAAACTGCTAGTTTAAAATAAATTCAGGGATAATTCTGACTTTGATGGCAGTTTTGGATTCTTTATATCAACTACTTGCCTCTATCCTGAAGAAATTTCATATGTTTTTTGACGAGAGTATGTAACTGAATCCTATGGATGATATTCATGCATATGTATACTATTTGTTATAGTAATCAATAAGAGTTCAGCTTTGATCATGATCAACATGCATGCTAAACTATTAAACAGGCTCCTGTTCAGAAAATGCTCTTTATTCAATGTCATTTAAATTATAACAAATTGGAATAAACATAGTTCAGTGATGCAAAAATCACATGAGTTTTCAAAGCTGTTATTTTCTTTGTCTGATTTTTACACTTCACATAATGGTACCTTTGGATCTCATAACTAACCTGGCATAGTATGAATTATTGCTTATGCATAACTTCATTATCATATCAGATATATTACTATTCCTTCTTCTTGTATTTAGGACCCAATGATTATACTAAATTGAAATGTCATTGCACTGCAGCTAGTGCAATGATCACAGCAAAAGCCACATCTGCTTAGAAATTCATAGTGCATATAATGTGAGAAGGAGGACCTATGCATCACAGAAACTGTTTTCTGGTCATTTATATACGTCCTCCCTAATCTTATTTTGAAAACTGAAGATTTTTCAGCTCTATCTAATACACCGTGTCCTGGAAAACCCAAATGTTACTGATTAGCGAAGTTACAGTAGCCAGGTTTAATCCCATATCTTTTAACCAAAGACTAATTGGTCACAGTTAATATTACCAAAATTGAAAAATAATACTAAGTTCATGTTTATCAAGAATAAGCGCATAAACAGCACAAATGTTGGAATAGATTGCATCCCACGCCTTGTATGAAAGCACCCGAAACTACAAGCATTTTAGCTGCAAATACACAACGCAAAAACATACTTCAAATGAATTTGAGAACATTAGCAACAGAGAATCATTATTCATGTCTTTAATATACTTTTACAGAAAATGGAATTGTTCTGAATGTATTTTAGCACTTACCACTGTGTCGTATTTTTGTGAAGCCTTCAGAATCCTCCGAAAAGAAGCAGCATGATATCATTTCAGTTGCAGCAGCATTTTTTCCTGTTAGGAAGAAATACATAGTGCTGTTCAATTAAAGAAGAAAAATAAATAAACAAACACGGAAATAAATAGATGTCACCACAAGCATTTCCTTTTTTACATCTTTTCACCTTTCCATAAAAGATAAAAGTAGAAAATACTGTTGGCTAAAATTCATTCCTCTCTCCTATATTCCAAGTTTATGAGTCACAAATGATGAAGAAAAAGTATTTATGAATTCAGCTATATTTCTGATTTTTCAAGATTAAAAAAAAAAAAACTTCAGAATATTGATACCCAGAGGACAAATATATTGATCACAGTATATTAACTTCTGTCATAACAATCACTAGCAATATTTCTTATTTGTAGATGGATCTCTGCTCCCGAAATAGATTTCCTATAAAACCTGGATAGCAAAAAAGTAATCATTTCGGATGAAAGCTAAAGCAAGTACTTTAAGATAAAAGAGAAAAAAATTCTCACTTTTTACATTATTCCTGTACAAAATATTTCAGTAAACATATACTAAATATTATTCAAATATGAAATATGATCTCATTTGACTATTAATTCTTCTTTCCTGAAATTAAATAGTATGCAAATTGACAGAAAAGGTTATGCCAAAATGCCAGAGGTGCACCTCCTACTGTTCTTCAATCAGATTTCCATATTTGAAGCCTCAGAACAGCCTGTTTCAGTTCCAAACAGTTCAATTAGCTTCCCAGGACTTACCTATTTTCTCACATCAATATACAGTGCTTTTATTTATTATTTTTTCTCTCCACAAAAGCAATGATGATGGCCAGAATAACAATATGCATTTCCCAGAAGTTTCTTTGGGACCAATGGGTAATTCAAAACCATAGCTTACACTCCAAATGACACTTCAATGAATAGCCAATTTTCCAACACCAGTCCTTTCTGTCAGAACTATCCTGAGACACTGCAATTCAAAACTCTGACCTTAATGTGTTTAAAAAGTTATTTCAGCTAATTTGAATAGGTTCCAAGACCATATTAGCTGAAATACTTCTCTCCTCAAAAAAGCCAACATAGCTGAATTTATGGCACTGATAGCTGCACATATTTCTCAGGGGACATTCATGTACTGCTTATATTTTTTGCTGCACCTCTCTCAAAGCACCAAGGCACTGCATATCATTTGTTCTTTTTATGACTATGTTAATCATTAGAGACAAGTACTTTGTGTGGAAAATAAAATTTCAAAACACATTACAGAAGCAAGGGTTAGGCCATCCAGTATTCCTAGCTTCCTAACAAAATCGAAGCAAACCATGCTGTGTCAGAAAAATCACACAACGCATTTGGCCACAGTATAGTGCTTATTAACAAACACTTCTGCAATGAGCTGAAAAATATATTCTGCAAATTTACATGGCTTTCAAAGTCCATTTACATGGTATTTTCCAGTAGAAACAGACATGACTTCCGGATAACTGCTGAAACATGACTACCATCACAAACAGTATACCTATCCACACACACACAAACACCCACTAAGTACATAAATATAGTTATAGTCTATTAAAAGAAATTATTAGCTGTTATCAATGAAGATCCTAAGGAATATATATATATATATATAAAAAATCTGTATTTTAATGCACTGAGTTTCCATCCTATATTTCAGCAAATATCCTAATATCATTTAAAGAAAAAAAAAAAAATCAGTTAGATTTTGGGATTCATTTTTGTTCAAAATCAATGGTGTAAATAAAATCAGAATTTAATCCTTACTTGCCACTGGCACATTCTACAGTCTTAATCTCACTGAATAACTATTGCTCTTATTAATTCTTTGACTTACTACAACTACATCATTCAATGTAAGTACAATTCATTTCAAGAGCTGCAAACACAGGACTTACTTGAGTATAAAGAAGGTGATTATTTTAGAAACTGAAAATATATACCAGGGGATGGATACCTGAATATACCTATTTCAGCCGGAAAGGGAGAAATTTAAAAATATGGAAGCAAAGCACAATTCCTCATGAATAAACAATCTGTGATACATCCTAGCTAAACAGTGAAAGTGTCCATCTGGACACTTAGGGCATTGGGAAGCCTGGCAAAACCATAAATTTTCATACACACCCATTGAGGAATCAGATGTTGAAGTTTAGGGCAATCTTTATTCCAAGCTACAGTAATGTCTTAAATCTCTCCGTATGATAGTGTCACTTTTACTGGAGATTTCAGTGCTTACTACGTAGATTCTGACAGGCATTCCAGTTCTCCGAGAGTAGTAGATGATTAAATCTAGGATATAAGAAATAAGGAAGGTTTCAAGGAATGGCCGGTCAGTGAATATCCACTAATCCTAACACTCTTTTCCTTCTGAGTTAAGTTTAAACTTATATGTCTTTATTTTGTCACTCTTTATAGTTTAATTCCTACTGCAGGAAGTGAACAAAACTCACCTCAGGTCTCCGCATTGCACCAAAGCAATGCTCAGATCTGAAGCATAAAAATAAATGAAGGAAGTGCTATTTGTCAAGTAGGTTTTCGAAGACCTAGTTTTTCAAGTCTTTATCTTTGTGCCTCCATGTTTATCATTTTCACCTCCATTCTATTTGCTTTATGTATCTCCTAATTCTCCTTGCCAGATCGACTTTAATTGTAGATGACTAGATTATAGTTTAGATTTTGTATATTCTGCTAAACCACACTGATCTCTCTTGCCTATTTACAGCTCTCCTTTAGACTTAATCTCTGTGATAGGCAATTGTTCTCTTAAAAACAACTGCAAACATTACAATTCCTTTTTATCAGTATGTTCTTGGGTGCATGCTGCAGCAAAGTGACTAGTATTCAAGGTGTCAGACAAAATATAGAAGTCTTCAGTATATATTTTCTTGTCAAAAATGACATTTTATTCTCCATAATTGTAACAAATGATTTCCTCAGAATTATAAAATTCTAATAAAAATGTTTAGGGAATTTGGCAGTCCTTTTAGGCATATTTTTCTGAAGTTAAAAATAGTTTTTGACACTTCAGTCTAAAGACTCAGTGATAACTTAAATCGGATGGTCCTATAATCATCCTAATTTTAATGCTGCTCAACTTGACCTTATTGTTTGGCTTATTCCATAGAATTATCACAACAGTCTGACTTTGTAGGCAATACAGCAAATACAATTAAAAACAACTAAGGCTTATGTTCTATCATTATATTTAAGAGAAATTAAACCTCTGTCTCTGAAATATTATGACCTAATCTCTCCAGCTATACTGAAAACCTCTAACAGTGTTTTGCAATAGCCAGACATAACCTAAACAGAATTACTAAGTCTTTCATGCTCAATTTTATTCATCACAATGACTGGAATATTGTAATTAACTTCAATTTTAGCAGTCAGGTTCACGAGGTATTTCTGAAAAAACATAGCATCTCTAAATGCAGAAACTTTAAATGCAGTCGCTAATGTATCTTTACATACATCTTTAAATTTGTGTCAGTTACAAATATTTTTCTCTATTGACTCAGTTTCATAGCAAATTAATATTTTTCTGTTCTGACAATTGTATTAATAAGCTCTTCCCAAATTACAATTTAAGCATTTTATATATAGGAACACATTCCATAGCAATTAGCTTTTCAAATTTTTTTAAACTACAATCAGAAAATCATTGAGAAGACAATGGGTAGATATGTCTGGGCAGTTTTGTGATGTTCTCTCAGCATCAACTGCCCAGAAGTCAGAGTAGCTGATAAGCAGATGATTCTCTTTCAATTGTTTATTGTCTGGACTGTTGGGGGGGGATTCAGAAAAGGAAAGCTAAAGATAGATCTTGCACCAGGAAATGGACATGATACCAGCTGGAAGAGTGCCAGAAGCATGCAAACGAAATCCACTTTTGCCCTAATTTAGGAATTTAAAAGCTAAATATCTAAATCGGACCTCAACCTTCCTTTAGATTGAGTAGGAAAAATTAGGCATTCCTAATGTTACACGACTGACTTATCTCATGAGTCAAAAATTATGGGCTTTAAGTCAGAACACAACCATCCATTTCTCACATATACTAACTGAATTACAGATATCTAAGAAAAAAGTGATGGCACCTTATTTTCTTTACTTACAACAAATGTAAGTATCAAGCAATTTAGAAGGCAGTAAAATGTAACTTCTCATTTGCTAAATGTACAGGAACTCTCTCTTAAGCAAGAGAGAGGAAACTCATTAACACGGAAAATCTGAGGTGATCCTCTCTCTCTCTGCTCAGCCCTGGAGGCCGCACCCAGAGTGCTGTGTCCAGTTCTGGGCTCCCCAGTACAAGAGAGACACAGAGCTCCTTGAGCAAGTCCAGTGAAGGGCTACGAAGATGATAAGGGGACTGGAGCATCTCTCCTATGAGGAAAGGCTGGAAGAGCTGGTCCTGTTTAGCCTGGAGAAGAGAAGGCTCGGGAGGATCTCATCAATGCATACAAATATCTAAATGGAGGGTGTCAAGAGGATGGGGCCAGACTCTTCTCCGTGGTGCCCAGCGATAGGATAAAAGGCAACGGGCACAAACTGAAACACAGGAAATTCCATCTGAACATGAGGAAAAACTTTTTTGCTGTGAGGGTGACTGAGCACTGGCACAGGCTGCCCAGAGAGGTAGTGGAGTCTCCACCCTTGGAGATATTCAAAAGCCATCTGGACAGGGTGCTGGGCAATGTGCTCTAGCTGATCTTGTTTGAGCCCAGGGGTTGGACTAGTTGATCTCCAGAGATCCCTTCAAACCTCAATCATTCTTTGATTCTGTGATCTTATGGGGGGAACCAGTAAGGTTCACTGTTCAGCTTTAACCAGAAGTAGCATGCCAGAAGACAGGAAGCCTCTCATCTAAACACTCACCCTAAATGGATGTATTTCCATTTACATTTATTGTCTTCAAGCAGATCAGGAAGATATGGTGGAACTTGTATTGTTTCTCTCTCTCTCTCTCTCTAACATTGTAGTTTCCTCTGATCCTCTGCTTCTTCTCTGTCTGCTTTACCTATGAACCTACCTGCGCCTCTCGTCTCGATTGCTGCCTGTCCCATAAGGATCCCCTTGCAGTAGCATACTCAGAGAAAGCAGGAAAGAGATTGACACTCCTCTGAAGTCAGAGGTGAGGGATTGTTTCCTCAGCCAGAAGCAACTAGAATTTCCCACAGAACAGGTGGGTGGCTTCAGAGACAAGCTAAAAGAAAAAGAAAGAAGAGATATGAATCTGTGGCAAAGTCTGCAAGGTCAGGAAGAAACCTAGCGGAAACCAAGGATGAACAGAGAAAGCAAGCAGAACAGCCTAACATAAATGACAATCCAAAACTGCTCTTCAGAGAAAATGGGCTGCTTCCAAACACTGCAGCAGCAGAGGAAAGATACCACTGACACTGAAAGGCTGAGAATACCTCCATCGGATGGAGACGAGGAAGGAGGAACGAAGCTATTTCTGAGGCATGGTACTTAATTTTTCCAAGTACACCAGCACTATTATTTCTGGAAGAAATCTTCCTGTCTTCAAAAGTATTGCGATATACCCGCATATTCTTTGCTAATAAGATCAAGGGCAAAATGTGGCTACATTTCTCATGTGGGTTACAGCAGGATTATCACGAACTATGATACCTATGAAATGAAAGATATTGTGTGTGATATGGCAGAGAAGATTGATGAAAACTCCTAATCAGAAGAAAGAACATGAGTAAATACTTGAGTACCATATGATATACATCTTAATAGGAAATCTGAAGATTTAAACAACATTAACAAATGAAAACAAAAAGGATAAAAGGACGACAATAGCAGTGCAATGAGCTTCCAAATAAACCTAAAAATAAATACTGCAGGTAAAAACTGCTGAGAGGAAAAAAAAAAAAAAACAACAGCCAACAAAACAAGCAAATAAAAAAGGAAACCTAGAAAAAAAAAAACAATCTGGAAACAAACATGTTAGACTCATTTTGAATTAAAAAACAAAATTAACAAAAATAACTTCTGAAGAATTTGCAAATTGCTATATAGAAGTCAGGAAGAATTACACTAATGCGATCTGAGCCCAAAACAGCAAAACAAACAACAGAAATGCTGATGATGCAGAACAGAGTGATTTGCCATGTTAAGAAATCTGAATGGTGAACGGAACGGTACATTCCCTTAGGGGAACTCCAGGCCAGAGAGTATGCAACACCAGGAAAGAACGTAAAATAAAATATATTAAAAACGAAGGACATAAAAAGGCTAAGTCTAAGGTCAAAGAGAAGGGGAGAGAGTGCCAGTCCTGTGTCAAAAGAAAAGGCTGAGCCTCAAATCAGGGACAAGAGAGAGGCCAAGCCGGAGATTAAGGAGGAGGAGGAAAAACAGACCAAGAAACAGCTAAAGGAGAGACAGGGGACAAAGGGGAGGGGAAAAGACCAAATTGAAGAAAGATGAGATTAAGGAGAAACTTGAAGTCAAAGGAACAGAATCCAAAAAGAGCTTCAAGACCATGCTGAGACATACTGAAATTAAAGATCAGCTGGAACAGCAAGAGCTCCACATAATAATCCTCAAGCCTGTCAAGGTATAGCTTTCAGAGACTGTAGATAGTGAACCAGATGAATAGAAGATAGAATAATCCACCCAGTGGCATGGAGTTCAGATCATCTATCTACTCCAAGTATACAGTTAAGTCTCCTCAGGCCTTTTAATATTGTTTCTGTGTTTCTGAAAGTAACAGCAAGAAATGTGCCTAAAGATACTTAAACAGTTATTACAGTGAGGCTCTTGCTATTCTCCAACGTTAACTATCTGTGTCACTTCCAAGTTATTACAAATAAAGCAATTACTCTTGATGAAATCAGATATGCCACTCTGTGCACAAGCAAGCTCTGATAAATATATCTGCCTTTCTCCCATACGACTCTCTTTAAAAGCCTAGGTAATTCAAGGAGAAATTCTCTTAAAATTTTCATAGCTAGATCATACACAAATTAGATCAAAGTTCTGGATTCTTTGTCTGCTGTCTGACTGATCAGTTGCTGTCAACAATTGACAATCACCAGCTTACAAATCACTGCTGTCAAAGAAATGGTAAAGTCCTCTACTAAGTAAATATTGTTGATATAATTTTTTTTTAAAGCTGAAGAGGTTTTCTAGCTATTCTGCTTATTAAACCACCTTCAAAATGTTCTTTTCTATGACAATTCAGATAGTGTCATCCATTCATCTGAAAAGGGTACTAATTTAGAAGCTATGCCAACAGCATTATTTCACTACTTCCAGGTGAAACATGCTCATCCAGCGTAGGGAATTGTACCTGATACAGCTAAACCCATACACCTTTTTTTTTATCCAAAATGTTCCTGTTCAGATAAATTTTTATACATAACAGCTGACTAAATACAAGGAACTTCAACATATTTAATTCAGCCTTTTTATTTCACCTAGGCATAACCAAAAGCTGAATAAAGGCACACAACAAAATTTTATAGAAGGTGATTTGTGCCAGCTCAGAAGGTTCACACTGAAATTCAACAGAAGTGAATGTAACTGCTTAATGCTGCTTTGAGAAGAGCAGTCTAACTTACTATTTAAAATTAAGTTCTTTCAATAAGAGAAAGCTGCAACATGCATACTGTATAGATATAAGCATGTAGCAGTGTTCCTAAAAATGAAAAAATAAATTTTTCTTTACATTCTTTTCAAATTTAGTAATTAAGTGAATTGTTTTGGTTCAGCAAAATTGTAATAAGAATACACATACTATAGGCAAAAAAATCCACGAAAATATAAGAGCGAATAAAAATTCAAAGAAAATTCATTCATGAAAACCCTCTCATAGGGAAAATGTTTGCTTCATAGCTCTAATTTACATATCAGTTTTCTTATAAAAGTGACAGATATGATGATTGTTGGTTAACAGACAGTCAAAATATAAGCCACTGAGCTGCGTCCGTCCCTCCGCCTCCCCAAATGTTAAAATGTAGTTAAGGTGAGAGAAATGTAATCAAATCAATCAAACTCGAATCAGTTCATCAAAGTCTGTCTGCACTTAGGTCTTTGCTGATCTAGCTGCATAAATTTGCATCCCTATACTTTCTAAATATTTTCCCAGGGGATAGGACATGCACAGTGAAGAAAATGGAGCTACTCCAATTTTATGTTGCTACAATAGAAAAGTTGGCCTTTGAAATTTAAATGAGATATTGCAGCATATCTTTTGAGATAAGTGTACAAGGTAAAGAGTCCTAAACCGAATTTGAAGGACTGCCTTGTCTTACGAACAGAGCTCTTACCCATTGTCACCTTCACAGTGTTTAAACTATGCCAGTACTCCCAAAAGATATTGAACTATTTTAGTAAAACAAATCACAGAAGCTATCCCATCTACGCTGCATGCCTAAAATAAACGCTCACAGAAAACCTCTTAACTTGCCCAGGCCCCAGGGACCAGGGGGCAGCCGTCGCTGCTCCTGCTCCCTCCCGCCCCCCAGCCCCGTCCCCAGCCCCGCCCCGCCCGGGGCCGCCGCTCGCTGCCCCGCGACGCCGCCGCGGAGCCGCCTCCAGCGCCGACACCTCCTCCAGCCCCGACGCCGCCCAGCTCCGGCCCCGCCGGCAGCCCCCGCCCGGCGAGCCCTAGGCCTTCGTGGCACCCTAACGCAACCTTACCAAACTCCTCACTGCAAGTAAACTGTTCATGTGCCCCAAAACTCCAACTGGAACCAGAGCGATGATGGGGAAACCAAAGCAGAGCACACCCTTCTTGGTGCAATCATCAGTTTCACCCACGGCAGAATCCTCCACATATCCTAAGCCTGTGGTATACTTCTTTTATATAATAATTCTTCTGTTTCTGAAAAATTTAGCTCTGATCCTCCACCCAGACTCACTAAAACCTCCAAGATCAACCTGAAAACTTAAATCTTTACCTCTAACGAGTACACAAAATTATAGACTCCATAGACGCATCAATTTTATGGCATGTTACTATTTTCTCTCTCTTCTGTGGAGAAGCCCTCAATTTCTACAATGTCCTATTCTCAGTGCTCATTACATGACTGAGCCACCTCCTTAGAACCTATTTCTGCTGCAGAGGCGTGCCTCTTAAGTTGTCTAACTGATGAATTAATTATGTTGTGAAAGTGGTTATATCTACATTTCTTTAGGAGATAATGCTCAGAATAACTGCTGACAGCTTTTGCTTAGCGCAGTTTGCTGCTTTGGTCTTCCCATTAGGAGATGGTCTTTTACATCCAGAACCTCATCATTTTTCCAAGCATACCAGTTGGTGTAATGAGTGATGTCTTATAACCCCTTTTGGTTCAGATCATACACTGATAATCCACAATTAAATGTAGGACAGAATCAGGGCTTTTCTCTTAAAAGTGATATTAACTCTACTACCCCATTTATCAATTTTGCATGAAGATTAACTCCCACCTAAGATGCATATATTAGGATTTTTAGTACTCATTTCTTTTGGTATCTTGCAAACTTTGTGTACAGTCACATAGATTAATATCTTGTACATGAATAAGAATTAATTTAGTCATAAAAGCTGAAACAGACAAGTGATAGAAGTGAGACACAGAGCAACACGTAATTAATACAGTAACAGTAGCTGGATGAAGGCATTTTAAATAGTTAAGATCACTTCAATAGTCCTGCTAAATGCACGTATGAATCGTACCTAACACATCTAACAAGGCAATGGTTCATAGCAGAAACAGTACGTGCCATTCACTCAGTTGGAGATTGTTAAACTCACACAGCCGAGTCAGAGAACAAGACACAGCATCCTCAGATATTTCAGTGCAACATCAGCTGCCTTAATTTAAGCCATCTACAGCAGAGTGTAAGCTAATGTTGTTTTGAAGCAAAGTAGCACTTTCCATTCCCCAGACTCAGTTTGGAAGCAGGCTGGTGAAGAAGGAGCAAACACCTGAAAATAAATTTCTCAAACTGTTGTAAATATGTACAGGTGGTCATCACCGGACTACAGCCTCAGACAATGTAGGTATCATTTATCTTGACATGCTGCCTCCTTCTGTAACCCTTGCCCTTTCTCCTTCCGAAAGGTATTGAACAAATTATTTCTTCTACGTAGTTTTCACTTGGGCAGAGGTTATCATCACATACTAGGGACAGACACAAACACAACCTCCTTAGACTGACACACAAACCATTTGAACTCCTATAATAGCTGCTATAGAAACATACATAGGTTTTGTTTTCTGATTTTTTTTTTTCAAATAGACTTTCTGGTTGCTGCGAGGAAGTGACTAAAACCCACACGATTTAAACTGAGAGAAATGTGCTTTTCTAGCCTTCTAGAAATGTGCTTTTCTAGCCTCCTTCCTTTTCTCAAAGTGTGGTTGCAAAAGAATAATGTTATCAAAAAAATATTAGGGGACAGGAGGAAAGCAGCAGATCCAAAATATAACAGCACTCTGGCAGGATCATCTTAGAAGACTCTTTCAAAAGACTGAGTGTGGCTAGAAGCATTCAATAATTGACTAAATTGATTTCTCCAAAGTTTTTTTTAAGCTAAAACTTGACCTGTAAATATGAGTACCTGTTCCAAGAAAGACAGCATCTGCTGTCAGAATGAGACTCTGGCCTGGCCTCAAAGGAACCAGCAGTCCTGTGGCAAGGGTTACAGCAGATGTTCAGTGCTTGGTTATGTCTAATTCATGCCAATGACTCACATCACCAACAACTCAGATCATTGTTTCTCCTTCTGCAGCAGTGTCATTTGGTATTAGTAACTGAAGAAAAGCTTGAACCATGATCTCCCACATCTCAAGTGAATATCTGTGCAAAACTGAGCAGAAGCCAGGTTTAAGTCAAGCAGAACAGTCCCATATCACCAGGGATTGTTCTGTCTTCAAAAGAGAGGAGGGAGAAACATTTTAACTCTTTCCTACTTAATTTATATCATGGTACAGAATCACCTGCATAGCAATGGAAAGTTATAGGGTCAGAAAAAGGGGAGAGAAACAGCTGCATCTTCTTCCAGCATGACATGAAACAGGATGTAGGAACCTCCCTTGGCCTCTTTGCCACGGACAGAAAAGCACTCAAGTCTCTCTCTGGCAACTGTAGCCTGGCTAGCAAAAGCAACACATACTGAAACCCATAAGCCTGTGTTTCTTATGACTGTTGTGAGAGCCCTTCTTACCCTGCAGTATAATGACTGTATGTCTACCACCTTCCCCTAGTCCTCACTCACACCACCATCTAGGTCAGAAGTCCTCTTGCTAAAAATCACAGCTCCTTTCCTTCTTGTGTATATGGGTTTCCTTCCAACAAATACTATAACATGGCAGGGGGATGAAGAGTAAAAGGGAAAGCAGTGCAATTCCATATCTTGGCCCAAACTACCAATAGCTCACCCTGCCCGGGCTGTTCCAAAGCTCCCACCAGCTTCCAGTCTGAGCGCAGCCAGAATTTGCGTTAGAAACCAAAGGTAAAACCAACAAAAATTACTGACAATTTTTATCTAAAGTCCCCACTTTTTCTTTTCTTTTCTTCCTGGCTGGAACCTTTCTTCCTCCAATTACATTTCATTCTGGCTTATCTGGGATTTACTTGAAACTATCATTTTCCCCTTCTCTCACTTTGTTTTCAGGAAAGTTTTGACAGTTTTCCAAAATCATAGTGCATGAAAAAGCAAGTCATTAAACACGTGTATCCTTTCTGCAGCCAAAACACAACATGACAGCAGTGATGGGAACTGCTGCCAGCACTACTACAATACTGAGAGAGCCTAAGGAGACTCGAAGATAAGGGATCCTGTCTTGACAGAAACATCTGGATCAACCCCATTCCTTGATCTCTAGAAGCAAATGAGGCAGGGACAGGGGATGGGAAGGCGTTTGTGAGATAGAAAATTAAACCAGGTTCCCTCTAAGAGTTGGGAATTGTACCTGAGATACAACCGCCCTCTTCGCTTCCAGACTCATGCTGAGTCTTGAAACTTTGGCTATGTTATAGAAGGTGTAGCAAGAGTTGTACTTAATACAACATGTTTTTTGTTCTATTTTTCTTTAACTTACAATATTCCATAAAGAACATACAAAACCAACTCAAAAATACTCGCAAAGTTAAAAGAACATTATTCATTTTTGCAAAGTCTGAAATTAAAAAAGTCAAATTGAATTTACCAAAACAATCTTAATTTGATCCTCTTATGATTTGGCCCCATTAAAGGATAGCATCTTTACTTAAATTATTTTTTTCGCTGAACAAGTTGAAAGAATTTGTTTTTCCCAAGCAACCTTAAATATGCTAATTTCTAAATTCTAGTGTTTGATTTTCTTCATCTGAATGATATTTGCAGGCTAATATAATATCAGTAGCAAAGCCTGTCATCATATTGTTATTGCTCTTTGCTACATATGTTCCACAGTGATTTTAATTATTTCACAGAAATTATGTTATTCCACAGAATTTTGATTATTTCTCTCTCCCCTTATTTTAATTTGCTGAATGTGCTGAAGGAAAAAAAGGGTGGGGGGGGACATACACTGACGATGCACAATAGTGTAATAGCTTTACCTTCATCCCTCTTCTAGTTTCAAAAGTTTATTTTCTCTTTTAAAAATAAAAGCTCTCTATCTATGCTTATTTATACCCAGTTATATTGTCCTGTTGTAGCAAACTGATTTTCAGGTTCCTTAAACAAATCTTAGGCAAGTAACCAGGATAATTAAAATGTAGACAAGTATCTCAGGTAATATCTTGAAATTATGACACAAGATTCCTTGGATTTATATCATTAACCTTAAGGCATATGCTGAAATATCATCTAACTGAAATATTTGAGGCGAGAATTTAGTATACTATTCTATATGCCTTCATTGCATTTAGTGACTTGAGGCTGTCTTGAAAAACTAGCCATAGCAGGTGAGAACGTGGCCCTAAATCTTAGTTTTACATATTCAAGAGATATTTGTGTAGTAAATGTGTTTTGTCTAGTGTTCTATTAAGAATTTAGTCCAATGCATAAAGCGTAATTCATTAATTATAACTTAATTATTCATTATACTTTTATAGTGTTGAATGAACCATGCAGCTACAAGGTAACAGTCATTATGTATTCCTAGGACATCAACAACAGAAACATAAACCCATGCCATTGGATTATCTTCCTCAGCTAGTCAGTCACTCAGTGTACTAACTGAATCTATTAAATTTACTATTACTTCTCCAAAATTAGCATCAGACAGCACAGAACAATTGAACAAGCTAATAACAAAGACAATAATAATAACAGCCCTTAAATTTCTACAGGACAGACAATCAATATGTTTGTAAATTTATTTAGACTTTATTACATGAACTGAGTAAGTTCATTAAAATGTTTTCAGTATTTTGGAATATTTGCTGAAGATTCTGAAGCTTCCCAAAATTCTAATAAATTCTGTCTTGTGTCCCATCAGAGCAAGAAATGAAAATTTTTGTCTCACTGTAAGGCTATATATAAAATCATTGTTCCATATTTAGAATGTTCTGTTTTCAACAAGACCTTGCTTGTTCAATACTGTCAGTCATCTTTAGATCTCCTGCCTGAAACAGCAATAGGCTATATCATATGATGTTGATTATAGGTCACATCAAAATAAATTTATGATTTTCACGCGTCCAATATCGCCACTCTTTTTCCACTTACCAGGTTGAAAAGCCAATTGTTTTTCTCTGCCCTACTGTTACTGGTTACTTGGAAGAACAGCAATATCCAGGTGTAAATGAATTATGAATACGCTGGCCATTTTGTATTTTAGTTCCCAAAGTCAAAGAAAGGGTATAGATGCTATGAGCAGAAACTGAGAGATCGATCCAGAGCCTTTTGAAGTCAATAGATGTCCTCATGAGATCAGCAGACTGCAGAAAAAGGTCTAAGGATCCACGTCTCACACCTGTTGTATCATACTTTGCTGCAAGCTATTGGACAAATAATTTTGGGAAGAAATTCTGACATAAGATAGGTAACTGTACTCAGTGGTGATTGCCATTAAAAAATTATAAATCGCACCAAAGAACATGATTTTGACAACAGTAACCATCCGAAGTTCTAAATACAGCATTAAAGAAAACATTTTTTTAAAAAGTGCCTTGCACAAAAGGCCAAACTGCTGTCATTTCGCAGACCACAAGACGAATTATATCTCAACTGGCTGTAAGAACTGATGATACACATTAAGAGTTATGTAGAGAAAGTAAGTTAACTCTAACTAGGTTGGTATGCCACATATTATGTTGCAGTGCTGTGCAAAGACAATAGTTCAGGTCCCAGCAGCAGAATGTTAGGGGACCTTCCACCCAAGCAAAGCATCCAACACGCAGGAGAGCTGAACAGCCCTGCCCTGTCACTGTGCTGATCTGCCTGTACTGAGTGCAGTTTTGAAGCTATCTTGCAGTCACACATTGCACAGCCCTGCATAATACTTTGTAGATGTATTCTGAGTACGCACAGTCTCCAGAAAGGTACATGTGTAGCCAATATCTATATTGAGGATAATAATAAAGTTTAAGTCCACTTTAGGCAGCTAAATGGCCTAATTTCTAAAAGCTTTGAAACCCAATACCCCAACAGACCCCACTAGTCTCAAACTACTGCAGGAGAAAAACCTTGTCTTTCTCAAGCACTGTAAACTCAGCATGTTGTGTTTCAAAAATAAATTGCCTATTTGTGCCAAATTTTCTCACCAGAGGTAACTATGCTAATAAAGATATTCTACATGTAGTTAACTCTTCTGAGATTTATACAAATAGGCTACAACTTCCATTAGTATATGATTAAGAACACACTGCAGTTTGCAGTTCTTTTTTATTCCTATTGACTCGTCTAAGATGCAACAGAGCAAGACTTACAGACAGGCAAGTAATAAATGCCTTTGTTGCAGTCTTAAGTTTAGCATACATGGCAATAGAGTAAGAGGTGGTAGTCTGAGCCCTTTAAGCATCAGCCACAGTAAAGCATATGCATTAGTTATTTCCAATAGATGCTATCTCACTAAAAAAAAAAAAAAAAGAATATCTCCACCCTTTTTAAGTTCAAAAGAATATTAAACCCTACAAAATGCCTCCAAACAAGTATTTTTGCAGCAGTATGTCTCACACGGAATATACTTCTAGATAATTATGCATATAGCGATCAGCATATCAAATATCCTCTACTCTTTCTAAGTCCTTTCATCTGTAATGATCTGCATCCATCATAACCAAGTAGCTTCTATTATTCATATATGACTAAAACGACTGAACAGCAATGCTGGACAGAAGAATGAGGTTGCTTGTCACCAATAACAACCTCCAAGAAACTATGTGAAAAACCTACTAGCAGGCAAAAGTCCAAAAAGGATGATAATCTGATCACAGATCATTCAGGCCTCTGATAAATGTTGTCACAACCGCAAATTATGGGTAGAGTCTAGAATATCACTGACACTCAAGCATATCAGACATCCAACAATCCTGCACCTTCCTAAGTAAAATGTACATGAAAATGATACAATTGGTCAAACATCAAGAATGCTATTGCCAAAAAAAGAGAAATCCTTCATGTTAAAAGCAGACTAGTAACTCTACAATAACAGAGAAAACGATAAAGCTTATTTGGAAGGGACCTCTGCCACAGCTATCGCTTCAGAAATAATATGCGTCTGAGTTTCCTCAACAAGGCCTTAGAACAAGAAAAACAACAGCATATAGTCCATGCAGCATTGTAAACTGACTAAAGTCAAATGTACAACGCTTCATTTGATCCAATGAATTTACTACTCATAAACGTGAACAGTGAGTGCTTCATCCCACTCTAAAGAAGACATTAGAATAGTTAGATAAATTGCATCCAAAAGTTCTTATTTCTTCCCATTTCCAATGAGAGCCCAGAGTAACTAATACACACACAGATGTCTACAGTTTTGAAAGCAGACCTCTGCAGTGGTGAGATGAGATGCTTTACAGTGGACTCAAGCAAGGTCTTTCTGTAAAAATGTTTAAAAAATCTTACAGAGTATATGCATATTCTTTCAATGATGCTATAAAGTTCATCTAGGTAGCATCTTATATTACCTCTACTAGAGGAAGGGTAGCAACTCTTAGGCTTAGTTACAGCTTTTCTTAGTCACAACTAATAAAGCTGCAGTTCCAAGAGATTCAGAACCATGGTACTAATTTTCAGTGATTTCTGGGCCAACATAGTGGCATAAAAGATTCGTTTAGGAAGTCAAAGGCACCAGCAGACAGACAGAGCTGTCATTTATCTAACTGACACCTCTTTGGGGGAGGACATGGTTATTCATCAGAATGTAAATCACAGAAACCCAGAGGTTGTTGGTGTCTCCCACCACCGCCACCTTCACTGCATCAGGTGCAGAAAAGAGATAGTACGACATTTTTTTTGAGATACAGATTAGATCATCTAAAATATGTGAACCTCAAAATAGAACTCATTCTTTGCTAATTTGTGTAATATAGTCACTATTATTTATTTATTTAGATAAAAGTTTTTAAACACAGTCTTGCTACTTTGGAGCGATTGGCCTCATGCACAGTTAGCAGCGGGAAACAGTGTAGCAGCCCTGCAAGGATCTTTCATCAACTACTAATCAGTGAGCAGAGCATATGGTAAAACAAAGGGGTTTTTCCCCCCCTCTTATTTTTTTTCAGTTCTCATGATAGAACAGTCAAAAGTCTAAATCACTGTTATTCCTCAGCTTCCTGAGTTCACAATAGCCAAACTCTAGGAATAACTAGTTGGACACATCCAGCCACCGGACAGCCAGCTGCTCACATGATCTGAAGTGGTTCCTTGGATCATTAAAAAACAGTTGCAATCCTTCAATGCATAGCTTTTTTCAGGAAACAAAACCGTAGCTAGGCTTAGAGATGTGATGACAAAACAAATCTGTAACTGTTGGGATTAGTTAGGGAAGATTTTATCAGTCAGTAATCTTGCTCAAGAAATTCTGTGGGCATCATTATTGTTCGCCATCATTACAAAAGCCAAGAGCATCAAGGATAGCTCTGTATTCCCTGCTGAGCTACTTCAGCCTCTAATGAACCTTGCCATCTGATCCTGCTACATCATTCCTCAAAGTACAGCTTTCTGAACGTAGCATTTCTGGGAAGAGCACCAAGATATGACAGAATTCACTGTATGTGTTGTTAGTGCCTGTGGCTAAATTTTGTATTTTGGAACACCCTGAGGCATTGGGTAATGTGGATATCAGGCATTTTTTTTTATGATGATTTAAAAGTCATAGTGCATTTAAATGGATGGTTGCAATTATTTGCTAAGTCATATAATGTTAGAAAGAGAGGAGGGCCTTCCCTCCAAACGGTATGTCATAAAATACTATGAAGTCATAAGGGCGCACAAAATCAGCTCATATTTTAAAACAGTGTACAAACAACTACTGGTTCTAGATATAACAACAGAACAAAACATAAATTTACCTTTTTGTCTTTAAATATCATCAATTTTTTTAAAAACATAGAAGTATGTTGTGCTAGTGTTTAAAGCAATTTAAACAAACAAAAGTCCCTCTGAACTCTCTCTACTTTCTTTTGTGGGGCAACATTCAGGAGAAAGTCCTAAGCTCTGTTTAGATGATCCTAATTTTCATATCTCTAATTCTAAGCTTAAGCGATCTACTGGGAATTTTTTATTCTTGAATGTTTTTGAGTCATATTTTGCATTAAGGACCTCGCACCTTAGCCTTAATAATGTATTTGCAGCTCTGTAAGCCTTCCCCTAAGCCACTGAGGCAGTGTTTTCCAGAGCCTCAGTAGCAATATTTTTATTTTTCCCTTGATCTGATGCTGTGGGTCTTGCATTATTATTCACACAGACTTGCAACTGCAAATCCCAATAATGTTGTTATGGAGGGTTCTCATGGAAAACAACTACCACTGGTATGAGAATGGCCCTTCTTTCCCTCCTTTTCCTTACCTTTTGTTTTGTAGACCTTAGTTTATATTAGAGGAAATCAAAATACAATGCACGGCAAAATAGATAATAAGTCATTTAAATGCTTTATAAATATTACCCAATAACATATGTGTATAGAAGCTTAACAGCCAATGTGCAACACTTGCACCTAAAAATTAGCATACTCCAGTCAGAACTAATAGAATAAAAAATGGAAATTTCCAATGAGGAGTTTGAGCACATCTTGACTTAGCGCTAAAAAGCATGTCAAAAAAATTAGCATCATTATCCTCTACATCTTCATTGTTACTATCTACTGCACTGGAAAGAATACCCAGAGGAGGATGCCATCCAGGGACACCCTCACTGCTTTTCCTGGCTGATCACTGCGGGACGTTTGTCCTTCTCCTTTCTCCTTCAGCTTTTGTATTTACTTACTTATTTTCCTCCTAAAGTACCTTCCATCATTAGAGTTGATGTATGCCATCAGCTACAGAGCAAGTAATAAAACTCTGTGTACCCAAGCCTGTCTCAACATCCTTCATGTAACAATACTTAAGAAAATTTAGGATGCGAATTCTTGCCTGTATCTCTAAACCGTCACCCAGGAAAAAGGAATGAAGTTGTTGGCAAGTCCATTCACTTACCTTCAAAATCACGGGCCAATGAAAAGGCCAGAATAACTTCTGGCACGACTTTAGTTACATCTAGATGAGAGAATCCAGAAGGATATCTCAGTCCATGGACTGAAGTTCATGAACCAGCTACATCCTGATTGTATGTTTGGACAAGGTTCCCATTCACTGTTCCTTCCCCTTCCAAAAGCTGCCATATTGTAAATCTGTGAAACAGGTTTGCATGCTTAGATATTTGAAACCATTTCCTCTCCTACAGAACAGAAACTTAAATCAAAACAAAACAAAAAATACAAGAAATTAACCCCTTTTCCCCCTTCTCCCCCAAAACCCCTATTCCCAAAGATTTATCAAAGAATACGAAAAGTGCTTAGCAGTCTCGACAAAGCCTAGATTCTTCACCTTTTTTTTCTAATATACTCTATTTATTTTTTGTGGATCTTTAAAAATGTTCATGCTTTTGCAAATAAAGACAGAATATTGTTCTACGAAAACTGAGTTCTTTTTTGGCCAAACATTTTATCAGCCTTCTCCGGAAAAAGACTTCTGGGTTGAGGTGAGATATCTCCTTACATAAAATCCAGTGCTTATTTATTCATAGAAAATATGTACTATAAATAATCAATCCTGGTGCATGTCAGAGCACAGAAAGAAATCAGTATAAGGCAATAAAGTAGCTTGTCAGGGGATTTTTCTTTCCTCTTCCATTTGATGTTTCATCCTCCTGCACAGGAAAGTTCTACCTGCCTAAACACAAAATTTGAGTCCATATTAGAAGTTAGCACAGATTACGAATTTAAAATATTTTCATCTTTAAATTCCAATAAAATAATGTTCTCTTGTTTAACAAGAATCATCTCATGGGGACAAATTTAAAACCGAATTTTATCTCAGAAAATGTCCTGATTAAATTCTAAGCCTATTTACACACAGGAAAGTGTGTGTCATGATCAAGAATCTACTTTCCACCACTTCCTGTCACTCATTTGTATCCTCGTCTTAACTTTTCGGAGTCAACTGTGTCAAGAAGGTTAATGCAGTTACAGGAATTTGTGATGGACCATTTCACTTCCATTCACTAGGGCAAACATATATGGCTGGCTGGTAAACAATTTATTCCACAGAGAACACGTTCTCCTTAGCTGAAAAGACACATCTGACAAATCAATCCATTAAATAGTGAGATGTTAGCTGCAATAGGAGAAGAAAAAACTCAAAAGAGTTTGACTTTCTTTTTTAAGCACATAAATAAATACTTCTAGACACTCAAGTATCAGGCACAGTACCACTGAAGGCACTGGTATAAAACAAGGTAAAAACACTGTTAATGGGATCTTAATCATGCTTGTAATCTTTCAAATATATAGTTTACAACAAGTAAAGTAAAAGCTTCTTTTAAAAGTCATGATATATACACTCTATATGATATAAAGCCATAAGCATAGGGGAAACTTGTTTATTAGGGACATGGAAGGCTAGTGCCTTACATGTTCTGAGGAAAAATCACTGATTTCTTCTGGCTCCTTTTTATCCTAAAGATGTGCTGTTTTACAAGACAACACTTTTGGCTGGTCAGAAGTACACCAACTCTTATTTTGTTTAAAAAGTGAGTAAAGAAAATACTCATAACTATAGATGTGATGTAATGGTACAGCAGCCCACGCATGGACTCTCCATCAACTATTAAAGTAATATATTTAAGTGATATATATGAGTAGGTTGAAGATGAATTTTACTCTAATTTTCTTTTTTTTCCTCCTGTAACAATGACAGAACCGTCAAACCCCACATAGTTTGATAAGTCTGCTTTTATATAATCCAAAGTAAATTTCTGGACATTCTGCATGATTCCTCTGCAAGACTAATTTCTTTCAGCAACTATGGGTTAAAAGTCATATTTGTCATATTGCAAGACATATATATTTGAAATAAAACAGAAAAATGTATTATAGTTATTGGAAAAAATGACATACAAACAAAAAATAGGCATTTATTGAGTGATGACACAATTAGCTATAGTTCCACTAAAAAGAAACAATTTTTTGATATTTTAATAGGTGCTTTATTTGGACAAAAAGTATTTTAAATAATTCTTCCAAAGAAAAGACTGGCTTCAAAGACTATAATCTAGATCCATTTAGAGTGATGATGATACTAAGAATCTAATTTTTTGATGTGATCCATACAGGAAACTTATTTCCAGTATAACGAACACTCTTAGGCAAAACCAAACCCTCACCTTCAAAACCATTACCTCCTCTCATAAGGCTGTCTTGACTCATATGCCACTACTACAAGCTATCCAGCATCCACTATTTGAACTCCCACTACTCTCTACTCTCTCTGCTCTATCATCTCTACTCTGCAAAAATGTCATCCCCTCTTTCCTGTCCTTTCCTCACACTCTCCTATTCTCTCTTCAGTGAGTTTCCTGAATTTGAAACTCTACCCCAAATTCCACCAACTTCTTACCTCATCCCACTCACCCTTCTTCTCTCATTGTTCTTCTTTTTCCTTGAAAATTAACCATGTTAGCCTTTCTTTGAACCTCATAATCTGTCTGCAACTCACTGCCTAATTACATTCACTAACTAACTCATCCATCCTGGGCTCATGAAAAAAAATAGAAGGAAAACACCAGACCAAGCTAGGGATGAAGAATAAGGGATGGGGGTCATCTGAGAAGCATCCTTGTCATGCACAGAAGAACTGGAATATGCAGTCTCCCCATCTCAGACATATTATAAGCATAATTGTCCCACTCAGTGCTTTGTTTTCAGGCCTGAAGAGTGGAAGAAGTGTTACAGATGTTACCATTACTTTGAGAAACTCACGAACGCAGCCAAAAAAGAAACTGGACCAACTCTCTACCATCCCTATTGACTCCTCACACTCCAGAGAGAGCGTCTTCTCCAACCTTTGGAGTTTTGGTCCCTCTTGATAAACCAGCTCACTATTTTGTAACACAGGTAAATGAATTCAGAAACCAGTGAAATACCAAGCCTAACCAAATGGTAACTCCCCGGGGGCAAACAGAAGCCAAACTCCACCACAGAAGGATGTTTTCATGAAGTATTAGGGCCCAATGATCATAATCATTAACTCATATACTCCAGTGCAAGATTTGTCTAGCATTTCATGTTTACGTAGCTAATAGCTAATAGAATTCAACACATTTCTGCTATTACAGTTGCTGTGATCTCCTGTCCTTTTATCTAGTGTTGCTAAAATAATTTCTATGATTTCTATTGCCAGCACAATAAATGCTTCTTGAAAAGGCACTCGAATTCAAGACAACAAAACTGCTATTTTAAATCATTCAAGAGATAAATGGGTTGTTGCTTTAGCTACTGTGGCTATGGTCATCACTTTGACCATTATTACACCCTTAATAACTCATGAATGTAAGAAAGCAGTGCCCAGGATCTGGGATCTGCCAAGACAAATTACAAAGTTAAGGGAAAGAAAAATATTTACGGGAAAGGCAGAAATAGACAAAGTGGAAGATCCTAACTGCACGTTCTAATTTCAGTTTTCTGGAGCCAAAACTGTTAGACAAGATAGATTGGGGCAGGAAGACAGTTCACTTAGAACACCTTTTTTCTAAAGCAAACAGGGAAAGGAAAATTCAGGCTGACAATCCCAAGGAGAATGATTTATTGGCTAAATAAAAGTGCAAATGAAGATGGGAACTACTTTTAGCTGTGCTTGGATGCCACCACATGACCATAACAATTCCATGTGAGGTAACAGTACATGCTAACTGCACCACTGATCCACTGCATTCCAGTAACATCACATCTCTGTACCAGACCAAGGCAGATAAATCTATGCAACGCTCTTTTCACGTTCCAGTAGCGTTAAAGTCTTACTGGCCCTTCTAATTTACTCTGTTCTTTAGATACTTGTGCCAGCTGCCCTGAGTTATTATGTTCCTAATGCACTGTGTTTGATGCACTATGCTAAGTGTAAAGATGACATCAAACCAGTACAAACACTAATCATTTCTCTTTAAAAGTCATAATTCAAACATGGATCAGTTACAAGGTCTTGAGAAAAAGAATGACATAACAAATGCAAGACTAAACATACTTCAGTGAAACAAAACGATGTATTTTCTTAATAACTGTTAACCCCTTTACACTAAAGCAATAAATCCACCATATTTTGCACCATAA
Organism: Struthio camelus; assembly: GCF_040807025.1. Taxonomy (NCBI): domain Eukaryota; kingdom Metazoa; phylum Chordata; class Aves; order Struthioniformes; family Struthionidae; genus Struthio; species Struthio camelus. Next base: position 144,658,435 of record NC_090942.1, on the reverse strand, counting down.
CTTCTGCACCTCAACTAAGGCAAAGTACTATCACAATGAACATGAAATTAATACACTATTTCTTACCTATGGAGATGTCCTTCAGCTCTAAGATTAATTTCCAGTTATGACAATTACCTATATTTAATCCGTCAAAGCCAATGGGTCTGCATCATTTGTGCCCCAGTTCACCACCTGCATTTTGGAAATTACAAACACTGAACATTTCTAAGTCAAGCAGCAGACCTTCTGCAGGCTGTGTTAATATAAATTCACAGCCTTGAGTGCCGCAGCTCATCTGTCCAGCTGTGCATAATTTGCAGCAAGTTCTACTTCACCCGCACTCCATTGTGCATTGAGACCTTATCTTTGCTTTCATGTATATGATGCAAAATGCAGTAGGCAGACATTATAATAATTTCATTAGTGCTAGAGCTATACTGGGCTTGGAAGACTCCAAACAACAAATCAGTGACTATGTACCTAACTGAGAAACAACACTCTGTCTGATGAATGTTATCTTGCAAGTACTTCACTGAACCATTTGCTGCAGACTTTGGGTGAAGGGAACATCTCATATAGAAATAACTCACGAGCGGCTTATCTCTTCCTCTGCCTGCCTATCAATATTCAGTGTTGCTGGAATCTTTTTATTTTAGTTGCCTGAGAGATCTGACAAAATCTAGAAGCAGTGCTATCACGCTCCTAATTTAAATTAAAAAGTTTTGGTAATGGCAAACATGTAAAAGATTTACATGAGCTTCACCTCTTCTTCCCCAATTCCTTTGGAATCCAAGAGAGATTTTTTGTTCTTTTCTCAGAATCTCAGATAACATAGTATTGAAATCTATGCTCCAGGAACAGTACAACTGAAAATCCAGTGAGATTACGTAACAGTACTACAAAGCTAGTACAGATATGAGGCAAAAACTGCTTCTTCAACACAACCACAGCTATACTGCATGAAAAAGTGTACAAATTGGATGTGTGAAATCCATCAGTTTAGTTACCAACAGATACCCAGCCTCTGTTGAAAAACAAAGTCAAGAAACTTCAGGAAGAAATCACAGGAAGTAAAAAGTCTGTCAAACCATTTGTCTTTACAAATGCAGTCACCAAAAGAACATCAATTGAGATCATACATGCACCTACATCATTTAGGATATCTTTCTAGTGTATGTAATCATCTTCACCTATAACAAGCTCTTCAAAGAAGGGATGGAATTGCATATTTATATAGTTGCATATAGACTACTGATTTCTTTTTCACTCTTCCAAGTTCTACGTGAAGCCAATTTCATAAGCAGAACTTACCATTAAGTTGACAGAGACCCTTTAAGCTGTAGGACATTGCCAGTTCTATTCAAATATTACATATAATTCTATCCAAATGCTACCTACTCATAGGACCTGACCAAAAGCCTTTTCAAATCAGCAGGAATCTTTCCACTGAATGCAACAGCCTTAGTCCCACAACACTAATCTGTTAATGGTCTGCTAATCTTGGTCCCATTACACTAATCTGTTAAAAATAATGGTCTATGCTACATCCAATAAGAAAATGAATAAAAAACAGTTGTATGTTGGATGACATATGGCTGAGATCTTATACAGTCAAATGTAAATAACATATTAATTGTGTTTATTGAAAAAGAGGGTCTGGAAATATTTCACAGCAAATCAGTGAAGGTAGAATTGTATGTCAAAACATAAGTGAAAATACATTCTCTATATAACCTTCAGGTGTTTTGAAACACGTTCTTTATAAATCCAGGTGCTTGAAAGAGCTATTTCATGGATAAGGGGTATAGATTTGCCAAGACCTATAAATAAAGAAGTAAAGAAGAAGGAAGAAGTTTCATTTTCAGAAAAATAATTTTCAAATGAATAACTATAATATTGATAACTTTTATGTAATTCCCTGCTCCCCTCTTTTAATACTAGAAATCTGTATAATGTCTGCAAACACCTGTATTTAACAGAAAACTGACTGCCACACTTACTTTGCAAGCTTAAGATTTTTGGAAAACTTAAAAATGAGATCTAAAATCTAGACTTAAAATGTCAGTATGAAGTGAAGATACAAATAAGAAAAAAATCTGGTTCCATTCCAAAGTCTTCATTTCAAAATAAGCCTATCAGGTTTGCCCTTGTTTAATTATATTTGGTGAAATAAAATGTAGTGGTTGTATATATCAGAAGTCAACAGTATGACACATAATGTATTATTTATTTGTTTTAAAAGAACAAATAACTATTTGGAGCTGAATAAGGTACAGTCTGTCTTGGAGCAAAAACACTGAACGGAAGAGTTACCAAAACTCTGCAATTTGTTTGCTACATAAAAAGGAATGAAAGAAGTGTTATATGAAATGTAACTAATTTATTTGAGCTCTCTTCACAGCATTTCTAAACAGATTTTGGGGAGAACAAGTTGCATAACCTGTTGCCATTAAATTGATTGTTTTTCACTAAGGGTCCAAACTGAACTTCAAAATGTAAAGAAGCTTGATCATCAACCCAGAGACTGTGTGGTAACGATATCATACGATCACCACATGATGGCACTAATCAACATGGCTGGTCAGTCTTATTTAGAAAGACCATTAACTGGAACAGCAACATTATTGAGCACAGCTCCAGGAGTTGGAAAATCTGCTCCTTCCTGGTCTTTATTGGGCCTGTAACTTACCCAAGCCATAAAAGAATAAGTATTTTCAAAGTAATTAAGCTATCAGACCCCTTTAAACAACACCTTGGGACACAAACCCCTGCTTATGGTTCCCCTCCTCCAGTTTTGGCTGTACTAGGCTGCTTCTGAGTGGCAGTGACTACCTCCACTTAGAAGAAAAAGAAAAGGTCTTATTTCTGGAACCATCTGTATTGAGAAGCAACTATACTTTTTTCTACTGCATTCAACAAATGCAAATCTGAAAGATTCTCTTAGATAAAAGTTTACTGCCATCAGATGATGACACTACACTCATACCTTTTTCATCTGTCATTTATTACAGTGAAATATTGAAGTGGCTAGTCTCAATGACTTTTGTAATTAAATTTCAAATAATAACTTCATTATAAATAACAATTTCATATAATAGTAAATAAAAATGAGCTACTTCATTCTATACATTAAATTAATCACTTCAGAATTATGGCTATATGGCTGCTGGTTAATTAGGGTAAAAATATTCTACAACTCTTGTATATAGCTATATTATTATGAAATGACTATAGTCTAATATAATAATATATTCTAGCTAATACATAATCACTCTTCAGTGTGAAGTTACGCAATATTTAAAATAGTCTCTCTATAAGCAATAAGAAAATTACTTTTAAAGAAAGAAATTTGAATAATAGAAAATGGTAACAGCTATGTCCTTCTCTAGCCTCCAGAGTGAATCAAATCAATCCAGTGTGATACCATCTCTAATATTTTTTCTAATAAGAGTGTCATTCATTTTCAAAGCTTACCTCGCTTAGAAGGCTCAGCCTTTCCATCAGGTTGCAAATCTCAGTAAGCACATAAATAACAAGAAAGATGAGCATGAGAAATCTCAGTCCTCTGCTGAAGTTAGTCAGCAGCATACACTTACCAAAATACACCCTGTAACACTAAGTGATGTGTGGGTTCAGCGCTGAACGCAGCAGAAAGACAGAATCACGCACTGTGATATCAACAGCTGCAATTTATTTTTAGATTGTTACAGTATAAATCTGAACATTTCTAGGTAGAGATCTTTCCAGTACATGGAAATGCATTCTGTTTGAATTAGCAATGCTAGTAGTAAAGCCCCACTATGAATCTCACAGGGAAAGGCAATGTTCTAGAAGGACTACTGATGTACAGATCGTCATGCACATTGTGCATGTAGAAAATGAAGCAATGCTGTTTCAGATACAGCTTATTTTTTAATGTCAAAATTCAGAAAAATCTCCCAATCATTTTACAGGGATTTGAAGAGAGATGAACTTGCATGTAAAATTCAGAATAATTTCTCACCTTTCAAATTCACCTATTGTAAACTGTCCATAAAATATACTTTTCAATTGTCTCTTTTCTAACCTTAAATCTATTTTCAAATTGTGAAAAGCTGAACCTCATTGTGTCTCATCTCTCTTATTTCCAGAAAGAGTGCCAATAAAACTTCTTTTTTCATCAGACAGCAAAGGCTGGGGGAGGAGAGGGGAGAACGGATTTGAGTGTGTGGGGGGCATGGGGCTGTTTTTTGCAAATCCAGTGGGGGGACCACTAAAATAAATACAATGAGAACTATTAAAAGGTGACAGTCGAGTACATAACCCCATCAGACATGGGGATCGAAATGGCTCAGAGCATAAATGCTTTACAAACAGTGCTTGAGCGCACCTGGGCTGAACTGTGACAGATAGCTGCAGAAGGAAATGAGAGCCTTATATTGATTTCAGTAGCTCACTGGTGAGCTCATGTTTATGTATGTCTTGGTTTTATTAGGATTTCAAAAAAAAAAAAAGAAAGAAAAAAACGGGGCCTGATAATCCAGTCCACGTAACTAACGAATCTTACTCACGCAGAAGAGATCCTGAGTCTCTACGACAAGTCTGCAAGTGACAGAATGACTAAATTATACGCTGGTTATAGCATGATGCTTATTCCTGTCCTACCCAGGTGGAGCTGTTCTTTACACTATGTGATTCAGCCATCAAATAGCAGCATGCATGTTTGAAAGGCCAGGAGGAGGCTGTATTGAGAACCTGTCAAAAACAAATGTGCAAACCTCTATGCAGTAGTCAGTAAATGTTCCTTGAATCACTCTTTTGTTTAAAAAAGCCAAATAAATCCTTGTTTCTACATGATATCTTTTAATATAAAGTTTAACAGCTTTTCTTTTTACCTCTTGCCTTCATCTCTGCCTGACAAGTCTTCAGCTGACGGATGCCTAAGATTGACATTTTTATCAAATGTAAAAATTTTCAGCTGAATGTTCTGTCCAGGAACATAGGACCAGCTAAAGAGCTAAAGTCTTTGTGCAAACAAAAAATATATAGGAACTCCAGTAAAATTACCAATTTTATCCGTTATCCTAATTTAATCCAACTGGCCTGTTTCATTGACGCGATGGGGCTTGTTTTTATTTGTTTGCATTGTGATGACTTCAAAAAAAAAACAAAAACAAAAACACAATTCTTACTGATACTTTAGTGGAGAAGAAAAAAGCATTGGGAATTAACAGATTTTTGTATTTATAATCTATAAGTGTTGTGTTACAACACTGCACTTTTAAACAATACTAGGCAAGTAATCAGTCCCCCTAGGAAAGCAGAAGGAAGAAAATGTATTTTATTGTCCACACATATGTTTTTCAGTAGACACACATCCTAAAGGACATTAAAATCAAAGGGGGAAAAAAATGATCTAAAATAGCTCTGAATCAGAATCCTCATGAGGACCAATGTTTTTTGGATGCCAAACCGAGTTTCAGTTTTAAATACCTGGTACAACTTAATCAGTTGTACTTGCACACAGTACACCAATAATAATTGCATTTATAGGATATATAGGCACATGAACAGAGAAGAGAGAACAATAACATCTGTATTTATGTACAAAGGGGTAACAATGCCAAGACGCGAAGAATGAGTGGGCCAAAATTTAATTCAATTATGCATTATTCTTAGATAACTACATGTCATCATACATCATCTGGTTTCGCATTACTAGAAACTGCATGGCATGTTTTCATGTCCTTAGTCTTTAGTGATTCACTGGAATATGCTTATGACTGTACACGCAACCCCCTAACCAGTATTGTAAGTAAAAATATTTGATATGTCCTGCCTTAAGACATAGTGTTATCTATAGCCACTATTAATAGATCTGATGTAAAATGCATATTTTGTAAATAAAATGAAAATAAAATGTAGAGTTCATTAAACATAACAATTATCTCACTTGTACAAAGCAATCTCGAGTTTTTATCCAGGAATTAAAATTAGTGGAAATACTTCTCTTAAGGTGACTTTTTTTTTTAATACTAAGAGAGGATTTATACATCTAATAATTAATAGACTTAAATTGTGTCCCATAGGATGCAGACTACTGCTCTTCCATTTCTCTGAGGTATTTAAACTTGCAACTGTATGTTTTCAGAGGAGGGGAACACCAGAGAGGTCCATTTTGGTGTAACTCCCTGTAAATTCATCCAGTTTCCCCTTGCTTTCTAATCCCCTGCTTCAAAACACATGCAAATAACCGTAACACTACCAATCACTTAAAAACAAAAATCGGTCTAGACTTCTACAGACGTTTGTTTCAATGCTGATCAAACACAGCCGAAGAGCTCTTTTTTTTTTTTTTTTTTTTGGGGGGTGCACTTTCTTTTTCAGTTCAAAGCATCTAAAAAACGTATATGCATTTGTGCCATCATGACGACCAGCAGTACCCCCACCAAGCCTACAGACGCCAAACGCAAAGCGCAGGCACCTCGGGCCATAGTTCAAATGGCTACATCGGGTCTCCGCTCTGCTTCCTGCATCACCACGGCTACCGCGGTTTAGGCTGGTGCACTTGATCTACAGATGAAATACAGAGGAGGTCCTTCACATTGTAGTCCGTCTTCGACAGAGTTTTCATCCCTTATCTCAATTCCACAGGTTGTCCGAGCTCCCTGCTTCCCCCCCTCTCCCCCCCCGCCCCGCTGTCATATGGCTAAAAACTTCCCCTTAAAAAAGCCTGCCCGTTCGTGTGGTGTCCAAGGCTCAGCGCGCTGCTAACGCTAGTCCGGCTGTTAAACCCTTTAAGCTACAAAAGCCTGCTTGTTTTTAAAACACACATGCAGCGGGCATTTTACAAGGCAGAAGAGAAGACGCCGTGGGAATTAAAGCCTCCCAAGCCACGGACCCAACTTCAAAATAAAACCCGTATCCAGCCATGCCTCGGAAGTGCCCACACTACCACCTTGTGGAAACCCCCGGCAAGAGCAGCCCCATGCGCCTTCCCACGAAGTTATTTTTCCCCGCGCCGAATATAAAAACCAGCCAAGTCCCCCAGGCTAGACCGCGCTCTATTATTAGCCCCGCTAATGACAATAGGCCGGGGCCCGCCCCGCTGCCCCCCGCCCGCAGCCTCCCCCCCCCTCCGCCCCCCGCAGCTCGGCGCTGCCGGCGCCCCCCCGCCGCCCGCCGGCAGCAGCGAGGCGGCACCAGCCCCGCCGGGGCCGGAGGTGGCCGGGCCGGGCCGGGCCGGGCGGCAGCCCCCCCGCCGGAGCCCTGCGCAGCCCCCCCGCCGGCGGCGAGGGGAGCGGGCGGCGGCGGCGGCCTCTCCTCTCGGGAAGGGGGTAAGCCGGCAGACGCCTCACGCCGCCGCCGCCCCGGCTTTGCAGGGAAGCCGATTTACTGTCGGGTGGTTTGGGTTTTTTTTATCATTATTATTATTTTATTTTTTTCCTTTCCTCTTTTTTTTTTTTTTTTCCCTCCCCCTTCCCCACCACTCTAGTTATTTTCGCCACCGCTCCGCGCACTCACGCTCTCCTCGGTGCCAGTCCCGGCTCCATCACGTGCGGCAGCCCATGCCCATCACAAAAGCAGGCATTTCACCCGAGCCCAGAAAAAGAAAAAAGAAAGAGAAAGAAAGAAAGAAAGAAAGGAAAAATCCCACGGAATAGCGAAGAAAACGCGGGCGAACCGCTTAATCCAAGACGAGCCAAGATTTCCGCTCCACAGCCTCCTCCCTCCTCGCCGTCGTCCCCCTCCCCTCTTCCCTTTTTTCTTTTTTGTGGTGGCGGTGATGGTGCCGAGGGAAGTGGTTAACCAAAGAGCTACGTGCCGGTTGTGGATGTCCCCCCAAACCACAGGCGCACATGAGGTCCCTCTCTTGCCCCTCTCCGCGTTTGCGGGAAACTGGCTTTGCTCTTTCTCTCTCTCCCTGTACTGCAGATATTTTTTCCTCCTCTCCTCCACACTCTTCTGTTTATTTGGCTGTAAGGCAGAGCTACTTTGTAAACATCTCACACAGAACCCCAGAGCCTTTCCAAATAGCTGATTGCAGCAAAATGCCTCCAAACAAATTATGGTGCAAGGGGGCGATGGGGGGCGAGACCGAAGAGGACAAAAAAGAAATAAATTTGCATAAATATGCATATGTGACATCGAGATCGCGTATGATGGTGGAGACGGCAGAAAGAAAGTATCGCTTTATAACGATGCGAAAAGTAAAAGCCCAGACGACTGCAGCAAACTGGTCGCCCTTTTCCAGAGTACCAACTGCAACACCTCTCCCTCTCCCCCCACCCCTGCCGGGGGGGGGGGGGGACATAGGGAGAAAAGGTACTGAAAAAGAATGAAAATGAACACGCAAACGGTAAATCCAGCACTCCTACCTTAACACTGCAATTGCTGCAGATAATAAGGGTCTTTTTTACATAGCCAGGAAATCCTCACAGGGTATCTCACAGCCGGAATTATTCACACACGGTTCCTGCTCTCCTTTTTGGAATCCAACGCAATTTGCTTCTCCAAAGGAATGCAACGACCACGAAGAAAAAAAAATAAAAATAACAACAGGAAAAACAACAACACGGGATTTGAAGGAAACTCGTGCTTGCGGTTGTAAGCGACCTACATTCAGGCAGAAAATTCGTTACAATCAGTGCGAGAGGGAGAGTTGGGTCTGCGAGTACTTGCTCTGATTGCCTATGCAGAGAGACAGAGACGGGCAGAGAGACTGATCTGCAAGGAAAAGAGAGCTTGAGGAGGGAGAGAGAGAGAGGTCCAGGCTGTACCAGGCTCTCTCCTTCTGCTATTGGACCAAACTGAATGAAATTTCCCCAGCCGGCAGCCAATAGCTCTCCGCAGTCTGCCCCATCACTACAGAAACCGTATCTCCATCCACACAACCTCTTGCAAAAAGCATCTAATCCGAGTGCAGAGCAGCGGGGACAGAATTATCCAGGGTGCCTGCCCGGTTGAACAGGTGGGCGTTTTACACGTGTGGAAATGAAAGTGAGTTATGTGGGTTAGGGAGGAAATCACACAAAATATCACGCAATTCGTACTGTTGCTCTTCCTGCTCCAATATCTCACACAAGTGCAGTCCTTGTTAACCCTTGAAAGCTGCAGTTTCTATAGAGGGTTGTTAAAGTGGCAGCAGTACCAGCCTGTTGTGATGAAATTTACTCATACTACCTATCAATCACTGAACTGTTTTGTTCCTGTTCTCCTTCCTCCCATACACAAATAGGCATTTGTCCAGTGCCCAAATGTTTCAGATAGATTTTTTCTGTTTTCTTTCTTTTTATTTTTATTTTTTTCCACAAGGAGATGGGCTGCTTAAAGTCTTTATTTTAGTTAGCTAACCACTATTGTGAAGGTCAAGTATAAGAGCTGAAGAAGGGACCCTGTGGTTATTGTGAAGTACTACAATACAGCATCTCTGGTTCACTTCTTGCCTATGATTTCAGACTGAGGGTGGTGTAACAAATATGTGCTCAGGCCTCCAAGAGATGCCTTGTTTCACTTCACAGCATGTTCCTTTGGTCAGTTAATAATAGCACTTAATATTACCCAAAGTGTGCAATCCTGAACTGAAACCAGGTGAGGATTGTCTGAGTTCTCCCAACTAAGCCAAGAACAAGAGGGTAAAGGGGTCTTGACAATCTTTTCATAATTTGAAACAAAAATCCAGTGCATGCCTTGATGAGACTTCCTGTCACAAGACATAGATTAGACTTCATACCCTGAGTCTTTAGCATTTTCAAACACTGAAAAACAAATCTGCAACTCTTTTAGTTACCTGCTTTATTTTGCTTTGTTCTAGGTTCTTTGTTTCTGCCACCGTAGCTGATTATCTCAGATCCTTAGAACAGAACGGATGACACACATCCTCACATCTGGATTCTGGCTCTGATGTTGAGTTTGTCATTTCTATGTCTTCCTTTTTTTTTCAAGTGGTAAAGGAATATATACTATTTTATTTAAAGACACCATCTAGCAGAGAGCAGTAGGCCAGTTATGTGTGTATTCTTCTTATACAGCTCCTTCAGTATCACCTTAGGAAGGCACATTTTGTTTTAAAATGTTGTAAGTCAAAGTATAGATGTAATTCACTGACTTAAATAAAGCACTAAGCAATGCAACAGCTACCTTAAATTGTTAACTTATTTGCCAGTGAAATAATTATTTTTCTATGACTTAATTATATGTTTTGCCTTACTTATTTTAAGTGGCTCTAGTAGCAGGTGTTCACGCAAGTGAATTTTACTGCTTTTGTTATTTTAATAACGCACCCGGAATGTGCAACCAATCATATTGCTTGACTGAGTGAACATTTTGACACATTTAGAAAAGATGTCATCTTGCACTGCCATCTGTCCCAAATTTTGCAGGACAGTCTTTATTTTGATGAGTATGTCATGCATTTTACAAGATAAATTTGGAGACTATTAAAGTATGCACTAGTTAATTTGACTAATGATCTTCCACCTGTGTTGGAATATCAGGAGGCAATTTATTTTATGTTATCATAGGATCACCTCTAGTGTTTGCAGCTCAGTCCCAAATATCCATAAGTACATCAATAAAACTAAACTTTCCATAGACTCTACACAAGTATACGATCAATCAAAAGTGAAAAATCTCCCTTTCCTCTCCCTTCCAGCTGAAACTGGAGAAAAGGAGTTAAGTAAAGGGCATTTGGTCAGAACAGTATAATTAACTTTTCTCCTCTCACAACTTTCAAAAAGCTAAATGTACATCTGAAAGTTGTGGCTTACTTGGGAGGGCATCTGCAGCAATACATTGCATATTTATAACAGTAAGCAGGAGACCAGGAGCAATCATTCAGAGAGAAGAATGCCACTTGCTAAATAATACCATCATTTGTTACAAGGAGGCATTGTGTTCTAGTATTCACCCAACTTGACTCTACTTGTATACAGTGAAATCTGAAGAAATCACAACACATGACAGTTTGACTGAAGACAGGCCAAACTCTGCTGGGTTCCATCCCATCCCATCCCACCCCATTTTGTGTCAGTCAAACTGAGGCATGATTTGGTCTCCTGTGTCCAATCACTGCAAATATTACATAAATTAATTTTAAAAACAGATTTAGTATCTTGCATGATGATGTTCAACCTAACAGCAACAAAACATGAAGATAGCTGTTTAGTAAAGAAAAGAGTCTCTCAAATCTTGTTTAATTTTAGCTATTATTCCTTTCAAACAACGCATATTCGAAATGCAAACTTGAAGCAGAACAAGAGGGGCTTTCTACAATTGCATGAACAACATTTGCCTCTTTACCCCCGTCTGTTATCTGCATGGTCTTATTCAAATATTAATTATGCCAATGTACTTTCATTCCCTTTTGTACAATGGTGAACCTATGACTGCATGGTCTTAATACACTTCCTGCAGTTGGAATAGCATTTTTCACCAGCTTCATGGTGCAGGCAGCTCATCTTACACCATCTGAAATCCACAAGGCATTTTCTACTCGCTTCAGAGCAGAAGGATGATAATAGACAGCAGGTATAATCCTTGGTAAGACTTAAAGTAGAAGAAAGCTGTTGAAGAAATTCATGCCGAACTGCACAATGGAAAGGAACTAAATAATGAGTCCTTCAGGCCCACCAAGTAAACAGGAAAAACATGGAGAGTTAATTCTGAAATGAACATGCAGAAAAGGGAGATTTGGGAAAACAGCAGGTCTTTCCTAGTTGTGTAGCCTGAAAATGCTGCATTTTATGGAAGTATTTTATTTCATATGTGGCTTATCTTCATATGGTTTGGTGATAAAAGGAAAAGTTGATCTATAAGTATTTTCACAGAAAATTACACGGGTTTACAAAAATAACATTAAAAAACCATATATATATTACCAAATTCAAAAATTTTCATTTACAATAAAATAAAATGCTTACCTCATTGCTGTTTGTGCTACATGCCACATAAGTGACAAATATACTGCAGAGTTTCACCTGCATGGCAAGTCTAACTACTTCATAGTAAGTATACTGTAAGAATGAATATTCAGTAGAGCCTTCTAATAATATGAATTTTATTGTGATAAGTGCCTGACTTTTTAGTTATATTCTAACTGTATTTTCCTTAGTGCTTTTACTAAAATTTTCTAGTGTCATTTTCTTCTTTTGAAAAAGGTTCAAAAATAAAATGTCGCAAACACAGATAACAGCGCAAAAAGATCATTTCACCTAATGGGATTTTTTTTTAGAGAGCAATATGTAGGAATTCCTAATTTTACAACTTCTGAGATGCAATCTTAACTCTACTGAGGGGGTGCAGACATTGACTTTAATAGGGCCAATATTTCAATCTTGGAAGAATGGACATAGTTGCTGGGCTCTGGATTTCCTTTCATAAAGTCAAAGCTAGAAGAGACCATTATAATTATCTACAGAGACCTTTCATATCATTTAGGCTAAGTGCTTCATCAGGTAGTTCTTTCTGCATTAAGCCAAATTACTGTTGAACTCAAGTGTGTGAGTTTTGCCATAACAACAATAAAAAAGTAAATATTTCAAGTTGTGCAGATCCTACCTTATCTGAGTATATTTTACTAATAGAAATTATTCGCACTGTCAAAATCATGTTCCTGACCTGTAGTCTTAAAAAATTGCACTTCATTTTGACTTGGTGTGTTAAAATAGAAAGCCCTTTGCTATTAACTTCTTCTTTCAACTTGCATACTTACAGACAGACCTTTCTCTCTTCTGTATTATGTACTATACAGATACAGTGGGACCGAGTTCCTCGGGTGCTACTGCAGGTAATATAATTAACTGTATTAACAAAGGGCCTCGCCCCCAGCACAGGCAGACAAACCTATGCTTCTTCAGCAATAAGCCTAATTATTCCCTGTGCTGTACAATCAGCCCATTTTTTAAAGTTAATATGGTTAGATTTTGATTCAGGTTAATACTTGGAATTCTGTGTAGCATTCACATAAACACGGAAAGTGCAGTTTGCCCTCCATACCCATAGAAATCTAGATTTGATCTTGACAAATGTAGTCTGTAACTTTTCATTGAGCTAACCAGGGGCTAGTTATCCACCCTTGCTTCCATTCTCGCTTAAATTAGATACAGATGCAAAGTGCCTTGTAGTCAGACCTTACAAGTTCTTTGTAACCTTTTTACTTTTAAAATGCTGCACAGACTGACAAGTTATTAATATTAGGACAATTTTTATAGCATAACTTAAAGAGTACAGAAAAGAATATGCCTGTATAAAAAATATATAGTTTATTGGCATGCATGTACATCTTAAACCTTAACCGTACTTGAACAGCACAGAAAGGAGAACAAAAATATCGTTAAATGAAAGCCAAGAGAAATGAGTTGCCTTCCCTAAATACCTAACAGCAATGCCAGAGCCCACGTTGATTTACAAGTCATCTCTCTTCAGCAACTTGGGTTTCATCTACAGCCACAACATTAAGGATGTGGACTTTCAAAACCAAACATAATAGCTCTGCAGGTTAACTCCTTTGACAATTGGTGGTCTATATGATGCTGCTCACAGACCTGGGTACTTCAAAAGAACAGTACAGCTCCAAGCTTCAGAAGGCAAGTAGGTTTTCTACAAAAATCATTCTTGGAAGTTGTTAGAAAATCTCCTGCTTTTGGACTACAAAGAGAGTCAATTAGAAGATTAGAAGTATTAGAATTATTTTCTCTTTGCAAAATAATTACATGAAAGACAGTCTGTTTTAGGCAGTGATACCCATTTCCAAATGTCCTTCTCACTGGATTATATCATTCATGCTCTTCCTAGCCAAAATAATCCTGTTTCTCTTGCTTCCCTTCCTTCAACAGGAAGGTAGAGAGTGCTTTCTACCCAAATAGCCCCTATTGTACTATAGGCTTTTGAGAATGTATTTCTAAAGCTCCTCAGGCTGATGAAGGCATTGAATCCAAGTCGTCTAACTTGTCTCACCGAATGCTTGAGTAAAAAGAGCTATTATATAATGACCAGACAATTTCGGAAGCATTAATGTCTTTGACAGTGACTTTCACAAAAAGATTCTAGTATGCATAGAGATTCTTTAAAAATGTCATGGATATCAAGCCACTTACAGGACCTAAGTGTGAGATCTCTAAGGTATGAGAACGCTGTCAAGTTCTGTCTGTGACCACAGCTACCTGTTCATCGTCATATTAGCTTATCCCAGAAGTGAAGCAATTTTCTTTATATAGATTCAAAATAATATGTTTTACTCTGTGATTAAATGAGCTAAAGGCATTTATAAACAAGCACTAGTGAAGCTGGCTCCAGTTTTACCAGTATACCTCTACCAGAGATCATTCATCATTCCTCACAACTAAATCATCAGGAAAAAAGGTGTGCCTGTGCTTCAGACACTTAGTATAAAGCAACAGACTAGCTTAAATGAGGAGTGAAGAGGAGTTTTAACTAATCTGCACGATTTTGTACTGAAGTGATTGAGAAAAAGAAAAGTTATTCTGCCACCTTGGCTGCAAGGGTGATCTGCAGCAGCAGAACAGGAACAAAAAAATTGGGTTTAGGGAATATTATCCTAAATTGCGGCAGTTGCAGCTGTTTGCCAAGTGAAAGAAAGTCAGAATCCTAATAGAGTACATAATAAGCTCGGCTAATGGGTGACAACTCATTAAGCCACATAAATTTGGGCACGTTTCTTTGTGTGCTCGTAGTTAACGCTCTGGTGGTCTGACTGGGTTTAGTAAGAGTTAGGTACTAAGGTTCATGCTTTTTTTGGGAAGACCAGAAACATAGCTTGAGGCAAGTAGGGAAATCTGAAATCCAAACGGAAAGTATCTTTCAGTACAGGGAATCACTTTGGAATAGCAATGCTACAGAGTTTCTGACCTCTTCAGAAACTCTACTTCAGTTTTTGAGCCATTTTAAAAACAAATCATCCTAATTTCAGATATGAAAATGCTTAAGATCCGTTAGTTTAAGAATGGGTTGAACAAATAACTGATATAAACAAACAGCTGAAAGCTACTGAATGGGTTAAATTTGTTATGCCCAAGTTGCTGCCAAATCTTCAGCTAAGGACAGGAAGTTTATTGGCAATTTTCTGAAAGAGGAGGAATCCAATGATAAAATGTGAGCCATTTGTCTTCCCAGCCGTTAAAGGAAATTCACTTTAAGGATGCTTCTGGAGTGTCTGCTTCTGCTGCTGAGCGCATTATAATTTATCAGTGTGTCTGCTGATAGTATTATCATCAGTTGGGGCTCAGGTGGACTTCCATTAGTGCTATCAAAGTCCTCACTGACAAAATATTCCAGTGACCTAGACAGGATCTATTACAGCGTTTAAAGCCTCATCTGCCTTGAACGTTTTTTTTCGCTAATTATTTGCAGCAAGTTTCTAACATAATTCCTCAGGATGAGTTATCTAGGGAAAAGCAGCAACAACAACCATATTTAATAAGTAAAACTGTGTCAGTCATCATCATGTTCATTTATTTTTTAGGTCATATCCTTCTCACCCTTCATCTACTTGTGTAACATTTAGAACATAAACTCTCTGAAGGAGATATTTTCCTATCTATCTTTACACAGAACCTAACTTTCATAAAGGTCTTTGGGCACCATCACAGTACACATCTTAAATACTAATATGGATATATACAATAAGTGTAACTAAGTACACTTACTTAGTCATAATTAGGTTAGCTTTATGGCACTGTTTCTCGCTTTGACTTCCAGTTATGTTACGTTCATGCCAATTAATGGAAAGTCAAGCTTGCATAGTCTCTTTCTTTTCTTAAATGACCAGATACGTGTGTGAAAGCACGTATCATTTCTAAAACCAGCAATTTGAAAAAAAAAAAAACCTGTCAAAAAAAAAAAAAACCTGTCAAATCGCAACACAACTAACAAACTCTGTAGGATTATAATCTATGTATGTGGACTATAACAAAAGATGAACTGCACTATCCTATTAAAAAGGGTGACATGCAAAAAAATTGTAGATGTTAATTAAATAAGGGCTTGGTCATTAGGCCTAATGAGAGGCTTAATGGGTGATGATCTGTCCTTCCTGACCTCATAATATTAATGAAATTATAATAGTAATTCATAACTTATTAACAGTTATAACTATTGCAGTTGCATCCCATAAGGCTTAGCATAAACATATAAAAAGGCGATGTGTGCCTTGAAGTCTTTATTATATGCATTAAAAATGAGAGGCAACATGTGGATAAAACAGGCAGAAAAGAAGTGGCATAAGATTACAGTAAAAACACTTCTGAAGAGTAGTTAGCAGTTATCACAACCGTCACCTACCAATTTATTTTTAATAGAAGAGTGGCTTATGGCTATCTTTTTTCATTTCTCCAAACATACCGTTGCCCCTTTTAGCGCTCCTTGTTTTGTAGCACAGTTGTCAGTCATTTCATGCAGCTGACAGGGTTAGTGAAAATAATCTACTATGATCAGATGCAGTTACTGTCTCTGAGTACCCCTCAGTCACTCACTGGCCTCACAAGAAAACAAAACAAAGGTGGTGTATTTTTATCACTATTTGACATGACTCATCAAACACTTTGTAACCAACCTTTGAGAGTACACTTATAAGTCCAAAGACTGAAAAAACTTGCAATTTGCCTCTTTGTTTCAAATAAGTCAGTTTCCTAGCAAGCTAGGAAAGAAATGGTATATTCACTCAAATGCTAAGTGAGTGTTCATCTAATTTTCTTACACATTTTGAATAAGGTATGTCTCAATATTTTAAAAAAGCTCATCTCTTGCTTTTTTGGGGTGATGATATTTTAAGTTAATAACTTACATAAGTAACTTCTTAAATGTAGATTCCTTGAAAAGTAAAATAACAGCTAGTATTGGTACCAGTGCTACTGTACTTCCACACGGGCTGACCTATGCAGTTTTGGAGATAATAGTGAATACAGTAATACCGTACTGGCACCGTATTTTAGAAATGGGTGTTATTTCTAATTTGAGTGAACTGCAAAGCAAGCCATGGCTTAACTCCCAGTAGATTACACTGTTACTCCCACTTAACCTGCAAGGTGGAGTCAGCATTGCTGGGTTTTTAGGTAATTATGGGAACAATAAATAAATAATCAATAACAATCACAGTGAAGCACTAAGGTTACATGGAGTGAAGTGTGACTCGATAAGGTCACAGAAAATCAAAATGAATATGTGTTCAATTGCAAGTTTTATTGGAGAAAGCCAGTTTTCAAATAGCAGCTAATGTGTTTGAACAGTCCAATAAGCAATTTAGGTCCATTCAGAGTGTGGTTTCTAAGGGTTCTAGCTTACAGGATCTGATTATTCAAGAAGTTATTACATACAGCTGTCTATTCTGCCCCTCTAACAGGTGCTCCCGTATTATAGAAGGTCAACAGAACAGGTAGCACGTCTGCTCCTCAGTTCTCAGTTTTACTACTTTTCTGTTAACTTAGACTGGCATTGGCTATTAGAAATGACACATTTTATTATAAAAGCTGCCAATAATTTGCCTTTCTACATTGCATTGTGAATTAAAGAGGCAACAAAATCTGATTTATGGACCCCTTTGGATTTAACTTGATTAGCTGTGGGAGCATTGCATTCTTATTGCAGACACATTTAGAAACATTTGGAAGCCAAATTTTCTTCCTTAGAAATACAATTTGTGAGAGTCTGGCAATGTGAAGGAATTGAATAGTATGTTCAGGCAGCAATATCCTGATGGAAGAAAACCAAACCCAGATGTCAGGATGCTAGGTCAAAGGTGGGAAGGCTTGAGCCGTGGGCACTAAGTGATTCTCTCCGGCGGAACAGTTGCTTGGTCATTCATGTCTGTCAGCACAGATGACTGAACCCCTAAGGCTATGCTAGAGGCTAGCTGGATCCAGATAGCACCCGAAATCCAATTTACATATGTTGAACACTGCTCATGGTATGAACATGCCAGTGTGTCTACTATTTGTCTCTACTGAGTAATTTCAGCCGTGGGCAACTTTTCTGTTCAAAACACAGACAAGATAACCAAAGATGATAACAGATTTGCTGGCTTGCCACAAGCTAACACATCTTCACGCTTTTTTATGGTCTGTGCTTTCTAATCTCCCTAATCCCAGTTGTATTCAGATTTATAAACAGTGATATAAAAATAATTTTATTTGGAATCTGTGTTACTTTTGTCAATAAATAACTAACCTCATAAAACATGGTATGCAATAGATGTGAAACAATGGACTTACTTAAAAAATATTAAGAATTCCAGGCAATAGGGGTATTCTTTTGATAGGTTATACATCTTCTGAGTAAAAAAGAACAACTTACAATAAAGATTTCTGTCTGCCAGTACAAAAGGTCAAACCTATGGGAATGCTATAGATTAGTCACAAATTTTAAGTATTTATTGTACTTCATTGATAATACTTTATCTAATATTATCTACCTTTTAATTTTTAGCATTGATTTTATTGTGCTTTAGCAAAATATTTGTTAAAAGATAGCTAATGGGATAAAATTAACAAGGAATGTATCAAATAAATAATGTAGGATTATGTGTTAAACTCATATTTTGGAAAAAATTTTTGCATTACTAAAGCCAATACTAAACTCAAGTTAGTGTAAGAGGGCTGGGATTTCACTTAGCACTGAAAAGAAGAAGAAAAAAAGGCAACTATTTTAGAGGATTTTTTTTTTCTCGCATAGGCTATACATACATACATTGGATTGAAAACTCAATATTATTTTGTATGATAATTATATTTGTACTAAGTAATCCAGATTGAGATTATATTTTCTTAGCATGGTACATACCTAATAAAAAGACAAACCCTTTTTAAAAGCTCTGTGGTCTAACAGGCTAATGTAAAGAGGAGTGGAAAGACTCCCACTGACTTTAGCACATATTAAGTTGTTCCGTAAGTATGAGCAGAATGTTTGATCATTTAATGACACATGCTTTGGATGGCCTGGAGAACATGGAGAGAGAAAGAGGGCTTTACTTCTCCCAAGTTATGAATAATTATAACGCTTTGAATATTGTCACTTCTTCTTTTGTTGTATCTGTCAACAAATATCATAGATCTTTGCAACAAAAAGAGAGAGAATATATGAATGGGCATCAGTACCACACTACGATTCAATAAATGAGTTTCCATCAGATATAGTTTTGTAGCTTTGGAAAAATACTTTTATTGTTGGAATCACTCACTTTATAAAAATCAAAAATAATAGTTATAAACTGACATTCATGATAGGGACTCTGTGATCCTGAAACAAAATATATCCCCAAACCCAAAGGTCTTTGCTCTGGGATGCTCACCTAAATCTGTTATTATTACTTACGTAATGCAAGTTTTGTCTTTTAGCTTTCAACTGTACTCTCTTCCTTTCTCAGAAGTTTCCAAAGGGTCAAATAAAATACTGACGAAGGAAAACACACTGTAGCACAGTCAGACCCATTCCATAGGTCCTGGCTGTGGCTAATGTTGGTCACAAATCAGTTGAATATCAAAAATCATGAACTACCTTCTTTCACTAGCTTCTCACATAGAAAAATGCTACTTTCTTTAATTTTGGCTATGGCATCTGATAATTAGTTATCACCATGCTTAAAACTGAGCAAATTTATGAAGAAAAGTTTATGAACTTTACTAGTATTCAAGAAATGCTTCAGATGATAGTGCAGCCTTCCATCACCAGATATACCCATGGAAATTGTATCATGTCCTCTAAATGCTCCTAGAGTTCACCTTTAACTAAAAAACATATTTCATCATCTAACTATAGTCTTGAGGAAAATATGTATGACCTTTCTAAATGAGTAAATGTTGAGGTTTTTCAGTCTGTATAGTACCCTTGGCATTCTGCATGAAAGCATACTGCATTTCACTAAAGCACCGAAACAAAACAAAATTCCAGTTGTCGGGCTTGCTCATTGCCAGACAGTTATACTATATTTCTCCATAAAAGTAATGTGTACTGTTTGTACGTGATCCATCCAGCACTATATACCAGTATGCATTTGTGTGTGTGTGTGTGTGTGTGTGTGTGTGTGTGTGTGTGTGTGTGTAAATATATTTTTCACACTATATTAAAAAAATTGAATATTTGCATTTATAATCATAACACTTAGAAGCTTTCAGAACTTGTTGAACCATGATAGATGTTTTTCACTGATGAAAGAAGCTCGGTTAGGTCAATACCTTCCTATTATATAAAATATACAGAACACTGTTTAAAACTTCCAGAAATTAAAAGCAAATAGAAGACACTTTCCGTTCTCTACACTTCTGTAACTTTATCAAAAAATAAGATGTTGACTTTTCAATTTGTCAAATAGAATGTTTCTGATTCCTAACTCAGAAATATCAACCTAAAGTTGCCAGCAACTTCCTGTCAGTGTGAATCCTCCACTCTAACATATCAACTTGAGTACACGGAAATACCTTGTGAGGTAAAGTTATTTCTCCAAAGGTCATGTCTCTGAAATAAATTCTAAATTGGTGAGTCTTTGCATGTATTTGATGATAAAATATATTGCTTGTTTTCTCTATGTAGATTATAAGCCAGCTCTTTAGGGTAGAGGTTTGCCTCTTCATCATACTCCTTTAGCATAGGATGTCTTGATATTCCCCCCGACCTCAAAATAATAAATAAAACCTTGTGAAAAGTAAACAAAAACGTCAGTTGGGACAAGAACGAAATTAATTACATTACATTATCACAAGGAGCCCCCAAATCAAAAGCAAGGTCCTGAACATGCTAGGGGTTATACAAGAAGAAGCAGACTCTGCTCATAAAAATGTTTTATCTATTATTGAATTGGACAAGCAAAAGCACAGACAAGTATGTATGCATATATACATACACACATACACACACAAATTTTGTGCATGTATTTTATACATCCATAATAATATGGACACTTGTGGTCTCTAGTATTACTGTTCTATTTCTTAAACTAATTCTAAATGAAGAAAAGAGCTGTCATTTTAATAATATTAATGTATGAAATTTCAGTGAAAATAATCTTTTTAAGTTTTCCAGTGTGACATATTATCCTAGAATTAAACGTAATTATATATATGTTATAGATAGGCAAGAACACGAATGGATGTGTACATGAATGCTCCAAGTTTTCTTTTAATCTTTGAACGTTAGATAATGTAACGATTCTGAGTCATCGCATACAGTGTTATGTCTCTGTCACTTAATTTGATTACACACTATTCAAGGATGAGAAATAGCTGTGGAAAACCAACGAAGACAAAAACTGAAATGATACTGATTGGCTGAAAAAGTACTGAAAGCTGGACTAATAATTTCACCATGGACAGTGGATATATTTGACACTGATTACTTGAACTTGCATTTGTCAGGTTCCTGCTTCAAGAACATAAAGCAGCTATAACAAGGGCAGTGTTTTTCCTTCAGTTTTTAACTATCTTTGGCCACTAGTTTTGCAAATTGCGTTCATTTGTCACTATGAGATTAGACTATGACAATGAGGTGCATCTTGTATCTAGAAAAAAATTTCATATGGTCCAAAATATGCCATCCTATTGGTATCATACAGCATTTATTTCTTAAGGACATGAAACCTGTTCTCGTGGATATATCTGAGTGCCGGTAGTCATCTGATTTCCTGATTGACTTCAGAAATCTTTAAAATATAGTGCAAATTCTTATACAACTTGGAATGTATCCAAAGAAATCTCTCATCATGCCCTACTATGCCACAACCACAGTGTGCAGTTGGTCTGTTCTTCTGTGTGGTATTAGATCATTGGGAACTCATTATAAGCAGGACATACAATTCTCTCCTAATTTATTAGAATCAGAGCTGTGTCACCAGCAGCAGCTGCTAAGAAAACCTAGCAATTAGCTTCCGAAACTTGCCTTCACTAATGTTCCCATGATGTTACACTGATGGATATATACTAGAAATAGAAATGAGAAGACATCATGAAGAAAAAATATAACTGAAAGCGTTGCCAAAGTCTCTAAAAGCCTTTAAAAAAGATCAAAATTCTATAGTTTCTGCATTGCATAGTACTTCTTTATTGTTGCAGCATTCAGAACTGTCAAACATTACCTTATTACAGCAAGCGGCTTTGTAAAAACAGAAGAAAAATCCCAAGGACTGTGTATCTGAAAATTCTAGCAACAATAGTAATGCACAAGAATGGTGGTTCTTAAGTAGTAACCCATCTTTGGTCATTTACTCATAAGCATTTATTAAATAAGCTATTGCTGTTGAACTAACAGAGCTTCTTCTGGTGGAGCTACAATTAAGATATCATCTGGATATATTAGCAGTCTTATTCTTAAGTCAGTTCGAATTGACACTACTGGTCTTAATAGGACAGTAAGTAATCTTGGTGGTACTAGAAGACTCAGAAATATCAGTCTTCACTGTGGCAAGATCCTCATTTTTATAAAGTATATACTCCATTAATAGCAGTAATAGGGTAGGTAACACACTGCAGGTTTCATACGCTAGGCTTTAAATCAATGCATCAATATGGTAGTTTAATACAGTGACTAATCAACAAAATAAAGATGAAAAATCAAGGTGACATGAACAAACTGATGTGTGCATCGGGTGAAGAGGTGAATTGCTGAACCAGTAATTATTACTGCAATTTTGAAATTCCATGAGAGGACAAAAGGAGAATACAATCTGAAGAACAAGTAAAAATTGATTCAGAAAGGTCTTCATTTCTTTCAAAGGTTAGTTTGTCTTCAGTATTAGAAGAAGAATATGATTATATCTGTGAATAGATAGAATTTTTGTAAAAGGAAGGAAAGCGTACAAGTAAAATGCAGAGTGAAAAGAACTTAGGCCAGCACAAGTGATAAGTGTAAAGCTAAGAATAAGGAAAGTCTTTGTAGCCACATCTATATTAATTAAATTATCTATCTATATTAATTAAATATCTATATTAATTAAAAAATAACACAAAAACACAGAAGCAGTTTTCAGTTTAAAGCTTGGGATTTTTTTTCAATGAGAGACTAAATGTAGTCTAAAAAACCTGCAAGCCGTCCTGAACGTTTTATTTTTTTAACATTTCTTGCTTTTCATGTAAAAAAACCAAATTACAATATTTGGTAAGTTTAAGTGATGAATATATATGTTAAATTCATAGATGGAGAAGGAAAGACAATTCCTCTACTACTTTTTGTAATACCTAGGTCAGACTGTTACTAAGAAAGGAAGGAGTGGTGCTAGGCATATCATCAGGAAGCAGCTATTATATTCATAAAAACATAGGAAAAGCCTTACTAGGCCCAACTAGGCCCATAGGGCCAAATATTTGCCTGTGTAGCAGTAACAATAGGAGATCCTATTTAGACACATGATCCTTGTCACTTTTTGTGGCCCGTTCCCCTTGTATTCCCCTAACATCCATACTTGTTATACAAGGAAAGCTAGAAAGGTCATCCCGGACTAGTCCTTTCAATCTCCATTTATCGATCTGTTGCACATGAATTTGTCTATATTCCTTTTCGAATCTCCTGATACCATCTGCCACTGCATGTGTGATAAAATAAAACATGTATTTTATTTTAATAAGAAAATGCATAACAGAAAAGTATGTTTTAAATACATCCCAGTACAGAAATCTCAACTCCAGAAATATACAATATTTGCAACTCATTTTGTAGTTATATGGGTTTAATATTACCTACAGCTCTCTGGCAGATGATGGGATCAGTTATTCCTTCTCCATGCTTTTTCATCCTTAGTATTTGAACACTTACTCCCTATAATGCAGTAGCTTTAGGACAGTCAAATTTCATAAAAATGTCGGGACACTAAGAAGGAACAAGCCATAGAAGTGAAAAGTATTTCCTGTGATCGCCTCTTTGATCAATATTGCCACTTTGCTTTGGGAAAGGTTAGTGGAGCATATTCAAGTCAATTTACACACTAAGAGTTTTACTTATCAAGGCAGGAAAGAAAAGTTGAAAAATGAAGCTAGGTCCTCCTGTTTTGATTTGTTAAGATTTGTTCTACAGAAGCAGAACAGAGATTGAGATGAAAATTGGAGCCCAGCAGCAGAGCGATTATTAAAGCCATTAGTTGTTAGGTGCTGGAGAAAGGGGAAGGGAATAGGGTGCTCATAAAGGAACATATTCAGCAAATCTGTAAGCTTTTTGTTAGCAAAATACAAAGCCCCTTCACAAAGGGCAATCAGTTTAGTGCCCCCACTATTTTCAGTGAATATTGACTGAACTATGGAAGTTCAGGATGTAGACCTAAAGGACAAATTCCCTCTATTCACAAAAGAATATGGATTAGAAGAAAGAAGTGGGCCAAATCATTAAGTCCTTACTTGGGTAAAGTTCCCCTTGCCTCAGTGGTACTGCTGCTCAAATAATAGTTGCATGCAGAGATATTCATCTGATTAGCAAGGTATGGAAATATACACCAGAACAAGGGACACACACTGTCATCCAATTTTTCATTTCAGCATTGAAAATCAGAGTAGACAGGGTTTTTATCACTCTCCTGTATTCCTGGTTTTACACTTTGATACAATTACAGGTTTAAATGGGAAGAGCTTCAGAAGACTTTAAGCCTAAAAAGTTTTCCTCCTATGACAATATTTGAGCAATGTCTCACTATCCACTTAAGATTGAATGACTTCACTGCAGCCAGACAGTAAGTGAATTAACCTGAACCTGTGGTCAAGTTCACATATCCTTGCCTAGACAGCAGCCAGTTTCTGTATTCCATGAATACTCATGCCTGTCACAAGCTGTCTGCATCCAGTTGCCAAAGGAAATTGGTGTGCAGACTGGCTCACTCCATATTTAACGCTAGCTTCAGCAGTAATTAAAAATTAGGAGAGATCTTCAGGAAAATCAATTATTTATGCATGCAAAATGCATCAACTAAATTTGGACGCACAATTAGATGACTAATCAGAGTTTGAAAAGTTTGAGAATTGCAGTTGCACACTGATAACGATGCTGGTAACCTATCCAACCCTAGATGCCTGTACTTTCTTTTTTAGAAACTTCCTACTTTGTCACTGAGGGCTACTACCTAATCATTTGACATACCGATAAAGCAAGACACCCATAAAGGCCCGACAAAACGTTTACATTCACAATATAAATATAAGCGTCAACATCAAGAGTTCAGAAACTTTAATATCAGAATTTCTTTGCTTACTAGTGGGAATAACCTTATGCCCAGTTTTGGGAAAGTCTCTCCTGAAACTTGCAATGGCAATAAATCAATGCTACTAAAAGCAGGCCTCCACTTGGGCTGACATGCACAGCAGTATTTATCTACCCAAATTTCCACATGAAACTGTGAGAGGAATGGTATGTTATGACAGTCCTGAAAGATGCAGGATATGACAGCTGTTAAGACGTTTTCAATCAGAGGACTAAGCACAGAACAGGAGTTCCTCAGGTCACAGAGGAACTTAGTGACAACACAGGAAGACTAGCACTTGGTTTTCCTAGTGCATGCTTAAGTCTCCACTACTGATTCAGGATTTAGGTATTAATATCTGTAAAAAATACGTTCCATAGGAAAGATGCTGATGTGGTAAGTTTTTCCATTTTGATGTCTTCCCCCTCCCTATCAAAAGGGAGAAATATTAGGATCTCAAGCCAGATTCCCATGATCTAATCTATACTGAGTAATATCTTACTCTGGAAGTATTTTTAAATAATCATATTCCCTTGAATGGAACCATTTGGAAATAAAAGTCAGACAAGTTAAAACAAGTCAGTCAGAACTTTTTCCTCTCTTTAGATGGAATAATGTTTCTGCAAGATCAGAGTTAACAAGATTAGAAAAATCCTTGGAGTTACCCCTCTGACTAACGTCCTATCAGAAATTTGACAAGCTAAACTATCTTCTCCACCAAGAGAATTTCATGACCTTTCCAGATGTGTAGGATGGTAGGAAGTAGAAGTAAACTGATTATGAATGCAAAGCTGGTATTTCAAGGAATTACAGGGCAGAAGAGTCTGAATCCAAATCCACAGTGTATGCTACAATACACTTACTCAGACTGGATTGTGCCCTACTTGGTAAGTATTCCTATTTCTCTCATACTGATAACCATATGAAATAATGGTAAATCTTGTCTAACTCATCTTCCGTCTAGAAACTGAGCAAAGTAACTATAGGCACAATGTTGTGTTAATCAAAG
Organism: Struthio camelus; assembly: GCF_040807025.1. Lineage (NCBI taxonomy): Eukaryota > Metazoa > Chordata > Aves > Struthioniformes > Struthionidae > Struthio > Struthio camelus. The sequence goes on along the minus strand of NC_090942.1, from coordinate 144,632,309 downwards.
CTATTTTATATGTATCTGAGTCACACCTGTATTGTGATGACTTGCAAATGTAACTGAAGGCCCATTCCATCATGTATACACGGTGTGGTGTCTTAATCTCTAAGCAATTCCATGCAAAATAGTTCTATCAAATAAGGCAGATGCACATACACCATTCATGAGATCCGTACCTTTTTTCTTTTTAAAGGACTCAATCACTAAAAAGTAGGCTACAAACCTCAGTACTTCATTCTCCTTTATTGTATATGACCAGAGCATTCTGATCTACACAGTACTGGCAACGCTACTTAAGCATTGCAGTACTTAAGCAAGTTGCAAAACAAGAGTTTCACCAGTGAGTGATATGTAAACTGACCTAGTGCTCTTCTGAGATGTACGTATTTTTACTGTATTTATACAGCTCAGATGTACTACAAGTGAAAGCCATCTTACGCTTCTGACAAGGTTACAGAACAAAGTACTGTCAGATCATAAGAGGTAGACATGCAGTGAAAACTACTTCTAATAGGGATTAGAGTGTTTTAAGTGTTTTGTAAGGTTGAGGTCTGAACTCTCTCTTTCCTCAGAAAAGCGTATTTTCCAGTGCTGTCTGGCAAACTTAACATCTGCCTTGTAAATTCATCATTAAAGACCACTATCACAAAGACATTTATTATTTCATTGAAGAAGAACATTCAGGACATGAATGATGACAGGAACAGGATATCATGTAACACCTAAAAATATCATGGTTGCATAATATACTTAAAACCCAACATTAGCATAATGTGCTAACAAAACTGTCCTTGGGTTTTCTTAGGTGATTCTAAACAAGAATATCTCCAATCCTTTTTCCTGGAATACTTTTATAAAAAAAAACCATATACTGTGTCTTAATCATGCAAATGAACTCTTTGGGTACACGTTATTAGGAAATAGCACTGCCACCACTGACCTTCCCCTGATATGTTATTCTTTGTAACTTAAGTTGTTGTTACAGTATGGTATTCAATAATGAAAAAAACCATGAACACTTGACAAGCCCAGCTTAGTTCACAAACCATTGTCTTAGTATTGCACAAATTTCTACTTCTCAACTGAGGTATTTTTCATATAACTAGCTTCTTTATATGTGTTAGTTTATACATATTAATTCCAATGTTTGAAACTATTCAAATTTTGGCAACTAGAAGGTATACAACACCTATAAGTTTGCAAATAAAATAAAAATAGACAAAACTAAAAAAGCAGCGTACCAGGTGGCAGCCTTGTTGTTACATTTATCTTGTAAGCAGTATGTCAATTTTTTCCATAATAAGCGCATCCCATATTGTGTGTGTCCGTTCAGTCATTGACGGAATTTCTGTGCTTTTCCAATTTTTCACACTGACACTTTTCGATATCATGATCACAGCTGAGACCAGAGGTCACAGCACTGCCTCATGGTCTGCAATTTCAGGCACAGCAAAATAAAAGATGTGTCAAATTGTGTTTGTGTGTTTTGGGGAGCAGGGAGCGGGGTTATTTGTTTTAATCTAAGTGGAGGACTTTCTGGATGAAGCTATTCTAAACCCATTCTTCCTTCTTTCAACGCTGATAGTAATTTGCATTGGTAAGATTTAGTCTTCTGACATTACATTCATATGCTCACCAGTTCCTGTTGAGTGTTTCATTTCGAGAGGACAATGACACATCTAACACACTATTTTAATTACTATTCATAGCATTAAGAAAGATACTATTTTCTCTTTTGCCTTACCCAGGAATATGAAATGAATCTTTGAAATATAAAAAAAAAGATGTGAAGGCTTCCTTACAGTCAATGTACCCTCTCCTCTCTTATCAGTATCAGTTAAGAGAGAATTCACACTGCAAACATCAATTATGTCAGTGGAGACGTTTTCCAAATACAAATAGCAGAAAAACTTCTTCTGATACATGTTCTGTTTTCCTTCCGTATTCCTTCTAAGCTTCTTAAAGCAATCTGTCTTTGCCATATGCCCCTCAGTAAGCAAAATGAACTAATTTTCTCCCAGCTGAGACCTTCAACTTCCTCCTCATCTAAAAGGACAAAGTGCGGCTTTACAGAACCTCTTCCACTACTTCATTTCATAGTCCTAAGATGATGATAAACATCTGGAAAAGTGCTAAAGTACTATATCACTAAAAAGTGTTGTTTAAATACAGACGTTTGCTAAAACCCAATGCTTGACTTCTGAAGTTAATAGTGTGTGAATCTCAGAGCATCCATCATCATGTAAAGTACGTTGTTTTACTTTACAGTGATAGTCTCTATTTACAGACAGCTACTAGAGAGAATATCCTGAAAAAAATAAATGTTATCCAGGAAGGATTTTCCAAACAGCTTCTAGAACTGGTCTATACCATAGGGCAAAGTCAGAAAACTTTAACTGACAAATTAAACTCATTAAAGTCCTCCAACCATTTTAATATCTAATATATTTGAAACTCATTATGTGAGTGTAAAATCTAATTTGCATTAAAACATATTTTGTTTTAAAAATATGCTAAACACTGACTACAAAAATTTCATTATTGAATTTCTTTAAAAGGAACATAAAAGTGCAAGGAGCCTAGCTATCTAAACAGACACACTGGATATCATTATAGTAATGCCAAAAGAAATCAATACAATTTTTACCGTATGCTACTCCTTCCTCAGTTTCAAGTAAAGGTTATCCCTAAATACATGTGAAATGAGTAACATAAATATTATTTACAGTCAAAGAATTTTTTTCCCTTTCTACTCTGGCTTAGGCTGAGAAAATTAAATTTAAAAACATTTCCATACAAGACAGCATTTCATACATACTTCTCCTGTCTCTTTTCAAGACAAACATCTACTAAACTTCAGCAGCCACAAAAACTTTTTTTTTCCACTGGGAAGAGGGAGGATAGAATACTTTCCCCCCGAGAGTTGTGTTCTGCCAGCTTATCAACAGACACACGAGGTATCATTACACTACCATGGCAGTATCTCCTTTCGTTTCTCTTATATGAGAGCTCAACAAATGCGTCTAAATAACAATTCTGAGATAATTTCACTTCAAGTTTTCTCATGCCAGCTTGGCTGCTATGACACAAAACCTCCAGAATGGCCATTAAAGCTTTGTAGATCTACTATTCTTCATTTACTGACTGTTCAGGAGAGATTTGAAATAGACTTATGCTCTTCAAGGCCTTTTTCTTTCCGCAAGAAATGCTTCCTCCTTTTGCTTCCCTCCTGACTCCACACTACAAATACAGAATGGCAAGGGTCACCTTGAATTTAGAGAAAGTTCTTCACATTCATGAGGAAACCAAACAAAAACAAACAAACAAAAAAATTGCATATTCCTGCTGCAGATTGGAAGAGACAGATTGGAAACAGACTTTTGTTGAAAGCAGCAACAAACACGAGGCAAGTTCCTGACCTGTTACCAGCTGTGATAATGTGGGGACAGCAGCATTTAGGATATTAAAGAAGCAGCAGAGAAACACACCAACATAATTCATTCAGTTCCCTTATGAGAATTCTCTTATAGGAATATGAGAACAGATGCTGCCAAGTTACAGGGATCCCATGTTTTTGCTAAATCTCCTCAACCTGTAAAGGCTCTTAGAGCTTTAGGTTCCATCCTATGCCTGGTTATTTTCTTTTGCTACTGAATTTGCTCTTAAACACATAGGCAAGAGATTGCAAAGAATATTAAAGTGACACATCATATATCATACAGGAGGGAATAATGCCTAGAAACATTGAAAAATATAGACCAATGTCGATGTTGAAGAATCATTAGAACGTTTTTCGTCAATAATAGAGCACAATGTCTCTGCTCCTGCTCAAAACACAATAATAATTTATAATTTTAAAAAGTCTTAGGATATGTCTGTCCTAAATGCTATCGATTGATCCTGTCAACTGTAACACTTCTGGCCGGATACTGTAGGCAAAGAGGCATTACTAGTATCTGTTCAATGAATCTAAAATATTTTCCTTGCTTATATAGATCTCAAAGTTCTCATAGTTCGGTTTTAATTTTGTAAAATAAACAAACAAGCATAAATGTAATCTTATGTCAAAGAAAAAGGGCTTTCTTGGAGAAAAGACTATCCCTTCCTAATATGGTGAGGAAACATATTAAAGGCTGCATAATTTTTATTCAGAAATCTAAAATGTTCAAGTTTCTTGACAATGTTATTTCTTTAGAAACTGAGAAATGTAATTTCTTCAGAAAGTGAGAAAGAATGGATTTTTAAGGACCTATCAGAGAAAAGTCATAGAATATTGTGTTAAAACTGCAATGACTGCCTTGTTGTATTAAGCACTCTACTCATTTAATCTTTTATCTAGGTGTAGCAAATCCGGTTTGACAAAAAAACAAAAAAACAAAAAACACCAAAGCAACCACTTTTCCTTCCTCTCAGGGGCATGATGCTATAAGCTTTGGTTATATTTTCATTTTGCTACATGAGTAGCGTAGCTCCTCTATTGTCACCTGGTGTTATCAAATCCAGTGGTCCAGATGAAGTCTGCCCAAAAGCTGTGGGGTTTTTTTTATTTTTTAGTTTTTTGGTTTTTTGGTTTTTTTTTAAGACTTAATTTCCATAGTACTTGAAGTCAGATTCAGGAACCAAATGAAATCCACAGTCCAGTAAATAGAATTGAGCATGTGTTCATAGTAGTCAATTTCCGTGCCTTGCTGTGGCATGATTCATGCCCTTTCACTACTTTTTCATTCTTCTAGGTTTAAAATATGCATTATTTTTACTATCAGCTAGGCAAAGGACAGGACAGATCCACTTGAGTATTACAGTGTGTTATTAGCAGGTATGCTTTCAAAGCACTGAGCATGGTTTTAGCTTCAAAAATTCATACTCTCAACCCTCCCCCCCACAAGAAAAATAACTCTTCTGTTCCCTCCCCCCCTTCAGTGTCATGCTTTGTGAGCAACATCTATGGATAGTTGCTTTCTGTCCTTAAAATTGTAACTTAAGCCTTTACATCCTCATGGCAGAAGAGTGAATGTAAAAGTACTCTGTATGCATGCACTTCCTTGGAGCTTATTAATGACAGCATTTTTTCTTCTTAATATTCTGTCCATGTTCCTGTTCACAGGAAGGCTGAATGATGTAGACTGTTTCTTGAAATCTTTCCCTTGATGATTTTTGCTTCCTTTACCCATGTTAGCATAAGGTACAATCAAGAAATAAAAGCCTATTTTTGAGATATTGATAGGAATAGCAGAGTACTTGCCTCCTCACTCCTCCCCTTCGTTCTCCCCTCCTTTTTTTTGAGAAAATGATGTTTTTTGTCTGTAGGGCTTTCTTTGGGAATCGATTGATTTCATCTTCCTGTTCAGTGTGCGTCTGTGATGCCTACTGAAGGGAAGTCTGCATACTACAAGTCAGTTTCTTGTGAAAGTTCATCCTCACTTTTCATCTTTTTGCAGAGCTCTATAGCTTCATCTTCTTTCCCCCTAAATTCTGTGTCTTTGTATCATTCTATAATTTAGAGCTAACAAAATATTTGCTGATAATGCTATATACATTAATATCATGCTAATGTCCTGGAGTGACCCAAAATTTATTTTTTCTTCTTTTTCCTTGAAAAAGGACATAAGCAGAGAGCTATTAAAACTTAATTCTAACTCTATTATTATTTGGCATTGGATTTATAGCTTCTTATAAAGCATTTGGTAAGTTACCAAGCAGTCCTTAAATAATTTGCCGCTTCTGTGATATAATATGTTCATTTTCTTTTATCCTAAAGGCTAAACTAAATCATACAGAATCTTTGAAGAAAGAGTAAATAAAGCACTAGATTTTCTTCAGCAAAAATCATCTGGTTGATCTGACCTGACTATATCTCAGATGAAAACTGTGCTGAAAGACAGTCAAAACACATCTTCCCCTAACATTTGCTGGAGATAACGACCTTCACAAGCCCAGAAACAATATTCCTATACAAACTCATTATTAATACCATATAGTATATAATAGGTCAGCTACACATAAAGGGGCTTTACTTTAAACGAATGCCTTATAAAGTGTGAACAGTCCTAGTTTTTAAGGTTCCCCTGAGGAAAACATGGAGACTATGTTCTGTCTGTGCCCCCAAGCACACCTAGGAGACTTTAAATCTGCCTGTTTTTGAAAATACATATTCCAAAACAAAGTTATAAATACCTTCCTTTCTTTCCTATACAGTACATGAAATACTGAGATCAAACTGTTTTCCATATCAAAGGTTGAAAATGCAGGAAGAACCTTTGATTCCTTATTCACATGGATACAGAAGAAGCTAATGGGCTGCACTGAATACAGGAACTCTGGATCAGGGTCACAGATCAACTATAGCTTGACCATGATTATTCTTTCCACAGAGGTGCTTACTACTGCTTGTAACAACTCAATTCCACTAGAAGCTACATACTTGGAAAGATAAAGAATCAATCTGTAATAAAAGATTACAATCTAAAATTTGCTGTTATAACTGATTAACATCAATGCTAACATGGCAAAACAGGAAGCAAAAAGCATCCTTTATCAATATTCTTTTTAACTTACCCTCTGCACACGATCATTCCTTTGCCCATAGTGGCTAGCCATACTTGCCATCTTGCCGGATTGTTCTTATAGGGGAAACTGACAAAGTAGCTTTTTCTTTCCTTTTTTTTTTTTTTTTTTTTAAATCAAAAGCAGGCACTTCTCTCGTTCCTACTTTTGAATCTGTTTCTCCAAAATACTCTGTACCCAGTCAGTTCTGCTGCAGATCCTCTCCCAGTCTGCCAAACAGCTCTAAACGTTGTTTGCAATGAGCAGACTTCACAGCCCTCATGATTTATCTTTCGATCAGGCCTTTCTGGGCAGTGTAAAGTTATGCATGCTAGTTGTTATTTCTATTTATTATTATCTCCAGTTGTTTCAATACATAAAAGGAACTAAAATTACTGTTTCAATTTAGACAGAAAACTCATCCATTTGCAATTGTCTTTGCAGCAAAGATAACTTTGAACATAAAATATAAATACAATTTCTTCATGTCTACATTCGATAAGAGAGCTTTAATGGGTTTAGAGACATGCTTGAGGTTGCAGCACTTTCAAGAAAATAGTGTTTTTTTCAAATAGACCAATGGGTCATTTTAGTATGTCTTATACTCTGGATACCTTGTGAAAATTAACTCAGAGTCTATACCCTCCTTTCTTAAGCAAAATATTAAAAATCGGCTTTTTTTTTTTTTTAATCTTGAAACATGCAGAGCTTGTTATGTGCTTAAACAGTACCTTAATTTAAAACACTATGCAAACACAAATTTGGCATCAAACAATTAGGGAATATTCTCTTTTGGGATGTTAAACCAATAAAGCAATTAAATCATGGCAGAAAACCAAGTTAAGCAACAGTGCCATAAAATGAACAAATAACCCTGTATCTTCTTTCTTTGTATATGTAAGCATAGGCATGGAAAATAGAGAATTATATATATAATAATAAAATATATGTTTTTGCTTATATGTTTTATACGCAAAAACACATCCCAAAATTACTATCTGATTTAGGGGGAAGGAACTAAACTTCCATTTAACACTTACATTTCACCTTTCTGAGAAATACTGAGCTAGAAAAGCAAAATGTGAGTGACACTACTACAAAGCAAATGTGAACAGAATTCTGTCATCATACCTAGAACTTCCAAAAACTCTTCTTAGAGGTCCCAAGTAGTTAATGAAACTTAGGAACTTAAACTTCTGGAAAAAAAAAATTTAAGCATGTATTAATGGCACTGATATGAGCTGCAATAACCATGCTAGAATTTGAAAAAATGGAAGAATCACTAGGAATACTACCAGCACTTTCTAATAGTTTTCTTCTGTATTTTGGGTAGCACAGTGATGGCTTGTATAGAAAAGCAAAAAAAAAAAAAAAAAAAAAAAAATCTAAGCCATTTTAAGATCCAGAACATGATATATTGTAGTAAATGAAGGGTGCTTTCTTTTTTTTAGTTCCTTGGGTGAATTTTGAGAGCGCTTTTCTGCTCTTTTGACTTCATGGGCACAATTTATAGAGAAGATGCCAATTTAGTAGAATTTCCCCTTCCACTGTGAACAATTTAATTACTCTGTGAAAACAGAAATGGAGATCTGTCCTTGTCCATCATCAGGCAAATGAGTACAAGCTGAAACAAACACTAACATCATGGAAAACTTTTATTGAAAGAAGAGAGGTAAACTAGCTGCAGTGAAGGAGGGATGGATTTCATGAAAGTCTACAGTGAGGACATTAAATCTCAACTAGAAATCCAGGAGGGACATTTCTAAGGCAGGATTCATTTCATATCAAAATAGATTCCTCAAATAGAAAACAAATTTGTCATCAAGAAAGAAGGTGGGATATTATGATCAACCAGAGCAGTCACTGTGGGGAATAAGTTTGGAGTATGCTAGACCTGCCTATACTAGCTAGAGTTAGTTAGGTGCTAGTAAAAAGCCAATATAGAAAGGTGTAACTGTAAAACTACACTGCACATTTCCTTCTCCACAGTCTTGATTCCACTGTCCACTCCGGTATTCTTTCAGAAACTAACTCCCTGCTGTTAGGAATTTGCAAGGAATCTCCATTAAAGTAATTGTTCACTGTAATTTTCTGCAACAAGTGATCCCACAGAAAAACTGCTTTTTTTTTTTTTTTTTTTTTTTTCATTTGCCATTGTATAATCAATGTTACACACTAAGATACAGGACTCTGAGTTAGTCAGATTTAATAAAACATTACAAAACTCAAACTGTGTAACTTCTTTATCACTTCATCAAATATTCCCTTCTGGTGGTTGCCACTGGAACTCAGAGTCAAGGAAGACTTCTGCTACATTTCTACATCTTTAGTCTTTGAGTAGTGTTTGATGCATGCCCAGAGTATACCTATTATAAATTATTATACTTTTACAATAACTTAATATATTCCCTTTATTTTTTTCCTTTAGGTATTGCCATTTCTTCTAAATTCTTAACATTCCTCAAAAAATTCACCTGCTGAATGCAGCACTGCACCACAAGAAACTTAACCTTGTTCTATGTTTTCCCACTCAGCTTCCCCACATACATTTCTACGTTTCATGGTTTGTTCATGTTAAGCATATATGCTAACTTCCACGCAATTTTTGTATAAAGATTCTATATCAGGTTTACAGCTTATTCAATTACAAAACTCCTTACCTTGAGGGGTAGCAGGATTGGTCTTAAAATTTCATAAACTGAATAGACTTCTAGTATTACTTCACTGACATCCAATCCTTTTTCTTTAGGAATGGATATACACTTTCAGCCTCAGTATTACCATAATATATACTTAGGCTTGTTCATACTTTGGATCACTGTTGTAAGTGTGCCTGAGCTTTTGCTGACCTAATCCAATATACCCATACCTTAAAAATTTAAGTGGCATTTATTGGTCAGGTCAAGCACTGACTAAATACAGCTGTTCTGTTTCCAGACCTGAGGTAGAGCCACCTTATATATTTGCAATCATCTTTCCAGGTCTGATAGTTCCAGAAAAATATGAGATTTTGGCAACTCTGTATCAACAGGGCAGACACACCAGAAAACTTCCATGGCTTCCATGTAAGTAATAGAAAGAAAAATCCTGTATATATTCGTGTAAAAACAACTATAGTATTAATTTAGACAATTCAATTTTAAATTTCATTTAATGAAAAATATTTTCATGATATCTCCTTTGGCTACAGATATAGTGAGAAACAAATTAATGATCGATATGTAAAGTGTCAATATAAATTTATAAATAAAAATGAATTAATGTAAGTTAATATAATCATATCTCTTTTGGAGAAGAAAAATACAATGCATCATAGTTTTACAACTCTGCAGCATTTCTTCAAAGGCTGTAATAAAGATTGATGATCTAAAATTTTCAACATCATACTAACAAAACTGATGCCATTCTTTCTGGGTTAGAGTGCAGCTGTGTCCAAACACAAAGCCTATGTTAGCATTAAGTCTTTGACCTGAAATATATTACAGTAAGATGGTTTATAAAGTCATAAAAGTCAGAACAGAATTACTTACATTGCAGTCCGACCAGGACACCAGGATTAGTAACCTCTGGAGAGAGATGGGGGAAAAAAAAGAAAAGACATGTGATCATGCATTAAAAGAACTTGCCGTATTTACATTCTAAAATTATAAGCAGGATTTAACTTAATTGTACCAGTCTAAGACCCATGCCTCTTCCATCTACTTTGCTTGCTCTTAGCCCAGCTGTCATTCCAGAAGAAAGGATCTGTATAGGGGAAGAAGGAGGTTTAGGACACCTGTTAGTGGGAAACTCAATGATAGTATAGTCACAGTTATCTGTGCTCAATCTGCCCAGAATATAAAACATGGTACAAGCATACTCCAGCTTTTAACTGCCAGATCACTTATACTAGAGCTCAAATTGCATGAAAAAAATAGTATGTAGTAGGAACCTCTGGCCTTGAGAACAACCTCATGCCTGCCTGGTGGTGAAAACACGCTCAAAGCATGTGAGATGCAGGATACAGTGCTGCCACTTGAATCAACACTGAGACTCCAAGAAAGATTTAAGTAGGCAATCCCCAGAGCAGACTAGGTACCGAAGTATCCAATCATCTAGCTTATTTTTCAAAGATTTCATAAAAATCACAGCACAAGGTGAGAACTCTGCTAAACATACAGACTACACAAATCTCTGATAGTCACCAGGAGTCAAGAGAGATGTACAAAGAGCCATTAAGAACAAACTAAAACAACCTACACTTTAAAGAATACTATATCTATAATTTCCCACTTAGGAGAATCCCCTGTTCCTTTTTTTCTTCTAATCCAAAATCATATCTAGGATTAATCAGACTATGTTCTTACATGAAAAATAACACAAAAATATGCATATGCATAATATGCATCATACCATATGTTGCATTTATTACTATAGTAAAACTACAATCACTGATATTAAACTCTTTAGTGAACAGAGGATTCGCAAGAACATCTGCTGATGTAGCCTTTTGAGGGGAGCCTTTTCCTCTTTTAAAAAGTCTCCCATTGTGAAATGCCTGTGTTCTCCAGAATGGGCTATATGAACGAGTAATAGTAAAGTACAATGCTTGTGCCTCCACTATAACTGGACTCTGTTTTAGAAGGTTTCTTACCTTCTCCCCACTAAGGAAGTCACAAGTTAACCTAAATATTTGCGATTCTTATCTCTAAAGAATACATTGTTAATATGATTCTCTCTACAGCTAACTAAAACCAATCTATGTGTGGGATTCATTTAATTTAGCTTTAATTATTCATGAGGTAAATGTAGAATCTAAGGGAACTGTTTGGGCTCCTATGGAGGGAGACAACTTCAGAGGATGAAGCATCATTTTCTATAAACGTGCTCTGAATTCCTCTCTAGAAGTGTGTGTTGTTTTCCATTGACCCACAGCAGAAGCCTAAAGTCCCAGCTGAGCTATACTCTTAAGTGGCTAGAATAAAAGATTTTACATATATAAAACCAGAAAGATTAATTTCCATGTCGTAAGATACTATAGAGTACAAGATTAGACAATGTAGGGATAGAGCCAATAAGAACTTTGAGTTGAGCACTGACTCTCCCTGTATTCATGGCGGTAGCTCGGCATTTTGGAATAAGATCAGAATAAGAGCATATTAAGCAAAGAATTTTCAAGGGTACGAGTGCAACACAGTTATGTAATTGTGAGGAATATAATTTAATCACTATTTATCATGAAACACATAATATAGTCTAAAACTTAGGAATAGTTTATGTTCTAATCATTGGCTTGCAGTGGCACTTTGGGATCTTTTCTTAGGTTTCATGAATAATTAACTACTGCTTTTCTGTGAAAGATATGTGGCAGTATAGTGACATTATCCTGAAAAGCTTAAGAACTTGTGTTCAGCTTTCTCACTGGGGTGCAGGTATGAAATTGGATCACTGCAGCAGGCTAGAACTACAATTCCAGTAGTTTCAGACTTTAATCTGAAAAGGGGAGCTAACTCTTCAGTTTACCTGCCGGAGTTATGCAGAGAAACAGAGCATTTAAAATTATACCCATCTCCTTTATTGGATCTAGTGTGTAACACTGGTTTTGAGGTTAATTCTTTTTCATACCGTTTGTATTGAGTAGCTTGAGAGTAAAAAACCTCTGAAAACCTTTGCCATGCTAACACTCTTAAGGTATTGCTTGTGCTGGTAGGTAACTGCACTGGAAAAGTGGATAAATTTTTGAGTACGACTATGATGCAATGCAAAGGTTATTGACCTTGTATCCTAAGCACAAAGTTCCTACACTGCTGTTTCAGGCTTAGCACAAAGTATATCTTAAAATAAACATGGCTACATAAAGGATAATACATAGCTCTTAAACAACTACTTCATAAACAAGAATTCAGAAAAGTTAAGGAAAATAACTTCCTAGAATTTGTTCTCATTTGTGGAAAGAAAATATTGTGTCTGAACATAAATTAAGTATCCAAAAATAACTGTCAGTGTTACTAATCAGAAAACTTGAAGTTACTAGGAAGTAACCATGAAATAAATATAGTAATGTATTACACAGACTCACAGAATGGCTGAGGTTGGAAGGGACCTCTGGAGATCATCTAGTCCAACCTCTCTGCTCAGACAGGGTCCTCTAGACCATATTTCCCAGGATCACATCCAGACGGGTTTTGAATATCTCCAGGGAAGGAGACTCCACTACCTCTCTGGGCAACCTGTTCCAATGCTCTGTCACCCTCACAGTGAAGAAGTTTTTTCTCAGGTTCAGATGGAACTTCCTGTGGTTCAGTTTCTGCCCGTTGCCTCTTGTCCTGTTGCTGGGCACCACGGAGAAGAGATTGGCCTCATCCTCTTGACACTCTCCCTTCAGATACTTGTACACGTTGACGAGATCCCCTCTCAATCTTCTCTTCTCCAGGCTGAACAGGCCCAGCTCTCGCAGCCTTTCTTCATAGGAGAGATGCTCCAGTCCCCTCATCATCTTTGTAGCCCTCTGCTGGAATCGCTCCAGTAGCGCCAAGTAGTTTGTATTCTACAAACAGAATTTCTATCAAAAAAGCGATAAATCCGATTTACCTGGCTAGGTTGCAGTTCCAAGGCATCATCTGAAAACTGGAAAATTATGGAGATTTTAGCCTAAATTGGTTTGTAAGGGATTTACACTGCTTTAAGTTTACATTAGTCCAAACCAAATTATGGACTAATGTAGTCGCAAAAGGACTACAGATCTTGTGCAGTGCTTCACTAGCAGTTCAACAGGCATTCAACAAAACATTTCAGCTCCTAAGGTGGCTTTTTGCTACAGGTGTAAATATACCTGTTCTTAGGAGAACAAGGGAAAAAAATGACGGCTGAAGTTTTCCAGTATCTGAGGTTTTAAGCAGAATCTTTCTGGAATGTGCAGTTCAGCCTGGTTACTGGGAAATTCTGAGGGATAAGGACTATGAATTCATTTCCTCTTAACTTTGGGAGGCCTAGAAATGCATTTCCTGCTTTCTGCCTTGCTGATCTCACTACTAGGTGGATGAGTGATGCTCCTGACCCCTAAAGAAAGAATGCAATTTGTAGCTTTAATTTTTTGTTGTTAAAAGGTAGCTTGATTCGGGGTGACTAGCTCATGAAGGAGAGCAAATCTTAGAAAATCTGACACCCCTTGCCCCCCCCCAACACACTTACACACCTTTTTGAGTTTCCTATCGACTTTGAGTTTTCCAGTGCTCTGTCATATAATTGTTGTCATCCCTATCCTGGGATAAGGAAAACATTACATAACCCAGAAAGACACTCTTTCTTTCAGTGGCATCAAACAGATTGGAATTTTATGTAACTTGATCTAACTTTCTCCAGTACGTTATAAAGTGATTTTGATAACGTATCAGTGATATTCCAGTAACTAATAGGTATTAATATTAAGTGGTTATCACAGCTTTATACCTCTATCTACAGATACCTCTTCTAATGGATCATTATTTTTTATAAATTGAGCTTTCAGTGAACCCAGGACAAAGATATAGATGTGACTCGGTTGTGCTAATAAAACATTAGTTATGTTATCAGGAAACCACAGGTTGAAAGCTGATGAAGAACAAAGGGGTTTATAACAAGGACTTCCAAATACAAGGACAGATCCTTGAAAGTGCAGGCACAGAAGATAACAGAGGCCTGTGGGCCATAAACAGAAATCACAAATGGTCAGTGCATTTAGTTCATCTTTAGTGCATTCTTTACTAAAGAAATGCAGCCTTGGAAGCTGAGTATATCTGATTTAAGGGACAACAGAGAACAAAGAATCTAGATAATGTAAGACATACCACATGTATTAGAAATCCAATATAATTCAAGGACCAGTGAAGTGAGTAAACAGACTACGTCAGTAAATATATAAAAATAAGCAGTCAGAGTTGGGTCTCACTAAGGAGGGAAAAAAGAAACCACTGTTCCTCCTAGTGAAGAATTCAATGGCTGATACCTTGACATAAATCTTACCCACGCTTTTCTTGGGAAAGGCTAGTGTGTTTGAACTTAGAACCCAGAAGGGTATAGGAAAGTTGAACAAAGCATCAGAAAAACAGATATATGGAAGACAGTTTTTATGCATCGTTTTTAACTGTATTATTGTTATATAACAATAACCAAATACTTTGGTCTGTTATTGGACTACTGCAGTAGTCCAAGTGGACTATTAGTATCACTGTAACTGGATTAATAGTATCTCTTTCATTAGACTGTTAACACTTTGGGTAGACTATCAATAAATTCTTGGCTCTGCCTATAAAGTATGCTTCTTCAACCCACACAAATCACATGGTGTGCACTGTCTGGTACTCCATCCTTGAGACTTGGTTATAGTTTGGATAAATACACAGCAGAGAGAGCTCTGCGTGATCAAATCAGGTGCATGAATGTTAGTCAGAGCACTTTACTTTTAGGTTTTCCAGTCCTATTGAATAAGGCTGTTTGAGGAATATCTTCCAACACAACTGTTGCTATACAGACATCCATGGGCCATGCTGTGAAACATGGTACAGAGGATGAATGAACATGTCGCTCCTTGTGCCTAGAAGCTGAGTGAATAAGTGTGAAAAGGAAATAGCCTCTGTTAAGCAGCAGATTGCTGAGAGGGCTGGTAGCAGTCTCTTAGCATCAGAAAATGGGGGCAAAAAGAAATGGATAGGAGTCTCCTTTCTCATTACTCTAGACATGGCTCTGCTAGAGGTCATACTCTTACTTCAGAGTTTCTGTACACTTCATGGACAACTTCTCTGGTAGTGAGACAAACACTATTCTGCACACGTCTTATACAGAGAGGGCTAACAGGCAAAATAACTAAGCATTATACAGTTCTGCTTTAATGTGTATTAGCAAAACTCTGACCTCCTTACAAATGCTCCTCATTTACAGTGACAGCAGTAAATGAGATGCAATGAAGAATCATTCTTTGCAAGAATCTTTTCCAATTCCAGTGGACATAGTTATCTCCTTCGGTTTTGTTTGGCTTCTCTTTTCGCCCTGTGAAATTATTCTGCATGAACTGTCATTGCAACAGGCCGTTTGAAATTGTCTTACCGACATTTCCTGGCAATGTACAAAAATACTGGAAAAATTAGGAGGGCAGACCGGTAAGTTTTCTGTGTTCTTCTGGGGAAAAAGAAAGATCTCTCTAATTCATACATCCCTTTCAGACCCATATATACAAATAACTTAAGACTTTTTGCATTGTGAATTCATGCAAAATCTCAAAACTCAACGATATTGTGCACCCAATGAAGACTGAAAAACATTTTTAAACACAAATGAAGATGAGAATATACCTGAAGACTGAGAAATAAAAAACTTGGGATAAAAGTATTACAAGATCCCAGATAAAATCTCAGAAGACTGTTTGAAAACTCAGATAATTCATGCAAATAAATGATTTAAGTGAAATTAACCATAAGATTTGGATATTTTAATCCTACAGTACTCTAGGGTTTTTCCTAATAATACTGATTATACTACAACCAAAACATTATTATTTGCCTTAAAAAAATACACATGGATAAAATAGTGCAAAGCTGATGAAGAGTGCACTTTTTATATTACCACATTACACCACATTAACAACATAAGTGATTACTCAGGATAGATAGCAGCCAAAAAGGAATTGGATGTTTCTGCTATGGACAACTTTCCAGAAAGAAAACAAGAGACAATGTGACTATGAACATTTCTTTAAGCAGATGTGGAAAAAATGAAAAAGTTTTAGGACCTTAACATAATAAAATAATGACTAGAGTGAGTACTTAATGTGCTTGAGTAATGTGTTTAATGCCATTTTATCCACAAGTTAGATCTTTAGGAAAGGATATGACATGACCAACCACATCTTCATTTGGATAAATGCAGTTAAAATTGCCTTCGTTTTGTTGTTTGTTTTGTTTCTAAAGTCTTCACCAGAGTCAAACCCTTGATATGCCATATTGATATGAAAACATTTCTATTTATTTTCATAGCACTGATGCCACATTAAATTTATCAGATTCCACTGCTTTTCACTTAGCTGAATAGCAGAAGAAAGATTCCTTATTCTGCCCTCAGAGAATAATTTTTATAAGGCTTTTGTTTTGTTTTTGTATTGATAGATATACTCAACTCCCAAATGAACAACCAATTAACCTTGCTGAAACATTGCTTTTGAAACTGATGTCTGATACAAGCATTTCAGGACAATGGCTCTAATGGTCATGATTTCAGAAAGTATTTAAATGTATCTAACTCTAAGAGAATGAAAAATCTCCACAAAATTGAGGTGATTTTTTTTCCCATGGTAAAGCTAGAGCTGTGTTGCACATAGTTTTGCAGTCTGTATTTGTATTATTTTTTACTGTAAATGCAGCTATCGAGAGAACAATACCACATTATTTCGATAGTGAAAAGCAGTGCAAAAAACTGGTGCAAAATGTCTTGTTGAAGCTTGTAACAGCAGTATGCTGCAGCCTGTATCACAATTAGCAGGGACTGAATCACAGAATCAAAATACTGGTATCCTCTGGCACGTGCCAGAAGGTGCAAGCAACCTTAAGAATTGACCTAATAATCATATGACATGTGATGCCTGCAATTTAATAATATATGCTGGATTCATTAATGGGCACATAATCAGAAGGAACTACAAGGCCTTGTATTCTCTGAAATGGCAAATCAGGAGGTAAGGTGGAGAGTGGATGAACTCTTTTGATAGGTTGCATCTAGCCATACGATGTGAATGCAGCCACCATTACTAACAGTGCCTAGACACTCCAACTCAGTTCTCTTAATTGTGCAGTCTTGCCTAACATCACCTACGAAGCTTCAGAGAAAAATAAAGATAGTGTGAAGCTCTCCTGAATTTCTGCATAACCCATAAGAACAAAGGAGAGGATGGACCTCCTGATTCATCATCATCACAGAAAGGAAAGATACTCCCTTTCAGACTTCATTTTCTTAGGCTACAGAAGCCAAACTTGTTTACTCTCACAAGGTAGATTTCCTCTTCCCTCACAGTTACCCAGGTTTTTATTACCTTCTTTTCCCCTCCAAACTGGGTGCCATCAACAAATTTCACTAACACACTCCTAGTTACCATGTTAGGTCAAAAATTAAACAAGATTAACTCCAAAATGATCTTTGAGGAATCTGTTTGCAAAACAAAATTAATGAATCACAAGCCTTTGTCACCCTAAACTCTTTCTTTATCACAACCTGTTTGAATCTCCTCCTTGCTGAATCAATACATGCATTAAAGATATCCCACTAATCAATTAGTCACTTTTTTGGAATTGAACTAACAAATTCTATGTGACTTAATATCAAATATCCTTGAGGCTAGATAGATTAACACCTCTGGGTTAACTTCATCTACATCAGTTATCTTAAAGAAAGATACTCTATTACTGCAACATAATCTACCTTTGCTAGAAGATCTGGGTGAGTGAAATATTCATATTTTTCCATTTGCATCTGTATTTCTTTCTGAAAAAAATGCTATTGTGTTATCAAGGTCAAAATAACCTGAGTTTTCAAGTACCAACTCTTCCAAATCCTGACAAGATATTGTCCATTTAATCTAATTTGAGCATATAGCAATCTTTTCATTTTATTTCATATATAATTATCTTTCCCCCACCCCGCATTTGTTCACATTACCCACACTGCTTATCCTCACAGGTGATAACACTGTTCAATTTTGTTTTGGGATTATACCTGGATTATCTTTCTCATTTCACAATGCTATGCTCACTTCTCCTTTTACTCAAATGGCTGAAGAATTTATTACTATTTATTTTTATTTCTTTTGAAAATCATTAGACTTTAAGCTCTCTTTCTGCATCTGCTCTGCATTGTATTCTTATGCGTTAAATGAATTTCAGTATCCATACAGCAATAACTTCATGAAACATGTAGCAGGAAAACTCAACAGGAAAAACTAAAGCATCAGAGGAAACAAATACTTAGATATTTTAGCAGCCTATCTTTCCAAAATTCGTATCTTCTGTATACTGTAGAGGAGTGACTGGTAGCAGGAGTAAACTATTATTTTCCATTTCAGTATGACTAGTGTAGTCAGTGACTTTTAGAAGTACATGCTGAATGTCTTTTGTTTTGAGGAGACAGAGCACCTGATCCCTAAGACAGCATGATCTAATCTTCACAAAAAAGAAAAATATGTAACTTAGTTTCCTTCAGAAGGACACGTTATTGTAACTTTTTAAAGAACAACATATTAGAAATCAGAGGGGTGAGGTGTGTGTCGAGGCAGGGTGTTTCTGAAACGCACTTTTGTAATCTCAGTCTCCTATTTGTAAAATGGATGAACAACACCTGCAGTTTTTCCAAATGAGACTTCTCAGAGTAATGGCTGCAAAAAACACAGAAGAAATGTCAAATGTTGGAAAAATTTGCAATCTACTGTCTCAACCTCTCCTATATTAAAATGCTGCTCCTGCCTTCTATCCTGCACTCATATGGAAGTTTGTCTTTCCTAATCATGCAAGATAATTATGTGAGCAAGAATAGAGAATTTTACTCTGCTAGATATTCACAGACAACACCCCCCTTAAGTTACTAAAGGGAAAAAAATCCATTGCCAAACCCTAAATCCCTGCTCCAAAATTCAAGGCCAATTCAGAGAAAATAATTAACACTAGCAACAACTCATTTTTTTCTACATCTCACAAACTAACTTTTAGCAGAACATTTCAAAAGAAAATTTCAGTCTGAGGCAGAGGTTTGCCATGGAAATTATCCATCAAAATGGTTAAAATTCAGGAAATCAAGAAGGAAAAGAACATACAGATGAAGAGCGGAGTGTTGTGGAACAGCATTTCATACTCTATCATTTTCTAACACAAACAGAAAAATCCGTGAATCTGCTAATAAACTATATATATCTGCTAATAAACTATATATAAACTAAATATAGTTATATTCTACCTTTACAGTTTGTATAAAGTAAGTGAATCACTACAGCATTGGTGATTCATTGCCCACAGTGATCACAGAAGAGTTGAGATGAGCTAACTATTGGAAGCCAAGAAAAGGTCCTTCTTGTAAAGTCATTTTTCAACAAAATATTAGCAAATAACAGCTGTAACATACACCCAGCTTGGCTGAAAAAAAAAAAAAAAAAACAACTAGTAAATTCATGACTTACAAGTATATTGCATGGCCTTACTATTATATCAAGATTTTACTCACAAATCTACAAGAAGTACATATAAAAAATAAAAACAAACAAAATAACTCTAGCTGACTTTCTTTTCTTGTAAAATGCTGCCATAATCAGTGAATCAAGCCAAAAATTATAAAGAGATGATTACATTAATTTAAAATGGCTTGGTTGATGTTTATGAAGCACTTAAGCCTGTACTTATTTTATTATGAATGGTTTGCTAAACAGCTGTAACTGGTCAACCACCAAACAAAAGCAATTTTATTTTAAGGATTATTGCCCAATAAATAATTTACTGAGCCTTGCCTAAGCCATATTTAGTAAACTTCTAAACCTTAAATTAAAACAAATTCATTTGCAGCAATTATTGGGGGTTTATAACTGTCATGTGCTCTACCATATACTTTACAGAGGGTATTAGATACCTGCAGATAGGTAATCATAACAATTAAGTATCTATAATGTGTTGTTAGGTTATTTCCTAAACGATGCATTTACTAGCTGCACAAAATTAACGCTGTGAATAATGTGTTCATATCAATTAAAGGATGCCTTGACAAGGACATGCTACTTTACAAGTAGAGGAGAAACAGAGAAAATTCAGCAACAGCTGAAAATATTCACCAGCAAGAGGGCAGAGAGATGGTTCCACCTGTGACCCCTAAAGCCAAAATTATCCTCAGGATCATTGCAGCAGACTTTTCAAAAGTGTAAAAGAACAGGTTACAAAGAGATATATTAAAATATTTCCTCTAAGAAAATGTTGACAGGGCATTCATACAACATAATAAAAGGATAAGGGAACAATACCCTTCCTTAAGAGCAAAAATAGAAGACTAGATTTGCAGTTACGGGACTAAACAATGATTTGATTCCCAGATATACCAGACAATCCTTAAGTAATCTTGGGACAGGCCATTTGATCTTTCTGTGCCTCTGGTTTTTAATCTGCAAAATGGGGTTACTATTTGAGAGAATTCTCTATCTCAGAGAGAAGAGTAAGATAGTAAACTTTGTTTTTGAAAAGCCTGGCCATATCTTTGGCTAAAGACACCTGGACATGTTCCTAGCCAATGAGCATTTTGAGATGATGCAATTTTGCCTTGTTAGTTTCTTTATATAATAAGTATATGATATTTTTAATTAGGGAAAAGGATATTGGCTGATCTGCTTCAGCCACAGTCTTACTGTATTCCAGAATAGGTGTAAACTTCTAAAATTGTACGAGATAACTTTTGGGACATGTGGAACAAGACTCTTTCAATTTGTGTTTGTGTCAGCTGAGTGATGGTCATGTAAAGATTTAGCTGAGTTCCCCCCCCCCCCCCCCCAAAAAAAAAAAAAAAGCTTATGATGTTTAAAACTGAGTTTGTATGGTCAGTAACACAAGTTCCCACAATAACAAGGTGAAAATTCTGTCAGCTGATACTATTCTGTGGTCAAATCCAAATCCTTATTAAGGAATTTTGAGGAATTCTATACATATCTGCTTTCATAGAATTACAGAATCCTTTAGGTTGGAAGGGATCTCTGGAGATCATCTAGTCCAATCCCCCACTCAACCAGGGTCACCTGGAACAGGGTCACATTGCCCAGGATCGTGTCCAGGCGGGTTTTGAATATCTCCAGAGAAGGCGGCTCCACAACCTCTCTGGGCAAACCTGTGCCAATGCTCTGTCACCCTCACAGTGAAGAAGTTTGTCCTCATGGTCAGATGGAACTGCCTGTGTTTCAGTTTGTGCCCGTTGCCTCTTGTCCTGTCACTGGGCACCACGGAGAAGAGGCTGGCCTCATCCTCTTGACACCCTCCCTTCAGATACTTGTGCACAATGATGAGATCGATCACCTCTCAGTTTTCTCTTCTCCAAGCTAAACAGGACCAGCTCTCGCAGCCTTTCCTCATAGGAGAGATGCTCCAGTCCCCTCATCATCTTCGTAGCCCTCCGCTGGACTCTCTCCAGTAATGCCACGTCTGTCTTGTACTGGGAAGCCCAGAATTGGACACAGGACTCCAGGTGAGGCCTCCCCAGGGCTGATTAGAGAGGGATGATCCCCTCCCTCCACCTGCTGGCAACACTCTGCCTAATGCAGCCCAGGATACCATTGGCCTTCTTGGCCACAAGGGCACGCTGCTGGCTCATGGTTGACTTCTTGTCCACCAGGACTTGCAGGTCCTTCTCTGCAGAGCTGTTTTCCAGCAAGTCAGCCCCCAGCCTGTCCTGGTGCAGGGGGACAATTCCTCCCCAGGAGGAGGACCCTGCACTTGCCTTTGTGGAACTTCATGAGGTTCCTCTCTCGCTGTCTCTCCAGCCTGTTGAGGTCCCTCTAAATGGCAGCACAGCTCTTTTCTTGAAAAAAAGAATGCAACTGAATTATAACTGCAGTTGAAGAAAGAAACTAAAGTGGTTCTGCATGCATTCCTAGACTATATTGAATATTTTATCTTGATATAAATCTCAACATAAAATGTAAACATAATACAAAGTTGTGAATTTTAAGGCTGCAGGTAACAGGTGATACTCTCAAATTTGTCGTTAGAGATACAAGGCTTAAATATATTTCAAAGTGAATGCTGGGATCTCGTGAGCTGTTTCTAAACTTTTCAGTTCTCAGTTTGTTAGTGCTACCATAAAATTATCCATTGGAAGGGAAGAAAGAACTAAATCTATTTCACTAAGGTTATACATTAACCTAGGCCATGTCTGGTTTCCAGAATCTAGCCATCAAAATTTGAAGGTACACATGCTCCTTTCTCTACTAACTAGGTCATATCAGTAGTCAGCTTCCAAGGAAGAACCTTCCCTTTGTCCTGCAGACTGGAACAGGTTCTTTCTAGAACTTTTCACTAAAGGAGAGAAAGTCAGCAGATCTGTACCCTCGCTACACTCCTATCAAGAATAGATTGAAGATAGTTTTATCACATGGTTGTTAGCCTAGAAGTTGTGAAGAAGCACATTTTTCCCTGAATAAAACCTTAGCGCCTCATTATGAATAGAAGTGGCTTAATGTAACCTGCTGCCACGATATCTTTCCTTCCTGCAACAAATTGAGCATTTGAATTAGAAAAGAGACTGTGAGATTGCAAGAAAATTGGCTACAGTAACAGAAATTGTGACAATATACAGATGATTAACTCCATATACCTAATTTTCCTCCATTCTCCACATCCCGTAGTAGCTCAAATATTTCCTGATATGGAAAGAATACCATTTCTACTCATTTACTTTAAATTCTATGTCTATAATAACAAATATAAATTATTTGCAACTCTCCTACCTGGAAATTGGTATTTATTAATAAGATTTTAGTACCATTAACAAAATAATATGAATTTTTTTCTTAAGAGAAACACCTATCAGTTAAAACCTGAAGTCTTTTCAACTGCTAATATGTTTTTCCCTTTCAGCTAATTTTATTAATTGCTTTTTTCTTACAGAGAAAATGAAAGTAATACTCCTTGTTTTCTGAAAGACTAATAGTATATTTTGCCTTAAAACCAAACCAGAGAAGTTTTCTCTGGTCATTGTTGAGAACTTTAAGGAATTAAGGCAACTTGATAAGCCCTTTTGGACCTACAGTTACAGTTCACATATCGAAGAACTTAGTGGGTAGGAGTGAGCTGTGTTTTTCTCCTCATAATAGTGCAACTTAACTAGAAGCATTTAGTTTGCAGATTGATAGAATAAAACTGTATTTTCTTATCACCTCTGGGTAGAAAAATGTATTGCAAAGGAAAACTTTCTAAGTGTACTAAATATATCTGCAGGGAAAGAGCAAGTAGTACTTTGACAACAGTATAAAATGTGCCAGAGGATCAGGACAGATCGAGTAAGTATTTTTCAAAAAAAAAAAAAAATTGTGGCTATCATTTGGTTTACAATGTTTTGGTAACTGCAAATGCTGGCATTTGCCTGTAAAGTTACAAATGTTGACATAAAACACTCCTAAATTTATGTTTATTTTCACAAATTAGAAATAATTTTTGTTATTTACTAAACAGATTGTAAAACAGATTTCTCAAGCTTAGAGCTCACGAAGCTTTAAAAAGAAACTAACAAAAATCACAGCTGTAACCAGAAGCATCTTCTGTACAAAAAATTCAGGGTAGAAATCTGATGTTTGTGGAATTTTGTCTTGGAAATGTCTCACCACACACAAGCTACTCATTTACATTTTTCCTTTGACCATTTGAAAGAGGGAATATTCCCCTTTTTAACCTTTGCAGTGTCATCATCATATTGCATCTACCATATTGGCAAGCCATCTGTTGAAATATGTGGGATGTTTTATTGAAGAAAAGAAGTATAAGAGAGGATAGTATTATGGCTGTTCCTAGTCCACAAGGGGAATTTATATTTTTTTGACTGAATGGACTTACAGAAAAGCCTGGGAAAGGAATAGTAAGAAGTTCAAGCACTCCAATGAAATTATGGTTTCACACAACTAAGCAGTGTTGAGCAACTTTCAGTGGTTTAGCTCTAGAAACAGAGCTATAGAGGCAGATCACATTTCTATAAATCTATATAATTTTTACAATCTTTACACAAAAAGGCAGTACAAATCTAAGGAATAATAATTTCAAGATCAGAGCCTTTGTTTTTTTGTTTTTTGGTTTTTTTCTCAATAATAAAGCAATCTTCAAGCATGAAAGATGTTTTACAGGCATCTGCTGTAGACAGGGTTTTGTTTTTGTTTCTTCAGAAATGTGCATAACAAAAATGTTCCTACAAAAACTGAATAGTATAAGTTGATTACATTAATTTGTAGGTGAAATGGCTATGAATTTTCCAACAATCTTTTTAAAGAGGAAGTATTCATCAATCTAAATCAAAACTTTTCTCACAGAAAATCAATCAGGAATGTTGTCTTCATCTAATGGTTTAATTGATCATCGGAAGAAGGGGGAGGGAGGTGGAATAAGGCAAACAGCATTCTTGACCAGATCAGTTTGGGAGGTAGGAGCTTCAGTTCAGTTTGCCTCAGATATGTATGAACATCCTATACTCTAGCCTAATGTAAATAACTCACTTTCTTGCTACTGAAAGTATTCTATAGATGTACATGTCTAATTTAATATATATTGGAATATATCTAATTCAATATATATTATAATAGTTGGCTTTACCTTTAGCTAGTGGAGAAGCATAAAATCACAGAATACGAGTACTAGGGCTGACATCAGAAGGTCACCTACTTTGGTCCTTCGCTTCCTGACATGACTAAGGTATCTATGTGATGCTTGACAGAAGTTCATGCAGCTTCTTTTTAAATGATGATAACCTTTCCACAACTTCTTAAGGTAATCCACTCTAATTCACTATTTTTATTAGAAAGATTTTCTCAATTTAAATAAATCTCCTTTGCTGTGAATTAAGCCTTTCAGTCTTTGTCCTAATTACCTTTGATTACTCCCTTCCTTATCACAGCAACCTTTTACACGTGTGCTTACTGGGCTCTTCTCTCATTCTGTGTCCTTCTGCAAACTAAACAGATGCAAGTCATTTAGTCTTTCTTTGCAGGTCATAATTTCTAGACCCATGATCATTCCCATTGCTGTACTATGGACCACCACTCAGCACCATCCCATCTTGAAGTTTGATGTCTAGAACTGGATACTCTCTATATTGACTATGTGAGGTACTTAGAATCAGCTGTACATTTAGTCAGACAAATTCCATTTTTATCATTTCTATCGTATCTGAAAGACTTGTTAGCAGTCCTCACAAATCCATGTCAGCTCTTATTAACTGTATTGTTATGCTTACAAATTGATTTATCATTACAATATTCCTGTTGGAACTAATGTAAGACTCGAGAAATTTTCTTGACTCCCCTTTCCACCTATTCTTTCCACTGTGACATAACTAGGCCACACGTTGTCTACTATGGATATTTATGAACACTATCTACATATATTGAAACAGATTTCTGCTTTTACTTACATCTCTGGCCATCATTACACTACACATGAGTAAGCTAAAACCAATATTATTTGCTAGTTAAATGACTAGATTTGTCTATACTCACCGTATTCCTTAATAACAAACTATCATTGCTTTATTTCCATCCCTATAAAGATTTTTTTAACTCTAGAAGCATACAAAAAAGAACAAATTCCCTCCTTGTATCACTTGATCTTTGAAGGAGATTTAAAAGGGTAAGATAGATACTTCAGTCAGTGGAAACAGCCAGCTAAACTCCAGACATTAATGAACTTTCTGAATTCTGATTTTACTTTCAACTCAGAGTTTCACCCTTTCTAGTACCACTTTTCTAACAATATTTTTGCTTCAGTGGTATAATTCCTTGGCATATTCCTCTACCCTAGAATGTCCTTTTCTCTTTCTTATCTATATAGCCAATCCTCTCTCAATTAATTCCCTATACCCCACGAATAATGAAACAAAACTAAACCTAATCACAACTTTACTGCCAAAGACTACAGTCCCTACCTGGATATTTCGCTTCTCCCATTTTTTAAGTAGGGCATGGCTTTATACTGATTTTCCGTATACGTGGGAGTTTTGCCACATGCATTTTGAAAATGTGAATTCCTAACGTGTCATTCAAGTTCCTGTAAAATCTTTCAAGAAAAACCTATCCGTCCTTTGTCTTTGGCACTAGAAATCATGTAACATCCTTATATTCCTGAATCAAGATAAAATGAAGATGGATTAAGTCAGCCAGTTTCTCAATATCGTATTAACTTGATTATTTAATTAGTATAGAAAGGTATACCGGTATAAAACTGGAATTTTTTATCTTTTTCATTTATTTTAATTTGTTAGAACTCTCAATAGAAAAACTGATAATCTTATGCATGTCTTTAAAATACAGCTTTTATAATGTTGCCTTCAAATGCACTTGATTCAGGTAGACAAAACTTGGCCGGTGTTTTCAGAGATAATGAGTTCTCATTATTGATGTAAACGACATTAAAAGATATGGAAAAGGTTCCCATCAGCTGGCCAGATAAAGAGGAAAATGGACACCAGAGAAACTTGTCTTTCTTTCTCTTGATTTTTGTCTGTATACCTAAAATGTGCACTTTTGAATTTTTGAATAATGTAGTTTCTCTAGGATTTATAAAAGCTTTTTCCTAAATCTTACACAACAATTTGATTTAAAAACAATTATTTTAAATATAATTTCTAGCTAAAATACAGCTTAAGTCAGTAAAATGCATTTTGACAATATATTTTTAAATTATGCTAATAAATCTTAAAATGTGAAGTTTTGATTTACAAATCTTTTCCTTGTGCTTGGGATACAAATGACAGATTTACAAATCAGGACTTGAAAGTTGTTCAGTTAGGATCAGCATTTATAAATCCTTATTCAGTGGGAGCATGACTTTCCACAAAGGTACCCCTTCAATACTGTGTATAAGGGGTTGCACAGTAAGCTACTTTAAAATAGACACTTAACAAGCATCTGCAATTCAGGTGAGTACTCCAAAAACACTCTGTATACATAAAATAAGGCATAAAAACATTTATAACACTGAATTATTTGCTAGTAAACTTGAAGTCTATTAGAAAGCTGACAGCATAGAACACTGTAGTGCACAGTGAATTTTAAACAGCATAAAGCACTCTCCTAACTCTTAGTGGATATTCAAGCAGGGGAAAAAAAGTTTCAGTGAGCGTAAAGCACAATGGAGAAACTGACACTAGTTCTTGATCAAGTACCAGAATTGCCTACTGAACAATCCAGATGTGGCAATCACTGTTTACTTACCCTATCTCAAATTACATGATACAGCCCTTCCTCCATACCCTTGGCATTAAATCTAAGTTAGTAGATTGAGAAAGCTAAGATAGTCACTTCAGATTTCTTTATATTGTAGGGGAAAGGCTGTGTCAGGCACTATACTTGTTATATGATAAACATGGAAGAGGATATAAACAGAAACTTCCATAACTTAGCCACACAATTTCTTTCTCATCATGCTTTCTAGGTCACTTAGACTAACTGTACACTTGACTGTAGCCTCAGATACTAGCACTATCTAGTGACCACAGTGGGGCGAGGAAGGTAAAGGTAAGAACAGTCTTTTTCATACAGGTCTTCATGAACGTGTTGATTTGCTATACCTGTGTCTGTGAACCCTGCAGAATCTTGCCTGCCTATGTAACATAGCATGTATTTAAAATACAGTGACATGCCTATCAGAGATAGAATTTTGTTATCACTTTAACATGAATGCTGGGGGTTCTGTAAGCAGTATTTTAAGAATAACATGTGTTTTCTCACCTTATTAAACTCAATCTGCTAGGAGAATTTTCTGTCAGAGCAAATGTTAAAATGGACTGTTGAAGATTGTAGTTATAGTCAGAAAAGTGGCTGTCAATATGGAGCTTGTTATTTAACACATTGGCTACTCTTTTTGTAAGTCAACTGCTTTCCTGACAAAAGTAAGCTTTTACCATAGCTAATACTACAGTACTAACTCAGCTATAAAAGAGTAAGTTGGATTTTACTTCGTGTAGCTGACATTTTTGTTGATATTATATTTAATTCTGATTCAGGAATCCTTATTATAGATGATGAGAGTCCACGAAAATGAGACAAAATGGACCAATTTTCTAATCTCAGGTTGAATGAATAGATCTGAAAGGAAGGAAGGAACAAGATCACTTTGAAATTGAGCAAACTTCAACAGAAAAAGCTGCGGAAGAACCCTGTATTCTCACATACACAGTTAAAACATTCTCTATCCAGAACATGGTCTCATTTTAAGGCCAAACTAAGATTAAGAATGATTTACCTAAATTCTTCAATGTTAAAACCCACGTTGTTCTTACATGCTTCATCTGTGTGATTGGAGGAAATGAGCCAGGGTCACTTGTTTTAATGAAATGCATTACGTTCTCCTTCTGTCCATACCTCCTTGCCCAGGAACAAGAAGGTGGCCTCACTCATACTACTTAGTGAGAATGATCTTTGGCCCATAATAATCTCCAAACTATGCTCAGGCAATGTCTGGGAAGCAGCTAGTTGGCATGAGCCAAACCTGTGCCAGAAGTTATGTGGGGACAAGCAGGGGGATCCCTATCTACAGCTTTAACATGTTATTACCATTATTACGTTAATCTTCAGACAAAAAATAGTTCACTTTAGGTCTTAGTGACATTAAAGAAAGAAAAATTTGTGAAGACTTTATTTAAAATTGGAGCAAAAACTCTTATTCAATAAAATAGTTCACCAAAAATATACTCCAAAAAAATAGGGATCAATGTTCACCAGTAAAGTGAATTAGTTAGGATGCAAGGAAAAAGAAAGACTAAATAATTTATCATCAAAATTTACTGTGAATAACTAAAGCAAAAATTCTTAACTAACAATACTAGAAATAGTAAACAAAATTTAAAAAATTAACTGAAACAAAGCTTTCCTCTGTGGATAAACTTTTAAATTCAATGATGGTACTAGAAATAACACTTTAATAGTCCAAAAGTACAGGATATTGTGTTTATGGTATAGAGCAGGAACCGACATTGCATATCCAACGATTGTTTATGCAGTTAAGAGTCTAGATGGTGAGTAAAGACAATTCAGCTTCAGGCATTTCAGAAGGTTATCTCTTCTACCAGCTTCCTGCTTCATCCTCTGGTTCGTAAACAGCTGACTCGGTTGTAGATCAGCTTCTAGCAACTACAGTTCACTGCATGAAGTTTTAAGGCAAATCAAAAATCAAACTGACCTTTGAAAGGTTGCAAGAGAAATTTAAACAACTTAGCATTTCGCTCAAACGAAGCTCAGCACGGGCATAGGGCATAAACCCAGGGTGCAACATTGTCAGAAGCCCCAAGATATGGTATTTCATTTAGTCAGCCAGATAAATTGCTAATAAAAGCTGATGTAACTTTCCAATCAGGTTTTTCAGCCATAACTAATAGTACTGTGAAAATCAGCTTGGGCACCTTAGTAAACAATTGCCTTCTTTTTAATTGTGGTAAAATTTATACCCTTGGTGAACTAATTTATCCAATTAAGAAATTTAAGTAATTTTCACTTTAAATCCCTTTAATATTGTCAAAATGGTATCAAAGGGCATTTGTGTAAAAAGTAATTGAGTCTTGACAGTGGTCGCTGTTGCAAAACACACACAGAAGTTTAATATCCTAATAATATTTGGTGTTTGTTCTCAAAAGACATTGGTTTTCTACGTAATAAATATGATCAGTTAATCAATTCTTAATTATGTTTGTTGCATTTGAATATATTAAATAAGTAATAGTAAACCGGTATCTGAAAGTCTGGTGATGAAACATTGTTACAAACCATTTGCAATGTGTCTTAAGAGCTCCTTGTGTCATGAGGTGGTATTATACATCTATTGTTTTTCCTCTGAGATCAGTCAAGGTTCATGCATTGTTAATAAGATAGCATTCACAGCCACTTACCCATCCTTCATGTAATAGCAGACATCATCAATCATTTCCACTACAGGAAAAGTTCAGATCTGTCTACATGAGTTCTATTCGAGCAAGTATCACTATCATATTTGTGTGCCTTATAAAAAAGAACTTAAATTTAAGATATGGCTGAGCAAGCAAACTGTATACATACCTCCTTTCTACAATGTTATTGAGATGCATTCCCCTTCCTGTTTTTGTCAAGTGTTTTGTTTCGAGCTTCTCCTGCTGCTGCTGTTGCTGTATTCGAGGATTAATAAAGACGAACACCTTAGATTCTGTCCTGAAGACCGTGTCATCTGTTGCTTGACCTGTTTTCATTAAAATGTTACTGTTAATTTCATCATTTTTGTAAAATGCAACCCTTGAAGGAAATCAGAACCAGTAATCAATACACTCTTATGTAACTTTGTACTCACAGTACAAATAGTTGTAGTAGCTCAGCAAGGAAGTAGTTAAGAAGCAGACACCCAGTCATTAACAAACAGAAGGTTACACAGTCTTTTCAGGAGAGTTCAGTGAAAGAGTAATTTTGATATGCCAAACTGTCCAAAAGTAGAGAACTTCAGAAGCTCTCTTTGACTACCAGTTTTCCCTCAAAAAGTACTGCAGGTTAGTCATTAACAACTGACTTCAAGGTTTGTCCTACCACTAGAATCAGTCAGTCACTGCTAGTTTCTCCTTCGAATTAAAACTTTCTTGCTGCTCATCTTCTGTTTGATTTAGATTGCTAACTGATAGTGCTATCCAGGCAACAGAGCAACATATTGCCCTGTTGTTCGCTTGCAGAAAGAGTAGCAGAGTAGAAACCAGCGCATTCGCTGTAAGGAGAGAAAGTGATATTGGAGGGGAAGCAGTCCATCCCTCCAGTGACTGCAAAAGGAGTAATCAGATGAGTTATTCACTCAGTGCTTTAACTAATCAGTAGCCCTTACCACTTCTATGAGGCAATAAATTTGTTCACAATAGTGCATACTGCTTCAGAAAAACCTATATCCTCCTCCTATTGGTCACCTAAAAGAGATCATTATCCAGTGTCACCCACATTCCTTACTTTCTTTTATATGCACGAAAGCTAGCCCAGGAGGTATATAGCACATGAGGGAAAGGTGAAACACAGACAGCTTGAGGACAACTTTCTAACATTTCTCCTCCTGAAAAATAGTTTGAAATTCACTGGTTCTAGAAAGTCTGGATGGTTTGTTAAGTATTTTCAGACCACTGATTTACTACATACTGTTCTCAAAAATGTTTTTATAGTTTCTGTTGGGAAAAGTTAAGTACATCACAGATTTCTTCTACCAGCCGTAAGGTGTACATTTTAGAATCACACATATTTTTGTCCTGTTTCAGTTGCTCTTGTCACTTTAACAGTCTTTTATTTAAGAAAAAGTTAAGCCTTATTTCTCATAGAATGTTATTTGGTTAATGTTTTCCAATGAGATTGACCCATATTTCCTCCAAGAAACCAGCAGATAGTTTTTTTAACAATCAGAGAATAGATTTTAGATCAGTTTACAAGTACTTCAAGTTGATGGTGTGATTTATCTATGTTAGTAGCACACTTGAATTGTAGACCAGAGTTGTACCGGTCACAGTTCAATGACTATATTGTTTGAGGATAACTCTCTCCCTGAAACAGGTTTAGTTTTGGACAACATTGAGAGGTAATTCTAGACAGCTGTGTCTGATGGGTCTTGAATGTTCACTATCATCTCATATTTCCTTGTTTTCTCCTTGACCTGCTACAAGCCATAAAAGTCTCCCAGCAGTCTAGGAGTCTAGTGACATTAAGGATTTGTATAAATAGCACTTTCTCTGCTTATTATCAGCTTATTTTATTTCACTTACATCTCCAACTCTCCTACCTGTGGAATTTGGTGGGGTTTAGGGTTATTTAAACCTTGTGAAGAAGAACTGCCTATAAAATGCCTCAGAAAAGTTTGTCTCCTTACTGCCCATCTGCCATGTTATGAAGACAAAGATGATATAGATTTCGGTCACACCCTGGTAGAGCTGACTACTTTGTTTATTTTGTATCCTTATTAGTTCAGTATGTATTTTACTGACAGGCACCAACTTATCGTGTAAACCAAGAAAACAGAAATACAAAAGTAGGGAAAAAGTTAAATGACTTCCCTGAAGAGTAGAAAGATTGGGAGACAGAAACCTTTTCAGACAAAAGAAAAGAAAAAAAGTGAGATTAGTCTGTAACAACAGACTTCAGACTACACTTCCACGAGAAATTTTAGTTAGCAGAGTTTTGAAGAGTCTGAGTTCCATTGCTTTCTTTACCAGGACTATCAGTACAGAATAAAGGTCTGGTACGAGGCTAACTGTAATATACTGAAAATTTCCCAACAATTACAACAAGTCTTGGAACAAATCCAGAGCTTATTACATATGCTCACAATGCACAGAATCCTATCTCCCTTTCAGTAATAGCATTTCATTAGACAGTTCTTGTAGCTAATTATATGGGCCTAAAATTCACAAGCAGTATTTATGAGACTTTTGAACCCTACGTATAAAAGAAATCTCACAAAAGCTAGCTGTTTGGTGACATTTCCAAGCTACAGCCAGGACTAAATCCTTCCCATGGTTTCAAATTCAATACAATCACAGTGCAATAGGTCCTTACATCATTCACTTTTGAGAGGCTGGATGATTACAGCCATTAGTGCACATGTCTGTCTAACATGAAATTTTATCATTAGTATCAGAAATAATAAAAATATGGATGCATCAAAGACTTAATTGGAAGAATGGGTCGGAGGAAATTTTTCAAAGGCACAAGTGGGAGCTGGCTACCTGACACAAATGTCTTGTAAAAAACCTTCTCTATGATTTCTTAATGTATTCTTAAATTATGGCTTGGCAGCTGAACATCTGCCAATGAACTGTGACAAGTAATAGAATTTTACATTATCCTCTTTGTCAGAGGTCACTTACAAAATTAATTGTTTTAGGAGTTTCTGAAAAAGGGTAAATCCCTTTGGCTATATTTAAAGCAGGCAAACAAATACCTGAGTAACGCAGCTCTTTGAGACAGCGACTTTTTTTTCCGGTTCAAAGAATATATCACTTTTCTGCACTTGAAACTTCTTATAACTAGCAGTCATAAGTACAAGTGGTTGTACTTTCTAAATGACAACATGCAGCTTAGGACATTCCTGCAATAAAATGTATGTAGATCTGTCACAGGCAGAACAGTCTAGACTCAGGATTTGAATTAACTGAATTTCTTGCCAATTAACAAACTTTTAATTATTGATTTGGGTATTAAGAAACAAAGAAAATAAACACTTATGGAAATGCCTTTCCTCCTGCTTCCCCAGGTTCAACTTTGGGCCATTAACTCTCCTCCTCCCTTCTTAGTCTTCCCTCTCACCTTGATGTTGCTGCATGTCACACTCCCTCCCCTCCATGACGTTGGAGCCAGCGCTCAACGGCCTCTCTCTGCCTCACACACTTTCCTTCCGCTGCTCCATTTTGGGTCCCCACTTGCCGCAGCCCCACAGAAGTGCCCTGTGCCCCTTCTCGTGCCTCCGCTTGTGCCATCCCTCACGCGCGTCCTCCTGCTTCTCTTGCATCCCTGGTTGTGTACCCTCCCATGCACCCCCGTATATAACCTTCCCCTTAGCAGGCTGTTATTGTGGTTTCTTAAATACATTTGGGGCGGCACCAGGCGCTCTCTGAGGGGCGCGCGGTTGGGCGCCACTGTCGCAGAGCCGGCTGGAACCGGCTGGAACCGGCTGTGACTGGCACAGCGCAGCCTGTGGCCCCCTCCCACACAGGGCACCCCTGCAGCCCCCACAACCCAAACCCCGCTGCACTGAGGCACATGCGTTTAAGAAGTGCTTGGGATATACTTCCACTATTTGCTTTGCTGTTAACATCCTCACAACCTTAATATAGCTGCACTGTAAACCCCACCCTTCCTCCCAGGCAGTAGGGGCCAACGTCCTAGCAGGGGGTACCTACCCTCGGTAAAACTCCACCCCTCTCCCCCCAGGGAACAAGATTATGCCTCGCAAAGGCCACCCCTCATCCCCATGGACCAGTCTATAAGGTTTAATGTTGTAACAAATTCAATATGCGTTATTACAAACTTCACCTCTCGTCCTCATAAAACACAAAACCTAGAAGGTTACAACGTTTTGAACATATGCCCCTTACAAACTTCACTTTGTCCTTGCACGGGGGTATCTCCTTTACAGGGAGAGCAAGAGTGGGCCAGTGCCCCACATATCCCGTGGCTGGCCAACCCCACAGCCCTCCCACCTCGTGTGGGGCAGTGCCAAGTGCCACAGGCCCCCAGACCCCGAGACTGATGCTCCTTTGAGCCATCATCCATGACCCAGCGGCTCTGGTTTCCCAGCATCTTCATAGCCACTGTGGGAACATCACCCATAGCTGTCTTCAAAGACATTTCAGTAAAGTTCACTTGGAGTGACAGATCGCTAAGTGGTGGTGCTCAGGGGAGTGGTGCAACCCTTTCCGTAGGTCTGCTTAACCACTGCAACCAGGGTGGTGTCAAGGGCTCCGTTTTTAATTTGTGATCTGAGTCCTCACTGTCCCCACTCTGCAAAGGGCTCTCTTGGGTCTCCTGGAACTGTCCCATTCTCCTCTATTCTTTTTTATTTTCTTTTTTATTTTCTTCTTTATTTTATTTCTTTTTTATTTTCCTTTTTTTTTTTTTTTGCATTCTAAGTTTTTATTCCAATAGGCTGTGAATGGCACAGGGTAGTTCCATGACCTTCTGCTGTACAGGGCACCCCTACAGCTGCCTACAACAACAACCTAACATTTATGTCCGATGCAAGGTCTATTAAGGAACCAGCCTCCTATCTTTCTGAAGAGAGAGGATAGCCAATTGGACAGTAATTTCTAATTACTTTGGAGCACTCTAGATACCATATACTTAAAATTGTAATGATACATTGCTGTAGTTGTTTTGAGAAGCCTGGCATGTTGATAGAGCAGCAGTAGCCACTTTTTTGTCGTTAGCTTTGATTTATTTAATCCCGCCTTCCACTAGCACTAAATAAAAAGAACCGATGCTTATATGAAAGGCTGGAGATGGGGAATTTTATTTTCACCATAGAAAAAGGGTTTTTGTTTTTTTTTCATTTTGGATTCACAGACCTTTTGACTTACCTAAGTGAGAAAAATAATTATCAAAGCCACTTTTAAAAACAATTTATATCTATTTAATTTATATATTGGAAATAGCCTTTCACTGATTCTAGCAATGGAATCGCGGAATCACAGAATGGTTGAGGTTGGAAGGGATCTCTGGAGATTATCTAGTCCAACCTCCCTGCTCAGGCAGGGTCCTCTAGAGCATGTTTCCCAGGATCGTGTCCAGGTGGGTTTTGAATATCTCCAGCAAAGGAGCCTCCACTACCTCTCTGGGCAACCTGTTCCAATGCTCTGTCACCCTCACAGTGAAGAAGTTTTTTCTCAGGTTCAGATGGAACTTCCTGTGGTTCAGTTTCTGCCCGTTGCCTCTTGTCCTGTTGCTGGGCACCACGGAGAAGAGATTGGCCTCATCCTCTTGACACTCTCCCTTCAGATACTTGTACACGTTGACGAGATCCCCTCTCAATCTTCTCTTCTCCAGGCTGAACAGGCCCAGCTCTCTCAGCCTTCCTTCATAGGAGAAGTTCCCTCCAGTTCCCTCATCATCTTTGCAGCCCTCTGCTGGACTCTCTCCAGTAGTGCCACGTCTCTCTTGTACTGGGAAGCCCAGAAGTGGACACAGGACTCCAGGTGAGGCCTCCCCAGGGCTGAGGAGAGGGGCAGGATCACCTCCCTCCACCTGCTGGCAACACTCTGCCTAATGCAGCCCAGGATACCATTGGCCTTCTTGGCCACAAGGGCACGCTGCTGGCTCATGCCTAACTTGCTGTCCACCAGCACTCCCAGGGCCTTCTCTGCAGAGCTACTTTCCAGCAAGGCAACCCCCAGCCTGTCCTGGTGCAGGGGGTTATTCCTCCCTAGGTGCAGGGCCCTGCACTTGCCTTTGTGGAGCTTCCGGAGGTTCCTCTCCGCCCAGCTCTCCAGCCTCTCCAGGTCCCTCTGAAGGGCAGCACAGCCTTCTGGTGGGTCAGCCACTCCTCCCAGTTTTGTATCATCAGCCAACTTGCTGAGGGTGCACTCTGTGCCTTCATCCAGGTCATCGATGAATATGTTGAACAGGACTGGACCCAGGACTGACCCCTGGGGAACACCACTAGCTACAAGCCCCCAGCTAGACTCTATGTCACTGACCACAACCCTCTGAGCTCGGCCATCCAGCCGGTTCTCCATCCTCCTCACCGTCCTCTCACCCAACCCACACTTCCTGGGCTTAGCTAGGAGGATGTGATGGGAGGCAGTGTCAAAAGCCTGGTTGAAGTCCAGGCAGACCACACCCACTGCTCTGCCCTCATCTACCCAGCCAGTCATCCCATTAGGGAAGGCTATCAGGTTGCTCAAGCATGATTTCCCTCTGCTGAATCCATGCTGACTCCTCCTGATCACCTTCTTGTCCTCCACATGCTTAGTGAGGACCTCCAGGAGGAGCTGTTCCATCAGTTTTGCAGGGATGGAGGTGAGGCTGACAGGCCTGGAGTTTCCTGGCTCCTCCTTCTTGCCCTTTTGGAAGACTGCAGTCACACTGGCTTTCTTCCAGTCCTCAGGCACCTCCCCTGATCTCCAGGACCTTTCCAAGATGATGGAGAGTGGCCTAGCGATGACATCCGCCAGCTCCCTCAGCACTCGTGAGTGCATCCCATCGGGGCCCATCGATTTGTGGATGTCAGGTTTGCACAAATGATCTCTAACCCGATCCTCCTCAACCAACGGAGAGTCTTCCTTTCTCCAGCCTTCCTCTCTTGACCCCAGGGTCTGGAATTCCTGAGCACTGGCCTTAGCAGTGAAGACTGAAGCAAAGGCAGCATTCAGTAACTCTGCCTTCTCTAAATCCTTTGTTACCAGGGCACCCGCCCCATTCAGCAGTGGGCCGACATTTTCCCTAGTCTTCCTTTTGCTATTGATGTATTGGAAGAAGCCCTTCTTGTTGTCCTTGACATCTCTTGTGAGATTTAATTCCAACTGGGCCTTAGCCTTCCTTGTCGCATCCCTGCACACTCTGACAACATCCCTGTATTCCTCCCAAGTGGCCTGTCCCCTTTCCCACATTCTGTAGGCTTCCTTCTTCTGCTGGAGTTTTGCCAGGAGTTCCTTGCTCATCCAGGCAGGTCTCCTGTCCACTTTGCTGGACTTCTTCCTCAGAGGGATGCACCAATCTGGAGGAGGTGATATTAACCAGCTTTCTTGGACCCCTCTTCCTTCTAGGGCCCTACCCCATGAGATTCCCCTAAGCAGGTCCCTGAAGAGGCCAAAGTTAGCTCTCCTGAAGTCCGGGGTTGTGATCCTACTTCTTGCCCTGCTCCCTCCTCGTAGGATCCTACACTCCACCATCTCACGGTCACTGCAGCCAAGGCTGCCCCCAACCTTCACATCTCCAACCAGACCTTCTTTGTTTGTTAGTACAAGGTCTAGCAGCGCACCTCTCCTCGTTGGCGTCTCCACCACCTGAGTCAAGAAATTATCATCAATGCTTTGCAGGAACCTCTTGGACTGTTTGTGCCTAGCTGTGCTGTCTTGCCAACAGATGTCAGGGTGGTTGAAGTCTCCCATGAGAACCAGGGCCTGTGATCGTGAGGCTACTTCCAGCTGTCGGTAGAAGGCCTCATCAATTTCCTCTTCCTGATCAGGTGGCCAGTAGTAAACCCCCACCACCGTGTCACCCATGTTAGCCTGCCCTTTAATCCTTATCCATAGGCTCTCAACTTGCTCTTCATCCACCCCGAGGCAGAGCTTCATACATTCTAGTTGCTCCCTCACATAAAGGGCAGCTCCTCTCTTTCCTAAAAAGCACATAGCCATCCATGACAGCATCCCAGTCATGTGAACTATCCCACCATGTCTCTGTAACTGCAATGAGTTCATGGCCCTGCGACCGCACACAGATCTCTAACTCTTCCTGCTTATTCCCCATGCTGCGTGCATTGGTATACAGGCATTTCAGAGAGCCAGTCAAGCATGCAGGCTTCCCAGGAGAGGTGCAAGAGGATCCTCCATAGCCACGTTGCATGCTGTCTCCCCTGGCTGCATGCACCCACTGCAGGCATCCTGACTTGATTGGTGTTTTACTGAGTACCATGTCACTATAACATCAATATGCACTGTATTTTGAGATAAAACTGCGTGCATTTTCCTATCTGTTGATATATAATTTACCTGTTCTTACTGTGATCATCTGATCTCTATATAGCATAGGCCCAGAAGACTTCCTTGAATTAAATCTCACTTCATTGAAAATATTTCATAAAAATATTTAAACATTATATTAAACATACCATTGATAGAGAATGCACCACAAAATTTGGTAATGCATCATTGGTAATGTATAACTGCCATGGTTAACAGCTGTTATTTTTAAAAATCTTCACCATATTTCAAGTCTCAATCTGTCCTATTTTAAAACTCTCAGGGATACATAACACATTGATCTTAGCTAAATTTCTCAGCCAGGATACAATTGTTGAAGGTTGAATTCCTATCGATTTGTCCTCTCAAATACGTTGTATAAAAACACAAAATTTGCTCCTAAAGGTCTGTAAATAAGGTGACAGCACTGTATAATGTTCCATGCAAGAAAAAATACAGCAAGCTAATAGCTTTAGGTGTCTTTAAACTGTATGAAGAGTTAGATATCAGCAACCATCCTAAATCTCAGTTTTTCCTTATTCTTTGTTGGATAGAGTAGGCTTTGTCACACGAGATATGTTCAGATATGAATCAGGTACTGACACTTATTTGCTGAGCATAATCATCTTTCTGTTTACTACCCTTAAACACTGCTTCATTTTCAAGCCAAGGCACCTTACCT
Organism: Struthio camelus; assembly: GCF_040807025.1. Lineage (NCBI taxonomy): Eukaryota > Metazoa > Chordata > Aves > Struthioniformes > Struthionidae > Struthio > Struthio camelus. Next base: position 144,593,224 of record NC_090942.1, on the reverse strand, counting down.
AAGGCAATAACCAGAAGCTGCAGTTGCAAAGTAAAATTAGCTATAGCATAGATTAGGGAAAATCTGAGCAAGTTCTTAGGCCATTCCTGTTTAGCATAGCAGGAATTCTTCGGCATAGGGCTTAGTGCTTTACTAAATAAAAATGTCTCCTGAAGTCAGGTCTTCTGATGGCATAATTTCCCAGCCTGAGATCAATGTATACCAGCCAGCCTCACTCTAGCCTGTCCAGGGTGGGCTGATTAGCTGGAAGAAGAATGAAAATACATTCATACTATTAAAAACCATTTCCTAAATTTTTGGATGTTCTTTTTAGATTTTAAGCAAATACTCTTTATAGAACTATATAGTAGGCAAAATAAATTAGTCTCAGGAAACTATAATTTCAGGGATTTCTACTGAAAAGCTTTTTTGGTCCCAATTATTATTTCTGTGAGATGGGTAGCCATTTTCTCTAGATCTTCAACCTAGTTGTATGGCTAATAGCAATGGTAAGCTACGCTATGTACAGCACTTTGTAGCCCTAGACCCAAATGAAAGTTTATTAATAATCCTTGAAGATTCAAGGTATTACTGACCTTAAGAGAGGCATAACAATTAGTCTATATCCTGCAAGTGTGTTAGAGAGACAATCATGACACATCTTTCTTCAAAAAAAAAAAATGCAATACTTGCCATTTGAAGGCTTTCTTTCTGTCATCACAGCAGCTGAAGCATAAATCATGTGTATGGTAAACCACAAAAAGGAAAAGCAAAATAACATCTTCCTAAGCAAGTAATTTCAAAGCCCAGTTATATAATAAATCTATGAGTAGCAACCAAGGATAAGGAAAAAAAGTACAGTAAGCACAAATAGACTCAAAGGCAATTTAAACATAAACTTTAATATTAACATGTTTTAGGCATATTTCCCAGGCCAGTAAATAATTTTTTAAACCTTGAGACAATGAGGATGCTATCAGTGTTAGAAACATGAGGAACTACCACTTTTCAAAACACACCACAAAATGCAGTATAGGTTTAGTTCTAAGGAAAACGAAACAAAAACTCTCTTACACTGTTTATTTATAGAGAAACAGCTTTAGTATAGAGCCATCACTTCCCAAATGAACAAAAGGCGAAGGATAGATGGGAAACATATCAGATGACATGTTAAAGAGCCAAAGAAAAGGAAAGGCTAACTACAGAAAAGCTCTTAGGGAAAATATAGAGAAGCTGAAGTAGAAGGGCATGTGATCCCACAAGCTAAGACAGCTGAAAGCAAAGAGTGGAAGCAATGGATAATGAATATTCTCCAAAGTTAGCCCTTTAGAAACTAATCATTAATTACTGGACATGTTTAATTAATCAAAATATCCTCTGGCAAATAAAAATTCCTTTCAATTCCATAATTGAAAGTCCCTACACTCTGTCTATAAGCAGCTACATCTTTTGCTTTTCTGCACTGAAAATGTGACCAAAACCACTATAAATTTGCTAAAAATAAACAGAGCAAGATGAGCAAATCAGTGTACTTATCCTCTCACGTATTTTGACATTCTCCATTTATTATATTAACAGGTAAGTCTTTTGTTGTAAAAATGTGTTAATAGCATGGAAAACATTTTTTCAGACTCAGAACTACAGCTAAATGTAATAAGGATAGTCAATATATGAAAATTTAATAACAAGGGTGTAATTTCCTAGAACAAAGGCATCCAATATTAGAGAATAAGCAGTCATGACTTTATAAATAGTCAAAACTGTGTTTTCACTATGATGTTAACGTTTTCCTGTAACTGCAGATTAGGGAATTAGTCAGTTTGGAGTAGCAAAGCCAATTGACATCTGATACCAATAAGCTAAATTTGTTTTCATTTTCTGTTGGCTGGATTCCAGTGAGTCATCAAGTCATCCTGAGAGTCTAGAACACAAAAAATAAGACAAGCAGACCAAAATCTGGATTTCCATAGGGATTATGACCTTAGTGGAACAAGCAAACCTGAAAATTAATGATCTTCTACCAAATGGTTGAATATATCAGTAGGTTAAGAATATTCAGTCTCCTTCTGTCAGATTAATCAGAAAGAGTTAAGGATACCTGGTTCAGCAAACATGACACTGAAAAAAATAACAGTTATTAGCAGGCACGAAAATTTTTTTTCTCCCATATAGATGTATGAGATATGTATGTATATACACAAGTTGGACTTTAATGAAGCAAATAAACAGAAATATAAGAAAAGCAGACAATTGTCAATAATTCATCAAAATCCCCTCAATGATGATAGTTATTTATTTATTTTATTATTATCTATCTAATCAAGAAGAGGAGGTGGGTGAAGCCGTGTTTAGACAACTGGAAGAAGTCTCATGATCATAGACCCTGCTACTCACCCAAAAGGTGTGCAGTCAAGGGTGCTCAAGGGGCCTAGCCAATGTCATTGTGAGGCTGCTGTCTATCACCTTCGAAAGGCCATGGCAATCAAGGTTCCTGGTGGTTGGTTCCTTTCAGCCTACACGATTCTATGATTTGGAGTTCAGACGTTCTTGGAATTTCGGTTTTGAGTTACTGAAAAGTAAGATGAAAGGTTTGGTTTTTTTTTTTCTCATGTGAAAATTAAAATTTTCTGTTGGACCAGGGTTGAAAATCTTCTAACCTTTGTACAGAAAGGTACTAAATAAGGTATGAATATGGATGGCAGGTACTGGCAAATCACTGTAAAAAGGCTGAAAAGAAAAAGTAGAAAAGTAACTAGTGAATAAGTCAATCCTTTTTAAAGTGTTTAAGGAGAATTTGTTTTAGGTGTGGTGAGATCCCTTGTAGAGCTGAAGGAGCAAGAAACACAGAAATGCTGGACCCATCACAGAAATATAGAAATACATAACAGGCCAACAGCTTTAAAATGCCTAGCTAAAGCATCAATTTTGTTGTACCTCCTAAACTTACAGAAAAAAAAAAACCCAGGTCTTATACAGGACACCCTCACAAATTTAGGTGGTTTCCTATGAAAAATGTATTTAATCACAAAGCTATGGGAAGTTTCTGATAAAGATCGTAGGTGGAAAAGTCTTTGCTTTGTTTTTTTTTTTTTTTTTTCCACTCTCAAGGTTTAAAAAATGTGCAGAAGGCTAGAATATGTACAGGAAAACAATGGCAGTTTAGAGAATAGATTTTTTTTTTTTCTCTCTATCTCTGAAATGCTTTCTCAGGTATACCTAGAGGGTCAGAAATAAACATGAAGCTCTTCAAATCCATGCTGTTAAAGCAGTCCACACCTCCTTGGGTCTTACCACACTTCCCTGAAGAAATAAGCTAAGAATAGTAAGAGTACTGTGTAACATTTACATAGAAAGGATTATGTGTGCTTACAAAGACAGTATGTTTTCTTTTATGTATCCAGGTTTTACAACGAAAAATGAGTAGGCACTGAATCACAAAGTTCAACTAGAATGCAGGCTATAGGGCTCAAGTGACCATCTTTCACAAATAGTTTGAGGTAAGTTCTTTTGCCAAAGTGATTAACTGCTTAAGGACCAGAATCAGCAGATAGAAATCTGACTTGCTTTCAGGAATTAGGTTAAAAATGTACTCTTTAAAAAAGGCTTTTCTATCCTAAGTGCTCCAGTTTTTGGTGGTTTTGCAGCTATGATGAGCTACAGCTATCAGTGCTGTTAGGGATAAAGCTGATAAGGAAAGATAACATTTTTGGTCAATACTGTTCCTGAAAATGTTGAATGACAACCAGAACAGTGATATTCTCACCTCTGAACCTAAGTAACAAAACAAAATAAAACTCTATTGATTCTGAACAGTATCCAGCTACTACATCACTTCCGACCCCTTAAAGTCACCCCAGAGTGCAGAGTTCTTATTTGGTATCACTTCCAGAAGCAAATTATCCTGAGGTTTCCAGCCCAGATCCTAGGTTAACTTCCTGCATTTCGGCATAACTTGTAGGTAGCTCAGATTACAGTAAGTTTTCTGCAGACATTTTGATCAATTAACAAATGGGGATTTCTAACCCAAGCATGGTAGACTTAACAAAAAATCACATGACTAGATAAAGCCCAGAAGTAGACAACTGTATGGAACAATCTTGCCTCACTTTCTTCAATGCTTTCAATTTTCCTTGCTATTGTGTTTTCTCATTGTATTTGTATTCCAGTTTTATAACTAGATAATTGTTTATTTTTCATTAGGCTGAAGAGTTAATCTGCCACTTAACTTTCCTCACTTTAAAAGTGGAAACTACTCCTGTGAGAGTTACAAAGTCACTGTCAGCATCTGATGACCTTTGCCTTTTTTCTTTTCTTCCACACTGTTGTCCTCTTTTCTGCCTGATAAGCTTCTTATTAAAAGTAAACTATGTTCTTTTTGAACTTCCTGTGCTCTCTTACGTGGCCCTGTGGTCAGCTTCAAAGCCACTAGGAGATGAAAATCCAATATCAGAAGACTGAGAGTACCAGTAACCTTGAATCCGGATCAGAAAAAAAAAAAAAAGGCAAACAAAAAACCCCCAAGAACCAACCAACCAAGCAGAAAAACCAGAAAAAGTCTGGTAAATGCTTCAGCTTATTGTATTGTTCGGGGTGGGGGGAATCAAATCATAACACTTCATACTCAACATTCATTTTCTTATGCATTTCTGTTATTGATAATATTGCTATTAAGAATTTATCATATTTGGCTGTACTTCAAAAATTGTATGTTATAAAAAAAGCAAAATAAGAGGGAATACAGAAAAGCTTTTTGGAATGCACATCAGAAGGTGTTTGAGTTTTTTGTGGGTAGACAAATCCAACATTTCAGCTTCCTAATGTATATCCTTTACTTTGTTGCTGGCTTGGAAGATTAGCAGCCTACAGAGTGCTCTATGAAAATTAAATCAGTGTTTCTTTCTCTGACAGATTGTTTTGAATGGAATTTTATTAACATTTTAATTACATTAACAGAATGAAATGCAAATATATTGTGAGCTTTACATACCTTTGAGTACATGAAAAGTGAAGTAGTTTCATAGAGGTTATTTTTGATATCAGAAAGGAGAAGAGCAATTCATTCCTTGAGAAGGTGAATGAATGCAGTTACTTACAGAAGCCTGCTGAAAGAAAGAGTTCTATAAAGAACTTAATGTATTTTCAAACAGTCAAAAGTGTATCTATTATTAGCTTAAAGTTAAGATTTTTGAATAACAGAACCATAAGAAAAATTATAGAGTTCATGGCAATAAAGAATAAGAATATTAAGGAATATGGAAGTGGTAATTTAAGAAATAATAATTGAAGATTACTAAAGGCTAGAACTCCTACTACCTTTGCTAGAAAATATGCAGAAAAATAAACATGGAATCCATTTTCCTTAACCTGAGAGTTTAAAAGCTAGGTATCTACATTAATCATTAGAGGCTCCCTTTATAGGTAGTAAAAAGAAATGGTCGCTTCCTGTAAGCCATTCTTCTCATCCTAAAATATGTGTATACAATCATACAGATTAATTCCTTTTGTAAGTGTCTAGTTTGTCACACTGATTATGAAGGGAGTCTCAGGTGACCAGCTCTTACTTAGGCATCTAAGGTTTAGATGTCTAAAGACAGATAAAAGCACATTTAAAAGATAAATAAAACGTGATTTTGAAAGGTAGCAACATGAGTTAAATAACCCAGCTGTCCCTGTTCTTCATTACAACTGCAATATTTCAGGTGTTTTTGATAATTTCACTGATGTGGAGATAAACCTCTTAAAACAAGTTGAATGATCTCTCCTGCTCCTGTTTCAAGATATCTATATATTCATCTTGCTTTGTGTCTGCCATAAATCCAGAAAACACAAATAGATCACTGGCTTTGGAATCCACCTGCAAGAGGTAACCCTAGTAGTCTCAAAAAAACTTAATCTGTGCATTTAGTATTCTTTCCTTTATCTCAGATCTCATGTATCTGGATCAAAAGATTTCATTCTAAGCTTTCTGTATTTTCCCCTGGAAAGATAAATGCCTTTTGAAAAAGTAAGATTTCATACTTAAGCATGAGATATTTATTTATCCATTTATACTTACAGATATTTGCACATATGCATGTTGATTTGGGAATTAAGATATCTATCCGTCTTTAGACAAAGAGTAGAATAAGGAGAGATAAGTGGATAAAAAGTGCCCAGGCCTGTTTGATCTAGTAAACAAAATAGGTCATGCAGGGATATGTAGGCATTATTGTTTCCTCTTATGTCTCTTTACAAACACAAATGTCAGGATAGAAAATGTTAGAAGAAATGTTCTGGCCTTGGAAGCTGTGCTGGGATGAAATCCAATACAGTTGTGGACATGCTTCTTAGCTGAAATGATAAGACTTCAGTAAAGGATAATTTATTAGACTGCTAAGAAGCTGGATTTTGTGTTATCTGAGATGGGGAGACCCTGAAGAGTCTGTTAACAAATAAGCTATAATACTCATTAAGGCATACTCACTAGGTTGTTGCTCCTGTAATTTACTTAAATCTAAACTTGACAAGTAGTAGTTGGAGAATGCAATAAGATTACATCAATGATCATCATGTTTCCTTGCTTTTCCTCATCAGTGTTTATCCGTCTATTGGGTCTGTATTTATATTCTAATCTTTTTGAGGCAAGGCTTATTTTCACGTTACGTTTGCATAGTGTTTAGCAAGAATAATTTTTTGTTCAAGACTAAGATTCCTTGACACTACAGCTGTATAAATTATAATAATTTCATAATTCCTTATGAAACAATTTAAAATTATTGGCAAACAGACTACCCTTCAGTGCCTATGGATACTGAGCAAATTAATATGAGGCAAGGCTCAATCAGATAATTCAAGTGATTCACCCAAACAATACAAGATTAGGATGTAATTGCTGCCAGAACATTTGGCAAATGTGTCAAAAGGCAATTCCTGCTAGTTGTTCTAGAATAAACTTAAATGACTGTAGGCTTCTGTTTTCATTTTTATGGCTAGAAAATGAAAATAATTCCTATGTAAATGGTTAGTCTGTAAGAGTAGAAAAAAGTTACAAAAATATTCTGGCTGATAGAACTTCTGGAATAAATGGAGCTGGTTACTAACTTTGAAATATTTAGCATTACCCAAGGAAATGAAGAATTAAAATTATAATACATTCAAATATGTGAAATCCACAACTATTAGAAGTATCTGGAACATGCATACAATCTAAAACATCTTATACATATAAATATAACTGTGGCCACAACTGCTGGTTTCAAACATTACATTATCTTATGGAATATTTTGAATTATGAGCAATAGGAAATTCAGAAATTAATAAATTGTGGGTCTTACTGTTATAAGTAAGTTATGTAAGTATATATGGTTAACAAACTATAGGAAAAGTATAACTTTTTCTATGATCAGCCCCATCTATATATCCAAGACATCTTGGATAGCCTGGAGCTCACAAAATGTTACATAAATCCAAGGTTAGGAAATCCCTCGTTATGATTTATTGCAGATTGTAAGAAAATATCCAATATTCTGTGAGCAAATTAATTATACTTAAAAAGATGCAGGAAAATTTGTTCTTTATTTCTTGAGTTACTGGGGGAAAAAAGCTATTCTACTAGCAAGGTAATTTCAAATGTCTGAAAATTAAATTCCTTCCTTTGACTTAACAAAATCTTATTCACATACTTTTGAATCATAATGAAAATGTTAGCAGAATTTAATTGGGACATAGCTATCTTCCTGAACTTTTTATTAGTCAGTCCTCAAGAAAGAGGGAAAATATTATATACATCCCAGAGAAGAGTTGAAGATCTTTGATTAAAATGAGTAACCTTACTAGTTCCCTACATTACACTTTTTGTAGTAGAAATATGATTTGAATGAGACCTTTAACCACTAACAAAAAACATAGAAGGTTATTTTGCTAGTCTTGCCATTCAACAATTAATATTTTTTTGTGGTATATAAGAAATTAATTTTTGTCTATTTGAAAGGAAAGGTTTAGGTAAAAGTATGTAGTCTATAGCAATCTCTTATGACACTTGAGAATGGAAAAATATTTCCTTTCATTTCCAACCCTTATGCATACTGTAATAATCATACACATATAAAAGCACGGAACAATTGTGACAGCAAGAAAATACTGCTGGTATATTCATATCAGAACATCGTGGTTTAAAAATATGACAAGAGATGAAAACTCCTTCTTTATGTCTAGAATGACCTATAAACAAACAGAACATACTTTGTAATCAAAATGATTTAACTTTCTAATAATCCCCTCCTTTTCACAAACGTGATAAAAGCATTGTGTTAGGGAGGAAAAGGTATATGAGAAATAGACCCCACACAATACAATTATGGAAATTTTTCTCTTTTGAATAATTGATAACTGAAATATCACATTAGGCTAATATCATAGACATCTTTTAATTTTTGAGTTGCTGCCTTCTGAGTTGAATTCTGTTTCTTGGGGATGTTTTGTGTATTGGGCTGCCTAGGAATGCCTACACATTATGTTTTGCTTAGTAAAAAACAGGAAACCTTCTTTTCCTTGTGGTGCTTCAACCATTGTATGAATTTTCATTTGCAGCCCGCAATTCTGTACGCCATTTTGGCTGATGTCTTGTACTCTATTGCAGGTGTTCGAATATGTATGCTAGAGTGCTGCTTGCTATTACTGGATAATTTTCTAGAGTCTCTTGATTCCACACGTCTCTGTTATCTGCCTCTTACTATTTTGCATTTTCCTGGATAACTCTCATTTTGTTATCTCTTGCATATACTCCTTTAATCTCCATAGGTAACTGTATTGTTAGTATAACTAGTTGCCTCTGGTTTTGTGATTTGACCAAAATAAAACTGAAACGGCGCTGAAATGATTTTTAGCATTTCTTTCTCTTTCTTAATCCATATATGAAACAAAACTATGCAAGCATTTATCTTTGTTATATAGCAACTCATGTTTTAATTTATTTGTTTCAATTAAGCCTCATATTATATTATAAATATAATAATTGCAAAAAATAATGTAATAGAGTTGCAAAGTCTTAAAGGTTGCCAACTCTGGTGGGTCTGGGGGACCCAGAGGTTTTCTTCTGTCACAGACCAATCGACACAGCTGCTTCAGTTCCCTGTCCCCAGATCCAACCAGCAATGAAAGTGAGCACGTATTCCCAACACATGCTCACAAGTGCGTGTGCACACACACACACACACACACACACACACACACACACACACACACACACACACACACACACATGTATGCAACACCTACACAGCTGACCACACAGGTCAACAGAGACAGAGAGCAGCACCTTGACCAGCACCCATATAAGCACCCATAAGAAGCAAAAGCGCAGATGCTCTAACCCTGCTTCTCCTCTCCAGGTGGTAAGGACTGAAGTCCACTAGTGGAATACACACCCATACATGCACACAAACACACACATACACAGCTACACACTTGGGTGTCTCTAGTAGCCAGTGTTAGACATGCAGTCTATCCAGTCACTGGCCCCCAGATTCTGATTTCCTCCAGTTGCTGACACCTGTACCCTCAAGCCCCTGTATTTCATGATCCCATTCCACTGGTGCAGACGCCCCGACTCTTGCTTGCTGACCAGTCCAGTTCAAAATTCACAAAGGTTCACATACAGTCGGAATAGAGAATGCACCCACACAGGAGACAGGTAGAAATAGGGTTTAATAACATGGCTGCACTGATCAGACACAAGGCTCAGGCACAAGCATATGACCAGCAACATATTCACACGACTGGCCCTTTTACCTCTATTTTTCCATACTCGTTCCTCCCTGATCCACCTTGATCCCTGTCTTTTCCCTGCCTTTGGTTCTTCCTCTGAATATCCCATAATAAGTTTTGCATAATCCCTCATGTATTCCATAATGAATCTTCTACCTATTGAGGTATAACATGCTGTAGTCTGCAGTGTGTTCTGCAGAGTTTCTTTGATTGACTCCTGTGACTGCAAGGTAAGCAAGAGAGGGTCAGATACTGATGGAGAGAGACACTCAAGGTTCATAAAGGTTTAAACAGAACAGATTTAATAAAGGGCTTTCACTCCAAACTGCACAGAGAGCCCTGGGAAACTGCACAGAGGGGTCACCAATGGGAGACTGCTGGACACATAAGCAGAACTCAACTAGCTGTATCCTAAGGGCCCCTTAAACCTACTAGAACTATTTCCTTATTTCAGCTGTGCTAACCTTGAGCAGCTGCTGTCTGGGAAGCAGCAGCTTTTGTTTAGCCTTTGGTCAGATAACCTAACCAAGGCATTTGATGTTTTCAAAAGAGTCATCAGGATGCACCTAAGTCTCCAGGATACTTTGTTGAAGTTGGCCATTAATCTGAAATATCAGGTGGGATTTCAAAGTTTACATTAAAAAAAAAAACCATTTTCCAGAGAAGCATGCTCTCATACTGATAGCATTAGCACTGAAAGCAAAAGATAGTAAGATAGTACTATAGACGTAGATTTTTTCTTTTTTCTCTTTTTTTTTTTTTTTGGTGCATGTGTTTGATTGACAGATAGCACAAAGCCATTTTGCAATATTATAACTTGAGAAGGTCCTGTAATGGACTGGTCAAAGCTTGTTGTTAAAGGAGTTTCTGGTATCCAGCAATATGCAACACCAACTGTTTTTTTTATTTAAAAGGGCCTAGTAAACAAGGTTCAGCAAAAGGAAAGCCAGGCTTGTGATATCTGCAAGTATGAACAAAAGAATGTATTTTCCCCTCTTTCCTCCATAAGGAAATATCCTAACATCAGCTTAATATCTTGGGTTTACTTTAGGATCTTCAGAGTTTGAGGATTTAAACATTCTCAACAATGACAGTGAGCCTGGGACAGCACAGAAACTTGTACACACAGTTGTTTGGGCCAATAACATGACAAATCATTTTAACCTTCCTCCATGTTTTTTTTGTTATCCTTAAATGAGCTTTCCACCACAGGCTAAAATTAATATCGACATATATCTAAAGCTTCCTTTGGTCTCTCTTAACTATGCTGCCTATCTTCTCTCCTGTGGTGCTAAATTAACCCCTCCAATTGCTGCTTCCAGCTCCTAGTCATGTTTCCAGGGCTGCATACATAGTGTAGTGGCATACTTGGACTGATGATGGTCAAGAGCTGAAAAGTCAAACAAATCAAGCTAAATTATTTGAAGGGAAAACAAAACCAAAACAGGTATGTAAAGCACGAAGGGGAGACAGGGAACAGAAAAAGAAAGAAAACAAAATATTTATTTTTATTACCAGCTTGACTGACCTTCCTCCTTCAAAAGCTCCTTCCTGAACTTTAAGCAATAATGCAATTTTGTGATCATGTTATATGAAAGTATATATGTACAGGCACTGCTTCTGCTAAACAGCTCCCTACATTCCACTGATTGTATTTATTAGGGCATCAATATGATTGCTTAAACGTATCCATGTTTAAGCCTACAAACATGGGTTATAGGTTGTAAGCCTACAAAGGGCCTACAGCCCTTTAAGGTGCTTAAGGTTTTTTATTTGGCTTCCTTCTGCCTCTCCAGGATGATATAAGACTTTTTGTGAGGCTTATCTGCCAGGCCTGTGAATATGTTTTTGATAACGTGTGATATATTATTTTTGATAGCTATGACTGAATAGCTGAAATGAACACCATATCTCCATTGACTTTTAAAGGAGCATGGATTTTACCAAGGTTTTACTCTAATTTTGAGCAGGTAGACTTAGGCGCCTTATTCTGCAAGATGAATTCTTTTCCTCATTTCACAAGTGGCTAGTGATTGAAAAATACTCCAATGGCATCCCATTCTAAGAAAACAAAAAATTAAACTGTTATTATTATTGTTAAACAATTCAAACCATAGCCAGTAAAATATAAAAAGTAAGTATTTTCAATCTGATGGGAAATATGGCACTTCTTTTACTATAGGCTTTCTCCACTGAACTAACCTGTACTAGCTGTTTTATCCCGAATACATTTGGCACTTCTCAGGAGTTCTTGTTGCCTTACTGTAGAATGTTTTTGGAATCAGTATAGATGTATTCCCATACTTTCGTATGGCTCTGTATGATGTATGGGGTGGAAAGGTTCAAAATATATACAGGATTAGATAGCTTAGGTTTATGTATTGTGGTTGAATTTTTTCTTTTTTTTCTTTTTTTTTTTTTTTGCTAAAGAGGTAGGAAGATATTCACCCTTCCCCCCACCCCCTCATTATTCCCAAAGCAAAACTGACTATATAAATTATTATGTTATGAAGTGGTGGGTAGGTGCTGAAAATATCAGGCTTGAACAGGCACTGACAAAGTGACACCAGGATGCTCAATCCATCTGTACTGCTGCTGAGATGCTTTGAAAATTCTACACAAAGCCTTTTCTTGTTTTCTGAAGACCCATCTCTTTGCACAAATGCCATCAGTAGCAAGCCAGATTATGCACTGCAGAACGCTCACCCAAGCCAATGCTAGGAAGAGACTGGGGAGAAGGCACTGCTGTCAGACCTGGTATGGACAGCAGCACAGGTGATACTAGGATGCTCAGTCCACCCATCTGGATGCTCCCTTGCCAACCAGGAACAGCACCCAAACCTCTCCGGTCCTCCAGACTGCAGAAGTGTGTTTGACATGTTGTATGGTCAGAGCAACAGGTTTACTTTATTGACCCTGTTTATACTCCAGTAATCAAGAGCAGGACTGCCCAGCAGGTACCTCTGGACAGCACCGATCACTTGCTTTGCATCACTTCTCTTCCCTCCTCCCACTTCTTGACCTGCCACTGTGCTGCTCATCTGCCTCCCTTTCTCTGCCCCTATCTCCTCCGAAATAAACAACCCGCCTTAGTTACTTTCTCCCTACTGGTCCCAGTCTCGCTGCATCCACACCCGGAGCTGGAATGTCTGACACAGTTACCCAGACAATCTCGGCCTTACGTGCTTCCCTAATAGGGTTACCTGGTCCTGCAAGGCTCTCCTCTGCAAAGGAACCCCATCCTCCCCTCCAGTTGTGGGGTCTGGCCACCTCTCCCATAACGCCCTGTGAACCAGCTGTGCCCTCCTCAGGGCGCTGCCTGTACCTCTTTTCAGCTTCTGGCACCGTTAGCAGTCATGTCCATCAATTTCTCCTGTCCTGTCCCCTCACCTTCCACGTCCTGTTCAGTCACTTTAACCTTAGCCAGAACCTAGTCGGTGGCCTAAACATCCTCCTGCAGCCCTAACTTATTATAGTCTCTAAATGCATGACTATGCAATATTTTTAAAGAATGCAGTTAAAAATATGGAGTGCCTATAAGAAGCATTTTCAATTTCTCCAGTCCACACGGAATAATGTGCCAATGTATATATAAAGAGGTTCTAAAACCCATTGATAAACCATATTCTATTGTATTGGTAGGATTAGATAGCCCAGATCAAAGATTTCTAAAGGAATGGCACAGTGATGCTGCCTAAGCACACCAGTGGCATATAACACAGTGCTCAGCTCAGCCTTGGTCCCAGCAGATCGATTTATGAAAAATACGGCGTCGATCTTTAAGATGGTTCCTGGATTATCTTTAAGAATTATGTGTCTGACATTTGTAACAAGCAAATTAATAGAAATTATGACAAGCATAATTATTAAATAAGTAGTCAAATATGATGTGGAAAAAATGTTTCTATAGATGCACCTAACAGAAGAATATTTGAAGTGGTCAAGATTCTTGTGGGTCAAGATAACATGCTTAATACAACATATTTGAATTGACATGCGTTTATTTATTTATTACCAGAACTCTTAAAGGAATGAAGCATGCCTGGGATAAGAAACACAGCTGAGTTTTAGAGTAGTAGTTGGTTAAAAGACAGGAAAAAAAGTGTAGGAGTAAGTGATCTGTTATCACAGTGGAAGGCAGGTGCTATGGGAATCACCTGAATGTCTTACTTATGTCCTGTGCAGTTCAACATAGCTGTACTTTATCTGGAAAATAAGGGGCATAATGAAGCAACACAGTAAATGGCACAAACTTATTTAGGATAGTCATATCTAAAACTGACAGTGCATAATATGGCAGATAAAATTCAGTGTTAGGTACGTGCGAAATAATGTACCTGTAACTGTTCACAGACAGTGACAGATTTTAAATTAACTGCTGCCACTTGGGAAAGAGATCCAGGAGCCATTGCAGACAGCTGACAGCATGAGTTGAATGATCAACAATGTCAAAAAAAATAAGAATAATAAGAAAAATAAAAATAAAAAAATAAAATAGTAAGAAAATAAAATACTGTAAGAAAGGATTAGAGAAAAAGAGAAAACATAGTCATGCCACTTGCATACATTCATGATGTATCCATGCTTTTAAGTCAAGTTACTCTGTCCTGGGAGGATCTAGAGAAGGGCTTTTCAAATAATCACTGATGATCATGCAAAGATAGGCTGGATGGAACTAGGCATGTTCTGCTTGGAAATAGTGAGCTGGGGAGATATCATAGTATCATATGTGGAAAAGGACTGCAGGAAATACTCATTTGCTAATTAGCAAAATACAGAAGCAGAGGGAAATAAATTATCAGGTAAAAGCTTTTTAAAGAACAAAGGTAATACGTCATCTAAGGCATATCTAATTCGTGAGACTTGTTGCTACTGGACACTGTGAAGAGCTAAATATAAAGAGGTTCTCAAAAGGATTATGAAAATTAGCAGCTTCCAGAAGCTCCTAACATGATGATTGCTAGGCATTAAGATGTATTTTTTCCTTTTCTACAAATTCTGGCCTGGTTTAAGACTGACTATCAATGTTCTAATTCATACATGTTATCAAACACTAATTAATAAGATGCATCAATAATAGTCTGCCTGGCTAGTATTCAGATATTTCTGAAATAAGGTGAAACATCCTGTTTTTTTTGAACCAGGAAAATGGTGTCTCTAGAAAGCTTGAATTGTCTGGATTATGTCACTGACTGGAGCCAAAACCATCTTGAACATGTCTTTCTTTTTTTTTTTTTTTTTAAACCATCAAGCATTTGTAATATGCTATGTATGCATACAGTGATATTTTAGGAGATGCAATATTATGCATTACTGTACATACTCTCAAGAAGCTTATCTATTACTACTCTCAGATTGGAATTGTGTGCTAACTGTTAAATTGGAAGATATTTTATTACATTTAAGATAATTCTAACTTAATTAGCTAAGGCAAGCAAAAAAAAAGTACAACTGCAGTTGATGGATGGAAGACATAATCAGATATGTACACTTGCTGCAAATTAGATCTAAACACATTAAGGGGGCTGGCATAAGTAGTACTCTTTTCTGGTTTAAAGTCCTGGTAGAAAAAAAGTTCTGAGAGCAGTCAAATGCATGATTAGGCCATCATTTTGTTCCTATTTAGCTGCATGTCTGGTGGCAGTCATCTAGGTTGCTAAAACATTGCCCCTGGTAAGCAGATGGGATTTCTTCTACATTTCAAATCCAACCTTATTTGAAGTAGATCTTAAACTAAAAAAAGACATTTTTTCACACCAAAAACCTATAAGATTGACCTCACAGACAAGTAAAAAGAAATGTTCTCTCTCATTCATTAGTACCATCATAGAGAGACTAAATACTCTAATAAATAAAGTTTATTTAAGTTATTATCCACATCACCCACAATTTCCTGCCCCAGCAAATCAGTCTACCCAGTCATGGGTTTATCAGGAGAAAATGAGAAAGAATGTGACTGTCATAAATGAAAAGATATAGTATCTTAAATTTATCGCAGGAGAGGAGTGTAGTATATAACTTTTTTGGTTTAGATGTCTAGTAGCCATCACACCAGCAAGTGCATGACATAGTCCAATTCTATATATTAAGAAATGTCATCACTTTTATGCTACTTTCTTCCTTTATTTAGACTACAATCTTGTTCGCTGAAATCCTTTGAAAAACTTAAGAGTTTCAGAATGCTCTTATATATTCACTGAATTTATTCAGAAGAACCTAACTCCAACCAAGTATCTTGAGCTTATCTAGACCACTGAACTCTTAACGGATGTAATTCCAGAAATTAATTAGTGGAGCAATGTTTGGAAGGAGAATTAATAGACCAAGCTGGAAAAGCAGCACAGTTTTTTGGCCTGCAAGTCCCTTCTTCGGTTTTAAGTCCTCTATTTTTTCATGCTACAACTATATCTATATATTTTTTTGTAGATTACAATGTTTGGGAAGTAATTAAAATAGAATCTTTAGTCTAAGTTTTGTTTCTATCAATCTATCTATAAACCTTCAAACACCTTATCATTCAAAGCTTAAACTGAACAATTCTTTAAAAGAAATGACCTTTGAAAGAATTGAAAGAATCTTTGAGATGAAATTCTTCATAGTTAAATATTAACTGAGTATCAGTAATAAAAGAGAGCATTGTCTTCAAATATTTAACATCCTCTGATTGTCAGTTGGATGAAAGATTCTAGGATAGTGATGTTCTTTAGAATAGAAATAATAAGTGTGACAAAGATTTCCTTTCCCTCTTTGATTAACCTAGAGAATTTACCGGTTCTGTTTGGAAGTGAATGATCCACTGCTTCAAACCTTATCAGCCCCCTTCTCTAAAATGATTGCAGTTTATTCCACTGGAAACTGAAATCTTTAGTTTATGCAGCATATAGTAACCTGTAGTTAAGGAAAAATGGCTTAGGGGAGCCATTTAACGCCAATGCTTCATTCAGTTCTTGGTGCTTCACTTGGCTGTAGAACTACTTTATGGTCTTGCTACTAATCGTCAAAACCCTTGACCAGCTTCAGTGCTAAATGCATGTGAGATCATTTCTCAGTCCATGGCCTATGCTGCCAAGAGATATGGTGCTATTGGGGTTCAGGTTGAAATTCAACTAAAATCTAAGTAAGTACAACGAAATTTTTAATGAGTCTTTTATTATCAAATTGTTATTTCAAGAGTACAACTCAAGATTGAATAACTTCACACTATAACCAAAGTTTGACTTTTATATATAATAAATTAAGTAGAGTCTGAATCAATAAATACTGAATGTTGCTTACATCTCAGGACTGCATTCAGGCCTTATTAACAACTACTACTGATTGCGAATTAAAAAAAAAAAAAAAAGACTTTCATTTTCCTCTCTATAATTTTATCATAACAATTACTGAAAGAGTAGAGAAAGAACTAGACATTATACAGGTACTTTGACGGCAGGAGTGGAGGCCAGAAAGAGATAAAGACAGGTCAACCTTATTCCTGACAATGATCCCGTGCTGAAAGTTATGAACAGAGCAAAATTCTTCCTCTTCCGTCTGTGTCTCGTAGCTATGGTAGAATTTTCTACTAGAAGTTGCCTTCTCAGGTTGCAGCTATTGTGAACTTTATCTTAGGTGCCCTAATTCTCCACTGGTATTATACAACTCTTCAACTGATAAACCCACCAAGCAGTAAGCTACAAAGACTGTTCTTTAAGTAGTATTGCAACATATACATCATTTTGTGGATTTAGGTCTAATGAGCTTGCTATAAGTCACCAGTACATTGGTTGTAGAGTTGGAAGTTCACTTCAGATGCCTATAACTCAGCAGTTCATCCAAGGTACAAAGAGTTCCATTATGCCATTTCATGCACAGATAAATAAGAAAGGAAAGACTGATATTTTAGAGTTCAATTTAAGAACATCAGATCTTGATGGGAAGAATACCAGCAAGAATTGGACTGGGTTGCTTTAAGTTCAAAAGGACTTCATTTTGATGTTGCTGGCACCACCATAAACTGAAAGAAGCTTATGCCATACAAAAGGGAATAGAATTGATTAGAAAACCTCTAACAGGATTGGGATGTTAAATTAAATAAAGTAAAAGCACAATACAAGCAATTGAATCTACTGTAGTCAAATTACATTTGCTATATCATTTTAAAATCTTTATTCAACATGAAGGAGGGAATCCTCTGTTTAATAAATGAGTTACACAACTAAATGAGAGCCAGCAATCAATTAGAGGTCTAAAGGAATCATAAACAATTTAACAAAGTTTTGGATATTCTAATTGCTTGTGCTTTTCTTTTATAATCACTTTGTAACACAGTTCCTCTTTTTTGAAGGGTCTGAGCATTGTGTATGTTCTCCTGGGAAATCTGAAGCCAAATTAAATTTTCAGTTATAAATACAAACATCTGTGTCAGGAATACTTAAATTATATGATATTAAAAGACTTAGAATTTATTGTTTATGACTTCTTTGTGTTTAAAAACCAATGCAGATTTTCTTTACAAGCTTTCCCCCATTGTATGCATCAAATAATTTTACATATTAATTGATACTTGCATACTGAAAATAAAATGGCAACTAAAAGTGATGTTTTTGAATATAAAATGATAGCATGCAAATATTCCAGGCACAATAAAAATACAAACTACATAGGTTCATTCCTCCTGAAGAACTTCAGTTAGCAGATATACCTAGTACTAACAAAACTCTACATCATCATAAAGGTTTTGGTTAGAAATAAAGTCAGAGGGTTCAGTTTTTAAATGGAGCAGACAAAATTATTTCTGTTGCTTCGAGATAGCTTTTGGAGAACGATCAGTAGGATTTCGTCTTTTAGAAGACAAAAAGTCAAGAGACAGAAGAATGTGATACGATGACAGACTCCATGGCCTCAGTGATGGCAAATTATCAGCATCTTAACATAAAGCTTTGACAGCTTTCAAGTTTTTATCTATGATTCAGATATGTATAATTTTTTTTGGAATTACAATATCATAACAGAAACAGTGGCTAGTGGTGTAAAAATAAGAGCTGGCTGGAGCTGATTCATATAGTCATTGAACTTTGTGTACCAGATTCTCCTACATACTGTATCGGAGCCTAACCATACTAGTTTTTAATAGCTCCTTAGATTATGACTAGAGGTAGATGAAATATTTATGGTTTGAGGTTTATACAACAAATAAAGCAGCATTTTTTTAACCAAGTAATGACTTCCTGAATTAATTCTGAATACAGTGAAAAGGCTGAGGTGAGGTGAGGGGAGCAGATATATCTGAAAAAGTAAAATGAAAAAATTACACATTTTGCTTTTTTCAAATGTAATAGACTAAATGACTTTTTGAAAGTTACTTAAAGCTAAAGAAAAACTAACCAAATCCTCAAATTTAAAGAATGAATTAAGACCCTGTGTGCATAAAACAATTTTGTTTTGTGTGAAACAATTCTCACACAGTTGAATTCATTCTGCCAATGGAAAACGCAAACAAGTTATTCAAACAAGTTGAATTATACTGTTGTAACTACACCACAGTCTGTTCAAGATATATTTTTCCCCCTTTTTTATGTAAGTCTAAGAATATGTCATTTGGAGTAGGTAACTTGGATTCAATAAATTTACTTGTGAAAATGTTTTTGCAGAGCTGTAACCAAAAGACTTTTCCAGCATGGGCAGCATCATGAGAGCCACAACAACAGTTTTGGCTGGCACAGGTGGCATCCTGCATCTCAAAAGCTCTGTGGCCTCCAAGCAGCATTTCAGATCACCTGACCACTATGAAGACAGATCTCTGGTTGTTCATATGATAATTGCAACAAACATACACATTACATTTTCTTTGCACATCCCATTATGTGACTGAAGTGACCCTCTCATTTAGCAGAAAAGCCTGCAGGTTAGGTATATGATTATATTTTAGGTATATGATGCCCTTTTCATTGACTGGCAAGGACAAGTTACTAAGCTCTCATTTAGCCTGCTAGTCCACTGACTCTGTTGAGACATAGATTCTTCCATAACACAAATTAAAAATACACAACAATATTAACATCAGTATCACGGTTTTACACTAACGAGATCATTGGAACTGGCATAAAGGTGGTTAGGAAAAAGCTGTCTGAAAAACTCTCTTACATATACAGAAAGTATATTTAACCACATTTCACATGCAAGTATAAGACAGACATAAATCTTTTTCTTTTCTTTTTTTTTTCCAGAATGAGACGATCCCTTCATTTAAATACAAATGAAACAGTCACAGCTCCTGCTAAAAGTTCTTAACATCTTGCATGTAAAAATATTTATAGCCGGAGCTTAGCATAGGCATAAACATAGCATGTTTCAGCTACAGTCCTTTTCCTGTGTACTAGGAAGGTCTATGTAGTTATGGATGGCAGATCACTTGCAGATTCCTGTCCGAAAGTGCTTACTAGTTACGCTCTTGAGTATGCTAAGTTACACAAGGTCCTGTGAGTCTGAAAGAATATGCCCCAGATATTCCTGTTACTGTGATTACGAGCTTTAAGTCTGCATAATTAACATCCTTTTCAATGCAATCTTGTGCTATGTTTATAAGACAGAATTCTACAGCCATAATTGCCCTGTATTATCCCTTAGCAATATCTATACACCAAATTCAGAGCCTTAGCCATGCCCGAATAATGGAAGATAATACTAAAATAATTAGCCCCCTGATCTTGCATTAAATAGCATAACTTGAAAGTAGCTCATGACTTGTGCCTTTCCTCACATATATTCCAGTAGCTAACAAATCAGAGTTAATATTATTATGGAAAAAAATTGGATATCATCTTCTTGCTCATGATACTGTTACAAAGGTGGTAGGTGAAGATGAGCAGCAAAGGAGAATGACATCTCTGCAGGGTAATTACCTTTTCCTTTGTTAAAAAAGTGCTCTGTTTTCAAGTGAGCATCGTCATTTCCTTCACTACCTACAGCAGTTGGAAAGTTTTTACTCTTTCACTAAAGTCCTTTACATTTGTTATTTGTTGCCAGATCATATCAGACTATCAGCGTGAATAATAATGACAAAAATAAAAATAAAAAGTAATTTGCTTATCTCTATTCCTATTCTGTTGGCACTAATATTATATCTGCATAATAAATACGAGTAAATAAAACAGTCCAAAGACCTCCCTATGCTGTCAAGGTCAGGTGACATGGTCCAGCTCATGTCCATAGGGCTAAGCTTTCTTTCCTCTCAGAGCAGGGTGTCAAGGTCCAAACTTCTTTTGAAAGTGGTCCGAGGCCTGTGCATTTCCCTGGGCATTGTCTTGTGTCCACACTGGAAAGCACTTGAAACAATTTCTTGCTGAGTAAATACCTGGACACCACTCCGGTTGCTTAAGAGCAAGATCTTAACATGCTATATATGACATATTTTAGGGCATAAGAAATGCTGAAATAAAGCCTGAGGACTGACTTAGCTAGAGGGACTGAGATCATTGCCTACAGGAACTATTGCTTAGTTTTGCAAGAGACCAAACTGTCCCATTCCAGAGGGATCTGACGAGTGGTCTAGCATGAAAGCAGTGTAAAGAATGGAACAGCAAGACAAGACCTGGAAAGAAAAATGAAGTCCAAGCTGACAATGTAGGAAAACCCACTGATAGAAGTAGTCTAGACAGTCTGCCTAGACTGTTGAATGTCACGTACCTGTAACAGTCAAACTAACTTTGATGAGGTCAAACATAGGGTGCGAGCTCCTTCCATTTTTTTATATATATTCTCATATTTCTGTTTCAAAAGCAGTAAGTAAATTGGTGTGTAATGAATGGAAGCACATTGATGGGCAACTGAATATATCCAACTGCCTTTCATGTTTGGGATTTTTTCAATATTTAAGAGTGACAAAAACAGTGTGGGCTTGAGCTAACAAAAGCTTGAGATAGATATGTCCATGAGTTGATACTGATAACCTCCTAATTAATGCTTTTCTCAGCGGTATATGAAGATTCAAGATGATTTGTTCATTCTATCTTTTATTTTTTATTATAAAATTGTAGAAAAATAAAATTGCTGTCCAACTTCTGTTTCATGTTTCTGTGAATCTTCTGCTGGACATCATTGAGAATGATTTGGAGGCTGGTTAGTCACCTTTGTAAAATGTGTAAATATCTACTTTGTCATGTTGTGCCACAGTTACCCAGGCATCTCTTTTCCTTTTTGATTTAATACTACTATTGATTATAAAATGCAATTTGATGACCACCTTGAGAGGTCTTTACCAAGTTGCTTTATTGCTTAATTTCTTCCTCCCCTAATGTTCTAATTTTATTACAGTTAACAGAATGACTTCAGTATGAGTCTCATTTTAAATATGCTGTGATACAAGGGCAAGTCTTTCTGTGATATACGTACTCTCCTCCAGAAACTGAACTGTGATCACAAAGCACCTCTAAAGTTGGGTTGAAACCAGACTGTTTTTGAGACAGATAGGCACTACTGTGGATAATGGCATCTGAACATTTCTCAGTGATGAGACCAGAATTGTCTTCTGATCTCACAAGGCATTATCACTAGAGCTTTAAACAGACAGTCAGTAAGAACTAAAGAGCTGTGGGTAGAGGACAGAGCTCTCTCTTTCTTTCTCTTCCTACTCTTCATCTGACCTAATCTTACTAGAGACTTTCCTCTCTAGCGGAAGCTGCTGTATAATATGAAAATGAAATATTATGTCCCCATTCTAATGCTCTACTGCTCTAAGCTATGAAACCCTTTATTACAGCTAACCTCATCACATGGTCTCCTTCCAGCAACCCTGTCCAGCTCCACATTGACTTCACATCTAGCAGCTCTCTTCTATATGGCACTGTGATGGAGAAGACAACCGGTTCCAGGCCTTTTCTGAACTCTGTGCAGGTGAGGAAAAGATATGGGCAGGCAGCACTATGGCGATTCCTGGGAAGCACAAAAGGAGTGAAGACAGAAGTGCTGGGTAGATTTTTTTCAGAAACACTTTAATATGACCAATATATGTACAGCTAGTAATTCTGTTATGACTTTGTTTCTTCATTAGACACTGTGATTTGTCTTCTTCCTAACACTGCAGGAAATCATCATCTCATTTCTGTTTCAAAATAATTATTCTTGGAAAGAGTGTCTTGAAAACATGGTCTAAGCATAGTTAATACCTTTCTGGTGTTGTGGGAAACCTGCAATAACAATTCTATAACCTCTCACCTACTTTTCTTCTAAAATGTATTATGACTCTTTAGAGGGGCAGGATCACTGGATACGGATTAGGCCACTGTTTGGGCATAAGCTTACAAAGAACCTCAGGTGAGCTAGGCATTTCTCTGATATCAATTTTTTTTTTAAGACTTGAAAACAGTATCTCTTTCCACAGCTATCAGACCCCTTTTTACAGTTACTGTTTTTCCTTTCTGTGCATCACTGCCATTAAGTGTTGATTGCAGCATTATAATTTTAAGTGGTGAACTCTAATTAACAGCTAAATGACTTCCAGGCTAGCATATGTTATTATTCAAAGATGCACTGAATTGGAAAAAAAAAAAAAAAACCTCAACAACATACAAATAATAAAAAAGTGAAATCAATCAAAACCAGCAGGGTATTGATACATACAGACACACCTTTTGAGACTAGATATCTAAAAGCACTGAAAACCCTTATCACTCTAACTGGTTAAATTATTTTTTACAAATACTAAATCCACCAAAAATGGACTGCTAGGGAGATTAAAACAGCATAATATTCACTTAATATAAGGGAGAGCTTTATGCCTTAAGGAAACTGAGGAAGGAGCAAAAATTGCAATGAGAATGTGTTTAATAAAGAAGGTTGAATCTGGCCCATTCTAAACATTTTGTGAGTGCTTGACGTTCTTATTCATCATAATAAAACATAATTATGAACAATATTGAATTATTATGCATATTTCCATACAATTAAATGAATTATACATCCAAGATGGCATTATGCCTTAAGGATCTAATCTTTCCAACAGAATACTGAAAAGTGAATGCATGGTGCACCGTGTAAATATCTTGTCTCAACCCCACTTAAGAAGAAAGACAAAACAAAAGTGCCCAAATAACATGTTTTACATGATAATTCTTACTCTCAAAAGGTTTATTTATAACCTTTTCTTGCAAGTAGGCTGAATAAATAAATTATGAAGCCTTGAAACATAACATATTCTTTCTTTGCCTGAAAGTACTTAGATAATGAAAAATATTTGATAGAATAAAATACTTCAAATTATAATAGGACATCACTTACAAGGTAACACTTAGCAGTACGTTTTGACCTGTAGCAGAGTATCTATGTGGGCATGT
This sequence comes from Struthio camelus, assembly GCF_040807025.1. Lineage (NCBI taxonomy): Eukaryota > Metazoa > Chordata > Aves > Struthioniformes > Struthionidae > Struthio > Struthio camelus. The sequence goes on along the minus strand of NC_090942.1, from coordinate 144,569,191 downwards.
AGGTAGTAAAAGATGCTGAGAGAATGCATTTCTACTTGCATGTAGAGCTAACTTCTCAAAGTAGAAGTGAAAAGATAAAATATGCTTGGCTACATGTTATAAGCCCCACAGAATCAGGGGAATTGAACTGCCACAAATGAAGAATGTACTGAATTGCAGAGTTGCAATCTTATTGGGTCAAGAATTTGTCTATCCAACTGCACCTCTACTGATTTTTTAAACAGTTAAACAAACTGATTCATTTTACAGGACATTAAAAAAAGCAACAACAATCAGCCCCCCAAAATAGCAAGCTAATAACACAAAGAAGCAATTAAAACATCAAGTGAGCTCATTATTACAAAAAATATATATATCAATCAATGAATCAATTAAAAAAATATTTGTTTTAATCATAGTATTTCACATAATAGCTGAATTTGAGAGGTAAAGGAGGTAACAGATTCTTTCTTCAAAACTAAGGCTTGACAGTATCTGTAGTTTAGATAAGCAGTCCATTAGACAGGTAGTCTACTGCTGCCATCATTTGTGCAACTAGAAGATAAGAATACCATGAACAGTTCCCCTGGATAATCCCTAACTATGATTATAAATCCCATCTACTAACTGGAAATTATTATACTATAACAGAATTCTAAAAATGAGCTTCAGCCAGAAATGCTAAAGATCCTTTTTCATAGAAGGTGTTTAGCATGGAGAATAGGAAAATGAGATAGGAATTATGTTGAAAGGAGATCCTTATCTATGCAAACTACCCAAAAGTCTAGGAAAAGTATTAAAATCAATAATTTACAATGAAGCTCCAGAAAATCTCTTTATAGCTTCATTCACTTGCATAATTTAATCTCAGTCAAAGAATTATTCCCGTATTACATGAAAATTTCTTCACTTTGCCATTAATTTCATACTTCAGAGGCTAAGTGGTCAATGCCCTTCTCCAGATGTGCAATGTCACCTATGCAGCGTAAATTAGCACAGTGGCACCTCAGGCTCATGAATACCAGCTGTAAATGACTACACAAAAAAGAAAACCTAACCAAGATGCTCAGAATCCTCAGAGTTTATGAGATGTCATTGATTGCATGTCAAAAAAAAAAACAAAGTAAAACAAAAATGATGAAAAGGTTGAGAGTTTCAAAAGCACTAAGCACTGAAAAGAGTCTTAATAAAACCTCAAAGGAAGGAAAGGTGGCTATGCTGCTAAGATGCTTTGAAAATCCTACACAAAACTTTTTGTCGTTTTCTGAAGACCCATTTCTTTGCACAAGTGCCATCAATAGCAAGCCAGATTACACACTGCAGAACACTCACCCAAGCCAGTGCTAGGAAGAAGTTGGGAAGAAGCCGCTGCCATCAGGCCTGGTATGAACACCAACACAGGTGATACCAGGATAACAGAATCACAGAATGGTTGAGGTTGGAAGGGATCTCTGGAGATAGGGTCCTCTAGAGCATGTTTCCCAGGATTGTGTCCAGGTGGGTTTTGAATATCTCCAGCAAAGGAGACTCCACTACCTCTCTGGGCAACTTGTTCCAGTGCTCTGTCACCCTCACAGGGAAGAAGTTTTTCCTCAGGTTCAGATGGAACTTCCTGTGGTTCAGTTTGTGCCCGACGCCTCTCGTCCTGTCACTAGGAACCACGGAGAAGAAACTGGCCTCATCCTCTTGACACCCTCCCTTCAGATACTTGTGCACATTGATCAGATCATCTCTCAGTCTTCTCTTCTCCAGGCTAAACAGGACCAGCTCTCTCAGCCTTCCTTCATAGGAGAGATGCTCCAGTCCCCTCATCATCTTCGTAGCCCTCTGCTGGACTCTCTCCAGTAGTGCCACGTCTCTCTTGTACTGGGGAGCCCAGAAGTGGACACAGGACTCCAGGTGAGGCCTCCCCAGGGCTGAGGAGAGAGGCAGAATCACCTCCCTCCACCTCCTGGCAACACTCTGCCTAAAGCACCCCAGGAGACCGTTGGCCTTCTTGGCCACAAGGGCACACTGCTGGCTCATGTTTAACTTGCTGTCCACCAGCACTCCCAGGTCGTTCTCTGCAGAGCTGCTTTCCAGCAGGTCAGCCCCCCAGCCTGTCCTGGTGCAGGGGATTGTTTCTCCCCAAGTGCAGGACCCTGCACTGGCCTTTGTGGAGCTTCCGGAGGTTCCTCTCCGCCCAGCTCTCCAGCCTCTCCAGGTCCCTCTGAAGGGCGGCACAGCCTTCTGGTGGGTCAGCCTCTCCCCCCAGTTTAGTATCATCAGCCAACTTGCTGAGGGTGCACTCTGTGCCTTCCTCCAGGTCATTGATGAATATATTGAACAAGACTGGAGCCAGGACTGACCCCTGGGGAACACTGCTAGCTACAGGCCTCCAACTTGACTCTGCGCCATTCACCACAACCCTCTGAGCTCGGTCATCCAGCCAGTTCTCAATCCACCTCACCGTCCACTCATCCAACCCACACTTCCTGAGCTTACCTAGGAGGATGTGATGGGAGACAGTGTCAAAAGCCTTGCTGAAGTCCAGGTAGACAACATCCACTGCTCTGCCCTCATCTACCCAGCCAGTCATCCCATTAGGGAAGGCTATCAGGTTGCTCAAGCATGATTTCCCTTTGGTGAATCCATGCTGACTCCTCCTGATCACCTTCTTGTCCTCCACATGCTTAGTGAGGACCTCCAGGAGGAGCTGTTCCATCAGTTTTGCAGGGATGGAGGTGAGGCTGACAGGCCTGGAGTTTCCTGGCTCCTCCTTCTTGCCCTTTTGGAAGACTGCAGTCACACTGGCTTTCTTCCAGTCCTCAGGCACCTCCCCTGATCTCCAGGACCTTTCCAAGATGATGGAGAGTGGCCTAGTGATAACATCCGCCAGCTCCCTCAACACTGATGGATGCTTGATCCACCCATCTGGATGCTCCCTTGCCAACCAGGAACAGCACCCAAACCTCTCCGGTCCTCCAGACTGCAGAAGTGTGTTTGACATGTTGTATGGTCAGAGCAACAGGTTTACTTTATTGACCCTGTTTATACTCCAGTAATCAAGAGCAGGACTGCCCAGCAGGTACCTCTGGACAGCACCGATCACTTGCTTTGCATCACTTCTCTTCCCTCCTCCCACTTCTTGACCTGCCACTGTGCTGCTCATCTGCCTCCCTTTCTCTGCCCCTATCTCCTCCGAAATAAACAACCCGCCTTAGTTACTTTCTCCCTACTGGTCCCAGTCTCGCTGCATCCACACCCGGAGCTGGAATGTCTGACACAGTTACCCAGACAATCTCGGCCTTACGTGCTTCCCTAATAGGGTTACCTGGTCCTGCAAGGCTCTCCTCTGCAAAGGAACCCCATCCTCCCCTCCAGTTGTGGGGTCTGGCCACCTCTCCCATAACGCCCTGTGAACCAGCTGTGCCCTCCTCAGGGCGCTGCCTGTACCTCTTTTCAGCTTCTGGCACCGTTAGCAGTCATGTCCATCAATTTCTCCTGTCCTGTCCCCTCACCTTCCACGTCCTGTTCAGTCACTTTAACCTTAGCCAGAACCTAGTCGGTGGCCTAAACATCCTCCTGCAGCCCTAACATTAATTTTAACTCACCACATTGTTTGACATCCCCAAACTTTTCTAAAAAAGTTTTAAAAATACTGACCCTATTTAATTCCTGATATTGATTACAAGGAAGTTATTCCTGTAGGCTAGTGCAAGAGTTATATCCTAACGGTAGATGATATAACACTGAGCTTCTAAATTGTAAGCCTTCTCTCTAGGATAAGTAGAACCAATCTAGCAAGCTTAAATTAAGGAAAAAACAACACATAAAATTTTGGACTCTTTGTGACTTGTGGTAAAAAAATTCTTAAGGGGCTGAAAAATGGACTACAAGAAATTCTGGAGGACTGCAGCTTTCTGGGTGCATACACTTGTGTGGGAAGATTTCTTAAATGATTGACTGACGGGAGATGGGAAGTGCATACAACAGGAGAGTCGTGCTATGCTACTTAATTCTGCTTCCCTACTTAATTCGTCTTCCCTAAGCAATAGCTACTGACCACTTTTATGGACAGAAACCTAGGCCAGAGAAACCATTCTTGAGTTACATTTTCAACATAACTCCAAGGCCATTTCAAGCACAGTCATCAAACAAAAATGAACAAAAGCCAAACACAGTAATCATGCAGTCATTCCCAGGAACAGATACCCCCAGAGGCCTCTTTTTTACCTCTTCAGCCATCTAATTCTTTCTGAACTTACCCCAAAGATGACAACCAATTCTCCTTCCCAGCTGAGCAGGTACCTTTTAAAGGTTCATCTCCCTTATAATACCAGTGCAATTCCATTTAAAAAGATTATTATTGTTAATTTAAATATTGAGTACCGTTGAAATAACAACTACTCAGGAAAAGTTCTTTTGAATATAAAACATCTACTTAACTAAATAAAGTGATTCTTTTGAAATATCTGTGTCGCTTCCCAATTTACTAAGTTCATTCCTGCACTTGAAATGTGCCGCATTTTGCCAGTTAGTTTGGAAAATGTGCTGCTGTTCAGGCATGTGTAAACACAATAGCTCATTTCCCCACACGCCTGTTCTCTCTCTTTGTTCATGTCTAGTTCACACACAGACATATATGCACCCTAAATGCTAGATATCAAGAAAAAATATTAGTTATGATATTTATTCATGTAATCTTAAATAGCAGTGCTTTAATTATATGTTTACAGTGATGAATGACAAATTCTGTCCATCAAAAATACACCGTAGTAATATGAAGAATGAATATTCTTTAATATAGGGAAATAGATATAATACAATGCAGGAAAAGATAAGGGATCATTGTTATTAAATCCCTTCTTTGTGCAGTGATTTGCACATAAAAAAATACGGAGCTATATTTAGAAGTGATGTAGCATGTACAAGGAATTAAATCTCCCTACAGCCACTTGAACCACATTACATAGAAACAGATTCCTTTACACTGAGAAACCATTTGACCTAATTAAAACTCATTTGCCATGATGCAAAGGAGGACAAGGGTGTCTAAAATATTCTGACTTGAAAGTCTGTGAACAGTTTATAGTCCCCTATCCTCTCCTATTAGCTCATTTAAATTTCTCTGGTTTTCCCTTAAAGCATAGTTAAATTAATGGGTACATAAAACTAAATCAAATAATGTACATGCAGAACTAATATATGACAGCTGTTGAGGCGAAGGGTTAGGGACAGCCAGTATTGCTAAGTGAACATGAACATATGACAGCGTAGAGGACAGCTGATAGTATTTTTTTGCAATTGGAGACAATGAGAGTAAAATTGGACTTCTAAATAATGGGAACGAACACACTGAAGGAACGAGCCTTTAAATAAGACTTGAAGTAATGGAATATGAGAGCTTTTAAAATCAAATACTGATTTTCAAGAACCTAAAATAATGCACTTTTACATATTTTCTAGGGATAAACATTTAGAATATTTTTTTCTTTCTAGGTTATCACATCAGTGTATGAATATGCTTTGAAAGTTTAAACAAAAAGTTCTTCAGTGAAGCAGTTTTCTCCTCATTACTTTAAAGTATCTATAAAATGATAAGGCATTTCATCAACAAAAAAATCTAAGCTGAATATTTTTTCTTAATCTTATAACATCTAGCTATAGTAAGCATTTAAACTTTCAGTCATGCCACTAGTTTATTGTTTCGTCAGTTCTTCATGATAACTCTGGTATGGATGGATCACAGTTTTTCCTCTCTAGAATGGGTAGGATAGCTTTTGAAGAAAGATTAAATTCATTTGAATAGTAATGAAAGTCATTTAGATTCAGACATCTAAAACAGAGACAGGGACAGGCAAGAGCAGCTTTCGAAGCATTAGGGATAGATCCTGGCTGGCACAAAAAGTTGTGTTTGTGAGACTTACAAAGACTGTAGTTTTTCTTCTGTAAATAAATGATACAAGACAAATGATTAGCAGCAAGATATATCCCAAAAAAGATGCGTCCCGTTTTCCTGGATCTCTTAAGAGCTGATCTTGCAGCTGCTGTAGGCTGACAGCAGCAGCACGAGCAGCGTTCAAATTAACAGGAAGGGCGTGGGAGGGGGTATAAGGACTACAGAAGAATCCATTTGCTGGAGATTGCAAATTCTATCTATTCAAGCTATTAGTGAAACAAGCCATTCTTACAGACATCCAGAGTCCTTAAAACATATAGTTTTTTTCAGTATTTACCATTCTTACTTGCCTGTTTGCTTTTAGAATGCTTTTTTTGATTTCCTTCCTCTGAATAGCTTTCATTTTGATTTTCTGGTCCCTGTAATCATTATAACATATACGAATAACCAAAATTGATCCTTCTTTCGAGCAGTCTTACTGTGACTGTTCTACTTTGCTTATATAAACATTAGGTCAGAGAAAGAGACTAACTTTACAGATTGCTGGTTATGGCACTCAAAGGGGCATATGGAAAATGCAGGTTCAGAGTAACTGTTCCAGGTCAGATAGAGCAGGGAGATGAATCTGGGTCTTCCACCTCCCAAGAGAATCACATTCATACTGTTGGGTTAGTGGTGTCCTGGGTGAGCTCTTCTTGTCCACCGCTCTCTAGCCAAAAATTTCATCTTATACTGGAAAATATTTCAGAGAAAATTTTTCAGAGAAAATTTTTATTGGAATTTAAACATATTAACTGCAGAGTTCCAGGTTTTGATGAGACACCCTATGTTACTGAAAAATAAAAATGAATGAAATGAAAATTCCTGACCAGCCCTTTAAATTTCATCTGATCCTTTCTTATAAGATCCTAGTGTGTTCAAAAACATGCTACCACCCTATAGAATGTAGAATATTATAGATTCACCGTGTAGCAAATTCTTTGCTGGTACTCAAGAAAAGGAAGATATCGATGATATGCTGGCACATATTTACAGCATTCTCATCATTGGTTTTATATGTTGATAGATTTTCTGCAAAAAAATAGGACCATCTGTACTGTAGCCCAGTAAACTCATCCCTTTATTTAGCCTTTAAGAATATATCTGTGCTTTAGTCTGGTGCTTACCTGACTACCAAACTTACTGAGTTCCACCCCCAAAACACATATCAAGCTTCCCTTTGGCATGCCTACCCATTATAGGGATTGTAAAATATTGTAAAATATTGCGGAGTTATTTTTTATGGAAAGATCAGTTTACACGTATGCAGCTGAAGAGAAAGAATAAAGACTTTTTGCATGGAAAATTTCTAGATGGTTTTCTAGAGGATTCCTGAAATTAGGAGAGGAGTTTGTTGTCCTCCTGCTTGCATTCATCAACTAGATTCTCTCCGCTAGCTTCTGGAGAGGAATATAACACGGTATAAATTCATTTCATGTAGATATAATTTTCTCCTATGCTGAGTAATATTCTTCATTGTATGTAATTTTATTTAAGCTGAGACACTGAGCTACTACTATGTCCCTCCTGTAAAGTTGTTTTAAATTAAATTAATTAAATCCTTCTTTCTGTTTGCATATTAATTTTGGAGGTGTTTTTGTTTATTTGTTTAATTAGAAAGACCATATAAACTACTGAAGCACTATTTATCAATTTCTACTGAAAATTAGAAAAAGAAAGCCAGCATTGTGTTATGCAATCTGATTTGTTGGTATTCGAGAATCACGAATAAATCCTGTAAGGCTTAAAATAGTTGATATTCTTTCCTAGTTTCTTTTGAAATAGCACTTTTGATTTTACTGTGTAAGAGAATTTCAGTGTGCTGTGCATCAATATTAAAGCACCTGAACATGAGCATGAAAATATCAATCCTAAAAGAATAAGATTGTGTAGTTCAATTGCCTTAGATGTCTACTTTTTTTATACCTCTCAGGACTGATTTGTTTAAAAATTTATGAGGAGCTGGAAAGATTATTTTTAAGTATAGAGGCAAATCCTGCTCTTGGTTAGATAAGCATAGTTGCTATTAAAGTTTATAAAAACTTTACTAGGATAAGAGAAAGGAGAAGTTGTCATTCATAAGTATGTGTTGCTCCACTCCCAAATATGCACTGAAGTTCATTCTTGATAGGCTTGACTTCTAAAAGTGTTCAGATCTTACGGCTGCATTAATCTTTCAGGAAAATTCTTAGCCAGATCCAGCACATAAGTATATTATGTAAGCCTAGTCATATACTTAGCTAGATTTTGAATACCCATGTATTGCATAAAATTCTACTGCTATACTATTTTCACAGATGTGTAAAACTATTGCTTTAACAGGAATTATTTCTTATGCAGTCAATCTAGTTGATTGTACCCTTTCTACAATTGACTTACAACACATGTTGCAGTCACTGAAAATCAGTAGATCTTGGGTAGTCTGTAGAGGCATATCCTGAATCTACAGCATGTTTTATATAATATATAGCTTTCACATATAAACAATTTATCAGGTACAAAAAAAAATTCCTACCCTCTGTCTCCTTCAGGAGCTCTCCCCTTTTATTCTCTCTGCATGTGGTTTTCTAACTAACATTAAAGTTCTTCCTTATCGCTTGTTTGTATAACCTGACCTACACAAAAAAATTTCTATATTCCAGTGGGTACTTTGGGTACCATCCACTTAGAGCTGCTTGCAAGATCGAGAATTTTAATTCCCAGTCTTGAGACTGAGTCATTGAGAATTGCTCACTGAAGTCACCAATGGCGAGTGAAACCTTCACAACAACCTCATCATTTGCCCCAGCAGAAGTAAAAATAACAGAGGTGAGGAAAATCCTTTCAATAAATTATTTCTATTTTCACTTTGCTTTTTATTTTATTCCTCAAAGTCCATTTTTTTTGGATGAATCCACTAAAACATTGACTCAGATATTTCCAGTTCTGTTTCCTTTTTGATAGTTTTAGTGTTCCACTTTGTTAATCAAACAACGCACTACATGTATCAACCAGTGACTTCACTTGAAGGCCAGAGGCAACATGTTTTCCCATGTGAAACAATTGCTTACAGCCATGAAAAGTTAAAACTGTTTAACTGAAGCTTTAACATCAGTTAAAACTGGAGCCAACAAAAACAATCAAGTGTGATGTTGTCTGAAGTACTTTATTCCCTCAGTACCATGGGTCAAAAACAATTGGATGTTTAAACATGTATTTATTTTTATGTTTATTTTCTTCACGTTTTCATTTTATTAGAACATACTAAATTATGCATTTCTTATTTGTAAAAATTAACTTTATGCATACTATGTATGTCAAGTTGTGTTTATATAGATATCAAAAATCAGTTTAGAAAATGCTGAAAATTTCCTTTGAAGTTATATTCAACAAATATTTTTGTATCCCTAGTTGTATTTGCTAAAACCAAAATTGTAAGAAATTTTAAATGACTGATGGATGCACTGCAAGAATAAAACAGCTCTCTCCTGAAATAAAACAAGAGTAATTATAAATGCTTTTTTTTTTGGGGGGGGGGGGGAGGGTAATAAGAATGGGTAAAAATGCTAGCATTTAGAAAACTAATTAAAATGATACTGGGGATGAGATTCACTTCAAATTCCAGTGCCTTAATTTAGGTGTCTATATGGGGATGCCTATATAAGGCATATGTTTAAGATTTTTTTATGGTCAATGGAAATATTTTCTGGACTGTGTCTAGCTGTACAGACCTGGGGGAAGGTTTCATTTATTTTCCCACACCTAGGCATTTAGAGCAGTTTGAGATGACTTCAGTTACCCTTCCTGGCCTCCAGGTGCTGCTACAGAAGAGCAAGGTCACCATCAGATCCTGTGTCACATCTGGCAGCCCTATGAATCCTCAGAGGGTGCTAGATACCTGTGTGTCAGCAATCTGAATTGAAACTTTGACTTTGATTTACGTTAGTGGGAGTTTAGACACTTTGCTCAGATAAAGCCACCAACTCTATAGATAACTAAATTTGGGAGTGTGTAAATTGGAAGCATCCAGGCTATTACAAAGGTTGAGAACAATGATATATGAGATAAAAACAGGATGAAATCCAGCTCCAGACTGGCCTTAAATCCACTTACAGTCTATATGGCAAGTTAGTCTCCCTGCTTTCCATGGTCACTAGTCAACAAAGAGAAGGACGTGTCCAACTTGGATAGATATGATATGTCTCTGTTGGTTTTCAGGGTTGCCTGCTTCTCTCCCATGAACTTTACGAAGGTAAGCTGAATTGCACTTGCACTAAATAATTATATTTTGGTGTGCTAGTGCTTACGTTTAGCTCCTAAATTATGAAAACTGTATTCCTTTTGTAGATATATATAGAAACATAGGTATATATAGACAGTATAGATATATATAGACAAATATATGTAAATATATTATATATAAACATACAAAGTGTTATATGTCTCTGTTAACACATAATAATTGCCCAGTCATCAGCCTCTCCAGAAAACTATTTTTAGCAAAACTTCAACAACTTAAAATTAGACAATAACAGAGGTTATATATATATCAAACCAACCTTAATTCTGCCCTATGACAGTGCAGAGTACTCTGGGAATACAGCAAATGGGCACTGCTAGATAGACTCTAACGCCTACCGGTTGCTAAGGCAAAACTTGTGAGCAGTGTTAAACAGGAGCAATATATGAAAGTCCAAAACACAAACGCTGAGCCTGCTGTACATGGATAGTATCACGTTATATTTTTCATCCCCTTCTCCTTCTCTTTCATCCTTCTCCTTCTCCACTGAAGATAATATTTAATAATATTTAATACTATAAATTCTTGTATTAATCATTAAGTCCACAGGTTACCCAGTGCTCTGCCAATTTCTGTAAACATGCAGCAAAGCAAAATGGGGACCTGACATGCTTCTTTTCCTAATTCTCAATATTTCTCTGTGATCCCCATAATGTATCTTTTCCTGCTTCCTTAAATCACACCATTTCCATGATCTTCAAAAGGCAAAGCTAAAATCAAAGCTGAACTTGGGAGAGACAACTGCCTTACTGGACTTAGAGATATACTCCAAAATTTTATAAATATTAGGTGTAAATGCATTGTGTTTACAGTGGCTTGGAGGCTTTTTTTGTTCGGTTAGTTGCTTTTTTTTCTTTTTTTTAGCTTTTTTCTTTATTCTATGTGAGCCAAAGGGATCTATCATCTCATTAATTATTTTCTTTGTGACCATAAATAAGGGTCACTAGGCCTATCCTGCAGTCCCAGAGGGACAGCAGATTTCAAGACAATCTGAATAAATATGTTAATATCTGATTAGTCAGAAGACTTGACTTTAATACAGAAAGCTGTAGCCGTAGGTGTAGTCAAGGTGTCAACCTTGACTATAGCAATGAAGATAGTTTACTGCAATTTTATTATACAGATACATGATATTTTAGAGCTTGAACTCAATAATTAAAGATACTTGGTCCTTAGAGATATATAACCCCCCACACACACCATTTGTCTAAATGATGTTTAAAGTTCCTTTTTAAAAGACAGATGATACGCAATGATTATCTTTAGCAAGTTTTTCTGACACTTCATGTTTTCTTTGCTTAGAAAATGAGCACGCAGTTGGAGCTAGCCATAGCCAAAGCGGGGCATTGTTCTGTCTCCTGGGTTCTTGAAAAATGCTGAAGCTGTATTACTCTCACAGAGAATAAAAACATTCTTTTTCTCCTATTTCCCAAAATAATAAAAGAAACTAGCCAAAAGAAAAACAATAAAAATCTGTTCTCTGTTGACTGCTTAGGGATCAATGAGATGACTTTTTTCTTCTGAAGAGTCATACCCTTAAAGTAGTCATTTTTAATCAAGAAAATAGATACCTCAAACTTTGACAGATGGACTGCTTTATATTTTTAGCTTCTCATTTTTTTTCTTAATATAAGATAATTATGTACCTATCATATCGATTTTTGAGGCCTGTTATTGTAAAGATTTATGCACATGCTTTAAACACTCCAAGTAGTCTCAGTGACTTTGCTGGATCAACATAGAGTATATACAATTAAACATGGTAGATCAACTTCTAGAATAGTATTTTGTATTATTATCTTGATTAGCTTTAAATCAAAAAATAAAGCGTAGCTTTTGAACTCTGCTTATACCTAAGTCTTGGCTCTTTTGCAGCCTTTTTTTTTTATTGGAAAATTTTGCTGTATATAGATCTTTTCTATTGCTAAATTGCCTAGAAGTAAGTTGCTTTATATTGCTTGGAGTCTTCCTTATTCCTAATGACACAAGCAAACAGCAGTCTAACTCAGGAAGAGTGTGAATACATCCCAAAGAGACAAACTTTGACCTTAATGTTGTACACTTTTGATGTAAGGCAGATAAATGATAAAATAAAACTAATTTATTCTGTCTTATATTGAAAAGAACACCAAATTGCGCATGGCCAGTTTCCAAATGCTCACCCATGTAACCAATGTTAACAATATTGTTATTGCTGAAATTAGTTGAAATGTTTACTTTCCTTGAATAGCAGAATACATATACATTCCTCATTTTTCATTCAGCAGTGATGACTATTGCACTTACTGGATTTTAGTCATACAACTTGAAATGAACTGTTCTGGGAGATGAACATTGATGAGTACTAAGGTGTAGTGCTGTAAGTGTAACGGTGAAATAAACTACCGGTAGGCCCTAATTCCTCACCTATATCAGGCATATTATACAAAATGGTGGACTCCCTTCCAAATAAGTCACCACACTTATGCATTTAGCCCACATGGGAAAGACGCTGAATTTTGTTTCTGAATAGGACAAGGATGGGAAAAGACAGGAAAGTGCAAAAGCAGCTCTCTAATCACCACTATTTTAGCTGGGAAAATGAGATTAAATGTTCTAATATTTTATGAGCCTTATTCTATAACAATAGTCTTGAAGTATTTATTTAAAGATGTAGATTCTGCAAAGATGAATAAATAGTATTATAAAACAGCTTGACTCTTTATATATCTAATTTGCATTTTAAGACTTTATGTATGCGGTTGCTAACTAACTGGCCATGCCTGACATTTGTTTTCTAGATTCTTATTGTGACAGAACAAGGAAGAAATCTTAACCCCTTTTGCCACTTCAGTCAGCTTGGTCACATCAAACATTTCAGTCACTTTTCATTCTCTTTAGTCAACCACATTTGTTATTCTCCTCAGTTACAGTGAAGCACAATGAAGATTCTGTGGAATTAGGGAAGTGTACTAAAGAGAGTGTAAAGAGTAATATTTCAGATTCTGTATTTTCTGTTTTCTCAAAATTTGTAAAAAAAAATCTCCTTTATTCAAAAAAGCTTTGTTAATAAATAGATATCAAAACTAAAATTTATAGTAATTTTTCATAGTTACAGGACAGAGTAACACATGATATGCAAATTGACAGAAACACGTAGTATTTCCATATCATTCCAGAGTTATTGTGCTTATGCACAGATATTGCATGAGAAAAACATTCATAATGAAGACCTAGTTTCATAAAAGAACAGAAATGTCCTTGTTGTTTGCAACAAATCCCAAGCTCAGATATGTTTGTTTCATTCTTCTTAAGCCAGGAGGAGCTACGCATGTGTTTGTAAAAGTCTTGTTCCAGATCTGAGACTAAAGATTTGATCTTGTATCTGTTAATTCTTCTGATGGTACTGCCACTGCACGAGTTGTTATTGATTGCCCACTGCCCCTATTAACTTATCTTCAGAAATAACAAATAATAGGCCTAATCATACTGCTATCAAAGACAATATTAAATGATTACCAACATAACTGTGGGTAGGATTAAGTCCAAAAGAAAAGGAAAGAGCTTTTCCTTTTTTCCTTTTTTTAAATATGCTTATTATTAATTAAGAAACAAATAGTATTTTCAAAGTAGAGCCAACAAATGACTCTTGACCTCCCAGATCAGCATAAAAGAATATGCTACAGGTTATCACATATTCATTTATAAATACGTGATATCTTCTTTATAAAAGAAGATATGAATCTCCATAGAAATAGAGCTATAAAGAGAAATAAAAGATACATCTTCTCTTGGGCTAGTGCCATTATGTGTAGTATCCTTCTCGGCTGCGTTTACTGTTCCACGCACAGTCAGAACAAACTAGAAGGAGAGCAAGTCATTTCATTACCATAATTCAAAATTTAAAGACTTTCCTTCACCAGTTAATTTATATTTTGGGAAGATGCCCAACTGCGTTAAAGTCATGAGAAATAAGTAAGATATATGATTTACATAGTTTTACTTCCAAAATAAAGAATTATGGACTCATATAAATAAGTTTAGAAAGAATTTTAAGGGAGCATCTAGTCCGTTCCTGCCTGCCCAACAAGATCCTACAAAATCCCCAGGCTTCACTAGCCTTAGAAATAAAAAAAAATTCTTTGTCTTTTTTTTTCTTTCTCATAAGTAATCTAAATTTCCCTTATTGCAAATTAATCTCATTACTTCTTGTCTTAAAACTATTGGACACTGAGAAGGTATAATTACTTTGTATATATCTGAAGACTGTTATCCTATTTTTCTTCAAGCTTTTCTTCTTTGGGGTAGCTAATACCATGATCATCAATTTTTCCTCACCTGTTCAAATACTCTATAATTTTCTCAAAGTGCTCAACACAAACTGAATACAATTCGCCAATCTACGAACTAGGGTTGACATCCTAGGTCATGCAGACAGTATTCCTGTTTATGCATCCCAGTATTATGTTTTCTTTTTTTGCAATAGTGTGACATTATAGATTCATATTAAACTTCTGATCTGCCTTAACATTCACTTTCTTTTTTGTCAAAATGCAATCCAGCCTATTGTTCATCCAGCTGCATTTACAGGGAAAAAAAGTGTGGAATTTTGAATATATTCTTACTGAGTTGAAGCTTAATCTTTCCCAGACTTTTTCTTATATCTGTCAAGATCTACTTGCATTGCAGTTGTGTCCTCCAGCGTGACTACCATTCTTCCTAGTCTGCTATTACCTGATAAATTAATACAATGGAACACAAGTCAGAGATGAAAATACTAGAATGAAATGAGATCCATGTCAGAACGTTGAGTAGCATCATCCAGTGCATCCTTTCAGCTTTATAGTGAGCAATTAGTAACTATCCTTTGTTTCCCTCACTTCCTTATAAGTTTTCACAAACACTACGACTGAAATTCAAAATATATGGCAATTGATTCTTTTCCTCAACTTAGAAGGTCTATTGCCTTGTACTGAAAGGAAGTTAAATTAACTTAACATAATCTATTCTTGACAAACTATGTTGGTATTACCTCCTTGTCATATCTATGCATTTAAAATTATTTTCCTAACTGTTTGCACAAAAGTCTTGTTATCTGAACTTTCTAGTTTTAAGGCCTATAACAGGCCTCCCAACCACAGTTCTTTTACACTTTTATCATTAATTTATTATCTTACATCTATCATTACAAATGACAAATATGAGCTAAAAAAATGGCAAAATCCATGCTCAACTCATGGAGCATTTAACACCGTCTTGTGATGCCCAATGCAGTTTGTGTGTATTGTTTTTCTAATAACGAACAGTATTTCTTGGGAAAAGCTCATGATTTTTATGTTGTCAATATACTATGAGGATGCAGAGATTAGAAGCTGCCTGTTTAAGTATGTGGAATGTATCACCTTTCATATATTGTATTGTCATGTGAAGGAAGGGGATTCAATCACCTACTTAGAGTGTGTGTTTTTTTTTTTTTTTTTAAAATGTGGCAGCCAGGCTCCCTCTGTAGGCACTGGAGAGAGACAGGCAACTCTCAAGAGGGCTTCAGCACTTACCAAGTCATGTCACAGTGGCACCTCTCCACTGATGAGAGAAATAATGTTTATATGATATTTGATGAATAGATGGGAGAAAGGAATGCCAAGATATAATGTGAAAGGTAGTATAAGGTCTAACTGTTAGCTGGAACCAGATATACCATTTAGGTATTCCTAACCTTCTTGTGCCATTCTGAGGGAACTTATAGGGCTTTATCGGGCTTTAATTAAATTCATAAAAATATCCTTTAGTGCAGTAAAAATGCAGATATTTATTCATGAAATAAAACGAAGATAACATTTTAACCATACATTAAGGGAATGATGTGTGAGGTCAAATTTTAAAATACTTACGCAGAAAACTGAAACAAAAATTTTTGCTATTGTTTATTGGAATTACCTATTTATTTTCTCTGTACTAGGTTGAAAATTTTCTGTTAGATTTGCAATCTAAATTTTATTTCCATTCATGAGTTTGCATATTACAAGATCTGTCTATATTTATTAGAACTTTGACCTTGACATGTCAATATTAACTAATGTCAAGGACATACGTATGCATTTTTTATATAGCACCAGTAAAAGATTTGTTTATGTATATTAAAGGGCTTCAGAGTTATTTCACTGCCTTGGAATGAAGGATTAAAATACCCATCATCTTCTCCATGGCACCATTCATTTTCCTTCAGTAATAATTTAAAGCATTTTTGAGAGAATCATACAGAATATAGTTAATCATAACTTCTAATTATCTCCAACATGCAGTCATATTGCACTCCAGAAACTAAACAAGAACAGAAAAATACTGTTCATAGCATTGCTCATAAGGAACAAGAAATGGGACTTCCTTTTAAGAGTGCTGGTAAAACACAGCTGTTTATAACGTAATATGATAGGGTTGCCAGCACTGGAGATGCAAGCGGTTCTGTTAAAACAGATACTCTAGCACCGTGCTTTAAAATAAAAGCATATCACATTTTGAATCCAGTGCTGCAGAAATATCCTTCCTAGAGGGGAGTGTGGGAGTTTACAAATACTCACTTTGAATGCAAGTTGGATTCAAGGTCCCCTTGCAACATTGTAGCAAACTGCTCTGCTCCTGCTCCTCAATGTATTTAGTTTTGTAAAACTTGCAGCATATTATTAATAAATTATATAAAGTAAGAAACGGAGAAGAGAAGCCGTTAAAACATTTATGCCACACAAAACTTGCACATTTAAATAGATAGAAGTATCACAAGGAAGAAAGATAGAAGATGCTTGAAAGAAGTCTTCTTCGATTATCGACTAGTCATGTACTGAAATCAAAAGTTTTCTGTAGATTGGATTATCTCCTATCCACTGGTAGTCTAAATATTCAGCAGTCTGAAGCCTTCATCATGTTAATTAGAAAATATAGACAGAAATATCACCCAAGCATAAGACTGTTGTAATGGAAAATATTTAAATTATTTATACAGTATTCAAAGCATATGGTGACACATTTCATTCCTTTTACCAATTCTTGTCAAAAATTGGTGCCACAACTCACAGGAGAAAAAACAATTCCTCTACTTTGTGTTGTTTAAGTTAACTGTTTGGGATATTTTGGTTTACTCGTGTTTATTAAAGACTTGATTATCTTGTGTAGTCATTTCCGCCTATGCCAAGCAGATGTCAGACACCATCATGCTGATCTGGAAGCATTCTGCACAAAGGGCTGACGAGGCAAAGAGCAGGCATACATTGCTGACATGAGGCCTGTTGAATTCAGTGAAACCACTCCTGGAATGACTTTTCCTGATGTGATGGGTAAAGGCATCAAAATGCTGTTCACTCTCATCATCTTACTTTCATGTTAAATTTTTTCTGTGCAGGTCTACAGCATTACGAGAGCAGTGTTTGTCAGCCTAAAACTATATGCAAGTTTGGACTACATTTTAACAAATGACATTGCTAAAGAAGACACTTCTAGCATAGGAATGTGGTATCTGTTTTTCCCTTAGACTCTTTCAACCAGGTTTCTAGCCTTTACTATTTACCTTAGAGCTAAAAAGATCTTTGCCTTAATAAGGAATGAAGGACGAGGCGTAATTATTTATTTTGGTCCAATGAGAGATGAACTTTGTCGGTAAAATAGCTTTCCTTCTTTGCTTTGTTTTTTTCTGAAGAAATGTTAATTGAAGGAAATTAAAAATAAAAACAACCTTAAATTCAGGCTGATATCCTGGGAGATCTGCAATAACTTTTAACTTCCAAAATTAGACTTGGAAAGCCGGTACCTAAAGAAGAGTGTGGATTATCTGTTTGTCCAAAAAATTATGCTTTAGAAAAAGCACAATATGAAACAAAAATATTGTGCTTTAGCCACATAACTATTTTATCAGAAGTGTAATTAAATCATTTACTACTGCATATTGCATGTCTATGAACTCTAACTTATCCTAAAAAGCATCTCCTATTCAGAAGTCATAAAACTATGTATTTTATACAAAATATCTGTATTGTGTAGTAATAAAACAGAAAGTTATCCTCAGCTAATAACTCCTCTTCCACCGTTTTGTAGAGGCTATCTGAAGACAGTGCTTATATGAATATTCATTTTCAAGGAAGAGTATTTTTTAACTCATGGGTATTATCTATGATATTGAACAAACAAAAATATAGAATTCTAATATAAAGGAGGACAAAGGAATAAACAACAGATATGTCGGAGTAAAGCTAATGCTTACTTGTTTAAAAGCACTACACCTTCTGTGTGAATAAATCATGGAGAAGAAAGGCTGACGCATTTCAACCTGGAGGACTTTTAAGGTGTTAGGAAAGTTAAAATTACTTGACACGTAGCACTTAATTCTGTAAGTGAAGAATGTATTACAGTTCTTATATCAAACAAGGGTTAGGAAGGACACCATAAACTTTGAAATATTTGACTCCACAACTTCACTGTATGTTTTTTAAATAAAGAATTTTTCCCTTTCATATTTGAAAAGCAAGGAGATGGAAAGAGTAAGTTTGTGATAAGGGCTATGAGAGAAGAACCGTGAGTTATAACATGTTAGGAATATAAAAATTATTCAGGCTTACAAACAGATGATTCTATAACTAACAACTACTTCTGGCTGAATATTCTCTCCTATGCAACCTACACGGTGTGAAGGAGAGAGACTTTTTTTTGCTGCTCATCTTTTCAGGCTTTTAGGAGAAACACTGAAGCAAAGCTTATTCCAGGTGTTTTACAGAGTGGCTAGGAGCTCTTTCTCAACACTTTTCATTTTACAGTGCTTTCGAGTCCCTAGGTGTTCTAATTACTTTTCAGCAGCATTATTCCTTACAATTTTCACCATAGCTATGGGTCAGGAATCTTTACTACCTCCATACTTTGGAAGACCAGAACAAATAAATTCTTTGTGTGCTTTTTTCCAGCTTACAAAAATAAACTCAAAATAAATGCTTCCTAGTGGAGTCTATTTCTGTTGTTTCTATATTTTATTTCTATCAAACTTCATCCATTTTTACACTTAAAACAAAAACAGAAAAAAAAACAATAGAAGTTTGATTATATAACAGAGAAATGTGTAACATGTGTAACATGTTATGTGTAACATGAGGAATGTATAACAGAGGAATGGCATAGACTGCCTAATTTTGCAGAAAAAGAAGAAGAAGAACACACCTTTTTTTACGGAGGCCAGTGTTACAATCCTGCAAATGCCTGTGCTTGGTGTTAAGTATGTGTATAACTAGCAGTTCTACTGAAATCTGACATTATTTATGTGCAGGATCAAAACCTGAGTTGAGAAATTAGAGTTATACAAAGTTGTAAACAGGAAATTTGAACACGATCTACTGGCCAAGGAATGTAAATAAAATTATGAGATATATTGATTTGTCCAGGTGGAGATGGAATATGAACAACTTTTTTTTCTTCTATTTTAGATTGGACTAAAGGCCTTTAAGATCTTATCACACTGATTTTTATAATGGATACTTATGCTTGCTAGAAAAAGGTAGGAACCAAACCAATAAGAAGCCAGATCCTTCCAAACCCTCTCTCATACTGTTATGAATTAGGGTATCTTATTTCAAACTACTGTAGCAAGTCTTAAATCTACATACTTGCTAACATCTGGCATCTTTTCATGCATTCTAGATAATGTTTCTTACAATTATTTGTCAATGCAAAGTACATAAGCATATATATGAAGATCATAATAGTTATTTGTTCTTCCCCTCCAAAAAAGAGAAGGAATTGAATTGCTACCTATAACTAGCAAGTGATGATTTTAAAGGTATGTTTGAAAGCTGAATGGCTGTATGAAGCAGGTGCTGATCTTCTAAATAATCTGCATATAGTATTAGTCTGCTATTAATAGACTGATTGTGAAAGATACTCTGTAGTACTTCTCTAGTACTGAGAAATCTGGTAGTTTACAGAGTGCGCTGTATAGCAGAATGGCCATATTAGCAAGAAGATGCAGTAAAGCCAACCCAATCTATTTCCAGGCAGAGCTAAGTAACCTACAGAGAGTACTGCAGTAATGTATGTCTCCTGCTTCAGTAGCTGGTATTCAGAGGTATCTCTATATGTCACTAGACTGCATGCTAGAGGCGTATAAACAGATTTGCTGCAGTATCAATATTTGTGCTGGTGATGATCCACTGCCAGTAAAGTGAGCAAGCACTGCACATTATAACAAACTTGAAAATGTCTTTGTTTCTGTAGATGTCAGTGCTACTTAGAGTTTGTCAGGCTGCTGCTAGATCGTACCTCTGGATGCTATTTCTGTGTCCCCGACACACAAAAAATGCTGACAGTGTAGTGATGTCAGGCCAAGGCAGATATTAGTTTTGAATTTTATTTTTGGCAGTCTGTTGGCCAATGCCAAGTACTTCTTTCTAAATTTGCAAAAGTAGTAGCTATATGATATTAACATTGGAAGGAGTAACTTTCTCTTCCAGTATCATATCCTTGCACAAAGAGTGGTCTATTAAATAAACACCTAATCAAATTAATAGGAATTAAGAAATTCATTTGGGCTGACTTGAGTTCATCGGAGTGAACAGAAGAATAGAATAGCCAAGAACGGACACAACCTTAATCTGAAAGAAGGGTGTTATGAGCGAATGAGATGCTCTGATACACACAGTATTCCTGTAGATCTTAAGGAAAGTAAAAAGAGGAGGAAAGGAAGGGAAGCGAAAGGAAGGGAAAGGAAGGAAAGGAGAAAACTCCTTAGTCCTCTTTGTAGTAGAATATGAGGATTTCAAGGTACTTACTTAACCTTGTCATAGGGCAGGACATGCATGCATTAGGCTTCTGAAGGTTTCTAATGCTCAGGATTACCAAAGCATGTGGCTCCTCTAAGGCTCCGAGACGTTTGACGAACACCCTCGGAATTCTCAGACACTGAGACATTTATGAGACTGAAGCCAGTTATTCTGGGGTTAGCAGAGTATGCAAAGAAGCTCACATTAGTTTGGCCTGTAATGGAAAAGAAGCTATGAACATGTTTAGGGGACTCGAGTGCATATCTTAAGAACAGAGGCTGGAGAACTGGATTTGTTTGATCTTAAAAAGAGAAGGCGGGGGGGGGGGGGGAGGGGGGAATCTTACTGGTGATGTGAACTACCTAATGGACAGGCCTAGAGAAAGCAGAATCTTGTCCCAAAAGCAGAAAGAGAATCTTGTCCCAATGAAAGGACAAGAGGTAATGGACATACTTCGCTGCATAAGAAAAAATTCAATTAGAAATAAGAAAAAGTTTTCACTTTGAGAGTGGTCCGACTCCAGAACTGCCTGGTCTCAGAGACTGTGGATCCCCATCCTTTAAGATACCCAAAAGGGGACAAGACCTTCAGCAGCCTGCTCTGATTGAATGTCCTTTAAACAGCAGGTTGGATTACAGGACCTCCTCCAGAGGTCCCTTCCTGTGTAGATTATTCTATGCTACTATGTAATCTGAACTCCTTCATAATCCAGGCGTAGATCTGCATCCTGCTCTTCAGTCATGTCATAACTTGGAGATGAAATTAAAGTGCTTCTTTTAGGAAGAAATTTTTACGCGAAGATATCATTTCAGACATGAGCCACTAAATCCATTTGAGTATATTAAAATGAGAATGCCTAAGTGTTTCTGTTGTGTATTTCTAATCCTTCTGAGATGCAGCCTATAGTTTTGTGAACTCTAGTACGGTCTAAAACTAAAACTTGGTCAAGATTGAAAGACATGAATGTAATTCCAGAGACAGAACTATCTAAGTTTCCACATGTTGTGAGAATTAAAATTCAAGCTCTATTTTCTGCATTTATTATTTCTTTCTGAACATTGGCTATTGCCTCAGCTAGCACAGCTCCTTGATGCGAAAGTTTTGCTATAGGCTGAGTATAATAATTTGCATCATGCTTTCAAGCTCAAAAT
The DNA here is from genome assembly GCF_040807025.1 of Struthio camelus. Lineage (NCBI taxonomy): Eukaryota > Metazoa > Chordata > Aves > Struthioniformes > Struthionidae > Struthio > Struthio camelus. The sequence continues at coordinate 144,547,096 of NC_090942.1, read as the reverse complement.
GCTTCCTCTTCATTATAAGGAGGAATGGTTTTGTATTTCTTAAAATTACTAAACATTTATTTTGTTGAAACTTTCATAAGATACATCTAAATAGGACAAGCAGAAAGCAAGAAAGATACATCAAAAAGTTTTAGCTTTTGTTTTCTTAAGAAAATCAGTGAAAGTGCTCAACATCTCTTGCTTAATTTTGTAAGACTTTCCTGTGAAATTTTATTCTGGCTTCTTCCTCTTCCTCTCTCTCTGGTCACTATTTATGTCCCATCTAATGCCACCAGACAAATCAGTTTGATTATAAAGATGAGACCAGGGAATCTCGGACAGAAATCCTTTCTTCAGTCAAAATTCCAATCTATTATAAAATTCAAGAAGCAAATATCATTCTTGTTCATTAATATTAAACACTATTATCATAGTTTTTATTTATCCTTTCCTCATGAAGATAGAGAATAATCTAGTCACACAGAAGGAGTTGTAGTATAAGGCATTTTTTTGTTTTATTTGTTATTTGTTCTTTCCCACTTATATTTTGCCTGTGACAGGAAATCTATTTTGCCAGTGTTTTCTCCAATATATAGTATTAGGCTCTGTTTCTGGGTCACTCGCTCTCTACTTTTTTATCTTTTTCTTTCTTTCTCTACTGCCTTTCCTTTTTTGCCACTTTGTAGCACAGAACTACACGACCCTTTAAATTCAGTAATTAACAGGGGCAGGCCAAGCACTATCAATAAGATCTGTCATTGTAGAAGAAAGCGAGAAAGAGAAGGGAAACATAAATGCAGTACTGCTGTCCTTCTTTGATTAGTGTGGAAATAAAAAATGTAATACATATAAACAACCATAAGACTAAACACAGAAAATAAAATATCCTTGCCTTTTATTTTGTTTTGCAGTGTCCTGGGAAGGGGAATAGCTCCGCACTGCAAGATCTACAGCTGTTTCCTCCTTTTGCTCCCTGTGAGAGTCAATATAACATTTTGTCTTGTCAATGTAATCCAGGAGCCAAATTTTGAATACTCAGCACTTAGATTTACTTGCTTTAAATATTTACTTAAGGGATGTCTAATGCTAATGTACATTTTAGATCAACAATGACTGCATGGAGTAACATCTCTGCTTATGACAGCAGGGCCAAAGTCATGGCACGTATAAAGCCTAAGCAATTGTGCTTTGTGATTGAATGTAGGGAAGAGCTGAAAAGGTGAAATTCTATCTTCAAATTAGGTTTAAAGTGTGAGTCCGTAGTACAACAGTGCTTTCAACCCTTCCAGCCCTTTAACCCCTACGAATCCCCCGTTGTTAGTTTGGCTTGTGAATTGTGCACAAAGCCTGCCCTCCGTTACATTACAGATCCCAAATTAAGTTCACGTAACCTGAAGAGACGTGAGTCAGCTCTTTCAGCTCTTTGCACCAAGCAATGAAGTTCAAGCCACCGATGTACAATCTAATTATTCAGGATGTACAGAGCAACTCATCTGAATAAGGACATCTGTTGGGAGTTGGATTTTACTGACCAGGACTATTAGGTTATCTTTCCAGACTGAAATTTTTCTAACAAAATGCCAAGAGTATCTAAGGCCCTGCATATAGTATAAGAAATAATTTGATTAGTTTAGTCAGCTTTAACACTGTTCATTTTTGCATTCAAATTATATTTTAATCCACTACATACTCTATATTATCGGTTTTTCAACATACTAAGTCCTCTTTAGCATATTTTTGATACTGGAAAAAAAGAACAGAAAAATAAATACTAATAAATTTATATAGGTATGTAGAGAACAACATGTATAAAGGAAAAGGAGTGTATTTTCCCCAGTATCTCAGTGCTGATTTGGACATCACAAGTACATTTATCCTGATTTTCACAGAAGATTTTACTAAGAGATGGTTATTTCTAAAAGTCAGTAGGATCAATAAGATATGCTATTTGCATAAACATAAATAAAGTTGTTTTATATACATTAATAAAGCAAAATAAAGTGTGTAACTCATACAATAACATTGTTAAGTAGCAGAAATGAAAAAAGCATTATATTACAGTGTTTTTTGTGTTGTTAGTGTTCTCCACAGGCATCTCAAAGATTCATACACATGAAATGAACCCAACCCCACCTTAGCTTCCCACCTACTAAAGTCTTTGATCATGAGATCATGAGACGAGAACTCTAATCACTGTATGCTGAAAGTAGAAAGGAAGAAATAAATAAAGCTTTCTGCTTACAAAGAAAAATTCAAAGTTTACTTCTAGTGTAGGTGAATGGGATTTAAAAGTTACCCAGACATATATATTTAAGGTCTAGTTTAAAAGACAAATTACATACCATGCACTAGGTAGAAAAGTAATATACTATATAAGGTGGTTTTTTTTCCCCATAATTTTAATTATTTTAAATGAATAATAAATCAACTTTCTTTAAGATACCTTCAACCTACAGAATATGAAGTGATTGAACTGCAGACAAATTACAATAATAAAAGTAACAGGAGCTGTTTAAAAATGGTTCCTAAACTCTTATGAAACATTGAATTGCTACTATTATCCAATTGCAACTAGTAAACTTGTGTGCTTGGGCTCGCAATGTTATTTCATACAAATAATTTTTAGATTATTCACTTGAAACACTGCCTAAGTTTCCTTTGAGTGAAGAGATTAACTTAGATTCTTTCAAGAATTCCGCAGCTGAATAAGTTTGTTGTGCATATCTTAATGTCAACACATCTCTAATTTCCATTGCCATCTGTACAAGATACAGTACCCTTGACAGTGAACCAGCTCAATAGCCCTCTTTAAGATTTCCAAGATAAATTCTATATCCAGAAACTTTATACCAGTAATTCATACCTAGATAAATTCACATACCATGAAAATGGACACAACTTCAGCTGAAATCGGATGTTAAATCCTGTGCAGAAGAAGAGATGATTCCATTGCTTTTAGATTTTTATTATGATGTGCACAATGTCAATCTTATTACTAAAGATATATTGAGGAATTATTTATTGCATTTTCTTTTATCATCTCTTATTTATATACAGATATTTTGGGCAGATAAAATACAATTTTTACCTTACAATAAACGTGTAAGCTTTGAAAAGATTTAAAAATAGTGATTTGGTTTTTAGTTAACTCTCATAGTCTTTGAGAAGGAAAATATATTCTGAAGAATTTGAAGAAAAGTGTCTTTGGAAATATGTATATGTGTTGTATTTACTGGCTTTCTGTTTCTTTTCATCATCACCACCGCCACCACCGTCACCACCTCGCCTCAGGCTGGACTAAGCAGATAGTTTTCAGAGTGTATAAAAAGCTGCAAAAAAAGGAGGCCTAATACTTTAGCAGAAATGCAAATTCACACTTCCATAGAGAAATGCTCCCTTCTTTTTCCACAACTTTACATGACAAAACCAGAAAACAGAAGCTCCTATTGTTCAAGATCTTATTCACAGAGAATATAGATCCTACATATATTGACTAGGATATGCAAAAACATAATTGATTAATACTTAAAAAGAAAAAAAATAAAGTAAACCTAGAGCGTAAAATGAGATTCTTAAAACACCTGACAATCTCTACGATGAGATCCATTGACCTGACTAGGCAGAGCCTGGAATTCCTTGTAGTAGATGCAACAAATCTGATTTTCTTTCCACTTGTTGAATAAATAGAGTTTGCCCATTATATGTCCCATATTTAACGCATTATTCAAGTTCTTTCTTTTTTTTCTTCTTTGTTTTGTTTCTCAGTAATCACTTTCCATAGATCACATGTCAAGAGCTTGTCACAACTATTCAAACCACAAATTCAAATATTTAGTTTTAACAGATCCTGAAACTGCTGACTACTGTCTTTATTCATAATAGCTGTATGGAATAGCGTCATTTCTTATGAAATACATCACATATTCTTGCATGAAATCTAAAAATGTTCCTATAGTAAGTGTTGATTAAAATTAGCTCTCTGCAAACGCTATTACAACCAAATGTTCACAATGAGGATAAGATTCACGTTTGTACTTACATCAGCTTATGACGACAAAAGAAGAATCCTAGATCTGAAGTGCCTAAACACTGCCTAATGCTCTTAGAGATTAAAATAAGTGGTTTAACAATTTTTTTAAGATAAAGAAAACCATCTTATAACAAGTTTTGTGGTTCCTAATAGGAATTTATTTCAAATATTAACAATTGTAATCCTTTTAGAAGAATCACTGATATTCTGCACTGGTATATTTGCCTAAGAATTTCCTTTTTAGGCTTTTTTTCATATAACGATTAACAACAAGGTGAAAACCTCTAGCCTTAACTAAAGTCTTTAGACTTTGGGTATACTCAGATGCCTAATTTCTGCTACTAAAAGAAGTAAAATCACTGGGAGACCACAAAATGTTCTGCAGCAGGACTGCAGGAACCAAATCTGAAATGCCATGGGTAGAAGAGCTACGGTTAGTTGTAAAATTTCAGAAAACTTTGTGTGTGTGTTTTTTTTTTTTTTTTAATTTATTGGTTGGGAATCATACTAAGTAATGGCTCTGCTGGCATTACTTTTAACTATTAAATGGTTTGGGGCCTTTTAGCTGGGAAAGAGTAACAGTAGCTTTCATCTAGACAGCTAATAGAAACTGCATAATTCATTTACTTTTTTTTTTTTTTTTTCCTGGCAACCATTTCAAATTGAATGCAGTGCCTATGAAACTCTAGGGACAAGACTATAATTCAAATCACTGGCTCTTAAGTGTGTTTCTGTCCATTTTGAACCTACAGGCAAATTTGTGCACATACATATACACACATGATCATGAGTGTTGTGCCATGCCCATCCTCCAAGTGCAAGAAAGGTCCATCTCGGTACTCAGGAAGACAAGCAGACAGCTTGCCTGTGTTGCAAACTCATGGCAGAGCTCTGATGCAAAACGGCAGTGGAGTGCATGGAGTACAAGCAGAGATAGGCAACGCAAGAGGAATTTAGAAACATTGTGCCTTACGTGCCTGAGCACATAGGGATGGCCAGGAAAGCCAAAGTTCAGAAAAGACTTGCAAAGGACACCAAGGATAACAAAAATAGCTTCTACCACTACATTAATAAAAAAACAGTGAACATGGAAAATATGGGCTTGTTGATGAATGGAGCAGGTGATTTAATAATGATGGACACAGGTAAGGCAGAGTTACTCACACCCTCTTTGTCTCAGCCTTCCCCAACAGGTCCCTGTGCTTGTGCTTCCTGAAAGGGGTCAGGGAGGAGCTGATGGGTGAGGCAGTGGGTGAGTGTCAAATCAAGGATGATATGTGAGACTTTGACCCCTCCAAGTTCATAGGACCTAACAGGCTGCACCAAGAGTGCTGAGAGATCTAGGTGAGGCCCTTGCAAGGCTGCTTTCTAGAAACTTGGAAATTTGAGGAGATCGAGGGAGGTTTCTGATAAACGGAAAATGGCAAGTGTCACAGTCATTTTCAGAAGAGGCCAAAAGGTAAACCCAAAGAACTACAGCCAGTCAGCCTTACTTTAGTTCCTGGGAAAATTATGGAGTGAGACCTCTTGGAGCACATTTCTGGGCACATGAAGGAGAATGAAGAGATTGGAAGCCACCAGAATGGATTTACCAAGGGTGAATCTTTCCTGTGATCAGCCTATAATAAAGCTAAATATATATCAGTCTATGATAAATTGACTAGATTTGTGGAGGAGTGGAGAGCAGTGGATGTGATTTGCATCGACTTTATCAAGGCTTTTGACACTATCTCCCACAACATTCTTGTGTCCAAATTGGAATGTTACAACCTGGACGACTGGAAAATCAGATGAGTAAAAACCTGGTTGGATAATGGGGCGTAGAGGGTGGTTAATGGCTCACGCTCTACCTGAATGCCTGTGAAAAATGGAGTACCATAGGGATCTGCACTGGGACCTATCCTGTTCAACATCTCTGTTGTTTTCAGATGGCATCAATTTATGGGTACCGGTGAATATGCTCGAGACAGGGTCACCATCCAGACAACGCAGAGAGGCTGAAGAAATGGGACAACAGAAACATTATGAAATTCAGGAGGGACAAATGCCAAATACTGCAGCATCCGATTGCCAAGGACCTTTCTGCATTCTAAAGGAAGGAAGAGCCTCATATTTTAATATCCTTCTCTAATTTCCATTGATCCAAGATCAAGATTGGTGCATCCCTTTAAGAAGTCCAGCAAAGCAGGCAGGAGATCTGCATGGATGAGCAAGGAACTCCTGGCAAAACTCCAGCAGAAGAAGGAAGTCTACAGAATGTGGGAAAGGGGACAGGCCACTTGGGAGGAAGACAGGGATGTTGTCAGAGTGTGCAGGGATGCGACAAGGAAGGCTAAGGCCCAGTTGGAATTAAATCTGGCAAGGGCTGTCAAGGACAACAAGAAGGGCTTCTTCCAATACATCAATAGCAAAAGGAAGACTAGGGAAAATGTCGGCCCACCGCTGAATGGGGCGGGTGCCCTGGTAACAAAGGATACAGAGAAGGCAGAGTTATTGAATGCTGCCTTTGCTTCAGTCTTCACTGCTAAGGCCAGTGCTCAGGAATTCCAGAGGCTGGGGACAAGAGAGGAAGGCTGGAGAAAGGAAGACTCTCCCTTGGTTGAGGAGGATCAGGTTAGAGATCATTTGTGCAAACCTGACATCTAAAAATCCATGGGCTCCGATGGGATGCACTCACGAGTGCTGAGGGAGCTGGCGGATGTCATCGCTAGGCAACTCTCCATCATCTTGGAAAGGTCCTGGAGGTCAGGGGAGGTGCCTGAGGACTGGAAGAAAGCCAATGTCACCCTAGTCTTCAAAAAGAGTCAGGAAGGAGGAGCCAGGAAACTCCAGGCCTGTCAGCCTCACCTCCATCCCTGCAAAACTGATGGAACAGCTCCTCCTGGAGGTCCTCACTAAGCATGTGGAGGACAAGAAGGTGATCAGGAGGAGTCAGCATGGATTCACCAAAGGGAAATCATGCCTGACCAATCTGATAGCCTTCCCTAATGGGATGACTGGCTGGGTAGATGAGGGCAGAGCAGTGGGTGTGGTCTGCCTGGACTTCAGCCAGGCTTTTGACACTGTCTCCCATCACATCCTCCTAGGTAAACTCAGGAAGAGTGGGTTGGGCGAGAGGACGGTGAGGAGGATGGAGAACCGGCTGGATGGCCGAGCTCAGAGGGTTGTGGTTAGTGGCACAGAGTCTAGCTGGGGGCCTGTAGCTAGCGGTGTCCCCCAGGGGTCAGTCCTGTTCAACATATTCATCGATGACCTGGATGAAGGCACAGAGTGCACCCTCAGCAAGTTGGGTGATGATACAAAACTGGGAGGAGTGGCTGACCCACCAGAAGGCTGTGCGGCCCTTCAGAGGGACCTGGAGAGGCTGGAGAGCTGGGCGGAGAGGAACCTCCGGAAGCTCCACAAAGGCCAGTGCAGGGTCCTGCACTTGGGGAGAAACAACCCCCTGCACCAGGACAGGCTGGGGGGCTGACCTGCTGGAAAGCAGCTCTGCAGAGAACGACCTGGGAGTGCTGGTGGACAACAAGTTAAACATGAGGCAGCAGTGTGCCCTTGTGGCCAAGAAGGCCAACGGTCTCCTGGGGTGCATTAGGCAGAGTGTTGCCAGCAGGACGAGGGAGGTGATCCTGCCCCTCTACTCAGCCCTGGTGAGGCCTCACCTGGAGTCCTGTGTCCAGTTCTGGGCTCCCCAGTACAAGAGAGACATGGCACTCCTGAAGAGAGTCCAGCGGAGGGCTACCAAGATGATTAGAGGGCTGGAGCATCTCTCCTATGAAGAAAGATTGCAAGAGCTGGGCCTGTTCAGCCTGGAGAAGAGAAGATTGAGAGGGGATCTCATCAACGTGTACAAGTATCTGAAGGGGGAGTGTCAAGAGGATGAGGCCAGAAATATCTTCTCTGGAGATATTCAAAGCCTGCCTGGACACAATCCTGTGCAGCGTTCTCTAGATGATCCTGCCTGAGTAGGTGGGTTGGACTAGATGATCTCCAGAGGTCCTTTCCAGCCTTGGCCATTCTATAATTATGTGATACAAATTTCCAGTATGGGCTGGGTCAGAGGGTCTGGTGAGCAGCTCTGTGGGAAAGGCCCTTGGTGTTATAGCGAGCAGTGAGCTGAACAGCCAGCAGTGTGCCCTGGCAGTAAAAACAGCCAGGAGCACCTGTGCTGGATAGGCAGGAGCACAGCCTGTAGATCGATGGAAGGGATCGTTCCTCTCTACGCAGCACTCATCACACCACCCCTAGAGTGCTGTGCCAGAAAGATGTGGACAAACTGGAGCAAGCTTAGCAGAGGGCCCTCAAGGCAGCTGGGGCTGGAGCACTTGCCGCATGAGGAGAGACTAGGGGGGGAGCTGGGTTTGCTCAGTCTGGGGAAGAGCCAGCTTCGGGGACACCAAACAGGCCCTCCGGCTCCTACAAGAGGTCATCAAAGAGATAGTGATGGCCTTCTCACTGCGGGGCATGGCAGGAGGGAGAGAAACACCAGGTACAGTTTGGATCAAGAGAGGTTCAGGCTGGATTTAAGGAGAAACTTTTTCCCCATGAGGACAATCAGGTAGTGGAGCAGGCTGCCCTATGAGGTTGTGCTGTGTCCATCCTTGGAGGTTTTCCAAGATCCACCTGGACACAGCCCTGAGCAGCCTGGTCTGACCTTAGAGTTGGCTGTCATTTGGGCGGGGGTTTGGACTAGAGACCTCCTGAGGTCCCTTACTATCTGAATTCACAGATAGTCACAAAGGATAGGTATACATAGGGATTATCCTATGATCCTATAGTGCAAGGCAAATGAAAAATGACACTAGAAACCACAGAGTCACTGGAGTAAAGTAAATAACATTGGAAATAGGGTAAATGACATGCATAAATGGTTATTTTCTTAGCATTAGCGAGAGAGAGAGAAATGAATGCAGATAATTGCATTTAGAATTTTGCAATATACACAGAGTACTCAGCACTCGCCCAAAGAAATATGGCATATTTTCTAGCATAAAATGTGCCCAATGATTGCAGAAAATTATCCTCCTTTCAATTTCAGTTCACAGTTATGCATTGTACTCCCACATAGAGACAAGCCCAATGTAGAATTGCAAGAGTATATATGATTTCTAAAAAGACATTTTTCTGTTTTATCTGGCACAGATGCCGAACTTTTAATGATTTTCCTCTGTCCTTTTTAGTTATCTCTTTTTTGGAGTTGGAAATTTTGCTACAGAGCTAACTGAAAACAAATGAACAAAACAAATTAAAAAAAATACAGTAATTTATTACTTAAGAACCTGTGTCATTTTAATGTGGAGGGGAAAATAGCTTGGCATAGTATTGAGATTGATTGATCCTGGAAAGATATTGGCTTTTTCTGTAAACAGTTGGATTGGTAATACAGACAGATGGATTGTTACCGCAAAGAGTTGGTGTGTTGCTAGGGACTGTTGGAATGGTACGCCGGACAGGTGTCAAATTTGTGAATTGGTGTTCAGAAAAGATGTTGCATTAGCTACGTATACGTTCATTACTAACTTAACACTCAGCACTGTAATCACACCCACATTGTTACTACATCCAGAGTGCAAATGCTACATTATTAAGTGACCTTTTGGCAAAAAGCAGGACAGGGAACATTCAGAAGACAGAACTGTATATGCAGATCAGGAACTGCACAAGTTCCAGTATGTGCTGAAATCCCACTCAACGCTTATTATGATGGTTCACTTATCATTTAAGATGGCACAGCTCTCATGTTGCATATGAATTGAATTCGCTATGATAGAAATAGAACTTCATGAACAAGGCACAAAGTCTAGTTACTGCACTCTGTGCAGCGCTGTCAAAGTCAATTTTTGATTGCTCCAGACCTTTCTTGGCAAGGAATCAAAGTACAGTTTATTGAGTACAGAAAGTTCTGATGCAGGAGTATGCTTTGTATCAGTGTATGCAGATACAAACTTCAGAGAGGACCTCAGCACTTTAGACCCTTTGATACACCTACTTTCTTATCCACACAGGTTGGCTACAGTTTTCCTGAAGCTTGCCTGTACCTTACACAGATAATATCCAAACTGTGATCAACAAGATATAAACTCAGTATTAGTGGCAAATCTCATTGGGTCTTACTGGAAACGATGGGAAGCCCTTCCGGAGATGCTCTGTAGACTGACTGAGACTTCAGAAGATGGATAATAGTGTGACTCATTTGATCCTGTCCTGTGCTAACTAAACTAAATTGTAGGATGTGTTGAACTAATTTAAACTTGTAAGAACATTGCAAAGCTTATAACTAGGACTAAGAAATGAAATGTGCCTAAAATTCTTCTCCAGCAAGCTTTAAATTTGTGGGATCAGTGGTTCCCTTTGTGCAGATCTGATCATTATCAATGTACCTGGAGAGATGCCTCTTTTTTGGAGTGAGACTTATAACTGATAATGTAAATATAATCTTGAAAACTAGTTAGCAGAAAGCAAAGGATGGTTGAGATGACTACCATGTGGTCATTAATCCAGAAAAGAATTGAAAAATGCAATAAAGGGTTTTATAATTTAATTTTCTATTTATAATTTATAGTAATTTGTCCATTTTTGAATGCCTGTTTCATCCACACTTATACATCCACACATCCACACACATGGCTAGACTTACAATAACATTTTTCTGAACAAAAAATAATTCAATAAGTCTAATAATTCTTTTATTCAGTGACTCATAATTTTACAGGCTCACAAAACTACAGATGTAGATGTCTATGTATTAAGAGACATTTTACTTTTAAATATTCCTATAATAAGAGTGTGTAATGACCTACATAGCTATACACAATGTCTGTACTGTTACAGAAAAAAATGAAATATATCTCTTGCCTTCTAACAATCTAAAGAATAACTGAATCTTTAGAAACTTGTCCTGCCTTATATTTAAAAGGCCTTCTTTGAGTTCTCTGAGTTCTTAATCTTATATTTTAGGACTAGATATCATGTAAAGCCAGAAGGGGTCAATCCAGAATATTTATTAGGTTATTATATTGTACTACTTCCACTGTCCCAGACTGACTTTTCCTTAAACTGTGTACTCAATCTTAAGTACAGCAGCAAATGCATCAGTTGCATTTAAAAAAAAAAAAAAAAAAACGTTTGGGCTGTTCATAACAAATCTTTTTTTTTTCTAAGCAGTGACCAGTCATGAGAAAGGAATAGCTTCTGTTCATTTAGAAAAAGATTTTAGATATACACGAAATCACATATATATACCACGGAGTCATAGTAATTAGAAATGGACAAGTTCTCCATTTTTCTTCTGTTAGCATTAGATCATTTCATAGAGAGTATTTCAGCTAGTGTTAATTTGTGAAAGTGATCTATACTAAAAGTCTCTTTTCAGAAGCAATCAAAACATCTGGAGAACAAATTTGCAGTTGGATTCATGTGGGATTTTTTGGTTCTCTTGGGAAATTCCCATCAAATACAAGAGGAACCTAGTTTTAAGTCATTTAAATAGTCATTGTCTTTACTACTTTTGGGAAAGTATTGAGTCTCTGTGTATGCAAGCTACAATCTACTGCTGCACTTTCATACATTTTAAACTGAAGTAGTTCTTTAGTCATTTAATAAGTGGCAATGTGGGAAGTATGCTCAATATTCACATAGGCCAAATCTACATAGCAACAAAATAAAAATTCAGGAAAAAAGTTCATGTGATAAATGTGACCAAAGCGCTGTCTATTGGTATAATATATTGCAGCACCATGATTAATATTTTTCTCAACGTGTATTTTATCAGTGTGGGGAAGATCTAATGAAAAAGATTTCACAAAAGATTTTTTATTTAAAAAAAAATAAAATATTATGCCAAAATCATATCACTTTTTGCAGCTGTTGAGAAAAAAATCTGCAGATTTTGGATTTGGTCCAAAGAAAAAAATTATCCTTCTAAGAACAGATCAAAAAATTTGTTCCTTCACTCTCTCTAAAGGGTAGCCAAAAAGGAACAAAGTCACTGTATAGAAGAGAGAAATAAATAGAAGAATGCTCTCAAAAACCATTTTTCTAATTTTAGTGGATGTCCATACGCCCTAAGTTCTTTAACTTCTTTATCACACACTAGGAACAAAACAGAAAATCAAAACCAAAAAGCCTTCACAAAGCTGAATTTGAAAACTGCCACTAAAATGAGTCAGTTTTTTCTAGTCATACAACCAAAAGCAAATTTGTTATTGCGAATGCTTCCCAACTCATTTTACACAGACTGCAGTTCTTGAGATTTCAGTTCCTGGCAACATTTTCATGGCCACAGCTTTCAGTTCCACCTTTTCCTTTTTTATCAAATCTTTCCAAAATCATGCCTATCTAGTCCAATTTTTCCAGCGACTCAGAAAAGCCAAAGCCTTAGCTATATACAAGAAGAAAAAATATGTGTTGATATAAATACATTGGAGTACCACAACAACCACCACATCTAATTTTGCTGCTCATGTACTATGCGATTATGAGAAGCTGGAACTTAACTAACTTGCAGTATGAGCTAGTCAACAGATCTGAATCTGCTGTTACTGAAAGAAGAGCTGTTGCTGAAAGTAGGTTATACAAGAATTAATATGGGCCTGGAAATATGTTATTTTGGAACAATAGGAATGCAGTGATACTTCAGTCATGTCAGGGCTGGTTCTGACATTGCTGAAATATTGCTTCACTGATTGCCTCTATCTTGCTTGTACCCAAGCGTTTATGCTTATCCTATACAGAAACACAGCAAGAAGCAGCCTTAGCTTTAGCAAGTTCACAATCCAGGATGGAGAAGGGAAATTCATCCTAGCTGTAAGCCGAATAGACTTTTCAATCCTCTTTTGCAGGATGGACTTAACATCTAGTAAATGTGCAGAAATCAAAAGAAATCCAGTGCCTATTAACTGAATTAAATTGTAGTCTTATTTCCCAATGAGTAGATTAACAATACACATGGAGTTCCTGCCAGGTTTTTCATAATTTCAGAAGCACCCTTAGAAGTAAAAATTACATTGCTCATTGATTTCCCGTAGAAAATGGCTGTTTAACTCTATTAGACAATTCAAGGAAAAGTTTCATTTACAGGTCTTAATGTACTGAACACAGGCATGTACTTCATGTCCTTTTAACTGAGAAATTTGGCTGAAAAAAAGCTATTATTTTACGTAAGTGAATGCAAGAGATTGATGCTCAGCATAGCATATAATATCTGAAGGTTTTTAATCAAGAAAAAGATTAGAATTTGCAACATAGGCCGTGCATTTTCTAGGAGCTGTGGAATTTCATTAAAGAAGTTTGGAGAGAATAGTAAGGAAACAAATAGGGTTTGGGAAGAGAAAAACAACCCATATCGAGAGCAGAGTGGAATAAAAACAGTGTCTGTAGAGAATAACATTAGAATGAGGTATAATCTATGAAAGAACCATTGTCCTATTTCTGGAGGATATTATTATGCTAATATGACAAAACTCTTGTGCTAGCCATTGTGCTACTATATACTATTACTCTATGGAGCATTAGACCAATAGTCTGTCCCATTCAGAATCATTCAAGATACCGTATCATTTTGAGAACAATAGTGTTATTGGCAGCATGATAACATAATGGTCTCCTGCTACAATCTCTCTTCAAGAATGGAGGTATAGTTACCCTTTAAAGTGTATTCCTGTTGCATTTTAAAATCTCTGCCTGATGTACCTGTATTTAAGGACTATATTTCTGACAGGAGAAAACTTGTCTGTTTCACACATAGTATTGGCATTGTATAAAAATAGCTATTTATAACTTCAGCTCTGTTTCTAGTGGAAGAGTTATGTAGAGTTGGCTGCCACTGACGTTACATTTTTCATCTATCCTGACAGTATTTTAAAGGCTGCATTTGACATGAATCATCTGAATTTTCATTTGAGAAATTTCATTTTCATCATAGCTTTTTACAGGAATAGATGACAATGTTACCAGTGTTGGTTGCTTCCTGGAAACTAGAATTTTTGATTTGACAGCCTTGTTTTTCACTTCAGTCAAATTTGTTATCACATTAAACAGTTATCCCTATTAAAAGTTATATTTTGGTCAGGGACACATGCTGAAGTTGGAGACTGTCATCTGTAAAGAAACACATTGTTATTAGAGTGCAAAATTTACACAGAGTATAGAATATAAAAATGCATATCATCCGAAAGAGGAATTTATATTGCTTAAAAGTACCAAACAGCTGCTTAGCTGAAATTCTGATTCAAAGCCTTAGGAAACAAATTGATATATTTTCATTGATTTCGCTTCTTTTTGGATCAGGCCTAAATATGCAGATTTTTAGCTGGGAAAGACCAAGCATTCATTAAAATATTTTCTTTCAATTATTTTATGAGGGAAAAGAAAATGCCCAGTGGAACAGACCTTGTCAATAAGGAAAAAGATAACACCACTGGAAACAAACACTTGTCATTGTGTTCGATATAAAGCTCTATCTTTTTTCTTTTTAATCAAACTTTATGCTACATTTGACAAAGAAAATAAGCCAATGTAAATTACTTAATACTGTAGGTATATATGTAGACATATATGAAATTTATCAGTAAACACTAATTTCACTTACAACTTTCTATCAGCAACCAGATTTACAACATTACAAAAAATCCCAGTAAAATTACACCATTTTATAAAAGAAAAATGTCTCTTTTATTTTTTTTCATAAACATAGTCTGATATCATTAAATAAAATCTATTCTGTAGTAACTGAACTTGAGTAATTTGTAATTATAAACTTAATCAAGTGAAAGAAATATGTGGATCACAGTTGCAGTATTAGCATTTTAAGTTCATCCCTTTCAACATATCCTCTTATACGCACCTATTTTGTCAAAGACAAACTGCATCCTGAAAAGAAACTATGAAAATTCTACTCTTTTTTATATTTAAACTTGCTCATTTAGTAAATTACTAATAACAAAAATAAATAAATGAACAAATGAAAAAATATGTTTTAAAAAATATTTTAAAGCAAGAACATCTGTACCCATTATATTGATAATTATCATTCAGAAGATTCTTTAACAGCTCTCCAAATTCTCAGCTCTACTCGATCTTTGAATTGGATAATCTGTAAATTTGTCCAGTTACGGTCATGTCCAGTGTAGGCTTCCCTATGGAGATGTTTGAAGTTTTTATGAACTCAGCTCTAGCTTAGTTGGAAAAACATTAAATTCATGACGTTCAACCTCTGTTATGAAACAAAGAAAATCTGTGTGTGGAGCTTCAGGCTGCCATACAGCTATACTGTTTTTTGCAATAAGATAAGTCATTTAAAGTGAATATGTTTTAGACTGAGCAGCAGCTAAGAATAAGCATATACTTTTGTTAAAATCTTAATTGTGTCGCTACGGCAGACAGCAGCCACCAGAGTACAGTAAGGCACAGAAAAGGGGAATGCTCTTTCCTGCCCTTGAGCATTCCTTTAAAACGAAAGGAGAATGAAGGTTGTAATATACAGAAAGTAATGACATCATGGATATGACAGGATTCACCATCCTGGGCTAGCACATGGCATAAGACACTCCATATATGTAGAGGTCAATTTACAAGTGCAGCTGTTACAAAAAATCACTGGCACACTCTCTGTTGGTCACCAATGAAAACATAAAGCTTTTAACCTGATATTTTTAAGTTCAGGTCTGTCCAATTTTTTTCTATGACTCTGCAACATCTGTACTTCTCTTGAGAGATCTATGGATTAAAATAGTGATAAAAGATTAGGCTTCCCAAAGCCTTTTTTTTTTTCTTTTTTTTGTCAGAAATAGTCATGTTCTAGGAAAACTTGGATTTGAGAAAGTTAGAATTTCTATTTAAAGCCAGAGAGATGCACTTCACTATAAAACAGTGGCCAGCAGAGTAATTTGTGACAATTCCTTGTCTGAGTCTGATGGAGCTAATTTCCAGATGTAGGTTTTTCTTTGATGAAAGATTTTGAAATATGTTGTTTTTTCCACAGTTATCTGAAATAACTGATCCTGCATGTGGTAAGAAAGCTCTCTCACATGTATTCGTTTTCATTCAAAAATTGCTTTCAGTTAAAATAACACATCATCATACAGCATTTTCAAAAAGAGCTTAGTCTTACTTCTATATGTTAAACGAGCGACCAAATGTTCATCTGTGTCTTTTAAATAGGTCTAAATAATATCTGCAAGCCATTGATAAAAAGCAGTATGAAAGCGCAGCTGCTTGAGAAAGACACGGTTGTAACTCATGTCTTATCCATGCACATTTGCAGTGGGCTTTCTTTTCCTGAGGATGAAGAGTAGGACACTTAACCTCTCCTTTACTCTACACAGCTTGCAATATGCAAACAAAAAGCTGCTTAGAAAACTGATGGTAATCAAGGCATTGTATCTGTGATAAAAAACATGGCTGACAGCTATGTTGGAATACATTATTAAAGCTGCCTGCAACTTAAATCTATCTCAGGAAACATGGGCAATAACTAATTGGAATGCATTATTAAATACCTTACCAGTGATGATATTATTCCAAGCTTACTGACAATCTACATGAGCAAATTTGAAGTTGCAACTTAGGAAGCGGGTTTACAGTACATTAACTAGTCTGTGCCTTATTGCTCATATGCAGAGTCTTCTTCCCAACGTTATGAGTGGAACTGGGACAAGCCATGCCTTTTTTAGCATGAATAAAAGGTGTGCACTGGGGCAAGCCCTAGGTCAATTTAAGGTTATTGCCTTAGGTTATCTTATTTATATGGCCAAGCCATTGGAAAAAAAAAAAATACCAAAATGCATCAATAATACAGTCATGCAAAACTAGTAAAATTCTTAACATACCATATATTGGCTGGCTCTGTGGGACTGGATGAGTATATTCACTAGACAGCTTTCGAGCATGTTTACATGGGCCTCCTGGACCACCACGGTTACAAGACGTAACTTCTCTTGTCTCTTGTAACATAGGACCCATTCAGCCTTTACTCTTCAAAGCCAGTATAACCATTCTTCTGCATGTGAGATTACTTGTCATTAAAAAAAAAACAAAAAACAAAACAAAACTTCCCCCCAAAACCTGGATTTTCATCCTAACACAGTTCTAAACAGTTTTCAAGGAAAATAGTATCCATATGCTTAAGATATTGAACTCGTTCTGGTGTGTTATGAGGAGTTATGTGATTGTCAGTCTTACTGTCCAGTCACACTCAAATAGATGGTATCAGCCTGCAGGTAGTTCAATTACTAATTTAACTTCCAACTTAATGCCCCTAATGATGTGTCAATCACATTGTATTTAATGCCAGGTGTTACAAGGTTTTTCTCACAGTCTTAGTATGTGTGCAATGCATTTAGAAATCATTCCGTTTTACTACAGATATGCTAACAAAGTTTAGGCTCCTTAAGAAAAAGCAGCATGTTCTACAAAGTTCAGATGCAAACTTCTCCCACATCTGGAGGTGACAGGAGTGAAGGTTTTCTCTCTCATTACACTCTCTCATTGTTTTTCTACGTCATCGTTTTGATCAAAGCCAGAATGCCTGAGCAAACCAATTACTTCTGATTTGTTGAAAACATTACACATTGCTCAAAAGTATGACTTAAAATTAAAAAAGTAATTTATTCATAATAGTCTGATAGGTGCCACAAAGCTAATCGGGGTGCAGCCCATAGAAAGGGGGCTTGCTTTGGAGTGGTCCCCAGGAGTTTAGGAATCCCAAATGCACCACAGCTGAAGTCAACACACTGGGGGATTGCTGCAGTCCTCCAACGACCCCATGACTGCTGGATGAACTTAATCAGCAAAGGAGAATTGACACCACAGACTCATACGGTAAGCATCTAGGTATTGTGGAATTTTGCACTGGGTTAGTTGTTGATTATATTTGCTGTTATTTGTTGACCATCCTGTTGACCATCCCCTTGGTATCCATACTGTTATTGACTGAGGCCATCTATTCTGTTGTGTAACTGTGGTCTGGCGTTGTTTGATTGGACAACGAACTAAGCCCAGGAAGGATAAAACAAAGTAAGCCAAATATCTCTGTGTGGATTTGGACTCATGATCAGTTGGCCTACAGATGTGACAACCCACCCATCAGTGGGGATGCCTCTGATGCCGATTGCCAGAGAGAACCTGAATCATTCTGGTGCAGCTTGAGTATGGTAAGAACAATCTGGGGAAAACTATACAAGAAGGATGGCCCATAAGGACAAGGAAAGGGTGAGAACTGTCATTGTACTGTGCATCTGTGGTTTAACCACAGAGCTTTGATATGTGCATTTTATTTTTATTTCTTTACTATACTTTTTAGCTTTGTTATACTTGTAGATTGTCTGTTGTTAATTGGTTAGTGTTGTCCAGTGTCCATTATATTTGTAGAACTGCTCAGCTCTATTAAATTCTTACACTTGACAAACAATGATCTCTCGAGTTCCCAGAATGTGAAAGAACCACAGATGCCCCTCTATTGGCCTGTCATAGTCTTAAACTATTAAGCACACCAAGCGCAAAAAAAAAAAAAAAAAAAAAAGAATTTTTAACTGCAAATTCTGTCTCTTTCTGTTGAAATTTCAATCATTCTTAATGAGAGAAAACTGAGAAATTAGTCAAAAGTATCAGCAATATTACTACACAGACATTTTTTTCTCCCAAAATAGTTAAAATCTTGAAAATGCAGGAGATGATTTAAATCAGTTTCTCTCAATTCGTACTCTGTTTGAAGTATGAGTGCTAACTAAAAACAAACATCTATACCTCTACCATAAAGGTAGATTTTTGTCCTTAAATTCTTACATAATATATTTAATGAAGATAGGAGAGTCATATGTGTGCAAATTAGGATAGAAAAAACACACTGTAAAGCAAGTGATTAGTTTTTTTTTTCTTTCAAACAAAACTCACGAAATAAGACAGAAATAGGATGCTGCTCATTTCTTCCTTACTTGAAATGAACCACCTACTTTATGAACAACATAACGGCTTGTTTTTTCACTTCTTGCACTTACTCTCTCTCCCCTGTTCTGAAGGGCACTATGTTTAGAATACAATATACGATATTTTCTTATTCAATATATATTTTATTGGACACATTCCTGGAAGCAGACTGGGGAGACAAGGCTGTCAGATTCAAAATGCCACATATAATTTAACGAGTGGGTAGTTGTTTGGAATACTGGCAAGTAGCCAGTGAACATTGCATCTTTGCATTTGGCACAGGGGCAGGAGGTAACGAACAGCAGATTTCAAAACTACAAGAATGCTTTTTAATATTTTACGCTTCTATACATATTCTATAATTTATTTATTATTAGAGCAGGGTTTTTATTTTGATTGGCTATTGAGGGTTATGTATTTTTATAGTCGATAGGACCAGTAAAAATCTTTATACCACAGTAGATAGAATTAACTTCAGCAGAGCTATGCAGAGTGTTCATATGCATGCATTTACATTATCTTTTCTCCCTCAAGTTCAAGGTAGAATTCCCAAAGCTAGGAGGAAATATTATCCTAGAAGATTCTTTAAGGAAGAAAATGTTTTTTCTCACTCATTAATGCCTTCTCCCAGACACTAATAAAGTCTATAATAGACTAAAAAGTCTGAAATAAACTGCACTTGTAAGTAAACATGCAAGGAATAAGAGTTTTTATCTAAGGTCTATTTTAGGCTCTGAATTAAGGTAATTTTTCATTTAATTTTACTTTGTCTGTAAGATTTGTATAAGTAATTAGCAGTATGTAAGCCACCTGGCTTTATAGACTTTTCTTTTTACTTAGGGAAGCTATCATAACAACACAATTTTTTTGAGTCATGACATTCATATACTAAAATAAATATAGATGTGATATGATGTGATATGAAAATATTTTATAAAGGCACATAACAGAAAAACTGTAGAAATCACTTGCCTTGTGTGAATTATAACCATTCTAATTCTTGTCAGTAATACTTTATATTCTACCACATAACTATATATATTTTGAATATACACACTGAAGAGACAATGAAGAAAAGGTAATTTGTAAAAGACAAATGAAAGCTTTGTTTCTTATCTTAGTATTTTTCATCCTCAATGATGGCAAAAATAAATATTTTAAGCTCACAAAAAAAACAAAGAGAGAGATCTGTAAAAAAATAGTACCTTTCAAGTGATTCTACCCAATTAAAGCACTTTAAATGATTTGGAGAAAGTTTGGAGACAAAGACATTTCTCATCATGCCTTACAGTTATAAACGTGATTCGCAGACTGCCTATACTTCTGTGCACAGTGCAGTGAGAAGATATCAGTGCTAGCTGCAGAAAAGCCAGCTCCTGTAGTTGTAGCTAGGAAAATTGTACGTATCATTTAACCTGCTTCTTTGGCGCACGCCTTGGCCGAGAACTTTGCACAGAACTGCAAAGTGCATTGTGGAAGGAGTTATGGCTTGTATATGCAAATATATCATGCCGCTGGCTTTTTATCTTGTTACACTGCATATGCCAAATAACACTGCAGTAATTCTAGAGTCGCTCCATAAAGTTCAATACAGCCAATCTAGATTTACAATACGATGAATGATTGGGATCTATAAAATGGTTCATTTTCTGAAAAGCTCCTAGTTTGAGGCAAGATGGACTTTTATTTAAATGGAAACTAAGAATATATGATAGAGTTTACTTTTTTCTCCTCCTGTACTTAAAACAACTATGCAATAATTGCCTCCAAAAAATTAAAATTTTATAAGGAAAATTCTTAAACTGTATTATTGCTCTATCATTTCTTATTATTTTCATGAGTATCATATCACTGCTAGAGAAAGGAAGATTTTACTACTTCTGCCTCATATGCTCAAACACACAAAAATATTGGGTTTCTCGAAAGGAATATGTTCTGGCAAGGAATATGTTCTGGCAGCTCGCCCATATAAGTAGCATTATGTATACACACACATCATGTAAGTACAACAGAACTATTCCATCTTCAGGAACTTAGATGAAACTTCAAGGAATTAAAATCATGCCTGTTTTTGTCTAGAATGAGTAAAGACTTCAGATTGATTTATGTTGCTTAACATTAATGTAAAAACTTTCAATGTTTTCTGTTAGTAAATTAAGACCTCTATTGATCTTTGCCAAAGACAAAATGAATTCAATTCAATTTACACAGTTCTGCTTTGAGATGAAAATAAAGATATTTTAACTCAATATATATTCATATCAAATGAGATTTTATGAAAACAGCAATGGAAATAAAATATAAGATTTGCAGATATGCCTAGCTGAATAAGTTCAATCCTGTTGGCACAGCAAGTCCTATTGAAACTAAGGGGAATATTTTTAACTGTGAAAAGAGAGACTATGTAATCTGAACGAATTCACCGTGTGCTTTAATAAGTCAGTATCATCTCTGCCTTTAGTTAATGTAGTATTATGGCATATATATATTGTTTTGCTGAAGAAAAGTGGAAGATTTATCTCACTGCCTTGAACACTTATAATATTCACTTTGTCTAAATATCCATTAAGAATATGTCTGTTACTAAACCATTGGCTCAGGTCTGAGCAAACTCATTCCATTGGTCATGCTCTACACCAGAGCAGTTCAATAATAATAACAGTGCATAAAGAGATTTTGCAATATAATTTTCCCATGCAAATGACAGATTGCATTCTATGAGCAATCCAAATAGCAAAACAAGTTATCATTATGGACCTTTGAAGACACTTCCCAGAATACGAATGATTTCAGAGAACTGGTGCACAAAGCAGCAGCTGCAAGAAATACTTTCTCTTAGTTAAAAGCTCATGCACACCTGAGTACTTTTTTTTTTTTTTTTTTTTTTAAAAAGGTAGTTAGTATATTTTAAGGACGAATATCAGGTGTAATTCCCAGGAATTATCCCTGTACCTTAGTTAAATACTGCAATTACCTTAGTGACCTCTCCATTCTTTAGCAGGTCCGAAGATTTCCAAAATGGTTTTATAACTCATACTAGTGGCTCAGAGAATTCTCAGGTGTTCTTTCAGGATTCTTCTGCATACATGGTATAGGCTGGTTATTTGGTAAATGTTTAACATAAGAAAAGAAAGAACAAGTTTGACAGAGGAAAGATAAATATGGAAAAGTTAAAAGTAGGGATTATTTTAAAAAAAAAGATTTACAGAAAAATTGATTACCAGACCAAAAGTTTTACCTAAGTACAATATCTGACTTTTAAGGTGGGTTTGGGGATCTGCAGAGGGGAAACCTTGATGAAAACATAAATACAAAGGAATACAGAGGAATTCACACAGTATGTTGCTAACTTCATTTTTAATCCTAATAATATATCTTTATCTATATAAAGTAGTGAAATATGATTATCTTATTTCAATCTAAGCAAAGCAAATGTTAAACTTATTTGCTACCTCGCACTCACATTTGCTACTTAGCACTCAAGCTGTTTCTGCTAAATTTTTGCCTCTGCGAAGCCCAAGTTAGTATCTGTCTCACACCTTCAATATTTGCTGATCTTATAACTTGTTTAACCTACCTAAAGCTAAATCGGTCTCAGCTAAACGATATAAGCTATACAAAACTTTATATTGCATAAAACATGTTAAAACAAATAAGATTAAATGAACAGTCTACATATGTTTACGTATGTATCACTAATTACTGACGACCATGTTCTATTTACACAAAGCATATGGATCAAGATCCTAATCAATTCAACTTGAGCAATTGCTAAATTGAGATAAGTACTCTTTTTTTCTCTTCCAAAGGTAGTTCAGCATAGAGTTAGGCTTTCTTGGATGCAAGACTTTGTGCTATCATCCATTTTCAACCTCTAAGGAAATACTATTCCATGTACAAGAAATATCTTCAGTAAGTCACTGAAGATAGTACAGTCTTTCTATGGACAGACTTTTAAAGAGCAGTTTGTCTCTGATATTAGTGTGTTTCAGAGGACGTACCACTAAGTTATACATTTATTTTTTTAAGCTTTCATGGTCCTAAACATCTGTAAAGTAACAGTATCATTGTTGTAAATATTGTATTTTCCCTCCTTTTCTTATTATATCCAACTAGAATGTTGTTTTTAACCAGTAAGCCTACCATTTGTAAGAAAAATGCTACCACATTTCAGTTATATCGAACATAACATATTTCTAAAAACTCAGTCACCTTAAACTCCTTTTCTTTATAATTGACATAAGGAAGTTACAACTTTTCTGCATATCTCTTTATAAGTGGAATTTTTTTATGAGTGTGACAATATCAAGCTTTTTGGATATGAAAGTTATTGACTCACAACTGCCCAGGCCTCAAATCTCTCTCTTTCTGATTAATTAAACCCTTCCAATTTCTCTGCTAATCTGTCAGTTGGAAGATTACTCTAGAAGCCACTAGAACCATCAAATCTTCTGCAGCAGATGTCTAACGTTTCACAGATTCGGGTTCTTCTCCCTTTATCACTTGATTTAATGGTCTGCTTTTTATCTTTATTTCTGGGAACATCAAGGGGGTATTGGCAACCTTCAGCTCCTTCCCCAGGTTCCTGAATTCCTCTGTGAACTATGCAACAAACTCAGAACTTCATTTGTGCCTACAAAAGGGTTCTTCTCCTTGCTGATATTTTGCTGTACCTTTCTGAAAGGGAGATAAGGTTGTTTCTTTTCTTTAAAACATAGCCACAGGTGGCTTTAACACAAGTGTTCTTCGTTTCCAAATCCTAGCGGGTAGGTTAATCACAGACTTGTGTTTTATTTTTATTCCTTTTCTGCCTGAGTATTCAAGCTGACACCTTTAAAGTATAAGCTTTGAAAACTGATTAGAAGCAGAGAATAAAAGGAAGGACAGTCTAAACCCATTTGAAGCTTACCTACATCCTATTTCTTGCGTGAAGACTATATTCTTTGGCGAAATGGTCTTCTGGAGTCCTGAGGTTTACCTGATTTAACTGTTGATTCAAAATTATTTCCTATGGCAAGGAAGTCCTTCCTCCCCCAGGTGCTTATATGTTATTTTCTGCAAATCTATTTCTTAGCATTAGATAATGATTCAATACTTTTAGCTGTTTAGCTGTGCACAGCTTGAAGAAGCTCCCCTCTTCATTGTGCATGAAGTCTATGCTGTTAATTTTAATTTACTGAAATTGTCTGTTATCTTACCCAAGCAGATCAAAGAGGGTAGTTGTTTCAGATATAACTCTGCAATTCTACTAAAATATAACACAAAAATTAGTGTCCTGGCGTTTGTTGTTGCCAAAATACCACCTAATATTTCTTCCTGTGAAATGCTACAAAGTGTTGAACACACAGTGTTTCTGCAAATAAAATACTGTTTCTTTTGTGATGTTGCAATTTACAGAATGTAAGTAATATGAATTTCTGAAACTTTAAAACAGCAAGGACCAACAGTTCATGTTTCACACCTTTTAAAAAATCAACAATTATTTTAATTTAACCAAACAATTATTTTAATTTATAAATGTCAAGTAAAACATGTTGTATGTTTCTGTTTAAGGTAAGACATCATTTAATGGTTTGGAGAGAAGCCTTTTTTTTTTTTTTTCCTGTCACTAAAAGGGGTCAGCCTTAAAACCCTGATTCTGGTTAGTCATCACTAAGTGTACTAAATCTCTAGACAGTGATGGGCTCTAGATTAGATATTACAATTTTTAAAAAAGAAGTTGGAGCCACAGTTAATTATTCGCTTAAAATGTCAGCTCAGTTTTCCCCAGCAGTCAGAAAGGCAATAGGGTGAGAAATGTTGTTAGGAAAGGAACTGAGAACAAAACAGAAAATAACTCTGTGCTGCTAACAATACTTGGTAAGCCTATGTCTTGAATATTATATACAGCTCTGACCACTCCATCTCAAAAAGCATATCTTGTAACTAGAAAGGTTACATCAAGGATATAAAGAGGTATTCACAGCATCACAGAGTGGTTTAGGTTGGAAGGGAGCTCTGGAGATCATCCAGTCCAACCCCCCTGCTCAAGCAGGCTCACCTAGAGCATATTTCCCAGGATCACATCCAGACGGGTTTTGAATATCTCCAGGGAAGGAGACTCCACTACCTCTCTGGGCAACCTGTTCCAATACTCTGTCACCCTCACAGTGAAGAAGTTTTTTCTCAGGTTCAGGTGGAACTTCCTGTGGTTCAGTTTCTGCCCATTGCCTCTTGTCCTGTTGCTGGGCACCACGGAGAAGAGATTGGCCTCATCCTCTTGACACTCTCCCTTCAGATACTTGTACACGTTTATGAGATCCCCTCTCAGTCTTCTCTTCTCCAGGCTGAACAGGCCCAGCTCTTGCAGTCTTTCGACTGCAAGTGAATACTTTTAAAATCAGAAGATAGAGTAAATATTCCAGGAATCACACTTCCTACCTGAAGAGCCCAAGAGCCACAGAAGTCTGCAGATAACAAGAGTATACAGAAACTGAACAGAAAATAATTATTCTTAGAATAGAGCAACAGGAAAAACATCATAAAGTGCAGCAAATTTCAAGACAGCAAAAAAAGAAAGTTTTTTCTACAGAGGATAATGTATTGAAAGAGATGCATACGGAGAATCATTACATTGTGTATTGTGTTAACATAGTATATCATAGATAACAAAAGATGTTATAAAAATTAATTGAGAATACCTATTGCTGGACGTCATGTTTAAATATAACAGTCTAGTTGTAGTCTCCAGCTTAGAAGGCTTCAGACTGATGATTCCCAGAAGTTGAATAGTATATCAGACCCATTTCTTGTACGCAAGCATCTCTTACTAGTCACTCTCAGAAACATAATGCCCGGCTAATTAGTCCTATGGTCAGATCTGCCCAGATACTCTTAAATACATTTAATAGCATAATGGATTATTACCTTAACCTGGCCTAAATTTCTACTTATTCCAATGATAATGAACTTGGGTAGTAGTGCAGGTTAATTGAACTGCATGAAACTCCTTCTCCTAGAAAACTCAAAATGAGATTATCCTGAACTGATGAGAAAAGTGGCTTAATGCTCTTTCCCCACCTTTTTTTGCCTTAAAAAATTTAAAATATATTTAAATCAGAGAAGAAAAATAAAATAAGCAACACTTTCTTCCTGGAGCAGAATATATCCTAATAGGATGTATTCTGTATATTCAGTAGTAGATAATTCATTTTCCAATAAGTATCTCTAAATTTTGAGCCTTCATGCTGGTAGAAAAGTGTAAGGGGATCTTGTTAGGCAATGCATTCAATCATTGCAAACAGCTGCTAATACTGAATATGGAGCAATGCAGGATATTAGGCTACAGAAATGATTACGACATCCAATGGACAGCAACATTCATATTGCATTTACACTGAGATGTTAAACTTCAATTGGAGAAGGAAATAGATGGCATATTCTGAAGTACTGGAAAAAAATCAGGTAACTACTTGGCAAGGCTCCTTAAAATGCAGGAGATGCATTATTTTCCGTAAAATAATGTATTATTTATGCAGTTGATCACAACCATAACTTTAAGTGGATTTATTCCACTTAAATTTATTTACTTTCGTATTGCAAGCAAGAAAACAAAAGAGTTAAAAAAAGGCTATTTTCTTTCAGGCAAATGTGTGAGCTTAGTGGATTTAGTTACTTAATTTGGTAGTAACTGTACAAGATATAGTAGATACTAATAACAATGAGAAGGCTTGCACTAAGCTGTTACAGTTTGCCATTGCACCAGCAACATCATGAACAGCAGCAATCTGAGAAAATGTCTTACGTTCAGACAGAACATAGATGCTCATTCCTGAGAGAATACTTTGCTGACTTAACTTCCAGATAGTCTTAAGTAAATTCACCCTTAAGAACTGAAGAGTGTAGATGTCTAACCTCTCTTCTGGAAATCTGTGTGCTATGATCAAACAGCATGTTTGTTCATGTCTCAGTGAAAAGTCTAAATAAATCTTTAAAAATTGTGCTTTTGAAAGGGTCACGTAATCACCTTTTTGAAGAGGCTATCTGGAGAAAATATTTGAACTTATCCAGATATAAGGCCTATGACTAACCTATCACAGGAAAGAAAGGGTAAGAAAGGGGTAAGATTAGGTACTAAAATATTTACAAGAAAAAAAAAAAAGATTCTAGAAGACCAAGTTTTGTATCAATTGCTCTTAAAAGTCCATGAGAAAGAAGTGTACAAAGCAGAAGTGATCTGTTCCCATTCACTTGCAAAAAAACCCTTCATCTTCTACCCTATGATACCACCAATACTATCAGGATGCTTGGACAGCTTTAAGGACTGAATGACAAGGAAGATGCTCTGCATGTTTATATACATAGCTCCCCTCACGCATCCATAACATGCAGAAGTACTCATCAATCATATTCTTAATTCTAGTGGTACAGATCATGAAGACACCTTTCCATGCACTGATCTGATCTGTTGTGATGATTACAGTCCAGAGACCTGAAACTGTCATAACATATAATAGATAAATCTTCTTTCCTTTTTCACAAGGGTATATTAGCCTTGCTGTATGGCCAGGCCAGATTCATCCAAACGATTTACTCTTTAGATCAGCCTGAAAGGTTTGTCACTTTTTAGTAAGGAAAGAAATTTATGGGGGGCTCACTTGTGGGGAGTTGTACTATGTTCCCCCATGCTTTATTGTACTGCAAAGTTTGAGCTAGATTTGCAGGATCACGTGGAAAGAAGCCTGTGGTTAAGAACAAAGAGTGTCTGACAGCTTCCTCAAGATATCACCGTTAGGGCTCAGAAGCAACGGCAAGGCACTTGAAACTTGAAATAGATGTACCTGGCAGTTAACATTCTTCTGAAAAAAAAGTCAATGTTGCCTTTGAAGACCATACTTATACATACTTTTCGGAGTTGGAGAATGTCTACATCAGTTTTAGAGCAGAACCTTCCTCAGATATTTTACTACAGTGGCTATCAATTTAATAAAAGAAATTGAGTTGCTTCTTTGTGTTAGAGGGAAAGCTGTTCTGAAACAAGATTAAATTATAGATTATCAAACCACCATAGTCAAATGAAATTAGGTAACAGGCTTTGTTTGAGCTTTTCATTTTAAAAACAGTAATATCTTATATGCCTTCAATATATCTATATATTTTCAAATGAATAAACACTAGGGAGAGTGAGAAGCATTTCTATACCGAAGGAAATTGATATGAAGGGGATACAGAAGGTGAGACCTTTCAAAAGAAGAACTGCTATGAATCTGATATTTGCATTTCCTATTAACCTTCACTTACACAAACAGAAAGCCTTCTTCAAAATGGTGAAACACTCAGCTCAATTTACCACTTTATAAAATGCAATTTAACCAAAAACCTGCAAGTGAGCAGAAGCTGAACCAAAGTCTATTGCTGATTGGTTTAATGTGGGGAACCTGAAATTGATGTTGACATTTTTCCAGCCTGGAGTAATCACTACACTGCATCTTTTAATTGGCTACCCAAGCCTTTTTCCTCTCTCTCACACAGCAGTAAGCTCATGCTTGCAGCTGCAGGAATCTCTTATTGTAAATACTTACACGGACAAACCAATGGAGCAGACGAAAGGCTCCCTGTCCTGCATAATGCACTTAGTCTTTTAGATTGCTGTGAGGCTTTGCAAAAAATCTTGGTAACCTTCTCCATTGTGTGAGAGCGTGAAGGATGACATAATTAGCTTAATACAGCATCCTGGAAAATACATATGGCATTAGTTTACAGTCACAGTAATATCTACTAGATTCAGCCAATTTTATTAGCAGTGACAACCATAACAACAGTAAAAAGCACGCAGAACCAATTTCAGTTATCAGCACGTTATAGGAAGTTTGCAATCATACTATTTTTTTTCCTGAAAGGTTTGCATTTATAATTTTTCATAAATATGACCTGATTCTTTTGTTGGTTTCACACAGTCTCTGTCAGAACCTGCACTTTTTTTACATAGAGTGCCTTTGTCTGATGACAGCTTCTACAGTCTCTGTGAGATGAGATTGGGAGCCGCTATAGATATCTTTTAGAAGATTTTTTCTATAATCTTGTAAATAAATCCATTCCAATCTGCAAGTTCTAATAAAAATCACAGTCACCTGCTGTAGAAACCGTCAATAGAGTCATTAACAATGCATAGAAAGGATGTACTTGAGTTACACGTTTGGGAACTGTCCCTAGGAAGAAGTCTAACTTGAAAGTTTTTCCTCTTATTGTTTCTCGATGTAATTATGTGCTTCCCTTCCAACCACAGCCACAAAAATCAACAATAACAACAAAACACTAATTTCCTCCAACACAAGCCTCCCTTTCTGGAAACGAAAATCTAGATAGCTTTGTGATAGGTATACTAACTGAAGTACACAGATGCCTAACTGTATTGTCACTTATGTGAATGTCCACTTATGTCAGGTGTAACTCATTTGGAGAAATATTTTAAGTGTAATATTTTAAGTAATATTTTAATCATTTTTGCAAATGATTACTTGCTAAATTTTAATTAGCAAAAGCAGCAAACTTTTTTTAGCAGTTTTTAGCAGCTTACAAATAAGGATGCATAACCTTTCAAACCTGCAGAAAGCCCAAGCACCCCTCTAAATGTTCAGTAGTTCCCTCATCTCAGTTAACCCTTCTCTCCCTTTGATTCCTTTTGCCTAGCCTGTTCCACGTTTTTGAAAAAACATTATGATCACGCAGTCACTCAGCTGGAAAAAATGCAATCAACAGGAAGACCTTGTTATTTTGATAAGTGAGATGGGGAGGCTAGTGACTGTAATAAAATAACCTAATTTAGTCTTTTTTGAAATGCCCGAAAAGTATGTGCCTGGCCTTAGCAAAGTGACGCAGACCATTTAGACACTGAAAAGAGGGCATTCAAAGCACCAGTTCCAGTATTTTTAATCAATTTGATATCAGTCACACCCTTTCATTAAGAAAACTGTGAAAACCATTGACCTACAAGTGAGCTACATACACTTGACTTAGACTATGCTGACAAGGCACAGCTCAGTGACTTTATCAAGAATATTTTTATTCTTCTCACCATAAATAATCACTCCTGCTAAAAGCCACCTTTGGAATTGTTATACATACACAGACATATACATGCATATATGAAATAAATATGTATTTGTGTGTGTGTGTGTGTGTGTGTATGTATGTGTATATATGTGTGTGTGCATATATATATATATATGTAAAAAAAAGAAAACATACACACAGAGTCTCTTGTTACAGTCTGGAATTTTTGCTCAATTCCAACTAGACTAGAGGAATAATACATTTTAAATATTTATAAGCTGTTCTGGCTCCTATAGCTTGTTCTGGCTCCTATAGCTTGCACTTTCTTGGAGCTCAACTTCTGCATTGTTAAATACAAGAGTTTCTTTCTGTGTGTGTTAATAAAAAAAATTTTTGGTGTCCTAGATGATCTTCGACTTAATTTATGTCCTAATGTAGTTTATCCTTTTCATACAAATAACCATGACCATTTTATATGGGTGATGTGGAAGAGGAGATAAAGAGAGTCTTTCAGAGTTCAAAACTGAAACAGGAGGGAGATGACAGACACAAAGGTAGTTGACAGGGAGGAACAATCGTTATTGCAGTTTCTCATTCTGGGAGATATACATGTGTCAGATGGGGATTAATACTGTATGAACCTTGAGAAGCTAAATGCAATTGGAATGCAATCCTGTTCTTAAAACAAAAAGCCTGGGAGGAAAAAAAAAAGAAAAGAACACTCCAAATGGCTTGTTCCTCCTCCACTTGAAGGTTTAAACCACAGGTCTTGTCTTTATGCTGTTCAACTAAGTAGAGCAGGGCTTCAAAGATCTTCATATTTTATTATAGTCTTATTTTCAAAATCAGTTCAACTCAGGCTGAAGGTATCTAGATAAATTTTCCAAAAATATTTGCGAGAGATATTAAAAGAAACCAAAACACCTGTTGTTGAAAGTAATTATAAGAATGAAAAATGGTAATCCTTACACATACTGTTTGTTACAAATAGTGTCTCTAATTTAAATAACTTACTCATGAAGATTTAAGTATTTTAGACTACACATTCATCAGCAGGCTTTGCATAGCCCATAATCAAAGGCAAAACTCATTAGGTTCTAACGCTTACAACTACTTATCTAATGAATGTATTATGGTAGGGACTATATCATGTTTATTCTGATGAATTTGTATAAAAATGCCTCGGTGGGCTGAAATTCTCAATTGCAGACAGTGGAAAAAAAATGACCTTCTTCTGATAACAGACACCAAGTGGATTTTATTGTAATTTTTGGTAGTGAGATAATATAAGACCATTGATGTTTCATTAATATCAAAGAACTCTCAAATATGTTGTTAGAAGAAGTATCTTTAAAGTATAAAAGGATTTTTTTTTAAGCATTAGCATTGCTTAGCTCCAGGTCCGATGCATTGACAGTAAAATATTTTTTCCTGCTGGATTTTTAGAATAATAATAATAAAATAGAACAATAAGTGTAATAATAACAAAATAAAGTACAGACCTCTCCAGAGCTTTAAATCAAAAGGCAAGAGTTCGTAATGTTCAACAGAGCTCTTGCCTTTCTCTTTAGAGCTTTTTATTCGCCAAGGCAATTGAGAAATCTATCAATATTTTAATGAGGTTGATGTGGGAGAGAAGATCAATACCAACACCAAAGGCTCAGGTTCAGTTCCACTACACTTTCAGTTTCTCAGCTGAATATATTCAAACCTGATGAATTTAGAAATCTGTCCTGGAATTATTATAAACAGGAGTTCTTTGTGGCACAGCCTTTTCAGACTTTTCATAAACTCAGAGAAGCATCTCTTGTTGTTCTTTGGTGTCATCTGTCAAATGCCTCTATGCTTTTTAAATTGATTATCCTCACTATCCTGAACATTACAAAGGGTCATTTCATTTTGAAATATAATCCAAAGTTTGAATTATATACCTTTTAGTTCAAATTGGTTTAGAAGCTGTTCTTGAAAACAGTGGAATCGCACAGTAAATATGAGCTAGAGAGAGATGTCAACACACAGCTTACCAAGTTGGCAATTTTCTGTACATATAATGTTTTTGTAGTGATTGTTTGAAAGAATACAGGTTTTATGTTACATTTTGTGTCAAATATATATCTTCTATCTTGCTGTTATTTAAGGCCGTGGCAGACAAATACGAATTCATTGAATATAGATTTCCAATACATTTTGTAATTCCCAAAATGAAAGTGACAAAGCGTGTCGCAAATTGCGTGACTTAAGTGAAGCTTTTCTTTGAATTACGTGGCACAATAATTTATCTATGTCAACACACTAGCACTTTTTAATGGAAATGACAAGCTGGAGTTCACAGTTCTAGCTACATTTAAAAGTAAGGAGCCATTCTCCAATCTTTGTTGTTGCAAAACACATTTTGAAAAAATATAAATTAAGAATAATCATTGAACAATGCCTGTCAGTATTTACCAGAGATGTTAAACCCTAACTATCACAATCTTGTCTCTTCCCACAGCTCAGTATTTCAGCTGTTTTGATATGCAATATTAATTTATCTTGGGCTCTGCAGGTTCAAATATAAATACTTCAAACCTCAAACTTTCCTGGTAGAAACAAACATTTTGTTCCTGCTTCATCCTCTTCACCTTTTAAGATTTAGCTAGGGATAAGGTTTTATGAAAAGGCTGAGTTTTTCCACCAGTGAGCTAGCGCCAGAAGAAGGCATCGGTGGTCATCTTACCATGAACTGAGGCAGTTCAAGGACATAAGGCAGCATAAGCTGACTTCGCAAAAAGGAGTCAATAGTTTTCTGAATGTTTAGTTCCCTGAATCACTTCAAAATCAGATAGATGCCAGTGCTGACACAAGGAAAAGTGTAAGAAAGATCAGGGTAAGGAGTGCAGAGAAGAGAGGTCAGAGAGATCGTCTCATTCAACAATTACGTGTGATTAGATAAGCACAGTTCTGTGGCAAATCACAACAGGTTGATAAGTCCTACTTGGAAAATTAGTATCCCTCCAAGTTTAATTACAGAAAGGTAGGCTTCTACAGAATGATTCAGACCTTAGGCAATCACCTCAGAACGTGCCTGTCTCCTTCTTTACAGAGCAAGACTACCACATGAGGCTCCTCAATTTAGTGCCTAAGGTTGGGTAGAAGGGAACAAGACCTTCCCTCTAAGCTCAACTTATGACTTTCTAAATGTTTTACTATCTACATTCTTTCTCTCCTGCCACATTTCCTTAGTATGCAGAAATTAGGGTTAGCCTGACACCGATTCACTGCTAAATGAATATAATTCTCCATGTCTTATCAGGAGAGAAAAATAAGAAAATTCTAGTGCTTCTTCAAAATTGCCATTAAAGTCAAAGTAATGTTCATGACTACGGGAAATCTCACATTCACTAGGATATTATAACCTCTTCCCTTTAACAAACAGTACAATCTAAACAAAGGGCTTAAAGTTCAAGATTTAATTATTGCACCTTGTTCACCAATTAAAAGAGAATTGCAAAAGAGATCCTGTGGCATATGTCAAAATTAAACATGCGTTTTGCATTAGTATTTTTGTTCCTGATTCTTTCTTAAAATGATTCTGATCAAAGCAAAAGTAGGAGTGAAAATTGTCTTTAAATAGAGGTGCCTAACCTTTGGCACAGACAACTTGCAACTTCTTAAATCAAATCAAATCTTTATGTGACTAGAAAAATTAATTATAGCACTATGTTTTTTATGGATATAGAGCCTAGTGGTAGTGCTGTATTGCATAATAAGGCAATCTTAAGACTCTGACTTATACATAGCCATCTTTTTCATCACAGATGTTTTATGCCTGCAGAGATAAGTGCGTTGACAACCACATTCAGCTCTAAAAGCTTTGAAATTAGAGCCACCAGCAGATAACTTTAATGGCTCTGGGATGGTTTCATGAACACCCCAGATAACAAAAAGTAAACTCATAGTGCCAAAATTACACATCTTTTTCCTACCGGAAAGTAACTGTATTCTGCTATATATGCACACTTCATTTATTTGTTGGAAGAGACTTCTTGCAAGTTCTGTTTCAAGAAGAGAGCAGTTCTATTTAATCACCACTATGATTCCAGTTCCTCCTCTCTATCTCACCTTGTGATTGCTATTCTAATATCACAGTGCTTCCACTGAGACCTGCAGTAACTTCTCCAGTCAATGCCTAGTAGGTAGGTAATCAAGACAGGAGACAGTCTTGCAAACTGCACTTCGAAAGTGAAACATAGTGAGGTGAAAATTGTCTCATGAAACAGCCAAATACAGCAGCAATATGGATCTGAGTCACAAACAGCACGTTACTGAAAGTCAGGCTGAGGGCAGACCAAGCTGTGCTTTACTTCTTTGCGTATCGTAGATGTTAGATGTTAACTCACATGAATGCATTTAAAACTATTGAGAAGATTGATTCCCTCCCCAGCCCCAAAAGCACACACAATTAGCTTATTAGAAGTCTATCATATAGTATTTTCAAAGCCAAGGACTTAGGAGGATTCAGAAGAGTTTGAAAAAGAATAATCAGACTTGTTACAATAAATCTTAAGCAAAGTAGAAGTCTAGGAAAACATAGCTGCAGTCAGGTCAAAAGAAACGCTGCCTGCTGGTACCCTAGGGGTAATTTGTTCTGTGGTCCACCTCCTGCAGGGCTTCGCGAACACGGTTCTGAAGCTGCGAGTCATTGCTGAACTTTATGATCTATATCAACTGCTGGGCTTATTCTATAGATATTCTCGTAAACTCATTTTTGAGAAAGAAAGAAGAACATAAAGATCTAAGATTTTCAACTTAACAGGGGCAAACCACATATCTTTCTCCTCTTTTCCTTTGCAATGACTTTGTCACTCAATCACCCATATTTCCCAGTGAATATGTGCTTAGTCCTGCTGCTTCCTCTGCAACCCAGGGACTATTTCCCATTCAGCAATCAAAAATCAGTTTCCTAAGAACACATTTTGTAACGTAAAAATACTTTGCAAGTCACCACGTATGTTTCAAACATTCCAATGTAAGTTTTACCAGGTTTCCTGTGGGTAAACTTCACGCTCGTTTGTATATCATATTAAGATATGTCAAAGACTGAAGAAGTATTTTTTCCTTGATGTATATAACACATGAGGGCTAGATATAAACTGAGAATTAATGTCTTGTTTTTCTACATATTGAAATCTGCCAAAGTTTTGGTCAAATCCAGAACCAAGTTCCATTGAAATACTGACTAGCTAAATCTATACACTCATGTAGACAATTATTTCATCTAAATCTTGTTTCCTTTTCTTTCTTTAAAGATATTCAGTGTTTTTTAATAAAATGTCTTAGCTTTAGTTCCTTGCCGCTATACAATCTAAAGAGCTTTTAAGGGTCTGCCTCTCAGCAAAGCAGCTATCAATCATATGCCAAAACTACTCACTTCTATGTTTTATCAATGTCTGAACTATCCTTTACTTTCTAATGTATTCTGAAACAATGCAAGAAAAACCACGAGCCTACAAGATTCATGTGCTTGCGGTAACATTTTCCGAATAGCTCACCTCAGTTAAAGTTGAAAAATGTGTATTTTTTGTATGATGATGAAGGAAGAATGAGGAACATTTCTTCTACTGTATAACTCCAAAAAAGCGTAAGAGATTTGGGACCTAGAGGCACCTTTTTTCAAGCAACAGAGAGAAGACTACTAATGCTTTGTTGCATATGAACTGTCCCTACGTGCCACTGTTTGTTCCTCTCAGTGTCCAGCAGTATCACAAACTACAAGGTGTATTTTTTCTTTAATGTAGCAGATTACGAGAGCCACTGAACCATAACATCATGAACTAAGCACTCTGTAGTAGGCTTTACATGTTCAACTCCTTCCAGCTACTGAACAATTCCTTCTTAAATTTCATTTTAAAAAAATGAGTTAATTCAAATAAATTGTTATTTTGAACAACTTGTAAATTACTGAATGATTTTCCAACTACAGTCCTTCATAGCCCTTGGATCAAACTGCTGTAACAAAAATCACAGCTTCTCTCCACCTCACCACTATGTCTCCAACTAACTGCAATTGCAATAGTCAATAGCTCTCATCCAGGAATAAATGAAAATTTGTAACTTTCAAGGTCTGATTTTCTCCTCTTTAGAAATATTATTCAGTGGTAATAGTAAAAAAAATTCTAGTCGGGATTCAGACAAAAATTAATTTTCTTTCTTCTTGGATGCCTTGGGAGAAACAAATAATCATATATCTTTCCTTTTTTGTTACCTTCAGAACAAAAGAAATAAAAATTGTAAAAGGCTATTCACACTGGTTGTATAGATCATACAAGGAGAAGGAGGCAACACAGTCTAGTGGAGTAACCCATTAACTCAAGACTCATGAAAACGTAGCCTTATTTGTCATTTTGTTAAGATGTCTTAGGTAAACAGTTTAACCTCTGTATCATGCTTTCCCTAATCAAAAATAGGGATAGTATTTTTTATAGAAACGTTATGCTTTCGTTTTGGAAAAGGAGGCTTAAGTATTAACTGTAGTTAAGTATAGCCTTTCCATCAGTATCCGACCTTGCAATGAACCAGTCCCCTACAAGGTATGCCACGCATGACTCAGAGGCAGTAGTACAAGTAATATAAGCCAGTCTAAACCTGTAGCATCCATTTTGTGGAGATTTATGTTAATATATGCTCTGCATAAGCATAAATATACCCCAAAAACAGTACTGAAATACAGCTGCTGGTGGAAAGGAACGTGGATATTATCACTAAAGCAAGCTACAACCAGTTTATGTGTATACACAGCAACACTAAATGCAGAGCATTCAGGAAACAACTGAAGAATACCCTGCTTGACTTCAAACCACCATTAATATGCATAGCAGAATATAACAATGCTTACAACTAAACTTTAATCAACACCACACACCTCTTTAGTGGTAAATGACCCTGCACAGAAAAAGTAAACCATCCCCTGAATTGAAAACAAAGCTTCCTTTTATCTTGTTCATTTTCAGACCCACTAATCATCACTAAAACCTAGGCAACTAATGGTGCGAAACAATTTAAGTGCTAATCAGGCATCAGTAAGAGGAAAAGCTCACTGACAACCTGCAGATGTCTAATCTGTATTCATTTATGATCAAATTCTACCGTGACATTCTGGTATTGTCACTGAAAACTTGTAAAAGTCTCTTGTGCGTAACATTAAAACACCATTTGCATTGTTTTGAGGCCTTCGTGCTAGATCAAGTGCAGGGGGAGAGGAGGAGAAAGAAAAAAAACAATACAGAAACCTGAGATGGTATAAGATGAAGTTAGGAGCTGGAACATGTCCCTGTAGATTTTAAAATAGGGCTATGAAAATTATTTAACTGGAACGTAGATTTGCTTTTGGATAATGTCAGCCTATCTGAGTTGTGGATGTCAGACTTCCAAATACTGATTAATCACAGTAGTATGTTTCTTGGAAACTTATCTGTTTGACAGAATTCTGAGCAAATCTTGCTTACAGGGCGTGTACCAGATACCTGTGAAATTCCTGCTAACTTGCCAGACGGGCTTAATGAGAAACTTACACTCTTACACTCTTACACTCTTAAAGCTCACAGAAACAGAGCGGGTACATCAAACAGGTGCATAGTGTCTCCCTCTCAGTGCAGACTGTAGTGAATTCAATAGCCTTTAAAGTTTGCATAATATGTTAGACACCTTTGTGACTCCAAATGGGAAAAAATCCAATAAAACTATTCCTTTTAAAGAAAAAAACAATGGAACATATAAATATTCTAAATTTTTTCAATCCAGATCAGAAAAAGTTGTAAAACTGTCTTGAAGTATCAGAATTTTTTAGAGAATTTTGAGTTTTTTTCAGTTCTGTATTAGAAGCTCTCCAATTAACAACGAAAATGGAATCTGCAGTCGTTTATCCATTAGTGTATCTATAGTTTTTACCTGAATGGGTAGATTCTCCACCAGAAAGCAACAATAGAGAAAATTATAATGTAATGGCAAAAATGCCACTGTTCATTAACATTTTGTATTCTGGTTATCATGTGCAAAGCTCAAGGCTTC
Source organism: Struthio camelus (assembly GCF_040807025.1). Lineage (NCBI taxonomy): Eukaryota > Metazoa > Chordata > Aves > Struthioniformes > Struthionidae > Struthio > Struthio camelus. Next base: position 144,509,091 of record NC_090942.1, on the reverse strand, counting down.
TACTTAAGAGGGAGAAGCTATTATGGCAGTTAAGCCTCAGGAAGTAATTTAAAATCATCACTGGCAATTCTCTGAACTTGCTTGCTGAATAAGTAAGCAACCCAGAAACTAACAAAAGACAGGTACTAACCGAAAGGGGATTGAAACAAAGCAGAGGTTTTTATAAAATTTGATTCATCAACAGCTGTACTGGTCCGTGTTGTATATAGGTCTGATCTTCACCTTTTGAGAAAAATATAGTGGAGTTAGGGAAGACAGAGAAAATAACAACGAAAATGAGTAAAGGGGTGAAGAATTTGCCTTACAAGACAGGAATAACATGTCTGAGATTCTTTACTGAGAGAGAAGAAGGCTGAGGGTGTGACTGAGGCTTACAAAAATGCAAAGGCAGTGGATCAAGCTAGTGCAGAAATGCTCTTCACCAAATACCAAAGCAGTAGAGGTAGGGAATGTGCATTGAACCTAGTGGGAGATCTATCTGAAATAGATTTTTTGTTAAAAAGGTACATTTTTAGCACAGCATATGGCAAACTTTTGCAATGTGCTGCTACAGAAGACTGTGGAGGCAGGTAAGAACAGAAGATTCATAAGTGATCAGACGAATTCATGAACAGCAGATCTGTAAACAGATAGTAAGGGGAGTAGGTAAGAATGTATTATCTAATATACCTAATCTCATAATTGCAGGTACAGAGTAATTGCGAAAGTTGGCATGAAAGTCTATACTCTTCCTAAATAGCTCCTTCTGTTGACATTGCTGCAGAGAAACTCCTGGCCTAGATGAACCACCGGTCTGACCTAGCAGACATTACTTCTGTTCTTATCACCAAAGTCTCACTACAAATGAAACACGGCAAAATCCTTCCTTGAGCTGAGGAAATGCAAGAGCATTCATTTTCAAAACTAACATCTTTAATTGCATCCTATTGAAATTTGTCTGGTTTTAATTAAGATGTTTCGGGGCTTCACATGATCTCCGGCACTCTAGCGCTTAAAGTATAATTTCCAGATCCTTGGAAAATGACCCAAAAAGAAATCAAACAAAAACCAATACAATAGAATACAACATTCTTTTCTGGATTTGTGTTTCTTTGTGACACTAGGATATATTTGCCTGATGACTACATTTTGAAGTTTTCAGGAGGCTTTGTTATTCAAACAAGGTTATCTAATAGTGTTCAGTTTAAAAGTGATGAAGCAGAAGATTCAAATAAAAAACAAACTGAAAATAAAAAACTCAAAATCCAAGGTTCCAGAAATGTAAAGAAGAAAATGTGAAGAAAGTGTATTTTATTGGAAAAATATTTAGAGGTTCATCTGAAGATTTTTGTGGTCACCACAGAAGCAGTGTTTCAATACTTTCACAGTATTTCCCTCACTACTATACATATTTTAGCATTTATTAATAAGATTCCTTCTCACAGTAGTTACAGGTATAGCATTCAATAAGATTTCTTTTTACATTAGTTAAAGGTGTAGCATTTAATACTCTTACATTTCCAGTGGAAATCTTAATATTTCAGATAAATTATCAATTTTTCTTAAGTAAAAATACTTATATATGGGGATTTCACTGGGGCCAAGAGATTTTTGTTGTTTTTATTGTTGTCAAAGGAGAACTTATTTTAAAAAGGGATGTAAGCAGCATTCACTCTGGTATTTTATTTCACAATCCAGACTGCTAATTTGGAGTAGACTGGGCATGAAGCACAGGTCAATTGCCTGACTTGCTTTGAGCTTGGACCAGCAGCCTCACTGCAGACCTGGAGTCAGGAAGTTCATTTGCCAGAATGGTTCTTCCGTTACTGGACTTTAAAAAGAGGTAACAACCATCTACTTGATTATCAGATTTATATGTCCAGAATATCAACATCTAAGTTTCTCTGGTCTCGCAATCAGAGTAAGCCTACCCGAAGCTGTTCTTTTGTGGAAAAGGGCAGTTACAAATCTTCCTCAAAACAGATCTTGCATTTCTGATCCCTTCTTTTTCTTGTACCAACAGAAATGATGTGACTGATCCAATTGGAAAAAAATACAGCAAAATTAAAATAAAATTATGAGCTATCATCCGAATCAGTGAACTGATCCATTGAGCCGACTGCTAGCAATTAGAGGGTGGTAGCTCAATATCAGATCATGAAACTCCATCCTTTAATATATTAAAATGAGGAAAAACACACTGAAGGGATAGTAGACATGAAATGAAGGACACGGACAGGAGATAGAAAGGTGGGCAATTAAAGGCCAATGTGTTAACCCAAGGCATACAAATCCTAGGTATATGTATTCCTCTGCAAGGAAAATGCCACGCTGTTTGTGGTTGCCTCATTATAAAGGTTAGACATTATGAGATTGTTCATAATGATAATAACATTAAATTGCCAGAAGCTGTTACTAAGTAAAGTTATGAAGCCTTCATCACTGGGTGTCTTTAGCCATGAGCTAGACAAATGTTTAGAGAATGATAAAAATACAGTTAGTCTTGCTTTGGGGGAGGACAGTGCACCGCGTGAGGAGAAGGGCTCTTTACTATTACACCGTAATTATTATTGGAAATTCAATTTCATCTTCCCATATGCTCACGCCACTTCATGTATGACTCCTTCTTTCTGTTCTGTTTCAAACATTCACAGAAAGGAGAGCATTGAAGAACTGAGCTTCCCTACACCACCCTAAACAGTAGTCTTCAGATCCCAGGGAAACACCCCTCCCAAAATCCACCCAAAAACCAGATGTGCTTGTCACAATTTCTTATTATCAGCTTGCTATAAGATCTATGTAGTAACTAAATCCCAGAACGAAAGATGCTTCAGAACAAATGCTCTGACATCCACTGCCTAATCTTGTAGGCTGTGAACTGTAATCAGGGGACTGACAGGTCCTTCCCAACGCTTCTCAAGTATCTTTGGGGAGGTACTTTGTTAGAAAGTTATGAGCACTTGGTTCAACAAGCCAAAGCACTGATTGCACTTAGAAGCAAAGAGAAAGCAGTGAAGGCCCAGATGCACTAGCATGGAAGCCAAGCTACAGCCCCGAATTGCCAGGCAGCAAGGCAATCTAGATTTGAAATAATGTAGGTACTGAAAATCATGCAAGAAAAATGAACAGACAAGCCTAATTCCTCAGCTACCATTCAGAACAGCAGACAATGAAAAGCAAACTGTCTTCAAAGTATTCAAAATATTGCTTCTATGCTTTATGACAAATGCTTACTCGTGACAGTGATGAAGGATTCCAGCAGAGAGCACGCGAAAAGCAAACATTAATTCTAGTTTACAGAGGCACTTTCCAGATGGTGACCCTTTTGCTTTGTTTTGGAAGACAGAGCAGAACGGCAGCCCTTGGATGACTAACGCAGCGTATGCCTGGACATTCAGAGAAAGCAAAGAAAGTATGAATTGACTAGTAGGATAGAAGAAAAGAGAGCTGCACCCAGCTGCCCCTCATTAGTACATCTGAAGTGAAGCATAATCTTTGGCTGCCTGGCTATATAACTTTCCCATGATCCGTGGCTACACTATCGCTGCTAGCTGCTGGAGAGTGTAAACCAGAATAAGCCAGTGTTGACTAAAGCAAGCGGAAGCATTTATAATAATACTTACTTTAAATAATTTTCAATATATCTTCCAATAACATAATAAGACTTTTTATAAGCATAGCTGAGACAAACTTCATTTTGAAGCTTAAGCTCAACAGAATCAATATCTAACAGGCAAATTTTCTGCTCAGGTAAGATTATTATTATTTCTGTTACTGTATCTGATGTGGAAATGCCCATGTGTAATAGGTGTAATTCCTTGAGCTTTTTAAAATGGAGAAACGCATGATATGGAGATCAAACACTCCCTCCTTTCCTAGGACAAGATTCCTTATGCATGGAAAACCCCTGCAGAAGCAAGAAAAACTCCTGTACCAAATTCTTTATTTCACAATTGTTATCATGCGTTTTGTCAGATTTATTCCTTTAATAACTCATTTGATTTTCTGAAGCGTTGGCATTTGTTTTACAGATAAAGCAGCTAAATTGTCTTCAGATAGGTTTTTTTTTTTTTTGCCAAATCCATGTTGTTAGGCCTGGTAACTAAGATGTAAGGCATACAAACTCTTTTTGGAAACCTTTTGCTTTACCATATATATTGTTATGTAGGGACTACATTTTTGATCAAACAGTTGATGGTGAATTATTTGCTATGATATTTTATAAAAGCAAATGCGTTATGTGATAAAATTAGCACTGTGTGTCTGCAGAAGGTTATGACTGCTCAGTATAAACTTTTAGCGCAATGGAAGAAATCTCTCTTACTCATCATTTCTGACAAACTCAAAAATGCTAATAAGGCAGACGTAGTGTAAAAGACAACACTTTATGGTAGCCAGAAAACATCCTAAGTTTCTTTTCAACGAAAACGCACAGAGACAAAAATCATTATTTTTATTGAGAGACAATACGTCATTTCCAAATATTCAAAGTTGTTCTCTAATTGTGAGTCTCGTTTTTCAAAGATATGGAAAAACAGCATGCAGACTTTATTATCTCTACCCTTACTATACAACCTTCAAGACCAAATGATGAATTATAGTTAGGCTATTCTGTTGCATTATGTGATATATGATCCAGGCGATTACCAAAAAAGAAATATTCTTTTCCATTTCCCTGTGGGAATGATGAAGACAGAGCAGCGTTTCCCAAAGTTAATATTAGCCCTGATAACTACAAACAAGGACATAATGTCAAAGTTCAAACTATCTGATTTTGCTACACCTTCGTATACTTCACTACGTTTCCAAATATTCCTAATGAAATTTCATTACTATCTTGAAATAGACAGTTCACCTTTCGTTATAAAAAAGTGAGAAGCTATCAAAATATTTTGATATTTTCGTGGCTTCGGACATAAGGGGCTACAGACCTGCAAAAAATAAAATAGGTCTTGAAAGTCTCCTCATAAAGTAGAGTTTTCTTGAGCAACTTCTGTATCTTATTGAATAACATATTTTGTCTATCATAATTGTATGGAATAAAAATTATATTCAGAAAATAAAGCTTGGGTAGAGAGGGTAATCTTATTTGCAGCTTATCTGCTTTAGATAATATATCAGTATTCTTGAAATACTTTTCACACCTTTGTATTTCAGTGGTGAAGCAATTTGTATAAAGTCTGCAAATTCAAAGATTCGTGAAGTTCTTTACACACACTACATGTATGTATGTGACCTATAATCTTTTGCCGTCACACACATAGGACTTCACTTCCAAAAAGGTGGTTCTGGAAAACAAAATAATCATTCTTCTGTAAGAGACAAATCCAAATTTAGTTATTCAGAAAATCGTGGAAGGAATAAGCACCTACAGTACCACTTATTTATTCCCAGTCTTTTGTCTCACTGTAGCCAGACGCTGAACACCACATGACCTCTGAAGAGCAAAGCTGGAGGAAGTTTCTTTTTCAGTTATGGGGAATCTTCAACTTTTCTAAGCCCTAATCTTAAAGGAAAGCAGTGTCTCTTCAGTTCTATCGTACGGTTCTGAGGCATTTGCTGTCATCTTTGCTGCTCTGATCCTATCGGTCGCTCTTTGGAGCCAAGAGGCCTCTTATGTTTATAGAAATTCTCATCTGGATTCAACCTACCTTGAATTATTCACGACATTCTAGAAAAAGTACACTTGACATTACATTTCAAATATACACATTTTCTCTTACACTCATATATACCTTATTGAACTTGCAGTGAGCGTGAAATTGCAATAAAACATCATAGACTCCATATATGGAAAGCATTTGCTATTTTAAATACATTTGACATGCCATGCATTTTGTTCTTTTTACGACGTTTCACTGTCAGACTGCCAAGCGTTAGAAGTAAGGCCTGGAGTGTTATGATATTTCATTAAGTAAAGTTTGAAATACGAAACCAAATTAGTGATTTTTATTTTAGCTACAAACATCAGAATAAATCAGAAAAACTAAAGATCGTAGACTTCTTAGTTTAGTTGTTTTTATTGTACCTAGTATTAGAAGACAGGATTCTTCAGGATAATATCTACACTGAGGATAAGGTTCATTCAAGAGTTACTGTTCATTTTTGTTTTGTAAAAGTTTTTTTGATTGATTCAGCCTTCCATTTACTCTCGTGATGAATGAAACACAGGGCATCCCCTAAAGTAAGGGATGAGTGGACACCCCAGCGTGGGTGCATCTTGGTTGCTTTCGGGAATAAGTATTTATTCGGTTTTCATGTGTGACTTCTTTAGGCAGTACTAAAGTTTTTCATTCTTTAGACAAAAGAAAATATATTTGCCTTCTTCATGATAAATCTCTAATGTTAGTTATTGAATACAGAAGATGCCTATACTATACACATTTCTGTTCCAACAGGCTTTAGGTGAGTGCTTTTGGAAAGCTTAAAAGTGGCTAGAACTACCTTCTTACTGTGCCCATCAGCACAGGTCCTTCACCTTTTTTTGAAATAGTTCTCAAGCCCCTTCACAGATTCTCTCTGTCCTAGAATAACCACTTATAGGAGACTTTCAGCATGAAAGGTCATTATGAGATATATCACTCAGTTTACCCAATTTAAAAAAATAAAAAATCAGTTCTGAGTACCACAAAAATTATTAAGTCTATCTACTATTTTCTGTAGGTCTTTCTTTTTCTGCTTTTTCTACATCTATGCAATAAACAGAATAAACATAAGGTATACCTGTAAAAAAGGCACAATTAAAGTATTTAAAAAATTAAAAAAATTCTGTACAATGTTAAAAATATTAACCAGAAAATGAAATTATGGATCAGAGCTGAAAATTACTCTAACACTTACAGTATTTTTATGTATTATTTGTAGGCTCTTAAGGGACTTCCATATCATTTCCTAGTCATACAGATTATTGAAAATCTGGAAAGTGACAGTCAGAATGATTCTCTGTCTGGCAGAGCACCATTCACTCCTTTGGCCCATAATGTCATATTAAGAACACCTGAATTCCCCCTGCTGCCCTATGACCCAAGATATGAGGTCATTATGAGACCTAGCTGTCTACTGAACATTAGCGGAATAATTTTTTAACAAGTCAATGTAAGAGATTTTCTAGAGAATCTCTCCAAATCAGAGAAAGCATCAAAAAGTCAGCATTTCCCTGACTAATCCAGTAGCCCCAGTTATTTTCATTATCTAGCCCCAGTCTCCTTACAGCTTTGAGTGTGTATCAAGGCTTGCAGTATACAGGGAACCATGCCAAAACTTGACATGTTAGCTGATAGAAAACATGCTATCATACAGACTCACAAAATAAAAAACTATCAGTGCTTAATGAACACAATCACATTGCTTCTACCTTTAGGAAATCCAAAGGAATCGGATTTTGAGATGCTGGGAGAATATACTGGTGGATCTATCACTGTGTATCAGCCCTTTCTCATATACATTCCCTAGGCATCATTACTTCATGTTGGAAGTCAAAGGATTATGGCCTAAGTGCATCTTTGGTGTGATTCAGTAAAGCCATTCCCGCAAGAAGGTGGCCGCTGTGAAGCTTAACATTTGTTTGTAATGATCCTGTAATACTGAATATCCTGGGGCCAGCAGGAAAGAAGCTAGTGAAAAATGGAACAAGTCACAGTGTGAGACACTTCAGTACTGTCCTTACCAACTACTGGATTATCTTTTAAAGGTTTGAAAAACACAAAGTATTTGAAAAAAATCACTACTAAAATTGAAGTTCTCTTGTAAGTTTTTCTGGGAAAGCATTTTATCTGTAACTGACTTTGTGTAACTCGCTGTGCCTGGAGAAGCACTGAACAGGATATAACAGGTACAAATGCAGCAATATAATGTGCTCTCAGCCCTATTATTTGGGGAGAAATAGAAACTCCTACATATAGGGTACATTTCAGCTGGTCAGCACATTGCCGTGACCTGTTTGTAGTATGTTTCTTTTACAACCACTATGCAGGCAGCTTTGGTAAGATGCTGAAAGCATATATAACACTATAACAGTTTCTACTTTATCTGTTGGGGTTTTTTAAAGAATTGAGATTTATATTTTCTAACAAATCAGTTCAATCTGTAGTATTCAGTTTACTGAGTAACTGAAAAGCTGACTATAATACATTATATCAAGTGGACTGAAATGGTGGCACCCAGGCTTCACGGCAAGTTTTCTTCCTCTTTCAAAGAGAAATTTTATTTTTTAACTTCTGTCTTATCCATTTAGTGGACTGCAGAATGCTGTGGAATTTAACCCTGAATCTAACTGCAATAACAAAGAGCTGAGAAGCACTTTAAGTCAGCCTGCATTGTGCATTTAAAACAACAGCAACTATCTCTACTGCCCTTCTGTCTGTAGTGTAAACATACCCTAGTGTTGCACTGGGCAAGGCTGAGGGATGGAGGCAGCGAATCTTATTAGAAGCTACGAATTTTCTCAAGGAGTTTGAAGTACTATGGACTCGCAATAAATACTTTTACTTTCTTGTTAAACTGAAGAAAGAGAGTTTACAATAGAAGGGGGTGATAGACACATTCTCCAAAAGCTCCACTGAAGATCGTCTAACTGACTATTACTGCGATGCTATACCATTGCATTCCAGGAAATACTTATCCTTAACTTCTTATCTGTACCGTCTTTCAGTTTTAGTGGCTACAGTACACTTGCTAGGTGGAAGGAGATAAATTATCCTTGGCAGCTTTCCCTAAGTTTCTTAATCCCATGTCCAGAAAACAACCAACCAAAGAAATTAAGCTATCAAGACTTCTCATGCAAATTTGAAATACAAACACTGAATTACAGTCAGAAGACAAAAAAACAAAAAATAGAGTGGCAAAATAACATAAAGTATTTCATTTTACCTGTATTTTCTGTAGGAAAAATACAATATACCTTATTGAAATGTGGATAAAATTAGGATAACTGCCTCACAGTTATTGACTCAAACAGGCATTACTGTTACCTGTAACAAGTATTAAGAAGGTATTACCATTAAATCAATAAAGAAAATGTAATACAAACAACAAGACCGAGAAATATGTGTGAACAGGTACAAAGACAAGTCAAAATTATAAAAATGATCCAATATTCAGACAGAGACTGCGAAAAGTTAATGCTTTCCAGAAGGACTCTCTCAGCTAGGCATTTCTCTAGAAAGAAAAGTAACTGTGCTATGTGAAAGTTCAGTTTGAATCATAGCAGTTTCTCCACGTATCAGAACCCGAATGCGATGTGTTGGGTGTTCTTGTTTATTCATTCTAACGAATCCATGCTGATGAATGGATGCTAAACTGAATAAAGTTTATTTACTTAGATGAAGGATGCTTTCACAGGCAACATATTCTTTTCATAGGGTATAGCATGACTATTTACGCCTAGCTATGAAAACATTTCAATATAGAATGGAAAAAAATGCAATAATTAGCATCTCTGTAAGGTAATTTCCCTTCTTTGTTGTTCAAGAATTACTTAGAACAATGTGTTTATATTAGTTCTTTAATTGACCTCTTATGTCTCAGTCCCTTTTAAGTGAATATAACTGCAGGACTGTCTGTTGATTTCAATATGGCAAGTTCAGACGTACTCCAATTATAATATGACTTAGGTTACAAAGTCAAGTATATATTTTGACCACAGATTTAAGGCCTATCAAAGGTTTTCTTATTTTCATACAGTATCATTAGCAACTCTTAAACCAAATTTTGCAATTTCTGATTACAGAAATACCAAAGGAATTAAAAACAAGCAACAAAAAGCCTTCAAAATCAAAAGTTTGCTTGAAACACAAAGAAGGACATAGGTACTATTTGATTCATCTGAGTCTGAAGACTCTTCAAACAAAGTCTACTTCCCAGTACATATGTAAATGTGTCTGAAGAGTGTTATCTTTAGTTATTGAGTTTTGAACTAGTTATGATACAGTTAAGAGAGCATTGATATAACATTAGGAGTATAAAAAAGTATACTAAACACTGACCTGTCAAGAACCTGTCAAGAGGCAAAGTTTAATTTTGCGTGGCTGAATTTATGAATGATGATGCCAAGAGAAAAATTAGATTTAGTATTTAACACTTGCTATTTGTCAAAGGATTATTGAATTATATTTTTTTTAAGGTATGGGAATCTTGCATTATTACCTTTACTTTCCTCAAATATAAGTCTGAAATGATAAAGCTATTTGCAGACTGAGATGTCCCCACACAGATTTCCTGGATTCTTTTGCTCTAGTGTTAATAAATGGGCAGATTATCCCACAAATATATTTCACTTTTTTAGGTAACTAAATGCCTGGTGGGCATTTCCACAGCATGACTAGTTTTCACAACAGATTAGCAAGGGGTTAAAGTGGTACAATCCTAACATCACAGTAATCAGAGCGCTTATTTTAGCTTGAATATTAAAGGATTTTTTTTCCTCCCAGTGATAGAAAAACCTTGTTTTATATTGGACTAACTTCAAATTCTAAATTAGATAAAGAGATGAAAATGAAAAATCAGAGTTATGTGAAGGAAGGATTTCTCAAATCTAACAGAAGAGGAAAGCTTGTGAATACTTACCACATCATGTTTAATGCAGAATAAACCTAAACTCCTTTCAAGTCTTTCATTCTCTAGTCCCTTTTCTCTACCTCCCATTACAAAATAGCTTAAAGTCCATCTTCTGTCCAGAGGAATGTTAGATGTCTCATGAATTTACATACAGACTTCCAAAGCAGTGATACATACTGTACAGATCTCACAAATATCAACTGAAAAGCCATTTAAAATAAGGCTTCTTTATCTCTTAATCAAATCTAGTTTATCCTGTCAAGCTTTCCTAATTATCTGTGATTTTTATTCATTCAGAGAGATTAAGCACCCTTCAGCAAAACTCAGGGCTAAAGAACCCAAAACAGTATTTAGATTTATCTAGTTATTAAGGAAAGAAATGTTAATTTATTAATTTCTCACATGGAGCTAATTACAATGCCATCTATACTCGGAAGAAAAAGAAAAAAAAGGAGAGAGAATATTTTCTCATATTTTACTGAAATGCTCTCACTAGCATCTTCTCATCTACAGATTGCTGGTATAAAATAGGACATCATTGTCTTTCATGACAAACGTAAGGGGCCATGTAATGATAGGCAGAAAAAACACATTTGGGGAGGTAAAACGGCTTTGTTTTTTTGTCAACAAGAACTTTGCTTATCTGGTTCCTCAAATACTAGTCTTTTCTTGTGCTTAGTTTATTCATCCAGTACATGAGAGGACTGAAGATCCTTCTCTGCCTGAGGGCTTTAAACTTTTTTCATCTAAAGCAGAACTGATTGTACATAAATGTAACGTCTATTAAAATAGAAAATGACACAATAAAAAAAAAATTATTCTTGCAAAAAAATCCACCTTAAGTGGCTTAAAGTTATACAGACATTGTTCCGAGTCTTTATCAAAATGCTACATAATGTTTTATGAGGTATGAGTTTCCTCAAAAATACTACAAACACTTCTATAAGAAATATTTTTGTTATACTCATTCTGATTTGTAATTGCTTTCCTATATTTTACAGGACATATTTTAAAGGTGCTTGCATAAACTATGTGGTATTTTCAAGCTTTTGCAGTAACAGTCCAAAATATCCTTTTATCTTAAGGATAGAAAGAATACAAAGTTTCTTTATTACTGTTGAAATAGAGCTAGGCAAATAAAACCTGTGTTTATTCCCTGCCATTTTTTTGGGAAGTCAGAGAAAACGCATCAAGGAGCCTAAGAGATGTTTTTTTTCCTACATGCAAACAAAAATATCTGTGGGGTATCACATTTTCTCACTCCCAGTCAGATGGAAGAGTAAATATCACAGGAATAAAACTACCAGGCTTACCCAGCACCTTGTGCTTGGGCAGGGGCTTCTCTTTCACAAACAGAAGTCTGTAGGTTGTACATGCTCAACTAGAACGGATAAACAGGGGGAGGGGGAAACAACTCTGGAAAGATGATTGTCCTTCTATTTCAAGTGTAACTGTTCAATTTAAGTAAAAATTCTCGTAGAAATTGTCCTTCTATCCCTGCTGTTGTGTGCTTGTGACTGGGTGTGCCTCTTACTCAGAGGTTGTAATTAATGTTGTAACATTAAAAGGTTTTCCATTTATTCTGTTAGAATACCAATTAGAAATACTGATCCATTGTAAGGAAGCCCATCCGACACAAATTTGTTCCCACATCTACTTAGATATGGAGCTGCTGAAATTGGATATACCGAGATAAGAAGATACATTTTTGCATTACTAGAAAATTAGTTCCATACTATCAGTATCATCTGCAGTTAGGAATAACAAACCAAAAAATGTACTTTAATTTCAGAACTGGTCTCCGTGAACAATTTTATATTTTCACCTTTCAAACTACCAAGTATCTTATTTCTGTAAATTTACTAGGGCTCTTTAGATTCCCTAACCAATTTTTCATTTCCTCACATTTCCACCATCAGACTTTTTCATTAGGGACATTTACTTCCTCATATTCAAAAGAAGCACCTAATTACCATGGCACATCTTTGAATGATGAGTTATTAAATATAAATATGTTATCTAATACTGGACAAAACTCAAAACAGCCTATTCTTGAGGATTCTTTTACCCAATAGACTATATATTTATTTATATACTTTCTCTTTGTCCTGGTTAATTGTGTACGTGTGTGTGTGTATATGTATATGTATGTATGTAAGTGTGTATATATGTACATACACACATATAAATATATACAGGTGCAGTTTCAAAAGGAGGAAGTAATTCCCCATTTCCTTTGCCCCTATCCAGCTTAGTGTAGGAAGCAAGATACTGACTTTGAACCCTCTAAGGCTGAATAGGAACTTCACCTGGGGTCTCCCATTTCTCAGGTGTGAATAGCGGCATTAACCCCTCACTGTCATTTCTAAGAGCAGTTTTTGAAAAGTTTTTCTAAGTGAAGTCTGCATGTGAAGTGTGATTTCAGATTCTGGATTTCAAGGAAATGAGAGCTAACTCCCACAAACTTCAGCCAAACCTATAGGATATGAAGAAAGGTGAGATCACAGTCCTCACCCTTAGCAGGTAGCTAGCGCACTGACTCCTCCTAAGACATCCTTTTTTGGTATGTTAGCTTTTTAGCTCCCATTCAGCAGGCCGCTCTTCATCGGCAGGGAATGGGGAACACAGACGACTAACACAGGTACTAGTTTCCTTCCCGCATAGGCTGGGAAATTCCAGGATAGGAAAGAGGGAGGTGGAGAAAGACTTCCTCCTAATGACTTGACTTATATGTATAGATTTTCAGTAACCTATATAAACATTATTTACCTATCATGCATAGAAGTAGCAGGGCTACGGACAAACACATTTATCAAACTCCTATTCATTTTTCATTAGCTGATTTAACACCTGCAGAAGGCTGCAGGTAGAATTTTCTGTTCTTGCTCTCTACATGCTCTGCTCTCTGCCGCACATTTCCTCCTTCTTTCAGTGACACAACTTACTCTAAACATACCCTGTGCAGCTTCAGGTAAGTAAAGCACAGTTCTGTAATAAACAACTTTTCTACATTTAAAAACATGATACGCTTTTAAAGCATGTGTTCCCATGGTCTTTCAAACTGAGAAACTGACCTCTAGTACATAACTGAGGAGATTCACAGCTTCTCATGGCCATAGGCTACAGCTTTGCCTTCCGATCACAAGAAATTCTGAGATGTCAGATTTTTCTTTACTAAAAAGAGAATTTGTAGAAGGTGTTTATACTTTTTTATAGCTTTTTTCAATCCTTTACATATAAGTTTATCATAATTAAAGTTCCTGATTATCTGCCCAAGAAGTAAAATATCCCCAAAGTATTTTCAGAGATTATACCGCACATGTAAAAGAGTTAGTTTGTAACAATCTCATGTAAAAGCAAGCCATGACACATATAGTATGATATAAAAATATTACCATGCATGTGGATTGACCTACATATCTCATAGACGGCTTTTGTACTGCCTGAGCAATAAATAATATAGTCTGCTATTGCTTATCTAAAAAGAAAAAAAAGCTATCTATGCGCTCTGTGTGTGCATGTCTATTCATTCTCTCTGGACAATCATAAGTTATATCAGTGATATTATCTTGCTGTGCTGGTAACTTAAAAATATTATGCATCCTCTGATTTTTCAGAGATGTGAAAAGAAACTTTTACTATTCAAAAATTGTATCTATTCCCCCTTTCCAGTTCCCTATTTTTCACTTTGCATTATGCTCTGTGACGCCCCAAAGGAGCTGTAGTATGGATGCTGACAAGACTTTGCCTACTGGGGTACCCTCCCTACATAATTCAGCAAAGCCCTATGAGAGAAAAATGTATTTATAGCCCTTGTGATTTAAGGAGCTGAGAGAATTCAGGCACCTAGACAAGAATAAAGAAAAACATTTTTATTTCCCATATCCAAATTCCTCTTCTCTTCCTGCAAAAGAAACAACATAACAAGTACTATACAAAATCCCAACCCTGCTATCATAAGAGATCTTTGATTCATATTTATGGCATAAGGACATATTTCCCTATTCAGTTCTCAGAAGTGCATTCATATAAATGAGAGGTTTCCAAACTATTTCCCCCAAAGACATGATAAATTTGCTTCATGAAACACCTTAAATAGTATTTCTAGTATTGTCTTTAACTAAAGTTCCGTAATGCTGATACATAGTTTCCCAGGAGGAAATTTTGAATATTGATTGTTTTCTGTTAATTCTGGTTGGTAACCACTTCTGTGGACCAACAAATAGTATATATCTTACTTTCCAACTAATAGCTTTTTTTTTCCCGAAATTTTCAATACTTTTAAAGCAAGACTCAGAATCTTAGCTCATAGTTACAGCTAGCAGTGTATCAGTTCTATCTACGCAGGGAGCAATATGGGCTCATTCACTCTCTATTGAAATTCTTTCTTTTTCTCCTGATAATTTTCATTTTATTTCCATCACAATAGAGCAGAATTTCAGACCCAACATTAAGTTCGTCAGTCTATCTTCTACATAGAAAAATCAGTGGGATTTCTGTACTCTATGCTCTCTGACAAATCAGTTATTTTGATATTATTGCAATGAGAATTTTTCTCCATCACTCAGTTTCATTTCCATTTAATCAGGTGCTTTCTTACTTTTTTAATCATAAACCTAGCATTTCTAAATTTCAAACTGAGTCACACATTTATAGCAGTAGAGAAAGTGTCTCTGGAAGAAAAGTTTCTTTTTACTTTAGTTTAGGTAGAAACCTGGTGATACCTAGATCACAACAGTTGTGCTGCACAAATGCTTTGCGTACACACACTTCAGGCATTTGTAAGAATGAAGAATTTTCTTCCACTCTTTCTTTTCTTTATTCAAGGGTTATGGGCACAAACTAGCACAAAACTATTGATTATTTTCCTTAAAGGCCCATTCCCATGTTTCTTGACCATATGAAAATTGAAAAAGAGGGTTTTTTTTTTTTCTTCCAAGAAATATGAAGAAATGTAGACCTATACACAGAAATGTTATACGTTTTCCTGGCCACTCTCTTCGGCAGTTTTGCATAAGGTCATTGACAACCTCAGATTAGATACTATGTGATGTTATATGACACTGATTCCTGCATATTAAGCCTTAATTCTGCAGAGAAACATTTGATAATATAACACAGTATATATTATAATATATAATCTATAATATATAATATACAATATATAGCATAATAACATTTTCCTGATTTCAGAGGGCAGAGGAGTCTCAATTTTGTTTTATGATCAATAATCCTGCATGTGTTGAACCACTGCATCAGAAAATAATCAACCTTTGAGCCAAAATATGTTTCTGTTGAAATAGTCAGAGTTCATACAACACAAATTTTTTGTTGACTTCATGCCAACTGCATGACAGACACCTGATTTGGTATAAAGTTAAAATGTGATGAACAAGCAACATCTGATCTTGCATAAAGTTTGATAGTACAGTGGTAACCTACTAGAAATTTCTGAACAAATTTGAACTAGAAGAGTGCATTTATATGAGATCAGCATTTTGTATCATGCTGCTACAACACTTTTGATCTAGTATATACTTATATTTATTATATAGATTATTACAGTTTGCATTGCAGATACCAAAATATGAGTTTATTTTTTATCTAGTTACCCTCTTACATTTAAAATGGTCTAAAGAAGCTAGAGATTTTATTAAGATGATATAGGCAAATAAAAATTTCTAAGGAGTTGCTCAGAAAAGGAGAGTTAATCATTTAGATTTATTTAGATATTAAGATATTCTTTATATTTATATGTTTTTTTAGCTATATCAACAAATTTAGATGAAGCAGTCACAATTTATGTCTGAAATAGAATTAAAAATGTGTCCTATGACATCTCCATGTAGTGCTACATCCGCTCAATTGAGCTTGGGGCATTCACGCAGCACAATTGTTTCTCCAGTATAATTTTTGACTGTTCTCCCTTAAGGATGCAGTCCCACAGTTACAGTCTGTCTCCTACTTATGGGGAGACACAAGAATGAATTACCAGTACTGCTTCTGAGAAACAAATGTAACTAACTCTAGTATTGACATCCTATTTATCCCCTGTTGAGAAATCAAGTATATGCATGTATTTCGTGTTTTGAAATGTTAAATTATAACTGTTAAACAAAAAAGTAATGTGTGTGTTACAGCCACTGAGTAGACAAATTACCATCATGCTATGCAAGTAATACTTTATAAACCCATTTGTCACACTGGAGAGGTGTCATATGCAATCTGATTCACTCTGCCTAATGTATGAAATGAAACTTTGATTTTTTTCAGCAGCTATAAAGCAATAACAGCTGGCTTACATTCCTGAAACAGTGATATATATTTTGCTTCCTTAAAAAAAACAAACAAAACTTCAGTGTCTCTACCAACTCGGTAGAGCTCTCTTCATTTTAAATAAATCCAGAGTGACAGAACTTCTGCTCATGTAAATCAGCAAAGATTCAGCCAATTTAAGTACAGCTACACTGACTTACAACTTAGTTGTGGTTTAACTGGCTAAGTGGTTTAACTTAGAGGATTTCCTTACAAGTCATTATAATTTAAACTCTAATTTAGAGCATTGTATGATGCAGCCAAAGGTATGACTTCCAGCATGTAAGACATTTGCTATGATCTTTAGACGAAGTAGGATAAAAATTTCAAGTGCTTAGGACAAATTCCAGAGTATATATTTTCACACTGATGATGAGATAGAGGTAAAAATTAAGTTCCAGGTCCAGGAAAGGGATCTAGAAGATGATTCTTCAGCAAACCCTGTTTCTAAAGATGCCTAAGTCTCACCAGCAACTTTCTTGCTCTGAATATTAACTTCCAAGTCAAGTGCCACCCCCATGCAGAAGAGCTTCAGTCTGCTTACTCTACCCTAGGCCCTCCTGCTACCTAGAAAGGAAGGATTAAATACAGACATTTATACTGCAGACTTACATATCAAATCTATTTGTCTAAATTGTCCTTTATTGTCAATAGAGAAAAATTGGGATCTAGAATAAAACTGATATGTTGTATTTCGGCGGATGAATCTCACTGCCTATCATACTGTCTCATATTCTGTCTATGTCTCTGGAGAGCCCAATGAAGTAGACTTGCTCTGCACATAATAAATGCAAGGAGAAGATATTTCTGCATTCAGCATGGAATATAGTAGAGCTATACAGGAAAAAAGAATAGATGCAGGAATTTTTTATAACAGACATGTAGATAGAGCACTCATCTGCATTTGTTTTCCTACTCATCTTCAGAATGTAAAGCATGACCTGTTTCTTTCCTTGCAGCTGGAGTGCCCTATACCACAAGTGTTACGGAATTAGAAGAGAAGATGAAGTTTGTCACTAGAGGGCTGGATTCAGTTGCCATGTCTATAGATGCTGAGTGCCATCTGCAAAGCCATAGGATACCCAAAACCTCTGCACATGGCAGGTATGACATAGGAAGAACAGATTAGCAGCCTACTGGAAGGACACCTGCAGTACCTGAAATGACAGTGGCTAAAATGACAATGTTTAAGTATAAATAGTTGTACTGTGGCCACTATAACTAGAATTCTCAAGAAGACAGAGGTAGATTTGAGCTAGCACTTACTTTCTTGGATGATTATTCTGACACTAGTTTTAAGGATTTAAATTGTTTTCTGACTCTTGCACTTGAAGCTCATAAATCCAAACAAGTTTCTAGCCTTTTTTTTTTTTTTTAACTCAAGGATGGCACTTTGTATAATATCACACAAACAATGCTAGTGCTTACTTCCCATAAAAAAGCTGCTAGAACACCTTATGAATAGTGACTACTGTTTGTCCATGTGAGCCAGAGACAAAGTAAAAGAAGACAAATTGCTATTACAGTGACCTTAAGTGAGAACAACAACAACAGTACATAGACTATTTTCTATTCCTTGAGCAAATTCATCTGTAGAAAGAAATAATATTGTCAACAAAATAAACCTATTGTAAAAAACAGAGTGTGTTCCTAAGCCCTATTGACAGGGATGAGAGCTTTGGCACTGAACTTGAAGGAGGCATAATCCTTGTGATATCATCGAGCCACCCAAATCAAAGTCTTTCGGAGACTGCTAGCAGGAGCCATGCAGGAATTCAGAAGATTTTAAGCTTCAAGAAATGCAAGAGACTTAATAGTCTATAGCCAATAGTAATATTTGCCCTCATAACTTACCTCCCATCTGAGCCCTGCTGAGATCTAAAAACAAGGGCTAAATACAAATATCTAGATCCCAAATTGTCACACCAAGCTTATTTGTCCAGGTACCCTTTTATAATCAGTACACAGAAATTGATATGTAGAAGAGAACTGAACAGATTTTTTAGCAGATAAATCTCACCTAAGAAATCTGGTTATGTCCCTGGAGGCCCCAATGCAGTGGGCTTTCTGTGTGCTGAGCAGAGAAATAGAGTAATCAGAGTGGTCAGAAAAAAATATCATTTTGAGAAGAAAATTAGGACTTAGTAGTCTTGTCTACAAAACAGCCTAGAACAGATCAGGTTAATAACCACACAAAAGCTAGGAAGAAAGAATTACCTATGGATAAAGAAAGGTCATTCTGTCATTACTTCTCCATAGGGGAGTTACTGTGAATGTGTAAAAAAGATAGAGAACGTGTATGTTCAAACTGGGAGAAAGAGAAATATTACTGTAGATAGTTTCGGATGCAAAGAGTTCAGAACAGAAACTGAAAAATCATGTTTCAAGGCTGCTATGTAAAATTATTGTATATCAGCATGGTGGTGCTCTGGACTATACAGTAAGTTCATGTAACAGCCAGCCCCCCTCCTCCCCATATCAAATTTCCAGCAGTTCCCAGCAACGTTGTGTTTTCACTATCTGATTTGTGGAATCCTTAATGGAAGTAGAACAATAAATAAAGACATACATACATACACACACACACACACACACACACACACACACACACAAATATAAATAAAATGATGGGAGCAATGTAGCAGAATTACAAGCTTTGGTAGCCCTTCCTGTAGCAGGTGATAGCAAAAAGAGATTCATCTCTTGCTGACAGTTTTGTGGTTTCATATTTTAAGTGTGCCTTTCACCTTTGACTATGTTTCCACTCTGACAGGATTAAAAACACAATTTTTTCAAGTCTTTTAATTCTTCTTCCATTCCTTTCTTTATACGTAGAAACACTTCTACAAACTGATCACATTTCCCACAATAGGAGGATGAAACAGGAGAATCCATTCAAATCTGGGAATACATTGAAATGATCTTTCATCTGCCTTTCTTGTCCCAAAATGAAGTTCTTCTTACAAATAGTTCTTCCTATCTCTTTTTTATTTACCTGACAAATAGGTTTACTGTTTGATATATAAAGTCCCTTTAACTTTGATGTATAGTGTCTCTTTTCCTCTCCCACTGAAGAGAGGAGTATGAGGATGTCATTAAGAAGATGAAGAACAGTGAGCATTTTGGAGTCATTTTTTCCAAGTTCCAGATTTTCTGGGGTTCTCTCTTTGAACTACAGGATAGGTAGATTTACCCTATGCAAAACTGAATAAACTTACCCAAAGATTACAGCAAGTCATTTTGGCTTTTAATCTATCCTTGCTACTCCCTTAAAAAGGGCATTTTTGATGGCAGCAATCAGATCTACCATATATAATTTGTTCCTTAGTAAGACTTCAATTAATTAACTTTGTAACAGTGGCATGGTCAGGAGAAGTTTTTAAGAATGTTACCTTACATTTTTATTGGTTGTTAGCTTGGCTTCTCTAAAGGCTACCTGAAAAATATTTCAAGACTGTATGAGTACTTTCCCTTGCCACAGAGTCAGCTACTCTCTTGGGTCCTTGTTCTCTTTTTAGCACCACTATGGAGGTCCAAATTGAAATCTCAACACCAATGAGCCAAAGCAGCCGTCTTGAACTCTCAACCCTTTGTTCACAGCAGAGAGACTTCTCAGCATGTGCCTTCAAGTCAGACCTTTTTTCTTCATTTCTGACTACAAAAAAAAAGTATATTTCTTGAGTATTACCAAAGCTGATACAACATGCTGTTATTTTTAATGAAAGATTACAAGCCCAGTTTCCCAAATAAACAGAAATTTGAAAGTATAAAATCAACAGCAAATTAAAAGAGTAGTTAAATCTGTATACTGCTCTGCCCTTTGCCTTTTCCATATTCAAACTTTCCTGGTTTATACTGGTAAATAAATACAGTACAAAATATCTCTTTTTTCAGTATATAGATGAATAATAATGTTATGCTAGAAGTGACTGGAATATCATAGAAACATGATCTCTACACTATAATATTCACCTGAGATGCTGGATTCTGATTTTTTTCCCCAAAGTTCTGTTTTAAAATAGGCCATTTTAGAACTGATCTGAGCATTACATTCCTCCCTGAGTATAGTTTCATTTGCTCCTGTTCTCAATATATCATAAAGGGTGATTTTTTTCTCTATTATCTAATAAAAAAAGCTATACAAATTCAATTACATTAACTGCACATGTCAAACTTGGGTGCCTTTAAACCACAGTATACAAAAGCACTAACAGTGCATTTTCAAGGGTAAAAACTCTGATCATAGAAAGTGCACACTGTTCAAAAAAAAAGCCTCATCAGGGTAAAATGGAATTATACATAAATTCCACCTTCTTTACATTCAATAATCACAGAGCAGCAGATATTCACATGTTAATGAACAAACCAAAGCAGCAGGTAAGACAAATAGATCCTTACCATCTCATGTTTTAGGGGCAATTGAATTGACTTTTTCTGAACAGAAAAAGAAAATTAGTAATAGTATGTATTTTTAAAAACAGGCATTTAGAAATCTTCTAATTACTAATAACACTGATTCATAGGATTTATTTATTCAGCACCCTTACAAACTAAGAGGGAATGATTGATTAAATGCTTACAGTCTATGTTTGGGTAAAGGCTTTGTATAACTTGCATGGCGGTGTAAAAAAGGAAGATTTATTTATGGAAATGTAATGTAAAGAAAATAAGCTTTAGAAAGTTTTGATACTTTCAAGTTGTAGGAGTGGTAGTACCTAAACTATGAAAATGAATAAGGAAAATATTACCTTCCTGGAAAGTTCAAACTTCATTCTTCAATGCAATCTTACTTCTTATGCCTCTGCTGTGTGTTTTAAAGAATGTGGATGTCGAAGCTACTCACATGTTAGTGAATTACTGCTGGTGGTTAGAAGAACCCATTAAAAAAGACATAAGTTATAACTGTGCAAACATCTGTAATTCTACTTCATGACGCCTAATGCTCTTGTTCCTTTGTCTACTTTCCCTATTGTTTAATTTCAAGCCCAAAAAATTCCCACTCAAACAAATAAATCTCTATGCCAAAAACTCATGTGAAAAGATCACAGCTAATTGAATTAAAAATATGGAAATAATGATATTTGATATGCAGCAATAAGTTACTCCGGTTGTCTAGAACTGAAAGTAAAAAAAAAAACAAAAACCCTTCTCAAAGGGTAATTGCTTCCAGCCAAACAGGGTGATAACTCTTCAGTAAATGTCTTACTGATCTGTCATGTGGTACCCAAGAGCAGCAGAGAATTATGCTTCATCTTTGGGTAACATGGTTTAAGGGTATAGATATGTAAACAACAAGGCAATGTTTGAGGCATAAACTGAAGCAAATTACATCATAGCAACTTTTAAGAAAAGAGTATGCCTGTGTATTGACAAATTTTACCCAGAGTCATTCAAGGCATATATTTGCCGCTCTTATGGATGGCCTAAATCACTTCTAAGAAGTGCCGCATGCATTCACAGCCTCTAAAAATTCTGCAGCTTGATTTGTCATGGGTTGACATATTAATGTGTCCATGGCCTGAGGTCCATATTTGTAATGAAACCCAAAGTCAGGTAAAGTTCATACAACTGAGAGCTTTGCTGCAACTATTTCATTTGGTGTTGATTAATGGGAGAAGTGTAATGCCAGGCTTTGTTGATTTGGGTGTTTTATGCAATACAGTAGATTTTAGGAAGCTCTTAGAGAAACCTTACATGGTTATTCTGACTGGCAACTCTGAACATCTTTCCATCAGTCCACCCTTAATAATTTTTTCTCCTGTCAAACAGCTATAAGTGAAAATCAAAGAAGGAAAGAAGTAGCAGCATTTAATTTTTAACTGAAGAAGTAAAGAGTGACATAGATTTCCAACAACTTTGATGAGTAGCCTGTTTTTAAGAAAAAAACACACACTTTTATGAATCTTAATCTTAAAAAAGATCTACCTAACATGAGTAAAAAGTAACAGAAATAGAATAATTTGTTCAATTTTATCTCAAACATTTACTGTACTTGTTTATATCTTAAGACAGACAGGTAGTTTGTTGAATGCTTTTGGAGGAAATATGATATGGGAGAGCTGTCAGTTGGAGGAAAGATAAACAGCACACAGAGATTAAATACTGGGGGGGAGAGAGATGGGGAGGGAGAGGGAATACTACTAGTTTTGCTCTAGTAAACAGTTGAGTCGGCTTCTCTCAGCTACCTGCCATGATTTCTATGAGCCAACAATTTGCAAATGTTATCCTTTGAAAGATACTCTGGATATTCAAATCATATATGTACAACTCTTTATTGACGTCTTCCCATTTCTAGTCTCTTTCCTCCACCAATAAATCCCAGAATTTTCTTGTCAATGTCATGTCCTGCTCGTGTCAAAGTGCCCTAGGTGTTTTGCTTATTATAAGTACTCAACTCAAAAAAAAACAAAAAACAAAAAAAAACACTGAGTTTCTTTTAATATTTCCCTGCTTGACAAGGACATGTATTTCCCATCGTCTGACTGATTTTCCTAGCTCCCTCACATGACACTCCTGGAACTACTTCCAACCTCCCTGAAGTTTGCAACAACAACACTAACCTTTCCCACCCACTGCAGCACATTCTTGCCTTGAATAACAGTACTCAAACCTTTCAGTTTCCAAGCTCCTTCTTCTCTGTAGTATTTACGCTCCCATACATGAAACTTCAGTTAATTATTGCAAACAATAATGCAGTATACCTACTAGGTTATCAAACTTCAGTTAATTATGGCAAACGATGCAGCATAGCTACCAGGATATTATAATTATTTCTTCCATCTTATATGGGTTTTCTGAGGGGTGGAGAAAGTAATTTGGAGAGAATGTATGCTTTATACTGTACAATAGCCTAGTCAGGAATAGCACTGGAATGCAAATTTAAGAACAAAACTCTAATACTAGCAGTAATCACTTGGCAAATAAATGATATTAGTACAGATCATAAAGAAATAGCAAATGCTTACATCCTGTAAAGTTTGAAAGTCACAAAAAAGTGACCAAGAAGATTAGGAAAATGGGATAAAATCATTTAAATCCCATTTTAGAAAATTTGATAAGAGAAGCTTCAGGCATACTTTGAGGAATGCAAAATAAAACTTGCAACAAATGCTCGTGGACATCAAAAAGAGCATTCTTCAAACTCTGTTTGCCTTCCTAGATCCACCTCCTCACTTCTCACAGTACTACCAGATCTCTCTTCTAGGCACAGGCCCAGCCCAGTTCCATCCTTAAGAAAGAGTTGCCATTTTGCAATTCCTGTCCTCAGACTTTTCTGCCCTGTCAGTCCCAACCATCTCTGCCCTCAGTCCTCCGCTCCCCTTTCCTAGCGGAAATCGGCAGGGATTGACTTTATCCGGGGGCCCAGGTCAGGGATGTGGCCTCCCACTCGCCCCATTGGAGAGCTCCTCCCTGGTGCCTGTGACTGGGCAGGAGCCTCTTCCCGCACTGCTGCCTAGTCCTCGCAGGGCTGGGGAGGGGGGGAACAGGGGACAGAGACGGTGCTTCCTCTCCCACCCACAGGGGATAGCAGTAGGGCAAAGAAGTCTATATAGTACATGAATTGTGAGAAGGCCTAAATTACAATATAAAACAGAAGTCACAACATAAAAAGTTTGAAAGTTGCTGATTTACACTCACCTTTCGCGGGTGAGGAGGTTTTTGCTGTATTTCCCTGCTTCTTCTGTCCTTTGAGAACAGAGGATCATAGGCTACTTTTACAGATTATCATCACCTACTTTCTTGTGTGCATTTATATTTATGTATACAATGTACACAGTCACTAAAGATTTCAAACCCTCTCTTCATCTACAACCCTGTACTCTGATGTACCAGTACCTCAACTGTTACTGAAGATATGTAGCTCATCCTAATCAATTAATATAAATATGATTGATTGTTACGAATTAAGTACCGAAACATCAGGAACTGTAAATATTGGTGTGCCAGTTCTCGCTTATATTGGACTCAGATTTTCCACAGTTACACTAATTTAATGGCATTATACACACATAAGAACAGTGGTGAGATCTTCCCTACTGACCTACATTAACATTTTATTGGAGTGAGACACTTATATCTTTTCCCTTCTCAGATGGGGAAAAAAAAAAAAAAGAAAACTTATAAAGAATGAATCCTATACAAAATAGTTCCAGTCCAGTGGCTAGAGAGAATTCACATGCTTCTGGTCTCTCTGGTCAGGTATTAGACTCTTTCTATTTCATTTCTTGAGGGAGCAGGCTAACAGAAGAGAAATTGTATCTGTCCTTCGGACTGTAGTCTGCATCTACTAAGTGAAGCCAGATTCTGACCCTGTGTCTCTACTTTCTCAAGTAACCACCAGGCAATGTTACACACCAGTGTCATTCTGCCTTTCTTGTCTTTTTTGCATCAGAGAAAACTTCCTGATTAAGGTGCCATCAGATCTATATAATTCTGCAATTTTTCTGATATATTTCTACCTACATTTTATAATGAGAGCATGAAAAACAAGCTATTGCTCAAAAAATATTCTGACAGCTATATACTACTAATATCCACTCTGATACCTTCCAGAGGCAAAACACAGCAGGGCACAAGAAATCTAGGAGGTATCCTGAGTGCATTGATGGCAACTTCCTGACACAGGTTATTGAGGAGCTGATGAGGGGAGATGCTCTTCTGGACCAGAACTAGTTAGGGATGCAAAGGGCAGGGGCAGCCTTGGCTATAGTGACCATGAAATGGTGGAGTTTAGGGTGCTGAGAACAGGGAGCAGGGCAAAAAGCAGGATCACAGCCCTGGAGCTCAGGAGATCAGACTTTGGCCTCTTGAGTGACCTGTTTGGAAGAATCCCACAGGATATGGTCCTGGAGGGATGAGGGATTCAAGAAAACCGTTATGATGATGGTGATGATGATGATGATGATTATTATTATCTTAAGGATCACCTCCTCCAAGCTCAAGAAAGGTCCATCCCAACAAGAAAAAATCAAACAAAGGCAGCAGGACGCCTGCAAGGATGAACAAGGAGCTCCTAAGAAGACTCAAACATAAAAAGGAAATAAGTATATGAGAAGTGGAATCAGGGAGAGGTGACCCAGGAGGAATATAGAGACCCTGTCCAAGTAGGCAGGGAGGGGTTAAGAGAGCTAAAGCCCAGCTGGAGTTGAAACTGGCAAGGGACATGAAGCACAACAAAAAAAGCTCCTCTAAGTACATATGCAACAAAAGGAAGGCGTGTGAAAATGCTGGCCTGCTGCTAAATGGGGCAGGGAACCTGGTGGCAAAGGACATAGGAAAGGCTGAGGTATCCAATGCTTCTTCACCTCAGTCTTTACTGGCATTACCGGCCCTCTCAAATCCCAAGTCCCTGAAATTGCAGGAGAAGTCTGGAGCAAGGAAGATGTCCCCTTGGTGGAGGAAAATCAGGGTGGTGAACCCTTGAACACAGTGGACATACACAGGTCCATGAGCCCTGATGGGATGCACTCATGAATGCTGAAAGAGGTGACCAACAGAGTTGCAAGGCTACTTATGGTTATCTTTGAAAGGTCACAGTGATCAGGAGAGGTACTGGAGGAATGGAAGAAAGCAAATGTCACTCCTATCTTCAAGCAGGGCAAGAAGGAGGATCTAGGGAACCACAGGCTGGTCAGCCTCTTCTCTCTCCTTGGGAAGGCAGTGGAGCAAATCCTCCTGGAAGCCATTTCCAAACACACAAATGGCAAGAAGATGATTGGGAGTATTCAGCGTATGAAGGGGAAATTGTGCTTAACCATCCTGATGGACTTCTACGATGAGATAACTGGCTTGGTGGATGAGGGGAGAGCAGTGGATGGGCTGGAGAGCAGCTTTGCAGAAAAGGCCTTTGGGGTCCTTGTGGACAACAAGTTGACCACGAGCCAGCAATGTGGCCCGGAAGCAAAGAAGGCCAATGGTATTCTGGGCTGCATTAGGAAGTATGCTGCAAGCAGGTGGAGGGAAGCGATCCTTCCTCTCTACTCAGCTCTGCTGAGGCCACATCTGGAGTGTTGAGTCCTCTGCTGGCCTCCCCAGTATAGGCAAGTCCAGCAAAGGTGATTAAAGGACTGGAGCATCTGTCATACAAAGAGAGGCTGAGAGAGCTGGGCCTTTTCAGCCTGGAGAAGAGAAGGCTGAGGGTCAGTCTTATCGATATGTATAAATACTTGATGGTGGGAGTAAAGAATTACAGAATCACAGGATGGTTGAGGTTGGAAGGGATCTCTGGAGATCATCTAGTCCAACCTCCCTGCTCAAACTGAATCCTCTAGAGCATATTTCCCAGGACCATGTCCAGGCAGGCTTTGAATAGCTCCAGCAAAGGAGACTCCACTACCTCTCTGGGCAACTTGTTCCAGTGCTCTGTCACCCTCACAGGAAACAAGTTCTTCCTCAGGTTCAGATGGAACTGCCTGTGGTTCAGTTGCTGCCCGACGCCTCTTGTCCTCTCGCTGGGCACCACGCAGAAGAGTCTGGCCTCATCCTCTCAACACCTACCCTTCAGATACTTGTACACATTGATGAGATCGCCTCTCAGTCTTCTCTTCTCCAGGCTGAACAGGCCCAGCTCTCTCAGCCTTTCTTCATAGGAGAGACGCTCCAGTCCCCTCATCATCTTTGTAGCCCTCTGCTGGACTCTCTCCAGTAATGCCGTGTGTCTAACTCTTGCACTGGGGAGTCCAGAACTGGACACAGGACTCCAGGTGAGGCCTCACCAGGACTGAGGAGAGGGGGATGATCACCTCCCTCGACCTCCTGGCAACACTCTGCCTAAAGCACCCCAGAAGACCGTTGGCCTTCTTGGCCACAAGGGCACATTGCTGGCTCATGCTTAACTTGCTGTCCACCAGGACTCCCAGGTCGTTCTCTGCAGAGCTGCTTTCCAGCAGGTCAGCCCCCAGCCTGTGCCGGTGCATGGGGTTATTCCTTCCCACGTGCAGGACCCTGCATTTGCCTTTATGGAATTTCATGAGTTTCCTCTACTTTTTAATTGATTATAGAAAAAAAGTACATAACGTTAGCTCAGATATAGATTTTGACATTATAGACATCTGAGTTTGGAAGATCTGAATCCCATTCACATTAATATTCTTTGGCAATTAACTTAAATATAGCCTATATGCAGATTATATGATTGTCTATCACTTACCACAATACCAGATCAAAAGAAATTATTAACTCCCACTACTGGGCACTGATAAGGCTGCACCTGAAGATTGGGTTTGGGCTCTCCTATTCTAGAAAGATGTGGAGAAATTGGAGATTGTCCAGAGGAGAGTTACTGAAGTGTTCACAGTCTAGCTGGCATGAGCTAGAGGGAAAGGCCAAGAGAGCCAGCTTGTTTAATCTGGCAAAGAGGTGGCTAAGGTGCGATCTAAGGGATGCCTAAAGCTATCTGAAGGACAGTTACAAAGTTATGGGGCTAAACTCTTTATGGTAGTGCAAAGGGCACTAGTAGAGCAATAGCTGCAGATTGCAATTTGGGAGGGTAAGGTGAACATCAGGAAAAGAAAATTCATTAGGAAACCTGTGCAGCACTGAAACGTCTTGCTCAGAGAGGCTATAAAATCTCCCTCCTTGGAGACTTTCAAGATTAGGCTAGATCAAGCCATGATGAATGACCTGAGCTACTGTTGGCGACAGTCCTGCTTCAGGCAGGCCATTGGGCTAGTGAACTCCAGAGATCCTCTCTGTTCAACATTTCCATGATTCTAGGATTTTCAAAACTTAGAATATACTAATATTGCATGATCTAAAATCAGATATGTTAATATATGTTTTTGTGATTGATTTTAACAGTGAAATTCTGGCCCTATAGTAGTTTGTTCCTGCCTTGTGGGCCTGAGTGGCAATGTTAATTGTTACTAAGGAAGAACAGTGCTTGTACTGATGATATGGAAAAGACAACCTCAGAGAAAAAGCTGGAAAACTTAATAGTGGACATAAAGGCAGTTTTCCTTTCTCATTCATACTTTGACAAATGTCAGAGACAGGTGTTATAAAATCTCAGAAACAAGACAGGTTAGTAGATTCATTTGGCATAGGTAAGTATCAAATCACTATCTAACCAGCATCCAAGTATTCCGTTTTATGCATCTCATTGTTGATCCACTATTGCAAATGTCACTCCTGTGTTGGAAGAGTGAGTTTTCCAACTGAACAAAAAAACCAGATACTTAAGTCTATTCTCTGATGTCTGTTCTAAAATGATTAAAAATAACTAACAGTTCAGATCATACCTTAAAAAAATCCCGTAGCTCAACGCATATTATGTAGTTATTAGTAGCATAAGTCATTTAGTACCTGGAAAGTGTATGTTTAGCTTCTAGCTAAAAATACGAAAAAATCATCCTCTGCAAACTGTCTAAATATAGATTACTTCATTACCTGCAAATCAGTCTCAAAAATGATGCAGCATCTGAAACGCTAAATGAGAAACAACTAACTAGTTAAGTGCTGTGCCATTTGCAATCACAAAGAATAACAATTACAGAAGCAACTGCTAATCCTAAGAAATCAAAGCACAGTTAGGCAGCCACTAAATTCTATTATAAAATGTAATTATTATTATTATTAGACCTCTTTCAGAAAATGAAGGGATAGAAACATCATGCAAGTACTTAACCTTTTTTAGTAGCTAGGACATTGTTCTTTACTCTGCTACTAAATGTATTCATCTTTAGAAAAAAAAAATCTAAGTTCTGAAAACACTAGCTGGTTCTTCTCTTTAATGTTTAATCAGAAATATTGAGATGTTCAATTTTTTTCTTAAAGTGGATTAGATTGAAAGTAAAGATGTGTTAAGCAGGGATAATGTGTAATAATGCTTTGTAATTAGTACAGTCTAGAGCTAAATGTATTGCATTATTTACTGATGCACGTATTTCATGTATTTTGATTTTTTTTTGAATGTCTAACATATTGTAGCACTACAGTGTGAAAGAATGGTGATGATATGTGTTTTCATACTCACAAATTTGTGGATGTATATATTTATTGAAGACTTCATTGTATATATTTATTGAAGACTTCATTTTACTAACCAGTTTGAATCCCATTCACAAATCTCTGTCTTTCTCTCTCTCTTTTTTTTTTTTTTTCTCCTTTATCTATATAGGAAATTAAGTAGCTTTAAAGATGAATAAGAGGTGGATGTTATGGTTATGGTGTTCTATAAATCACACGCTGGGACTCAAGCATACTTCTTTTCCTGACTAAGCAGTTCTGATTCCTGTGATTCCTTATGTAGTGCTACAAATTTATCTTCCAGCTAGTTTTCTATCCAGTAAGCTATCTATCCACTTGTATTTGACAATAACCCTCTCCACACAGACTGCCAAAATGCTGCTAGAAAATCAAAATACTAGCCGTGTATTTTATCTCCTATGTTGACTGTAGCAGTAATTTCTTTCAAAAACCCTACATGCTAAGAAAAAGAAACCAGCCCCTCCATTTTCTCATAAATCCTTGTTGACTGTTTCTAGACAAATCGCTCCCTCTAAGATGTTTCCTGATTTCATCCAAAAAATTGCTTTTGATAACTTCCTCACCAGAAAGTGAATCTATAATGACTTGCTATTGATCCCTTTTCTGAACTACATATACCACTGAATTATGTTTACTTTAAACATTTGAGCTTAGTAGGGATGAAAATGAGATTTTAAATAAAGGTATTTTCCCAAACCATTGATATGCTGATAGCTTTTCATTGAGCCTAATTTATGATGAGCACCTCAGGCAATTAATCCTTCCTGTATTCCTGAATTGGTGACTGCTATTTGCTTCTTCATTCCATGCATCTGTTAATTAGCTTTATTCATTTAGAAATTTGTGTAAGTAATTCTCAGCCTGTGGATTGCTCGAGAATAGGCTGGCTCTTTGGCAGTGGTGGCACACTTTCCCTGCTGGCAGTTGTACCTGGAGTCAGCTGTGCAGCAGGATGCTGCTGTTCACTGATCGAGAGTGACCAGTCACCTTTTTTCCTTTTAGAGGTAGGGATAGGAAGTCATGATATGACTCTGAGAGATTAAAGACCCTAGTGTGGATTGGATCTTCTTTTCCTGCACCCAGATTGCACTCTTTGAACGTGCTGGTCATCGGCCTCACTGCTGGCTGTTTGCTGGCCCATGCTGAAACACAGATCTAAGCTGCCATGTCTGGTCACCAGTGTTTAATGAGTTACCTTTTCTCACATTATATTAGTAGGAACATTTACCCGATGGACAGAGGACACCCAAATACAATGAAGAGTGAAGCAGAGCTAGAGATAATATGTAGTGTATGCAAACTGCCTTAAAATTAGTAGCTCATGTCCTGCTAACAAAGTTTAATTTAATTTTCTGAGAAATCCCTCATTTTAGTGAGGGGTAAGTTAGGCTTACAGACTAATAATTAACATCATACTTTTTGAAAGTCAGCACTTGGTTTACTATTCATTGCCTTACAGTACTTCCTTGATCTTCAAGCATTTCAAGAACATAGTGGACTGTGATGAAGCTCTGCAATATCTCCTCTAGTAATGACATACTCCTTAGTACACTATGATACACAGGAATGTATACTATTACAGGAAATGTATTACCTAATGTTGTTTTCTTGCATGATCAGTATCGGAATGAAGTTTTAAGTTATCCAAGGTTACATTTTCCTCTTATTAAGTCTTAAAAATTTGTTTGTTTTCTTCTTTCCCAATATATTTCCTATTTTCTTTGAGTTTCGATTTCACTGAAAAACAATTTACATTTTGCCTATATAGTAAGTAATACCATTTCCCTTTTTAATAACTGGCGTTATAATAATTGGGTTTGTTATGGAGGGAAGCTACTTGTTATGACAACATTAAGAATTTAAGCTGCTTACTTTAAAAAGATAGATTTAATGAAAATTAATTTATTCAAATGATTCTTTTGCTAGAAAACAGCTAGTTAACAGAAGTATGTCGAAAATGTTAAAGACAAGAGTATCCTTCAGAAACAACAGAAATTTGTTTGAACACTTTACTTAGATATTGATTGAGATAACAGGTATAAAAGTTTAGGCAAGATTGATTCCAAAGATAATAAAAGATTGGTTTCTTGCATAATTCACTTAAAATCTATATTTAAAACAGAACAGCAACCGAAAAGCTCCTCTGTGTTTTGGCCTTGAAAATAATTCTTCTTTTTACAACATAGAAGAGGAAGACCCATCTATTATCTGAGCATAATACGTATTTCATGCTTGTTGATAAAAAAGAGGCTGCTTTATCTGCTTAAATAATGTATTTACTCTTTTTTGAAGAGCAAAAATCAACAAAACCATACATGCATATACTTTCATATATGTAGAGGGTATATCCAGAGCTGAGGGTATATCCAGAAGCTAGTCAGCACAAAAATATGTTGTCTGCACCTTTGTCCTTACTACTCTTCTATAAAAATGCATCAAGCATGAGTCAGTTAAGGGAATGGCTCCCTGGACATTTTCTTAACATTAAAGTTGACTCTAGAACACCTCCACATTCATCTTGCACCACAGTTCTTTTTGTTCAGCTGGGCTTTTTTTTAATCTGTGTCCCTGGTTGGCTTCTCCCCTTAGAACCATAAAAAACTGTAGTAAACACAAACAGAATGGGGATAAGGAGAGGAAGAAGTCATGTAAGGGAGGTTAGAGGCCTGGGAAGCCAATTACTCTATTACTTGCTTGAGTAATAGCAAAGTAACTAATATTTCGCTGTATTTTTTTTTACCTAAGGGTAGCAAATGTGTGTTGCTTGTTTAGCACTTTTCCTTAACAAGGAAGACATGGATAGGGTCTTTGTAAATAAAGGCAATGGAAAAAACATAACATCCACCCCATGGCAGTAAGACTCCATGCTAGATAATGATGCAGACAGCAACTGCTCCAGAGGAAACCCTTGGAAAGCGTGGACCTTGCTGTCCTTTGCCTTACTCCTCAGCAATCCATTTACCCTTACAAGTGCAAGGTGGGGGTAAAACTTTTGCCATTGTAGTCTTGGGAATATCTCATGAATAGTTTTCACAGCTGCAGGATTTTTTTTTTTAAATGCAGTAGGCACGAGAGAAAAAAGATGCATCACTTCAGAGTGCTCAGGAAATCTGAATGACAGCTTCAGAAGTTTTTGTGGACCAGTCTGTGGTTTGAAAGAACTATGAGTTTTGCCTTCAGGTGAGGTGGTCTGAGTCCTAGAAGAGCAAGACATTAGGGTCTCAGCCTCAAGTATATTTGGACTATAAATCTGCAACAAATAATATTGTGACAGTTCCAGTTTAAAGTGTTTGCAGCTTCCTGTCAGCCCTTGGCTCCTGGTCCTCAGTCTTACAGCAGTGTGCCACTTTTCAGTCGTTCTGACTCCAGTATCTGTGGGATGAAGCAACTGGTTTGTGTAAAATGTTTTTAGGAAGAGGGGTGGAAGTGGAAAATTTATTTTTAACATATATCAATCCCTGCATGTCTCGCAGCCTGAACTCTGAAGCAGTTGCTTTGGCACAACAGGGAGGTATCACACAACAGTGTGGCAGTAAGAAGCCAAGGGGCAGGAGCCATGACAAGGCCTACGATGAGACTATGGTGTCCTTTCATCACCTATAGCTCCTTGAAAGTAACTATATTTGGGCCTTGGAATTTCCTGCAGAGTTTTAAGCTATTTAAATGAAATATATTATAGAAGTTTTAAATTCAGTCAAGTGAATGTGAAAGCTTTCAAGTCGTTAAACCACAGCTATTTAGCCCACATGGTTTATTTGCTCTGCCCAGTATGTCTACAGAGATTTAAATTCCTTAAACCAGAGCTAGGTCTTTTGGAGCCTATGATCTCTGTGGTCTCCAAAAATGAAATTTTCAGGCTTCTTAAACAGTTGCTGCTAGGCATTAGGAGATTTTGAGATTCATTGTGTCTTTTAAGTTGTCTTAAGTTGTCATCTGTGCTATTCATACAAAAGGTTTTACAAACTTTGCTAAACATTACTATAACGTTTCTTAGCTCTTCATGAGAAAAAGAAACATTTGTCTCCATCTGTATGATCAGTGAAATTTAAAAATTAGCCAGGATTCTGAAGATATATATTTAATTTCCTAGTGCTAGATTTCTGAGAATCATTGGAGGTCTTTCCCTTTGGCAAGATAGACATCACATGCCATAGATGTATTTTATTCTGTCGATTATTTGTGGTATGTACCTATATAAAATACCAGAAAAAAAATTCTATATTGGGCAACAAAATATGAAACTACCAAAAAATATTAATAGTAATTACTTAGTTAATTAGCTAAAATATAGTCACTAGGTCCAAAACCTCTACGATTTTTGGAACAAGATTCTTCTTAGTCTAATCTAGCTTATTTTTTACTAATGGGATCTGTATGCCCACATTCTGGATGTGCACAGAAGTAAGCCTCTTAAAGTAACCGCCAAATTTTATCTTCAATGTCAAAAATGGAGGAACTATTCCCTTTGTGAACCTCCAGAGTAAGATGCTGTTCACCTAATTCAGATTCTCAACTTCTGTGAAAAGTTCCTCCTTATATTAAATGACTGACAGTAAATTACCAAGGTAACTTAGGCCATTCCCCTGTTCTCCCTTTTAAGCAAAATTAGTTTATGCTGTGCTTAGATGCAACTTTTTGGAACTTTAAAAGCATGTTTAGATAGAGTGTGTGGCAGGCGTTGCATAACTGAATAGTATCTCAGTTGCTACAATTTTAAGATGAACATAGGGAATAGAGTTGCTTTTAGCTTAACTCATCCTGGTTTGTAAGATAAGGTAGAATAAATTGCATTCTAGCTTTCCTATCTTTGTTTTTAGAGAGAGTGAAACAAAGACCTTAATTTTTCAAACAGATAAAACTGAGAGCCAGAGTCAGTCCCAGTCAGCTAATTAGCAGAAAATCTAAGCTTAGCTGGCTTAGAGGATCCCACTTCTAGATAATTTGGCTACTGGTATCAAATTTTGAATAGGTCCACTGTGAGACAGAAACTGTGGTCTACACAAATAAGAAAGAGAATTTGTATAGGATTGCTCAGAAATACTTTGTGTAGAGCAGCGAACCATTTAATATTTCAGTGATGACTGAGTTAGCTCTATGATGATTTAGTAGCAACTAACGATATATACAGTAAACACGAGCTCAAAGCTTCTGAAAACTATCCTCCTGCGTTACCAAGGATGTAGGAACTGATATTTGTAAATCAAGAATAAGACGACACTGCGCGGTCTCTCACATGAAGTATTAACTCAGCTTCTCATGAAGTATAACCTTTTCTTTTGTAACTCTTTTGTTGAAAAGAGGAAGAATAGAGTTAAGAATCCACAAGTTAAAAGATATGATGCAGGCTTACCAGGTTTAGTTCAACTGCCTAAACAAAAGTATCTAATGGTATTTGAGATGTCCTACTGTATCCAAGATGTCAATATAGCATCAGCAGAAGTAACACAGGACCTATGGGAGACAAATAAAACCAAGGTCAGATAGGATACATATAGGTCATTTCACACAGCACTACATGCCTATGTTTAGGAGATTTCTGTTGCCGAAACGTGTGCACCTAGTTTTGCTATCAATGACTTCAGGATGGGACTGACAGATATGATACAGGACTTATAGGAGACCTTCACCTTTTTGATGCACTGTCTGGAGTCCAGGTAGAATATACTAGTGAGTCTAACAAGATGCTAGATGCTTACATATGCATAATTGTGTCTTCTCTCTCCCAAATAAACATCTGAATTCAGGGAAGATGGATCACATGCATAGATTCCTAGTACTGTTATTTTTGTTCTATTTTACCTACATTTCAGGCTATATTTTTAATTAGCATGAAAATTAAGTGTGAACTTAGTTTTGGAATGAACTCCCTGTGCAAGGGAATTCTCTTCCACAGAAATAGACATGGTTTCATAGATTTTATATTACATCTACCTAAATTTAAATAACATTTCTTTTGCTTTTCCTGAGAAAAAGTTTCCCTAGCACTTGAATATGATCTGAATTTTATTCTTTTACTCTTCAGCTGGTGTTTGTTTCCAACATTATTATTCAAAGTTATGTTAAAAAAAGTTATGCAATCAATAGCATTGTATAGACTTACAGTTAATAAAGTCAAATATTGTGGACACATTAATATAATCTCTGTTTTAACCTAATAGTACCAGGCTCTTTTAGCATAAGTCAGACACTGCCTTTGCTTCACATAACCAACCAAAAGTACCACTCAAATTCTTCACTTCAAAAAAGTGATACTGAACAGAAGTGAATTGAAGTGAAACAGTGAACTGAAAGTTCTTCCCTTCAAAACATCAACATGTCTTTGTGCTCAACAGGTTTTTTTTCTCATTTCTGAGATACATGGTGCTTAAATCAATTCAGATGGATTTTCTTATAAAACTACTGTCTTATTCAGAAAATATGGTTACTGCTCTGCTGAAAACAGGAGGAAAATAACATTTCACAGTTGCATTCCCCTGCCTTGTATTTACATGATATATTTTATTCAGCTCATGTAATTTTATTGCTTTCATTCAGAGAATAAGATATTTTGTAGTTATACAAATTTATCTGGAATTGTTCAGCTCAAATATTTACGAAAAGTACAGAAAGGAGCTTCCTCTGGGGATGAAGTAACAACTAGGAGGCCAAAAGTTATTGGAGGACATAATATGAATGGCCAAGGTTGGAAGGGACCTCTGGAGATCATCTAGTCCAACCCCCCTGCTCAAACAGGGGCACCTAAAGCATGCTGTACAGGATTGTGTTCAGGCGGGTTTTGAATATCTCCAGGGAAGGAGACTCCACTACCTCTCTGGGCAGCCTGTGCCAGTGCTCAGGCACCCTCACAGGAAACAAGTTTTTCCTCATGTTTAGATGGAACTGCCTGTGGTTCAGTTTGTGCCCATTTGCCTCTTGTCCTGTCGCTGGGCACCACGGAGAAGAGTCTGGCCCCATCCTGTTGACACCCTCCTTTCAGATCCTCACACACATTGATCAGATCCCCCCTCAGTCTTCTCTTTTCCAGGCTGAATCGAATTAGGGGGGTTTCCAGACTGTACTTAGACCATTCCTAAGTCTTTCACTGATATCTCACTGCTGTTTTATTTATATGGCCTGGCTCCTTCGGCTTTTACCAGCACTGGGCACTAGATATACCTTATGAAATAACAAGCCTATTTAATTCTAATCCTATTTGACTAAATGATGCTGAAATTGGGGTGTACAAAGATAGACAAGGTCTTAAAGCTTTACGAGTTTGATCCTAGCAGAAAAAAAAAGAGTAAAAAAGAAAAAATCCTTCTTGAACCAAGTAGGTAATGAGTGAGACCACCAGTATCTTCAGATCATGGCTTTAAAACATGATAGGGAGCACAAATTAGCAAGAAGCTATGCCTCTCTTCATCCTCCAACTCTGAATAGTGAAATGACTATGAAACAGTAGCTAAGTGAACAGCTACCGTTTCATTTTGACTGGTCCGTGTGAATCAAACATCTTGAGGAGGAACAGGAGGGTCTGTTCTGAGATAACTGTCCTTTTTCTTCTCACTCTTCCCTAGTCCATCCTTTTTCATAATCTACACCATTGGTTGAACAGATTTTCTTTGTAATGAAGCACAGCTTCTGTTCTGCAGAAGGAAATAAGTTTCTGAGAACATTAGTCAAAGGTCCTGACACCATATTTTTCCGTGTAGCTTGTCTACTTTAGTCCAAAATGGAAACTCAGATTAATAAGGCCATTCATGTTTTCAGATTTAGGGCTTAAACATGTCTTTAACTGCTGAATGGAAAGATGTAAAATCAGCTAGTTGCATAAGTAGTCAGACCTTCACTGGATTGATTGTTTTAATCTGTATCCTTGTTACTGCGGATGTGCTGAGGTCAATGGAATTTTTACCTGCACGGGGACAAGTAGTACAGGTATGACACAAGCCAAGATATTTATCCAAAATATTTACACCTCTTTCACAGCTGTCAGACTTTTAGCATTGAGTTAGACCAATATACTAATAACAGCAAAATAGATTTTTGTGCTATTTTTATCTTTTTACCCAGTGCAAATAAAATAGGAAATAAGGAGAAATCGAACTTGTAAAAGATTCAATTTGTCTGTAATTTACATCTTCATAAAATGTTGGATTTAGTTCCCGATCATGAAGGAAAAATATCTTTTTCCATATTTTATATGAACAGCTCTATGTGGGACTAAGAGGAATAAGTAAAAGGAGTTTATCATTGATTTAAGCTTTCCTTATTTGAAGCTTACGTCAAAACTGAGAAAATTAGAAAGCCAGATTTGCCACATTTCAAACTGTTGTGTATAGCTTATTGTTCAGAAAACAACTTTAACTTTGAGATTTTTTTTCCAGAGGCACAGAATTATTTAGGTGAAAGGAATTTATAGTAGGTCATTTATTCAGGCCTTCTGAATTGCTGGAGAATTGATTTCTCTGATAGATGGACTGTCTGGTCTTGCCATGAGCAGCTCTAAAGACACTGATTTCAAAGACTTTCTACTTCTCATTCTATGATCTAAGTCTCTCATATTTATAAGTCTTTTCCTTAATATACTGTGAAAGGGACTGTATTTGTTCCTGATTCATCTCTAGCTCATTACTTCTCTTATTCTGTTAAAAAACCAGAAGGCTTAAAATAGAGATGTGTGCATCTGGTTCTTAACTAAGTCATTTGGGTTCATATGCTATGCTAATTTTCTGCAGCATTTTTTTTCTCTTCTTTCCTTTATAACCTAATGTAAACCTTTGTCTATAATCTTTGACTTATCTTCTAATAGGATCCAAATGTAATGCAACAGCTACTGAAAATTGCAGAAATAAGAAAGATATTGGGTTTGAGAAAGACATTTTACTACTTCATACTGGCGCTAGGTTAGTGAAAAGGTCTGACAGGAGGCTACTGAGCTCTGGAATTTCTCGTTATTGTTCTGACATGATATTTTTTCAAAGTCAGAATTTTGGCCACAGCAAGTTCCTTTATGTATGTAGATCTTATATTGCAAATGCTAAGAAATAATTCAACTCTTCAGTGCATTTCATCTGAATAAACTTTAATTGAGTTTTCTCATATTTACAGAAGGAAGTGTCTATTCTATTTCTAAATATAACCTTATTTTTCTTCAGTGTTGTTTGCGATGAGATGTGCACATTATATCATTCATGATGTTCAATCCGCTCATCTAAATTTAATAATTAGAAAATGTGTTAATTAGTCATTTCTTTCAGAGGCTAAGCAAACTGAGTCACATTACACTAAGTACATTTAAGCAGCCAGCAGAGATAGTAATAGTGGAAGGCAAACCTCAAATGTATCTGGTGTCATTCCTCATTAGTCATTACAAATTATCTGAAAGTCACATGACATGAGTTTTAAGGCTCTTCTGATGTGGACAGATAGTATAATAAATTATACAGTAGAGATATATATATAGCTAAAGAGAGAGAAAGAGAAAATAAAAAGGAAGCCCTGGTGTCAGTTCTGAAGAGTATTTTTAAGCATTTCTAAGGGGGCAGAGGTTAGTTTAAGAACAATTGCAATTCTTATATGTTTATAACTTTCCATTTGAACTCTGCTCACTAGGCTGCTTCCCAATGGAAACAGATTCTACTTCTCACACACCCAAATGATCCATTTTTCCTGGTTATCTCCTCCCTTTTCCTTTCCAATGTATTTCACTTACTGTTATTCCCAGGCAAAGTATTTCCTGTCATATATGTCACTACTCTGAATTGCTGGATTAGCCATATTTTATACTACTCAGCTGAAAAGCCAAAATCTGTAGATTTACAAAGCATCTATTTGGAAACAGGTGCCTAGCAATTTCATTGGAGATCTGAGATTCCGCCCTGCCACTATGGGACTTTTTTTTTTTTCTATTCATGGTGTGGTGTATACATACATTGTATGTATGATATAAAACAAATGTCACGACATTATGGGAAATGCATTTTGACATTTTAGATATGACTGGAGTGGATAGGTTCTGATTGTTTTTTATTGTTCCTATTTCTTTGTTCTACCCTATATTGAGATTAGAGAAATTCAAATTGTTGACTCAAGTTAATTAAGACTCACCCTTGACTTTCATTAGCTTTTCAATTTCATTAGCCTTTCATTAGCCTGCATTTAGCTAGGTGAAAACCAGTATCTTTCTTAGTGTTACTACAAGTAGTGAATTCAGTGATTGCTAACTTGGAAAGGATGACAGCTTTATGACGTGTTTCTCTCCTTCTGTGCTGTCTTCCCTCTTTCATCCTCCTTCAAATCCATGGGCTGCAAATAATTTCAGCTGGTCTCATTGCAATACGGTCATTCTGCAGACCTCAACTGGCAGCCCAAGGGCCCTTT
This sequence comes from Struthio camelus, assembly GCF_040807025.1. Lineage (NCBI taxonomy): Eukaryota > Metazoa > Chordata > Aves > Struthioniformes > Struthionidae > Struthio > Struthio camelus. The sequence continues at coordinate 144,468,894 of NC_090942.1, read as the reverse complement.
ATACAAACTCCATGATGGGTTTTTGGGATGGGGTAAATGAGCAAAGACAGGACTGACTGCTAACAGAGCTTTGCTTGGGTGCTCTCAGGTCTCTGGGGTATCCGGTGGGATCAGACACATCTTGGTCGTATGCATAGTACCAAGCACCTGGAGATCTCTGGAGACCGCTCTAGGGTCTACTAGAGCCACACAGATAAAGCAGCCCAGCCTAGGGTCCTTCAAGTGCCTTCAGGATCAATTTCGTAGCAGCGAATTAGGCTGCACGCACATCCAGTACATTTCATTGCTTTCTCAGTGCCAAACAGGTGGAGCATTACCATGGCTAGAATAGATTTTTATGATTTTCTGATGATTACAAATGGAAATTGGTGCAAGCAAATGTTGTTTTGAAGTACGCAGATTTCAGGACAAATCACTAAGTGTAACCCATAGGAGGGCCCAGATTGCAAAGTTTATGAATAAATGCCTTCATTTTCAGCTTTCTGAATGTGGACAGCATGGTGAAAGCAGAAGATCCTGAAAACATAATTTCCATACTCCTAAATGTATTTAGTACTCTTAGACGTTTGAAACAGCAAATGACTATGTAGAAGAAGAATAGAAAAATGATATACATCTACATAAGACTTACAGAGATAAGATACTGGAGTTATGGGTTGAGGAAGAGGGACTCTGAATTCAATGAAGCTAACGCAATTCCATTCCACGTATAAAGATTAAAATACTCAGAGAAAATATTATATGTACTCTGTGAGATGTAGCATTATCATCCCTCTTTGAGGGATTACAGTCTTGAAAGCCTACACTGAATTTTGTAGTTTACATTCATTTTCAAATTACTACTGTATAAGCACAATCTCTTCTGAGGCAGGGACAATATGATATTCAGTGTGTTAATGTATTAGTACAACAGTCAGTGCCAATAGTACTTCAAAATAAGTACAAAATAATGCCACACAGAACTTCTAATGCTTATGTGGTTCAAGCACCTTTAACAGTGCACATAACACTGCTTAGAAAAGTAGCCCAAGAAAATTAGTGTGCTCTTGAATGGATGTTTAAGAGGGTAAAGTATGTCTGCATACTGTTTTTTTCCTAGGTCAGTCATCAAAAAGTACACATACTCTTTAAAATTATATGTGCTTTATAAACACCAGTTGTCAAGAATCTTCACAGGATTCATGTAACATCAATACGCAAACGTTTAAATGGAAACTTGTGTTTCCAAAGCATGGGGGAAGGGCTAAAGTATTTGAAATGTTGTCAGAAATGGTTACTATTTTTAAACTAGAAAAACATTTCAATTTTCAAATCCCTATAGCTAATGGAAAAGTCTGCGCTCCACAAAGCTTTTGGGTCATGGTTGCTCTCCACCTGCAGGTTCCGCAGGACATCTCCTTGTGTTAGAGGGAAAAGGTACCATTCCCACGTTGGTATTAGTAAGTTCTAAAATAAAAGCTGACTGACTGAAGCTGATGTGCTTACTAATTCAGTCATAGAAGGTGGGCTTTTATGAAGACACAGTCTCTCACAGAACAAAAAAGATTTCTTCAGTGAAGGGTGATGATTATTTCTCTTTCACTTCAGAGAAAGACTTTAGTAACTCAAAAGCACCACAAAAGCGATAATAACCACCCTTCACAGATAAGATATACTACTATAGGTATAAAATGTGCAGTTGTCACCTCTCCCAGTCATCAGTTGTGGAGCTGACAAACAAAGAGAAAGTCTAAGATTTCCCTTCCATGCAGACGCGTCCTAATTCTCAGGAAAAAAAAAAATCTTTTTTTTTCCTCCTACCTTTTGAAGTGCAGATCTATAGTCAATACCAAGAGGAAATGTCTCTACGGTAGGGAAAGGATGAAAGACCAGCGCAGAAGAATCTTCCTTGGACCAGCTGAGCTTCCTAAAAGGTCTGGCTGTGGGTTTTTTTTTACTACACAAAGTCCATTTCTGTGGCTAGCAGTAATGCTGTCTGAGTGGCAGAACCTCTCAGCCATAAGGACACTTTGGGACTCCGTTTGTTAGGATGAAACAATTTCATAACAAAAGGGCAGTCTGATATTAAGGTTCCAACTCTCTTGACAATCAGCATAGGTAGTGGCTGTAGACAAATGGAGATGCACTCAGTGTTTTAAAGCAACTTCACAGATTCTTAAAATTATATCCAACAGCCAAGTTGGAACCTTTTGGAAAAGGCTACTGTTGTGCTTGTGCATTCAGTGTAGACAGTTCTTCCCTTTGTATTGCCAGTTGGTTTTGGCCTCAGCCAGACACAAACAGCTTTTAAGTTAAATGGCCATCTGGCAACTTCACCCCTCTTCAAACTTCTCTGAAAAGAAACTCATTTAGCAAGTGCATGCTAAGCTTATTGGCAAGTTATTGACAAATGAAGAAAAAAAAGAGGTCATCCTAGACTGACATGACAACCCTTCTGAGCAGCAGCACTACATGCCTTAGAAAACTGACACTCAGGGGACACAGTCTCAGAAGCCAGACATACATTTCTAGATGTGCTATTTTACTTTTTTTAAACTGCAAAATTAGTATGTTAGAAATAGAAATCAAAGATGAAGGCACACAAGTACTGGGTTTTCCATTTATACTTTTGTATAAATGCTATGTAAAGCATTTGTCCTCAAAAAAGAAAGGGCACTAATCTAAATGAGGCCTCTTCAATTATACTGCATTTCAAAGTTAATCACTTTCAGGTGTGCAAACTATGCAATTGTATCTAGTTATTTATTATAAAAAGCAATGTACCTAATTATTTATTAAAGATGAGTAGGACTAAGTCGTCTGGGCTTGGTAGACAAAATATTTTCTTTAGAATGGTTAAGGAAGTTTAGAATGCGATAATAGGATTTTTTTTTTTAATAGTAAACTGATATAAGAAAGAATATCTTTAATGAAACAGCCAGTACGCTCTGATAACTAAAAGTATAGTTTTAGGTAAAATGATTATATCATTAGCATATGCCTGGGTCAAACTTCAGTAAGAACTGAGCAGGATCTCAGGCTCTGACTTCTGGAATAGGTTGCATAAAATGTTACAAGTCTTATTCCCTTGAAAGGATAAGCAAAAATAAACGATATTAGCACATTCATCTAAATTTACTCCCACTGTGATTCTGGAAACCAATCACAAAATATAACAGAACGAGTTGGAGGTAAACGAGATTGAGCAAACCTCAGAGAAGTCAGAACTTTTTAAACCAATCTATCATTTTAATTAAAAAGACAGTACAAATATTCACGGGGTCTCCCAGTTCTTTGCCAAATGGCTGTACCCCTAATATTTGCACTTGCCAGTTCAAAGATTTTTAGTGAATGCCTACAGCTGCAGTAGCATCAGACTCTGTGGACTGTTTTTAAATTTTTAGGCACTGGGACTGTGATTCAGACACTTAGCCATTTGTTTCACCTAATGATGAAAATCAGATCTTCTTGTAATTGATATGCTTTGATATTCAAGAAATAGAGTAGTTATTGCCATACTCTTCTAGGACACTATAGAGACATCTAATATCAAAATCCTCCTCAATATTGCTCTCAAATCAGTGTCTAGAATTATTATTTTTAAATTTCTAAGCTAAATGAGAACATTCGTTGCTATGATTCATTCCCAAATATTGAGAGTTTTTAGAATTATGTACTCCATACAAGTCTCCAGACAAGAGGAGAGAGCAGAACGCCTCACAAACTTCATTCAGACTATAATTTAGGAAACATTTAAACTGTACAGATGCAGACTGAGACCTTACCACTGATAGGAGTATGGTCAATCAAATGAGAAAAGGATAGGAGGATGAAGAAGGCATTCAGATGTCAAATACAGCTTGGAGCAACAGTTGATAGTGGTAGGCAAAGCTGAGAAGGGAGTCCAAGGGAGTCCTGCATACTTGTAGCTGTTTCTTCCACATACACAAGGACTGCATGACATAGTCTCTGAAGGCGGCATGCCTCTAAATGAACTAGGACTCCTTCTAAATCAAACCAGCCCCAAGTTAAAATATTTCTTATTTTCTATGTGTTCATACCACTGTCTGTTACTGATATCTTGACATCTTCGCAGCTCAATCAAAAGGAGCAAGGTAGGAAATAGCATATAAGCACACTGTGCTTTTATGAGATGACTTAGGACCAAGTCATCTAGGCTGCACCAGAGGCAGTTATTGCTAAGCAGTGAGTGCACAAGCTTCTCTGCCCTTTTTGGCCTGGGGGCCCAGGGAGGACCCTCTGGAACTCATTTATTTAACCATGTGGGAGTAGCCTGATACACATATGGTATGCAGGCTCAGAAACAAAATAAAGGACAAGACAAACGAAGCATCTTTAGGAATGCAGCATTATTTGTTAAAAACAACCTTTATGACATGGGACTTTGAGGCAGATAGAATTTGAAGTGTACAGCTTTAGAAATACAATAAGTAAAATTAATGTTAATAATGATCTACAATGCAGATATTCACATCTGAGCTAATTGACCTGCGCTTTCTTAACGGAAAGAAAATAGACACTTGCAGAGTATGTCTTATACAAACTTCTCCAGTGTCTCCTTGAAATAAAATAAAACATATCTCAGAATTATTTTATTTTCTCCATTGGCTGTAGCTCAGAAGTCTATTATATACATTTAATTAGTGGAACCACAAATTATGTGAATAGCTCCATAGAATAAATAAGGAGCAGGAACTGTCCTGTCAGACAACCTACTAGACCGCTGCTCTAGATTACTGCTGAACCTTGGTCTTAAAAAGCAACCTTTTTCTGAAGTTTCTAATGAGTCAACTGCATAGTGGCAGAGGAGTACCTACTGATCTCATTAACTGTGTCATATATATACTGTGTCATGTATATACATATATATACATATATACATATATATATATATATTATACTTCTTGTATTTTGGGAGAGTTCAAATTGCCTTTTCCTTTCACCACTGCAAGAGAATGAAAATTTTGCAAAATTTCAGTCCACCTGAAACTTGGCTAATTTTTTTTTTTTTTTAAGAGACAGAGGACTGAAGTCGAAACAGCTGTACAACTGAAAATTCTTCATAAAATGTTTTGCAAATATAGGTGTAAGTTAAAGTTTGCTAAATTCTGAAATCAAAATTTGTTAAGTTCTGAGCAGCCCTAAGTGCCACCAAAACTACCTTAAATCTCTATCTTTACTGGAATTTGAGAGGTAACTAGAACTACTATACACATAAAACATAGTTATGGATGGTCTGGGACTGATTTATTATGCTAACTATTTTGCTCTTTCCAGCACCTGAAAGTTTCTTCTCAGGTGTGCAGACCACTTGCTCTTGGGTTTGGGTTTTGTCACAAACAAAGATAATTGATTAAGTACAATTGCCAAAATCTTCTATAAATAATATTCACACTTTTAATATTTTACAAGTATCTTTTATTTTATTCACCTCTATACCACTTTCTTTTATAAATATATATTCTAAAAATAATAATCTTCTGGCCCTTTAAGGACTTAGACAGCTGCAGTTGGTAAAGTATAATGATTTCCACATTTTAAATTATTTTGTCTGTTTGCATCTCTTTGATTTATACCTATGCTTTCGTTCATGTTACTTTATATGTTAATCACAGAAACCAATGAAAAATTATTAAACTTGTATGCCATGAATGGCTTCCTTTGGAATATTATTCAATCAGAAATGCTTATATGCAGAGAGAATAATGGAAAAATGAGTCACGCACTTACAACACACACAGTGCAGTTTCTGCACAATGCAGTTTCTTACAGGCAATCTTTTTGACAGACCTTGCGTAGCTGCACAAGATATAACTACATCGATCCCTCAGTCTTGCAAGGAGGGAGCAGGGCAAAAAGCAGGATCATAACCCTGGACTTCAGAAGAGCAGGCATTGGCCTCTTCAGGGGCCTACTTCAAAGAATCCCATGGAATAGGGCCTTAGAAGAAAAAGGAGTCCAAGAAAGCTGTTTGATATTCAAGAATCACCTCCTTCAAGCTCAAGAATCGTCCACCCCAATGAGCCTTGGAGGAATATAGAGATGTTGTCTGAGCATGCAAGGATGGGACTAGGAAGGTCAAGGCCCATCTGGAGCTTCATGTGGTAAGGGATGTCAAGGACAGCAACAAGGACTTCTTTAAAGACATTAGTAACAAAAGGAAGGGGAAATATAGGCCCACCGCTGAAGGGGGCAGGGGCCCTGGTGACAAAGGATACAGAAAAAGCAGAGATACTAAATGCCTTCTTTCCCTCTGTCTGCATTGGTAAGCCTGGCCCTCAAGAATTCCAGGCCACAGAGACTAGCAAGCAAGTCTGGAGAAAGGAAGAGTTTCTCTTGGTGGAGGGGGATCAGGTTAGGAATCACTTATGTAAACTGGACCCTCAGCAAGTTTGTAAATGGCACAAAGCTCGGAGCAGTGGCTGATACACTGGAGAGTTGTGCTACCATTCAGAGGGACCTGGAGAGGCTGGAGAGAAACCTCAGGAAGTTCCACAAAGGCAAGTGCAGGGTCCTGCATCTGGGGAGAAACAACCCCCTGCACCAGGACAGGCTGGGGGCTGACCTGCTGGAATGCAGCTCTGCAGAGAACGACCTGAGTGTCCTGGTGGACAACCAGTTAAGCATGATTCAGCAATGTGCCCTTGCGGCCAAGAAGGCCAATGGTATCTTGAGCTGCGTTAGGCACAGCACCACCAGCAGGTCAAGGGAGGTGATCCTCCCCCTCTACTCAGCCCTGGGGAGGCCATAACTGCAGTACTGTGTCCAGTTCTGGGCTCCCAAATACAAGAGAGATATGCAACTCCTGGAGTGATTTGAGTAAAGGGCCACAAAGGTACTAAGAAACTAAAAGTCATATGAGAAGAGGCTGAAAGAATTAGGACTGTTCAGCCTGGAGAAGGAAAGGCTGACTTATACACATCTTATCAATACATATAAATATCTGAAGGGAGGGTGTGAGAAAGGTGGAGCCAGACTCTTCTCAGTGGTGCAACTTGTGTACTAAAAACGCGGGTCTGGGAGGCAAATAACGTATGTAATCTGCAAATAATTTTTGGATCAGAACAAAAATGAAAATAATTTATTAAAAAATCTTTCATTCAGTTCAATAGTTTGTCAAGGAGTAAGATTCATTCCTGTGTGTATGATCAGCAATGGCAATTATATTTATATCCCAAACATAACTCCAAAAGAATGCGAGTGAGGGAGACAGAAGCTTATTCGGGACTGAAGTTAATATTGAACACTGAAGCACCAGCTCTGGTGTTTGGGCTATGCCTTAGAATCTGTGAAGAAGAAAATAAGCAACCCAAGGAGTATTTTGCTTGTAAAGTTCAAAATAAAGTGTCATTTTTACATTTGCTTTCCATACAGCTTTCTGTTTCCAGCCTTCTAACCAATATTCTGTCTTTTTTTTTTTTTTTTTTTACAGAAACCTTTTCCTAATTTCACTAAAAGGCTTCTCTGCTGTGAGGGGCAAGTTGAATCAGGGTGAAACTGACAAACATATGTTGCGCTATCTCCATGGAAGTAGCAAATCCGAACAAAGTAGTGTGGGTAGGCATCCAGGAGGGACTTGCATCTGTGCCCAGGGATTTAAGGAGCAGAAGATTATTTCCTGCTAAGCTGCAAAGAAGCAGTGTGGGAGCTTAAATTGCCATGTGCTGGCTTCTGGGAAGGCATTCCCTGTGGCAGGTGTAAACCATTACTTCTCTCTCGCCAAGAAGCAGATGGCTGAGAGACGATTCTGAATCTGGATGTATCTCAGATGATTAGCTTGCTCTCTCCCTCTCTCTTGTCTTGTCCTCCTCACTTCTGATTCAATTTTGTTCTAGTTGTTGAACTCATCTCGCTTCACTCACTGAAATATTATATGCTTGCTTAAGTGGTTGTTTATATTTGTGAAGTTGAAAAATGTGTGGTTTAGCTGGTGTGCGTAGTGCAAAAGCACTGTCACAAAGCCTGAAGAGACAAGCCTGCTTTTTTCATCCAGACACTGCTGACTACCTGAGCAGAGGTAGTCAGAGGTTATTTCAGGTGCTTGGGCTTGACTCATCAACACACAGGCAGTGCAGAATACAAGCGCATCTGTAGTCTCCAGTTCTTTTTGTCTACTTCCATGTGAGCTCTCTCTGTCTAATGCACAGTGTTTGTCTGCTTTCCTGATTCTGACCCAATGTTAAAGCATTGTCCTCTGGAAAGTGAAATATTAAGACTTGCATAGGTCCTTTGGGAGCAAGAAACGGTTATTGATTTGCAAAGAGGTCAATGAGACCATGTGACTTCATGTTTGTCCAACTTTTATAGATTGGTCAATAGAGAAATATCTGAGTTAATATAATGTAGATACAGAAGTGGTTTATACAAAGAATTGTTGTGGGCAATTAATGTATTTTACATATTTCTAAATATCATCATACCATGTCATTTCTCCATAGCAACTCCATTTACAGCTCCTCAAAATTTGACTTTGGTGTCGTGTTATTAATAAATTCAGCGTTTGTAAAAAAAAAAAAAAAAAAGGTAACTCACATGCCTTCTAGCAAGTCATACTTGAGGCAGAAACAGGTCAGGCAAATAACCATGTAGCAAGCACAGTGACAATGGACTGAATATCTGTTAACGTTATAAACTTTTCTCCTTACTAATGTAGTTATTAAAATCATATTATTGTACTGTAAACTGATAACAACTAGACTCTTTAAAAAAATGGTATTCTACTTTAAACACATTCACAGTGAGATCAATGGCAGTGAAACAATTTTCAATGGAAGTGAAAATTTGTTGACATGGGACCAGGAACAAAAGTTCTGTACTTCACATGTACTCATATGTTGATATTACTTAACAAAAAATCATTGTTTGTTATTTGTAATTCCAACTTTATGGTATTTTTTTAATTAATCTGAAGAGTGAAAATTATAGTCTAATAATCCCTTACTCACTGGGAACTTCTAAATTGTTCTCACTTAAGACCTCTGTAGTACAGAAACTTCTACCTGGTAGGGAGAAATGACGTATGAACATTAATGGAGCTCAGATCTTAAAAACACATTACTACTTACGTTCCCTATTTTACAGGCTGAATAATTTCATCATACACTTTTATCCATTCAGTTCCAAGCGATGCAAAGTGTGATAGTGATGCAGGACTTAAGAGAAAGTGATAGTAATCCAATCTACATTCTGACCTAGTACTGGGAAAGGTTGTACATATTTGAGTATGACTGTGATTGTTTCTTTTTTTATACGGATCTTTTATCGATAATTATATACTTAGGAAGCAGCATAAATTTTGGACAAGAACTACTGAGTGATGTGGAAAAACTGTTGTTTGTAGATAAGGCTAAAACAATAATGCTGAAATGGGAGAATTATGTGAGACAGTCAAAATGTAAGTGACATTTCTTACTGATCACTGGGAAAATCAGTGTGCCTAGAAATGCTTTGTAAGATACAGAAAAGCTTATCATAGGTGTCTTGATGCCCGGAAATGAAAAAGACTATCATCATGTCAAGCGAAACCAAACTCCAGCTAAAGAGACCTGCATGACAAGATACTGATTTTCTGGAGACTGTCATAAAGAAAATAAAATAGTGTGTTTTGGCCACATTAGCCTGAATTCAGAACAGGACAACTAGAACATGATATTTGAAAAGAAGACAGTAGGAACTAGTAGAGACAAAGCAATGGTGGTCAGGAAGATCTGCAGTCCCCAGATATAAATGCTGAAAATGTAAAGAACATGAGATCCCTTAAAAAGCGCTCTTGAAAAGAAAATAGGAGAATCTCCTGAAGGTTCCCAAAAGAGATAGAAGTGGATGACCTGTCAAAGTATATGTCACACAGACAGACAGATAAGTGAGAACAATCATACACAAAAGCCTAAGACAGCCATAAGAACTCAAGCTTTTAAAATGTTGATAAAAAGGTAGCCATATTTTCTATTCCAACCTTTCTATACTGCAGCTTTAAACAGTTTAAGAGACTGAAAAGCCAAGAGAAGGGAACAGAGTGTTCTTCCAGCTTCATAATTTAATAATGTCTAACACTGAAAGCCACACAGAACAGAAATTACAAAATATATATATGTATAAACAAATTCACTTTCTCTGGAGACCACTGTCAACAAGTTACGTGCTCACAGAGTGCAGAGAATAGTGCAGATGAGCCAGAGTTGCTATGTTCTACAAACATTAGACATTTTGCAAAAGTTACTGAAGGGGTGGAGTGCCTGCAGCAATCCCATATATTACTTGCTTGCCTGAAATATAAGACGAATGAATCTTAGTCTCCTCAGAAACTAAAGCAAGCAACTATATGAAAAATTGTACTATATTCAGATTGCATGTTGCATGCATTGCCATTAAGTATTCTATTTGTGCTTGGGCTATTTAGATGAAATCCCTAGTATATGTGCATAGATTTACCCTTCTGCTGATGTAGAGCATTATAAAATTTAACACCATGTTCCTACTGTCATATGTGTCTTTCGTTTCGAGAAGGAGAATAAAATTTTATTAAGTTTTATGGTATATTCACATAATGGAATCCATAAAGGGAACAATTTAGAAGCATTTGTGACTCTTCCAGGAATATTCTTAATTTAAAACTTACTTTGACACCTCTCTTTGAGTACTTCATAATAGCAAAACTGACTATGACTCACATAAAGTAGAAGTAATGTATGCTGGAAGAGAAGAGCATTTAAAGATATGAGTAAAAGTATTATCTGTATATTTTGCTGCAGATATACAATCTATTTTTACCCAAGGGCTTTGAGTTGGAGTTTCTAATACTGGAAAGCCAGGGTACTCAGACAATGCTAAAGAAGAATAAAATTATGTTTATTTTGATCCACTGTTATTTATGCCTTTCAATTTAGAGGAATCATTCCAAATGACTACTTATACCGAAATCCATTCAACAGTAAATGCAGTGTTCAGAAGACCTCTGTGTACACTTGTCTTGAGACACTTAACTGATACTTTACAAATATCAGATATTCCCCTTCCCAAGGTCATTGCTTTTCTTATATTTTCGGTTGATAGGATTCAGCTGACCCCACACTTAGGGATCTTCATGTGAGCTAAGTCTCTAAGGTCCTTTCTCAGTTAACACAGAAATGGTCAGTGTGGTCAAAAAATTATTCAGTCCACCTTGAAGCAGGCAGCTAATGGTTGGTCATTCACATTGCTCTTTAGCCAGATTTCCTGAGCAGGCCTGCAGCACAGCTTAGCAATGAGGCATTTAAAAAAGCCATGGTGTTTAGTTCAATTAGTTTATAGTCTACACTTGATCACTCCTTGACTGGAAGCTCTGCTTTTTATCGTTAGCCCAGCAAAACCCACAGCAAGCCGGCTACTGTGGGTACTGTTAATTTTCACAGTTCAGTTGTCTTTCACGGTTGTCCGTTGTGTTTTTGTCCTTCCTACTGTGCAGCACGGCCAGAGGTTGTAGACATTCCTGTGAAGTCCAAGCTAAAATGTTGCAAGTCGTTTGACACGGAAATAATCTTTAAATTCCCCCAGACTATCTCTGATGAGCTTCTCCTTGTGACAGAAGTTGCTGAGGACCTGAAAATGCATTTGCACTAAATGACTGCCTTCTTTCTGAAGGTAACAATATTTTTAAAGCCCCAGATGACCTTCTACTTCTTTTTATGCTTGCTACAGTGAATCTTTGTTAGCAGGAAAGCCCTTGATTTCATTTCCTGGGGCAAAATGCCCTTGAATTGATCCACAAAAAGACTTTCAACCAGATTCTCCAATCTGATCTTTTCATAGTCTAGCGTAATGGTCAGAGCATCTATTGGGAATGTCAGAGATCAAAGTTCTTTTTCTGCCTGAGGAAATTCAGATTTCTCTTATTTTCTGTCAGATGAGTTAACATTAGGCTACAGGTTTTTGGGATAGTCGATATTAGAAGTAATAAATACTGTTCCAGCTGAAATTGTGGGGAAAGAAATTCAAGATTCATTCAATCAGAGAAAGGAAACAAAAGCTAGTAGTCTTTTGTTGTCTGACTTACTGGGTATTCACACAGAAAGTAGAATAAAGAAGTTTTATTAACTGATCCTAAGAGTGTTCGTATATCTCATACGTGCAAGCTATCAAACAAAATTTTGCATGTATAAGAAAGAATGGGAGTAGGAGCAAGTACTCACAATGCTTGCATCTCTAAGTATCATCTCTAAGAGTAGATGCTCACGCATCTTCTTGTCCCCTTCTACTTGCCTAACGTTTTGTTCATCTATTGATCTAGATAAGTTGCAACTTTTTAGAAAGGTAGTACTTTATATTTTCTTTTTTATGCCACAAAATTGGAGAAGTGGTTATTTCTTTCCTCTGCCACTATCAACGTTTGTTCGGCTCCGAAGACTTCATTTTGAGAAAGATCTGTTCTGTACTTGAGCGTCCAGAAGCCTTTAAATATAAAGCTAGCATGAACACTTACTATTATTCATTTTTAATACCACAGACTTTTCTGTCACCTACTGCTAAGGAGAGGACAGCTGTAAGTCCATCGTGTCTATGTAACTAGAACTAATCAAACAGAAAATTTAGAACACCATAATAATTCTGTGGCTTTATTTTCATCTGATGGGTTCGACTTATGGCAGCAATCAGCACAACAGTGATTTCTCTTTAGATTACTTTCATCATGACTAGACTCTCCTTCTGTGTCATGAAAGACTGATTTCAAAGGAGAAACAGACCTTGTTTCAGGAACAACTGTACTTTACGCTGTGCTAAAGTGTTAGGGAGATATCATTAATCTGTTTAGTTACACATTAGGCTGACCTGAAGAACTTTACCATAAGTTCAGAAGAGGACAGCGTGTGCTGGCCCAGTCATGTCCCTACCTCTCATCACTTATCTCCTGGAGAAATAACCCAGGGATTTGAATGGGTCAGTAATTTTGTAGGGGGAAAAGAAACAAACAAACAAATAAAACTTTTACTTTCAGTGTGGTCTTTGTCAAAATAGAAGTAACTGTCATTTTGGTGAAATTCTGCTAAAAGAAAAGACTGATTTATGACAGAACCTAGGGTAGGTGAGCTGGCAGCTTGCCCCAGGGGACATAGGTGCCGAAGGCACCAGTGTGAAGGCACCAGTTCCACTTAGCCTCTGGGAACTCCCAGAAAAGACTTAATTCAAAATGTTTCTTTCGCCTCTGGCCCTGTCCTCGGGGTACTTGATGTATTCTCCAGACAGTGTTCTTATTAGAGAAAGCATGAGGAGTTCCAAACTGTCTATTATTAATTCGGGGTAGGGGGAGAAAAGGGGGCACCCACAGATATCTTTTATAGATGCTTTTTTCATGTACTTGAAACCAAGGATTTATTTCATGTTTGAGGTTTTTTTCAGGGTGTTTTTGATTTCATTTCCTCCCCGTCCCCCATGCCCCTCCCTCCTGGATTTCATATTCTCATTTTCATTACAGTTAGAAATAAAAACTTTTCCAAAATGTCAAAATTTTTCACACATGGAAATTTTGACCAGCTTTTCCAGAGAAGCACAGCTGTATCTTTGCAGATTGAATTGGCAGAGAGAGCAAAACAACTCAAAGGATTCTCCTTCCAACACCCATTCATTCTCCCTTGGCAAAGTCAGAGAGGAAAAGCCAGTTTCTCTATTTGCAGAGAATGTATAAAGGTAATGAGATTTTAAATGCAGTTTTTGAATGCTTTTGTGAATTTAAATATATGTTATGGTTAGAAAAGTCTTAATTAGAAAAGAAAAATTTCAAAAAACTTGTAATACTTAGGTAGAAGTGGAAAAATTAAAACAAAAAGAGCAAGTAATAGAGCAAAATTTTCTCTCTGAGATTCTCTCGGAAATAAAGGATTTAATTAGAAGATAAGCTTTAATAATTTTTAAGCTAACTCTACAGACAGAAAAGACAAAGATAGATATAAATTTCAAAGCAGAAAAATATGGATAAGAAATCCCTGAGGAATTCTCAGCTTACTTTTACTAGCTTTGGTTTGACCAGGAGCGTATTAAAATAAGCAGATTAGTTGTATTTTACTAAAGATACTACAAAATAAAAGAGATACATAGGTACTCTTCTGACAACTAATAATGTTATTTGTTGCTTTTAGCATTTTTACTGTCTACATTTGTATCACAATACACACAGTTCATCTTCAGTTTTTGTTAAGAATTATTTAGTTCAAAACGTATTGTTTTCAGCTAAATTATTCTCTATTAGATGAAAAGTTCATTCTATTTCATCAGGCTCTATGGTCTTTCCTCTCTTTCCCTTTGTCATTTCTGTATCCTGTCAGACCTGCTAGCAGAGATCTTTGGAGACTAAGATTGATTATGATCACAGTTTTTTGTAATAAATGTCATATAGCTAGATGAAGTAAACCTATCTTCTTCTCTATTCAAAAATTATTTTTAATTCTGTGTACTTTTAAGCTCATTTGGTTTATGAGCTCAATCAGTGAGTTTTGGAATCTGTGTCATATGCTTTCTAGTTTCTGACTCCTACATATTCAGTAACTGTGCATCTACCTCATTTCATTTTTTTCTCCTGGACTGCTTTCTGTATGACTCATCTCTTAAGTTATTCCCCCCTCCCTTTTTTTTTTTTTTTTTTTTTACATTTTCTCTACCTTCCTGATTATTTGCTTCCTTGACCTTCAAAACAAAGACTAATTGTTATCCTGTAATCCCATGTCTTTCCAAATGTTCTAAATCCTTTATTTTATACAGCTACTAGAGATTTTTACATGACTCCCAAACACATGATTTCTGAGGTATGTATGTGCTCCGTTGCAGGCTTACAGCTCTGGAAAACATGGCCTGGAGGGGTGTTGCCATGTTAGTACTTTACATGCCTCATACTCTCTATTTTTTTTAACAGCTTTGTTCATGCATCATTTCAAATGTGATGGTATTTTTTTCTCTTTTGAATTTTATTCAAAACTCTCTGCTAGTTTCTGATTACATTTCAGCATTTGCACATTCCTTCCCTATTAAATATTTATGAAGAATGATTGGTCATACAGGTAAAACTGGTTGGAAATATTCCACTGAACCTTTTTAAACCAAAAACGTGGAGTCATCAAAAAACAATTCTCCTTGAGAGAAAGATTTCATTTAAGTGAGTCTCCTAATAATAAAAAGGAAAATTGAAGAGAAGACAGTACAGATTTTCTAAAACATTCCACTCGAACTTTTCAAAGTAAAAGTTTCATTCACTGATTTGTAATATCTACCTTTGAAAATGACATGAAGTTACACTAAGAAAAATTAAAGAATGAAATTATCAAACTTGAAACTTTCCAACTGTCCTAATTAAATTTTCTAGTTTGGAATATGCTCATGAAAAATTAAGATATCAATTTGCTGTCCCATTTCAGGATGGAAAAATCAGAATCTAAAGAACTTCCGTGGAACAGGAAGCCCTTTTCCATCCAGACAGTCAGTATTGACAGCTATGGCCAAAAGTGTAATATCACAGCTGAATCCAGTGCATGACTTTGGCTATTCATAGTGTAGCAGGGTTTGACAAACAGAGACAAATATGTCACATTTCTAATGGCAGCTGTTTCTGACTTAGTGAGATAAGTAGTAGGCTGTGGTGACAGGAGCTGTAAAAAACCCAAAAGGGCTGTGTAATCCGTGGGACTGAAGGGGAAGAGAGCTCTGGAGGCCTTTGGAAGGATTCCTTGAGCAGAGGAGGGCAGACCGCTCCTGTGGGAACTAGAGGGGCCCTACTTGCCAAAATATCTTTCCACAGTTCGCCCTCTCATTAGCAAGATAGAATAATGCAACAACAGACAATCAGAAACAAATATTAAAAGACAAATAACATAAAGGTAAAGAGACCTGATTTAGTAGCCACCAAAGTCAGAGAAGACATTCTTATCACTTTCAGGGCATTTTAATGAAATATACTATACATATATACTAGGATAACTATATTTTTGTTCTAATATCAATAAGTAGTAAAAAATGAATATGATGATTTTTAAGTGCATCTTCAATCAACCCTTTAATAGAATAAAATGAACATTCAGGATTGCATAATTATTGTTATATTTTTAATCCAGAAGGTGTTAACACAACATCTTTTTTCCTGTCAGCTTTGGTAACACTAATCTTTAGATTGACCAAATCCTGTCTCATAAAAACTAAGGCAAAATAAAAAGAATGGCAAAAGGGTAAAGCAGTAGACATAGAAACTTTCTTAGGAGAATTCTCATGCTACCAGAGAAAAGCAGAATCTGCAATAATGCAGAGCTAGATTAGATTTTTTAGGGTCCTAATACAGTATTGAACAAAGCTCTAGCACCACAAGTGCACAACAGGAGGTAGTCTTTTGCATATGAGACAGTGAAGAGTAAAAGCATCTTCTGCTCAGAAGGCTGATTGGTAGCACACATCATCATAAATCCAGTTTACCACTTCTGCATAGCCACCCGACTTAAGAGTAAGTATCTTGAGCAGGGAGAGGACTCAGAGGGAGAAAACAGGGAAAATAGTGCCATGTGCAAGAGTGGAGAGATGTCACCTGTATGGAAACAGAGGAGCAGGCTTTGCTCTTCCTGTCTAGTTAAGGAACTGTGATAAGAGTGCACATAGCTGTTTATCCCTCTATTTATATGTTGTATTTTGGCACAAGACTGTTGAGAAAAAGACTGCTGTTGATTGTTTTTGCAGGAGGAAAGATTTTTTTTTTTTTACATTATTTTGGCCATCCCCATTAAAGCCAGAGAGTTAATTAGCATATGATCCTTATTAATACAAAATCATGCCACCTGTTACGCCCACTTTCCAAAGCAACTGTTCCAGCAAATGCTGCATATTCATCTAGCCACCTTTTCAGACTATATTAAAAGGGTTATAATTCATATATACTGATTAGTGGCTTTTAAGACAGAAATAAAAGGGAGCAGGAAAGAGACCCAGCGCTATAGATGTTTGGACAAGTGCTAAGCTTTGGTATGGAACTGCTTGGAAAGATAAGAAGAATTTGGATCATGTGTAAATTCCATAATCCAAAACTGAGAAGGCCTAAGGCTTTGCTAAAGACAATTTTGAGGATAGATTCCGATAAATAAAAAAGATTTATGATGTTGCAGGATTATAAGTTAGAAACCAAGAAAGAAGAAACTTGATGGAAGGAAAAGTAGGTGTTCTGGACCTATGAAAGAAATAGTACACTGTGCAATCTCAATTAAATGAGTAAGCAGATCATAATTTTAGGTTGATTGAACTTGAGTTTGTAACTGTGTTGACAGTGATTTACCTCCCTAGAAAAAAGTAAGATAGTATGCCAGAATCCATAGAAACAATGGGCACTGTTGGGAAGCTCGTTCAAAGTTGACCTTCCCTCCTTTCTGAAAAAAATGTAAATGGAGAGAACTGCACTCAGAGAAAATTAAGTAGGAATAAAACATGTCTTATTTGAAGAGGTGAGTTGTGTGATAGGTATGTGCAGGAGTGTTTGTACGTTACCTCAAAACTTGTTCCAGAGAAGGTGTGAATATTGCAGCCCACTGGAGCTCTAGCTGTAGTAATCAATATCTTTAACTTGAAGGTCCCCAACACAGTTTCTAAGTGCTGGGCAAAATGTCAACCATAATATAAGTGGGGCTTTTGAGGAATCACTGTGAGCCTCCAAAGCACAGGGGGAACTTTCTTTGACTAGGAGAAGTATTCAATTCAGCAACAACTCCAGGTCATGATCCCTAAGCTGTGCACACTCTTAGGATGAAGAGCACAGGCACGCAATCCTGAAGCGATGACTGATGAAGGTGCCATCTCTCACCTGTGCAGTCTATATGTGTCAGTCCAAACAGCAATAGGTCTTAATTTTAACTCAGGGCGAAGGGAACACTGTTCCAAATTTGTTAGTCAAGATACGGTCATCACAAAATTTCCTGCTAAAAAGACACCTTATGTTTTTCTGTGCCTACAAAAACTATATTTGTAGATAGTATTTCTGTCAGAAGGTAAAAATCATCAGAATTGCTGCTAAGCATCATCTCTTGATTGACTCTTGTCTCTTGAGGTGCAATAAAGTAAGGGATGGGGACCAGGAAAAATGTGACCAGCCGGTGAAATCTGCATGATTCCTCCCTCTCTTGCAAATATTTCACCAGCCTAACTTTTATATCAAGAAGAAAATTAATAAGCTAAATTGCTTATATAAACTGACAGATGCTAAGAGGAAGTAATTTATTTTCAGCTTTTCAGACTACTTTGTATTTTCCACCCCTTTCTCACGTTTTCCCTTCAGATTTCACGATACCTGTCTCCTCAGTGTAATAGATATTATTTATCAATGATTTTATTTAAGTAAAAACATTTATCTTACAAATATACCCTTAGTGAATCTGAAAAAATACATTTTTCAATAAGATACTAGAATAGAAAAAGTCTCGATATTCCATTGAAAAGGCTGAATATATATGCATAAAAAAGAAAGTATAAAGTATATAGTTTTTCAGATTTTAGAGGAAGAATTAATTGATTAAATACACACAAACATAGCTTCTTTTTTGTATTTGTTTGTTTGTTTTCCTATTGGGGAAAGAGCAGGAGCCGAAACAAATAAAAAGAAGAAAAGGTTTAACCAAAAAAACTAGAAAGCTGATCAGATAACATTCCTCACAGAATTTTCTTTATCAGAATTTCTGTTAGTGTTAAAAAAGGATTAGCACCACTGTCATCCCTGAAAACTCCAGGAAAACCCTAACAACATATTATAGTACAGACATCAGAAGAAATTATGACAGAGGTCATAGCAAGCAATGAAAGAGTGATGACAACTCAAAAATTCTTAAAAAGCTTTTATTTACATTGAAAACACTCAGCACTGAGGAAGAGAAAAAAGAGGCATCTACGTCATAGGTTAAAATGAAGGAAGAAAACCAAAGAATTTAGCATTTGGAATAACCTATGATAAAGGGATAAAAACGGACCCTGGAAAACGTATTCACAGAAAAATTATTAACTTTGTTGCTCAGGTGATGATGCTACAGTCCAACCGCTTGGTCCTAACAAATAGGTCGTGAAGAGTTACTTAGCAAAATGATGTGAAGGTAACATTTTAAGGAAAGTTGCAGTCACAGAAAATGATAGCTAATATTTGTAGCAATTGAAGGAATATTACTGGGGAAAAAAAAAAAAAACCTATCATTGTGAATACAGATGAAGAAACATACCAAATCAATTCATTAAAGTTTTCATCCAGAGTGGTGAAGTTGGGAATAATTTTTCAGGGGACAATATTCTGTGATAGGAAATATAATACATGTATTCCAAAGCAGCTGGCCCATCCTTCAAAGCTGAACATACTGTATTAAATACCATTCCTCTGGAAGTCCTGACGAGATATTTCAGGAAGGAAGGTTTTTGGTTTCGTTTGGTTTATTTTTTTGTTTTTTTTTTTTTTTCCAGTGAATTTCTGAAATAATCTTTCATAAATCTTGCATATTACTAGTCTTCTGTGTGCATATAATTGTGTAGCTATATTACAATTAGCCTTCTGCAGGACAGAAAGCCAAGAAACTGAGCATGCAAAAAACCCCTTAATTATGTTATCCTAAGTACAAAGTATAGCTGCAGAGGCACTTTCAATGCTCTTCGTACATTAGTGAAGACTCTTGGGAACCAAGCATACTAATCCTTTATGCTTCCTCTATGAATAGGGATACTCTGATTAAGGGTTGCCCATAGCATTTTATTTCAAAATTTAGAATTTGGGTTACCAGTATCCTAAAAGAGCTGTGCAGGTTAGTATGGAAGAGTTGTGTTCTCTCTCCCAGACCTTGTCCTGGTGTGGTGGGATTGTGACAGTGGATTATTCGCCTCATTTCAAATCACGATATGCCGTAAGTTACCAATTGCTGCAAGCTGGAAATATCCACACTCATCAAGTATAGCTGTGCAGAGCCATTTCTCACACAGGTAGTAAACACTACCTGTGTCACTCCGTCACTACCTGGTGTTTAGCTTACCTATACAAAATGAATTGCCCAGTATGGTTGAAACATCTTCTGAAGACTGGAAGGCAGGATCCGATATGTAACTCTACAATGAAAATATTTTTTGCACTAGCCTACATATTCCCAGTTGCACTTTACACAAATATACAACATGAATAAAGAGTGTGGTTCATCTAGTTTTTGAAAAAAACTGGTAGCACTGGATTTGAGATGACTGACCATACATCTAATGGTATAATATTCTAATATAATAATTAGGAAAAATGTATATGTATCTGTCTCTTCTAATATCAAAGAGAACAGTGAATCATTCTTTGACTGATAGATTCCTTTCTGTTCACAAAGAAGATAATCAATCACAGATGGAATTCATTTCAGTTTTGGTTTTGTTTGTTTATTTGTTATAAAGCTCTTGTTATAAAGGAAGGAAGGAGAAAAAAAAAAAGGAATCTGTTCAGAAAGAAGTGCTTCAGATGTAAAATACTAAGGAGATTCTCCTCTAAGATTTGTAAAGTACTCCTGATAGAGAGAAAGATCTTTTTTCTCATGCCAAGAATGCATTGAAAATGGGAAAAGATAGTAAAAGAAATAGTTACACAAAATGAAGAAAAGAGACGTTTGTATGTAATGGAGTGAAATTTATTAGGCTGTAGATACCAAGTATTATTTATTTTTAAAAATGGTCTGCATAAAAAATATTTAAGAAGAAGAAATACCCCTGTATTAGATAAGGAGATGACAGGAAAGATCAAAAGTGCTAAGATGACAGTGTAATTGGATCTGAGACCAGGTTCTTTTCTTGCTTTAACTTCCACCTATTTAGGGTAAAGTAATATAAGTTCAATTTTCATTGCCTTCCTTGTGTTAGGGACAAAAGTGACCATGTGGTTCTTCTAGAATACAGCAGCAGGACTTTCAGGGAACCACTGGGTGTAAGGAGTCAAAATAAGAGCGCTGTTGCACTTTCATTTTACATTTTCCCTTCCTTTAGTTCTGACCACTACTTATTTAAAGTGAAAGTATAACCTAAAATATAATACCATTTTTTTCATCTCAGGTGTACTTATATATCACTTCATAATATAAAAGACTTCAGTGTACAGTAATGGCTGTTCTTTAGGAATTCATTGCACATTTGGTAGAAATTATTTTATGCAATGCATTTAATCTGAATATAAGATAGGACAAGAGAGAAAAAGATATATTATGGAAAATTTCACCAAAACACTGTCTTACAGATAGATATAAAAAAAATTGTTTTTTGAATTTTTACCTTGAAGGTCTGCTATATGTTGAAGCCAACCTAAACATCAAAAGTCTGCACTTTCAATAATGTTCTTTGTTGAACCTCCGTGGAAATAGACATCTACATTTATTGAAGAGCCTTAATGAGACTTCATCAACCTGTTATATATCTTTTATGTATTCCTTTTATTTAATCCTCTTTATTCCTTATGCCTACTGAGTATTTTGAAGCTGAAATATTAATGCATACTATCTTTTCCCAGTTGCTTTATTCAGTGATGACAAATATTTTTGACACTACAGCCTCCTCCATTATGATCAGTCATGCTGCTGCAAAATAATATCGTTGGAGACCGTGGAGGAAGAAGAGGTTACAGAGGAAGCTGCTATCTATGCAAAATTTTTAGCAGCATTAAGAAGAAAAAAAATTGACAGTTTTGCTAAAATGGAGGAGAAATATGAACTTATTCACCTAGATGGGTAAGGCACTGGAATTTTGTCTGCAGGAATAAAGTAAATATTTCCAGAACTGGAATTCTTCTCTGGCACTGAAGTCAGTTAGCATGAAGCAGCTTGGGTCTGTGCTGTTAAATCCTCTCAGCTTTGAAAAAAGGGTGCTTGCATGCAATCTGCATATTGAGGATTATCTCTTGTCTCTGCTAACTCCTGCAATGTGTCCATAAGATGCCTGGGAGAATGCCTTTTGGCTCATCACTAAAACCATGCCAGGCACTATTTTAACAAGATAGGATTATAAATGACTGTATTTCAGTGCCCAGGAACATTCCCTGACGTTATTCAATTTACTAGTGCAGAGTAGCCTATAAGTATAACAGAAGGACAAACTGGATCTCTGTCATTCCATGAATGTGGAATACATTTACATCTTGTGTAAAGGTGAATGATTTGTAGGATCTCCTCCAAAATCAGTTACCTCTGTACAAGAGTAGAAGCCAGGGTCACGTCTCATCCTGTTTAGTGCAATATAGTGAAACCTTCAGTCCAGGTTATGGAGAAAAACTTTCCCCTTAGAGTAGGGAAGGACAAAGGAAATCATTAGGACTTTTAGTGTATATATGTTCCATTGAAGTTAATGGAAGAAACTTAAATTTTCTAGGGGTGCAATTCATCTGGCTAAATGCTAGACATCTACATCTGGCTAGTCACTATACTCTCCCTTTTTAGTGAGCAGAGAGAAATAGGTGCGTCCAGGCTGCGATTCATATCATCCTAAACTAAGCATCTAAAATAGGTTGACTGAATCATATTCTGAAATTGCCTACCTATATCCTGTTGACTGTAAGGGGAACTTAGGTGACTGGTTTAACAGACATTCAAGTTAGATGACTCGACCTTCCATCCCCACCAGCACTTTGCCTGAGCTTTCACATAACAGCTGCCTGCGTCTATACATACTCTTTTAAAATACCAGGATAGTGACTTTGTAGGGGTTTTTGTTTCTTTTTTCCATCTTGTAGTGTTAATGTAAAGAGCACCTAAATTCAGAGGTGCGTTAGGAAGGTGTGGAAATAGGACTTCTCATATAACCTGCTTTAATTAAGCAAGAAAATTAGAAGTAATCTGGTAGATTTCATTAAAGTTTAAAATGACTACTTAAATGTTGCCTTATTGTATTTTTCCTCAACATTTTTAAGTGGAGATATGTATCATACTCATCTTATTTTCATGTCAAATAGCTTGCTGTTTCCTAGACATGTATTGCAACACATAAAGAAAATAGAATGATTAAAATGCAGCACTGAACAAATATACCAATAAAGAAGATCCAACAACATTGGTGAAATAGGGAATAACAATTGTAGAGAAATCAAGGCAAGAAATGAAGCTTTATTCATGTTACTGTATAAGCACGAAATAATAGAATATACCAATATGCTACCATCAGGATTAAAGTTTTCGTTCAGTTCCTCCAACCGACTTTTAATGTATATTTTGTAGTTGTTTATCTTTTAGAAAGAGATAACAAATGTTATTTATAGATTTATATCCCCATGCCATTTTTCATTTCATGTGAGTTAAGCTGGAAACTGTCAAAGAACAAAAAGTCAGAGTGGCAGAGTGTCATGCAAACTGTATAAAGAATCTTTGTTGGTACAAAGCCAAGAATTGACCTTGGATACTAAAAAGTACCTGTCTTTCTTAGTTTTGATGTTTTTCTCTTGCCACTCATTAATCTATGCTCCCTTAAGTCGTTCTAGTAAGCTTTAGCATCAGCAGCAAAACTTAGGACTTACATCTGACAATGCAACATTAAAAAAAAATCACATAACCATATTACGGCAAATATGAAGTGGAAGGTAGTCATTAAATATTCAGCTAGAAGCTTCAGAAAAAAGACAGAGAAATGATGGAGTTTCTGTGAAAGCACTTGTGTCAAGCTCGGGTAATCTGGACTCAACTTTAAATTCTCTAGTAGTCTTTTGGATTGTCTTAGCCTAGTTTCAGCATTCTTAGAAATAGCCTCCAGCTTTTTCTGACTTCCCATGCTATTTTGGCCTTAACTGGGGCACCCAGGGAACACCTGCTGGCTTATGTACTCCAGAAATCATGCGACGGACATGAGTCGCCTTTCCATAAGGTGTCTTAGATACTCAAAATATATCCAGAAGGCTGCACAACAGAGTTTGCATGATATTGCCCATACCAATATATGCTCTCATATTATGTTAACACACACAGGCAGAAGATGCTACTTACAGATCACACCTCTGTGGATGCCCATCTGTTAGGAAGATCCCTTTCTTGCTAGGAAGGAATCCTGGCCACATACTCACTTAAAAAGAACGGAGCATAATGAATATCAGAGCCGGAGCTTTCCTTATATATATAATAATAAGTAGAGAATTGCTCATCTACCACTGCAGGACCCCTCTCCCTTCTTGGTGGCTTTGAGAGAAAGGATGTCTCACTTTCTCTAGAAACCTTATTCCATTTCCAGTATTTTGCTGAGTCTTGAGTTGGCCAGTGATGCAAATTTTTCCTAACCAGTAGTTATGTTAAAACATCACAATCATTTTATACTTTGAAAGGTAGTGGCAAACTTATATGTAATCTTGAAATCCTTCGTAGTTGTTTCAATGTTGTAACCGTAGGAAGTGTGCAGCAGAGTCACACAAATAGAGGAAAGTCCAATAAATACCATCACAGGCCTTAGCACTACTCTGTCCCTACACAGCTGCCTCCCACTTCCTCTCTCTTGCATGCTCTGTCTCTCCCTCAGCAGATATACTGGGAAAAGCCTCCTAATCATGTGTCTTGTTGTTTTGTGGGAGGCTTAATATTTTAGCTCCATGCTGACACAGACATTTCTGGAGCATGTTAGGTAAAATTTTAAATGCTGGGGGTGGACAGGACACAAGGAGAAGTGCTGTGGTTCAGCAAATAAGTAAAAATTTATCGAGGATGAGTTGATGGCAGCCTTGACTGAAGTGACCTTGAGATGGCAGAATTTAAGAACCTGAGGGAAAAGAGGAAAGCAAGTATCACACTAAAGACCCCAGGTTTCAGGAGAACAGATTTGTTCAGGAAACTGGTGGGCAGCATGCCATGTAAGGCCACCCTGAAAGGCAAGGAGCCCATCACAGTTTCCTCAAAGCACAAGATGTTCCATGCCAATGTTCAAGAAAACAAGCAGGTGTGGCTGGAAGGCAACTTGGCTGAGTTAGGAGCTCCTGACTGACCTCCATTTCCAAAACGGGGCACGCAGAGGGTGGCAGCAGAGGCTGGTGGTCCAGGGGTAAGAAAGAAGCATCGTTCAAGCCTATAGAGATGGAATAAAGAAAGGCAAAGCTGGGCTGGAGTTGAAGTTGTCAAGTTATATGAAAGACAGTAAGAAGGCCTTCTATGGGTAAATGGGCAACAAAAGGGGGCACCAAGGATAAAGTCTGCCTGTTGTTGAGTGGGGAGAAGTTCTAGTGAAGACATGGAAAAAGCTTAAAGTGTTCAATGACTTCTTTGTTTCGGAATTTACAAGCAAGGTCTGCTCTTAACTCTCCCAGGTCTCCATGCCTAGTAGAAAAATTTAGGGAAAGAAGCACTGCCCACAGCAGAGGAGGATCAAATTAGGGACCACTCAAATAAACTGGGCGTACACACATGAATGGAACTGGATGGGATGCATCCCAGGATACTGGGGGAGCTGGGTCCATGCCATTGAGAGGCCTTTCTCTATCATTTCTGAAGGGCTGTGGTAAATAGGGAGGGTGCTTTTTAACTGGAGAAAAGCAAATGTTATACCCACCTTCAGAAAATGTGAAAGAATCTGGGAAATTACAGGCTGTTCAGCCTGTACCCAGGCTTGAGTACCCAGGGATATTATGGAACAAGTCCTGACAGAAGCCATGTCCAAGCACAAGGACATGGAGATGTTTGAGAACAGCACAGAATTACCTCAGAGGATAATGTCTTCATCAGCCACCTAGACTATAGGATGGAGTGCACACTCAACATGTTTTCAGTTTTTCTCAAATTGAGGGGAGCAGGTGATGATTCAAAAGTTGGAAGAATGAGCCAAACAGTCCAGGGCCCTCAGTGCGCTGACAGGTCTTAATGACCTTGAGCAGACTGACTACGGACCCCCACCAAACCCCTTCCCATAAGCCTTGGAGCCCTATTTCAGCTCAACCTGGGGCACTCAACCTAACCTGAGACAGTTCTCAGGGAGAAGCTAGAGTCGGGCTGCTCCCCGTGGGAAAGTGAATCAGGAGCCAGTGGTGACCCCAGCAGAGACCAGGCAGTGATTGCAGTGATAGGGAACAGTCTCTGAGCAGGGTGAGCAGGGCAGAGGTGGTGATAGCAAGAGAGTCCATCAACAGCCTAGTAATCATCACATAAGTTGAGGTAGTAAGTCAGGTCTAACGTCACCCTGTGAAAGCCAAATGACAGTTCAGGAACAGCCAGAAAGAGGACTGGAAGCAGGTCTACTTCTGCATATAACCCCATGCATCATTGCAACCTGGGGAATGGCCAGCTGGGGAGTTCTGCGGAAAGAGCTTGTGCTGCATGAGTCAGTAGCACATCTTGCAGAGATGAAGGCTAATTGAATATTGGACTGAATTAGTAGGATTATAACCAGTAGGTGGGAGGAAAGGATTTTTCTTTCCTTCGTATCGCTTGTGAGCCCTCATCTTGAATATTGCACCAGTGGTGGGCTCTCCAATACAAGAGGGATACTGATGAACTGAAGAGAGTTTGGCGGGGGAAAGGCAGAGGGTAAGCCTTGAGGGGGAAAATAAAAGATTAAGGGGAGCTCTAATCGCTTTATTCCAGGATCTAATGGATGATTACAGAGAAGACAGAGTCAAACTGTTTTTAGAGCTTTGCAGATAAAGAACAAGAAGCAACAGTAACGGGTTGTGAAAAGGGAAATTCTGACCAGAGATAGTGGTGGAGAGGAACCTTTACCAGCAAAGTGGTTAAACACTGGGACAGGTTTCCCAGTAAGGCTGTGACATCTCCATCCTTGCAGTTATTTAAAACTTGACTGGACAAGACCCTGACTAACCTGATCTGACTTTGAATTTAGCTCTGCTTTGAGCAGAGGCTTGGACTAGATGACTTTCACAGGTCCCTTCTAGTCTAAATTATTGCTTGATTCTAGGACATGGCAAAGAGCCCTTTTGGGGAGGAACAGACTGGTGCAAGCCACATGGAACTGTCTCATACCCAAGCCAAGTTAGTTGAATTTATGGATATACACAAGAAAGCTAATCTGGGCATGTCAGGTACATGATGCAGATAATATAACACTTGTAGGTCAGTTCATTCACTCGTAGCCTGCATATTTGCCAGCTCAGTTCTCCCATCTCTGCCCCAGCCCTGACCGGGTACATGCAGCCTGGCTTACAGAGAAAATCCACCATCCAGGAAGACTCAGCACTCTTCTATCCTCTTTATGTTTCCTGGGGACACATGTGCCTTTTTCAGGGATCTAGCCAAATCAGGAGCAGATCAGGCAGATCTGCATGCTAAGAATATCTCTCTTGCTACTGTATAATCATTAATGAAAGTCAGGTGTTGGGCCAGCTGGAAAATTTTGCTGGCTCCCTTAGGGAAGTTCTGGCAGAATAGTGCTATTAGAACAGGTGTCCACTGCCTGCCTCATCCTCTGTTCATCTATATAGGAGATATCTGCAAAATACTCAAATAACAGCCTTGACAGCCTTGCCTGGTCATTCCGAGGAAAGTAAAATGTTGGCATTTCTAAAAACAAGTTAGGAGAGAATACACCCTAAAATACATTATTCCCTGTAACGACTTGTATAGGGGAATGTGTGCAGACTACTTTATACACCACAGTCATATCAGAAAAAGAAGTTTATAGCTTTTCCTTAGACCATCTCCAACGCCCACTGCAGCAAAGACCGTGAGGTATCAGAAACTCAAGGGCTGGAAATACCTTCTGAACTTTGTTGGAGGCCAAGTACAGATTTCAAGGGAAAGATTTGATGTACTGACCTTTGTGGCCAGGAGGAAGCCACACAGTTGTCATTTACTTACTTTCTACTTTATTTCTGCTGTCTTGCCCTATAGAAAGAGATTTAGAAGTATTCCACAAGAATTTTTTTTGATAAACCTTGTTAAGACCTCCATCCTGAACAATTAGAATTAATCCCCAGAGGTTTCTGAGTAATATTTGCTACCTATTTTAGGAGATGCAAAAGGGAAGACCAGATACCCACTCCAATGGGAGGAAATTCTGAAAATTGGTTGTGGGACCACCTGGAAACATTTTTACTCAGATGGCAAAAGTGCTAGAGCTGGAAAGAATGTAATTGTGGACAGAAAAAAATCTATTTGCAGTGGAAGTGAAATCAGAGGGGTCATTCTACATCCAGTAGCAAAGGCAGTACGAGGCCTTGCTTGGCCACATGTGCCCTGAACCATACCAAATTCTGATTATTTTAAGGTAAAAGCATTACATTCCTTCTTCTTCTCCCTCTCCTATTCATCCCTTCAGTTTTTTGTGTTTTTTTTTTTTTTCACTATAAAAAAGATAGAGGAGGCTGAAATTAAGTTAGCCCATAATGCAACTCTGAACTGTGCACTGGAAAAAATTCCTTCTGACTCCACTACAGTGAGCAACTAGTGCCAGAGGCATGCTATTTAATTGCCATATAGTCTCTTGACTAGTGTTGTGGGAAGCGACATGGTAGTGTGAGATCAACTGAAATACAAAACAATATAATGAATTAAACTGCACTGAGCAAAAAGAGGAAAAATGAGATGGGAGCTGTGTTTGTTAAGTGTTTACTATTCAAGCACTGCCTGAGGCTTAGATTCTTGACTGTTAGAGGATTTTACAGTTTTATGGATACCATCATAGGATTTTTAAACTAGTGTGGTATGTATTGCAATTCATGCTGAAAGTTCATATTCCCTGCTTCTCAAGCACAGTATCTGGTTTGGTGGGGGGTTTTTTTCTGCATTTCTTGGAAAATCATTATTTAACCTTTCTCAGCTGAGAAGCAGATCTAAACTAAATCGTAACTGGACTGATTCATCCAAAAAATGATTATCATCAGATGCTTTGTATCACCTCTCACTATTTTAAGGTCTTACTCTTTTCTCCTCCTTCCATATATTTCACTCGGCAAAATCCTCTGCAAAGCCTCTGGTTTCCAATAAAGAAATAATTGTAGTAGGAGATGGATGAAAATTTCTTTCCCTAGTCATGTTTTTGTAATTACCTCCTCAAGCTCTGTCTTCCATTAGTTATGAATTTATTTAGAAAACAGCCTGCTCATCAATAGTTTAGTAACGAAAGAATAAAATATCTTTATATAGAGGAGAACATGTGGTAAAAAATCCATTAAGCCTTGCAAATCTTTTTTTTTTCTTTAGCATGAATTCAAGTGTTCATATCCCATCGGAAAGATCATGCAAGCATAAGTCATTAGCAGAGCATGCCTAAAGAGTAAACATTTTCCTCCTTCCATTTTCCTTTGTCTCATATCATGTACGTGTTATCAGAAAGGATGCCACAAGTTAACTAACATAAACATTTACATAAACAAGGAAACATAACTAAGGAAGCGTAAGATATTTTATAGTTTTTAATGTGGGATCGCTTAAATAGTCTAATCCAGAATTAATGTTCTACAGTGCGTCAGATATCTGATTTTTCCCCACCATAATGGAAGAGCCTATACACAATTTCCACAACACTCATTATTTAACTTCCTGACTCATACAAGCAACTTCCATAAGAATGTCAGTATATCCTATCCAGCTGGCTGACTGAAATTTCCCAAAAGATTTTAAATTCATACCACATTGAAGATCCTATTTCTTTTTGCACAGGTAATTTTCCAAGCCAGCTCAATGTCATGGCTATAAGCCAGGATCTCAGCTGTGTTACACTGCCCCTGCAGGAAATAGCAGTGATGAAAGTACACCCCATCCACAGGGGGTAAGTTTAAATTTCAGTTATAAATTATCTGGATTAGAGAAACTTTGACAGAAGGACTTTTTTTAACCACCAACTCAGAAAGAACTTGGTATATCATTTCAATGGCAGAGAAACTATATGCAATTCACATGCAATTACATGACTTAACAATCCCTTCTAATTTGATATACTTATTACAAAGAAGTATTAGAGACAAAAGGTGTGGCCAGAAAATGGTAAGATCCCCTTTTTCTATAAAATATTCATAACTGATACAAGGAAAGTAAAAAGCTTTTTCTGAGGAGTTCCCTTAAGGCTCAATCTGTGTAACTCCAGACACCCACTACAGTTGCATTTGAAAAGCGGGAAAAAATGAAGTAAACCCCTGCCTGCAAGGAGAGAAACAGAAAAATTGCAGGGTCATGATCAGAACTAAAATAAAGAAATGAACCAAATCAGTTACTGAATAACCTGAAATTAATCTGATTTACATTGCATAAACTACAGATAGAAAGCTTGATTATTTTATGGGCTTGCCACAGCAACGGAAGGGAAGCTCTGTCAGCATGAGCATTGTCAGCCTCTCGAGGCAGTAGTGTGAGGGACAGGGTGAGCTTTACTTCCCAATGTGAAGTCCTTTCACCCAACAGTGAGTATGCTGTTTTTCTGAACAGAACATTGGCTGCTGGATTAAAGGCACGTAAATCTGTGCAAGAGGGCCAGAGCGCCGAATGACCACTAGTCCTATGTGCATCATCTGATGCAGCAATACGTGCTCCATAGGCTGATAATAAAGAAAGACTGAAGCTTCATTGATCCTCGCTGTTTCATTCCCTCTTTCCTAGCACAGGTGCATTTGCTATATTTATGAAGCTGGATCTATAATTTTTATTTGAGATTCATCAGTCCTGCTTTTTCAGGAATTTTCAGTCTCCTATAGAGTACATTGCTGTAGGGAACGTTAGCCTTAGAAAGAATGATAACATGCCACAGTAATAGTGCTTTTTTGGGATAATTACTTGTGTGAGTCCTCTCTCCCTATCCAACTTCCTTATTGTTTTAAAACCTTATGAACCACTGCTTTGTTGATGAAGGTTATATAGGTAGGCTCAAAGACTATTATTACCTAAAAGCTGAGTCTAAGTGAAATATCAGCTCTCTTTTCCTCTCTCTCTCTCACAAAATGAAATTAAAGAGTTAATATATTCAGTGGCTAGTGTTTTATAATTACTTTCTAATCAGTATACAGTTTCTTGAACAAAGCAATTTGGAAAAATTAAAAAAAACTTCCCTTCTATACTAATAAACATTCATCAAAAACATTTAGAAACATTTTTAGTCATATAATATCACGAACATTTCTTTAGTATATTTACCTTTTGTAGGAGAAGCTACTGTTTATGTTCATCTTGGTTTTAAGATATGAAAAATATTTTCAGAAGCTGTTAGATGACTTGTTAAGTGGCACAGAGTGTATGTTTGCAGTGTGACAAAATGAAATGGGTTGCAAAATAATGCTACAGCAATGTTGCTGATCAGATATTAAGTAACAATGTTTACATTGTTTACTTGAAACAAGTCTTTAATTATTAAATATAAAATCGCTATGGAAAGCAGAATGTTAATTTTGTATTTAATAATTAAATGTTCCAATTTTTTTTCATAGCAAGGCAATTTTGATGGCAGGATAAGGCTAGAAACTTTTCTATGTTTCCAACAGCACTCCTTATCGTAATGTTAATACCCAAAATATTGTGTAGGACTTGTACGTAGTAGCCATTCATTTAATGGGACCTTTCATACCAGTGAACAAACTGGGATGCTGTAGGGATTTGTTCTCCTTTTATTTACTTCACTAGCAGCACTATGAATGTTGCTTATAAAGCCAGATGGAAAAGCAGAACACTTTTATATGCATACCTTCTTCCTAAAGAAGCCACGGGATAGTATTAAATTAGTTATGGAAGCTGGTACTTTTTATTGTAATGCTTGATTGCATTAGACCCTCTCAGTGTTAAGCTACAGTAAATGAATACACTACTGTCTTCCATTTGATAACATTTCAATATGCTACAAATGTGTTATGAAAGATTTCATATACAAAAATTCTTTCTGAAAACAAAACTACTTGTCATATGGAATTCCATAACACTAATTTTTTGAAGTTTTATCCTGGAAAAAAAAAATTAAATGTAACTGTAATTTATAGTATTGAAAGAGAAAAAAGAAAAAAAAAGCTTCCTTACTTCAATAAGAGCATGTGGTAAGACATCTTATTTTATGTAAAACTCCTATTGATTTCAGTGGGGGCTTCTTCTTAATAACTGATTGATAGCAGGTAATTTAGATGTCATTATCTCTACATTCATTTCTGCAAAAATGAACTACGTATTTCTAGGTCTCACATCCATAAGACGAGGAAAAGAACAGCAATTTATTATGACGTCTATCAAATAAGACAAAACCTCCTACTTGTTAACAAGCTATAGCACAAACAGAAAATGTTATGTGCAATTCTTTGTAAGAAATGAAGAAGACAGCGATTGCATCTATGCAACATGAGAAAGGGTAGGGAAAGTTTGTGTATGAAACTATTAACAGTAATATAGCTAAGATCACAAGTACATGCCCCTTCACTAGGAACTACTTACCCCAGAGTGGAGGGAAAGCAGAGGACAGGAGAGAAGGGTGAGGAGACATACTGTAGATTCCCTCACATCTGCTGAGAAGACAGTAAGCAGGCCTGTTCAGAAATTGCCCCAAGTAACCATGCACCACTCTGCTTAGATCTATGCACTCTCAGCAATTTCTGACCTGAATTCTTACAATACTCTGTAACTCTCCTTTGGAACACAGGTACATGGCTTTCCCACGATGGCACTACCAACACCGGCCACTCCAAATCCTCCATCACAGACAAAGTGCCAAGCTTTGGAGAGAAACGCAACTGCGCAGCACCCAAGAGAATGGGGTAGAATAATTCTCTCCACGCTGCATTTTACGACTCAGCTCAGCTCAGTACTTAATACTAACACGTCTGTACAGGAGAAAGACGGTGTGATTTGGCTGATGAGGTGGGCTCTTGTAAGCACCAATATCTGTTCCAGCTGGTCAGTGTTGCCTCAGACTGCAGATCAATGAACTGCAGGCTTTTTGTTCAAATCAGGAATGTTACTGAAAATATAAGGCAGTAACTATTCCATTTTTCCACCTTGTCTATCTTTTCATCTCTAACCAGACATGTCCAGATTGACTCTATAATGCTGCCAAGAAAGTAATATGTCCCTACAGGGCTCACTTAGAACTAACAGCCCAGCAGGAGTCTCTGTCCTAGAATAGATTTGGAGTCATAAGTCTACATCTTGGCATAGCCAGAAATGTCTTCCTAGCCAAAAAGTTAGGTCACCATTGGGATCTATCCCAGACAGTCTCCTGTGGGGTATATTTGAGTCTTTCTTCTGCTTCATGGATGGGTGAAATACCCTGAGATATCTATAAACGGAATGAGAATATCCTTAACATTTTTTATGGCTTCCTATCGGTTGCATGGATAGTACAGACAGTGAGAAAGACTGCACAGCCTCATTAAGCAATACTCATAGAGACTGTAGGAGATAGCAACAAGACATATAATGCACAAATGAGCTTATTTTGTGGCTAGTAATAGCCGTTGTGCTACCTTGGGCCTTGGCCAGTGTGCTTTCAATCCTCCTCCTAGCTCACACCTGAGTGCCACCATGGCCATACTTGGGTAGAGTGCAACACATTTCACAGACAATGCTGGATGGACTAACACCACTATTGTTACTGTCTTGGAGCCCATGACCTGTTCTCACCGTAGCTAAAGAACCCAACAAAACTGCAATCAATATTGCTGCCGAGACAACTCGAGAAATATTCTTCAACACTAGCACAAATCAGGTGGCATAAAGGGGAGGGCAGTGAAGTGCTTGGTCACGGGTTTCTGTCCTGCCCTTTCTCTTTGGTCTGTCTGAGAAGTGCACAAGTTGCTGCTCTGTGGAGATCAACCCATCTTCTCTCTGTTTCCTCTCAATCTGTGCCAAAGACAGACATGGCATGTCTGAGAGGAGGAGAGTAGGCTCTGGAAGGAAGTGAAGTAATCTTCTGTGGAAAGAGGAGACTAAGGAGGAGATAAAAAAGAGGGTAAGAGTGCCTCACTCCTATAAAACGTCTTTGATCAAGTTGGATGGGCCTATGGAGGCCCATCTTGCTCTCTGGAACTTAAGAGGATGGGCATGTGTACTGTTCTCACCACCTGAATATCTAGGGCATTCTTAGTGAGAAGCCAACAGATTCAGAGTTAGATAAGGTCCGATTATGGCTGTATAGCTGGTGCTGACTCATGGATCTCAGGTACTTGACGCAAATGTCTATCTAGCCTGTAGTGGTCATTTCACACAGTCACACTGTTCATGGCCCGAGTCCTGTGGCAGAAGACAAGGTACCACCTCACTTGCTTGTGAATGCTTTAGGTCCCTTACCCCTAGGATCCTAGAAGATGTTTAGTTGTGACTTTTTATGGCTTTGGAGAAATTGCTCTTTGTACTCTCTAAATAAGAGCAAAAGAGCTTTGCCAAACTTCCTTGGATCCCGGAGGCAATGTGCTGGCTTATGCTAGCCGATAGTAAAACATGCATTAAATAAGCTAGTTGCTAAACCTAGTCATGATGCTGTTTCCTTCACCTAGAGGTATAGTGGCCCTTCAGGCACCCTGAAATACAACTTTTTGGTACTTCATGTTGAGGCAAAATCTCACAGCATTAAAGTTAGATGAGTTAAAGGAAGTTAAAGAAAGTTACAGGAAGCCAGGTCCTGGGATGCCGCATGTGGGCACTCGTCTGCTATTCTTACTCACTGAGACTGTACAGTCAACATATGGGAAAAGTACATATTTCTGGTTTCCCTCAATCCACACCTGCCTCTCTCCAAGAGTTTTCAGTTTCCTCCTAGCCATAGCAAAAGTCCTCTCTTCAGGGGTTTCAGATCTCTGCTTACGAGCTGTCTATGCCTCTATACTAGACATGTCCTTATGCTGAATTTAAATGTGTTTCTATGTTCTAATGCTATATCCCATTGGTCTTTATCTGTTTAAACTTCAGTTTATTCTGTGCTAATTACTCTAGAGTGCTTCTGTGAAAAGGTGGCTTTGACCATGCGCCTTACTCTCTTTGTGCTTTTGGAGACTACTCAAATGTACGAGGTATTTCTAGATTTTTGTTTGAACATTATTACTTTGCAGACTCCATTCCGGAAATGCTAGGTGATATACTCGCAGGTCCAGAAACACTTAAAATAACAACAGCCACGTAGATGGCAAAAGTATATTGCAGACATCAGGAAGTGGTAAGTGAATCACTCTTTAGGAGGCCTGGATTGTCCTTACTATTTGTGCTGTGTGTATATGGTAATATGAACATGCTTCTATGTCTGGGTAGCTGAACATAAGTGCCTTGTGGATGCTGATGTTTTGCACATTCCAAGAGCGTGAGGAGGCTGTCAAGACTGATTTCTGCCAAGCGCTAGGATGTCTGAAACATTTTACTACATGGGAATTATGTGCTGCTACATGCACATCAGTGAATCATAAGCTACTGCTAAAAGCAGTACTCTCAGGACACAGTTAATAAGCAGCCTATGGACTAAAACATATTTGCCTAAAACATTCAGTGAAAAAAGGGGAGTCTCAAGCAATCTGTAAAAACTGAAGTCTGTGTCTGGAACAGCAGAGAGACTAAGTTTTTGTGGAAATGGTTGTAGTAAGTTAACAATCCACTTTCTGCTAGCGTGTGCTGTAAAAGATGGCTGATCTGCAGATTTTGAGGGATAAATCAGCCATCTGCCGTATAAGATCTTAATAATGGGAGCAGTATCTGAGAGTATAGGGTGCTTGAAAAAGTCTGACATGCTGTTGTATGTTACCTTGTAATGTTAAATGTTTTCCACAGAAAAGCAGAAGCTGGGAAAGCCAAAGCTCAGCTACAGTTGGAAATAGCAAGAGCTGTGAAGGACAAAAAGGCCTTCTATAAAGACATTAGCAACAAAAGGAAGGCTTAAGAAAATTGACCCACAGTTCAGTGGGTTATGGGACCTGGTGAAAAAGGGCATGGAAAAGGTAGAGATTCTCAATGATTTTTTTTTGCCTTAGTTTTCACTGTTAAGGTGAAAGCCTGACCTCAGGCCTCCCAGTCCTTTCGCCTGGTGCCAGAGTCTGTGGGCATGAATATTTCCCAGAGCATAGGAAGATGGAGTTAGGGAGCGCTTCAGACAACTGGGCATACACAAATCCATGAGACCAAACTGAGGGATGGAGCCAGTATCGCTGAGGCCGCTCTCTGTTATCTGAAAGGTCATGGTGACGGGAGGAGATTCGTGATGATGGGAAAAAGGCAAAAGATACACCCATCTTCAAGGCAGAAAGAAGAGTTTGGGGCTCACCCAGACGGCTCAGCTTCATCTCAGTCCCTGGGAAGGGGATAGAGCAAATCTTCCTGGAAGGCATTGCCATCCTCATGAAATACAGGAAGGTGACTGGGATTAGCTGGCACAGATTTATCAAGCGGAAGTCTTTCCAGATGACCCTGACTGCCTTTTGTGGTGAGATGACTGGCTCTGCAGATGAGCAGAGAGCTCTGTGCGTTTACTTTGACATTAGTAAGGCCTTTAATATGGTCTCCTACAGTATTCTGATAGTCAAACTGATTAGATACAGACTGGATAAGTCAACTAAAAGGTAGGTGGAAAATAGGCTGGATTATCAGGTGCAAAGGGTTGTAATCAGCAGTGCAAAGTCCAGCTGGTGGCTGGTTAGCAGTAGTGTCCCTCCAGGATGAATACTGGAACCAATATGTTTTGATCAATAAATATTAACATCCTAGATGACAGGGAAGAGTGCAAGTCCGAGGATGATACCAAGCTGGGGGGAAGTAAGGGCTGCTATGTTTCTGTGATTTGGAAACAAGTAAGGAGAATCAAGGAGTATCAGGGGTCTAATGCCTGAATGAGGAATCAGACGCCACGATGAGCATCTGGGGAGAAATTGGAACTGCATAAAGATACTGGATTCAAGAACTGTGAAAAACAGAGACAGAGCAGCAGAACAGATAATTGTTCACTCTACCTTAATTCTACCTTAACTGTTCATTCCACCTTTATTTTTGCTTTCCTCAGCTTTTAAATGTTTGATTTAATAGCCTTATTAATGTTTCTTTAAAAGATACTTTCTGAGTTTGTGCAATCTGATATATACAAATTGTGTTTCTGCTGTATATATTAGAAAATAACTATTCATCATGAAATCAGTCAAAAATTGATGTTATCAAAGTGCCGGTTTCCATCTTCTACAAGAAGAAAGATGTCATTTGGAGGTTTTCATCATTTACTTTTTCAGCAAAGGATATCCAAAAGATACAATACAAAAATAAAAACCGGAGGTAAGCTACAGCAAATGTTACATACAGAAGACAATGAGAACAGTTTGGTAGACGTGAAAGAGGAGCTCATGTTCTCTCGTATACTACTTGATATGTCATGCAAATTAAGTCTGTAATGCTATATGTCTTGAAGTAGTCTGTAAATGTCATAGGCTTACTGATACATCTACTGGCAGCTGTTTTTCCATACTTTGTGCCAGTCCGCTAGATTTTGCTGACAGTAAGCCATTCTTTAGAGGATTCTGCTTTATTTCAACATTTAAGAATAAAAAAAGCTTTCCTAAAATGGCTTGGATTAAAAACAAAGAAGACAGCTGGTGGATAAACAGGTCAATTTTTCTCATTACAGTGTAGAAAAAACAGCCTGCTGCATACCGCCTGCCCTTCTCACCTACTGCAGTGAAGACAGAACAGTCCTATCAGGTAAGGTCATTCTGCATGGCAGCTCTGCAATTTCTGTCTCACCCTTCATTAATCCACAGGGGTAACCAGTAGGAATCCAACAACTCCTCCTCACTTCAGTACTAAGCAGCGTCAAAACAGGTTGTCAAGAGCCTCATTTCCTTCGACTCTATGTGAATAAATAAGAATAATAAAACTTAACAAAATAAAACAATAACAATTAGTGGAGACTTATGACGTGATGCAGGTACCTTTATTATTTTCTTTCTTATTCTGATTGTCGGTAATATGCTCCACCTTTGTACTATATCCAGGAAAAAAATGGGAAACTATATAATAACTTCAGAAGATTTTGTTTTGTTTTGCTTTGTTTTGTTTTGTTTTCGTCTGCTCATAGAGCTTTCCAGAACTGTTTTCTGCCCTGGCTTCAAAATAAATGTGGTTCTGGCAACTACAGTAAACAAATACCTCTTTTTATAGGAAGAATTCGGTAAAATATGGATCACGTAGCAACACAATGACCATAATACATTCTCACCTGCAGAGCTTCTATCCTTTAAAAATTCCACTAACTAATAGCTCAAATTAGCCTTTAGCACATGGTGTTCCACAAGGATCTATATACCTAGTCTGATACATCCTGTAGGATGATAGTCATTCTTAACACTATAATTTCATACTAACAAAGAAATTGTACTATTATGGAGTTCCCTATTTTTGGTATAGTAACTCTGAAGAAATATAAACAAGTTAGTAAGAACCTGCAATGGTATTTGCGCAGATGTTGTTGCCTGGCACCAGGGAAGACAAAATCACAAAGAATATGCTGATAAATTCCCAAATCATTCTCTCCTTGTAACTGTGCAACGTGCTCTGTGTCTTTCTCCCATCCATGATGTTTACTTCAGCAGCCTAATGCTCCCCAGTGATACTGCATGAATAAAAGAGCAAGCAGTAAACTGACAATGTATCACAACTCTACTAATGCAAACTCCATGTGGTGTTCTATTCCTCTTTTCTTCCTTAATGCTTCCTATCGATGTTTCAGAGTTGTTATCAAAAGCTGTTCAAAAATCTGTTATCTCCAAATGTTATGTAGCTTACCATACAGTGTAGAACTCCAAAGGATGCTGTATAAGCAAAGCAGAATTTGGCATCCATTCAACATAATTCTTTAAGATTTAACAATGCAGCTTTATATTGCCTACAATTTATTTCGTGCAAGTTTTAGCTTAAACTGTTTTCCAGGTGCAAGTAATGCAAACATTAGGTTAAATAATAACAGGTAGACAATAAAGCTAAAAAAAAACCTACATAACATTTTTTTTGATTGGATTAGGAAAAATTGAGTCAATAGTGTGGGTAATAGATGAAGATTTTTGCAAAAGGTAAAACTTGCATTAGAAAGATGTTTGCACTATGCAGTGTGATATTAAGTTGCTGGAGAAAGTACACTAGTACTATCAAAACAGAAAAGTAAGACAAGACTAAAACTATTTAAAAAACTCGGACATGGCTGACATTTTCCCTTTGCACTGAAAGTTTCCTGTGACCCAGTAAAAATGAGACAAGAAAGAGCAATCTGAATGGAACAAGTTAGAGAAGAAAAAAGAGATCAGGATCTGGAAATAAAATTCATAACAGTAGGAATCTTTACCTCAGCTCCACTACGCAGCTGTTTCCCAAGCCTGAGTAGCCAGAAAGCATGCAACAAGCAAAGCTTTATGATTTATTTTAACATTGATCCAGTGAAAAGCCAGAACAGAGATAAGAAGATTCAAAATGGACACTTGCCAGAAATGTTCTCTTAAAAAAAAAATCCCATCAGTATCATCAGCATTTTTTCTAATGATGTTACCATAAATAAGACTGCAGGATCCTGTCTTATGTAGGATGCATGTTCACAAATGTTTCTGAGAGAATTTCTCAGTCAGAGAGATACTATATGCCTATTGATCGCATACCTAGCTACCTAAATAGCGTAAGCAAAGAATAAAGGTTACTTTGTCAACGTACAATTTAAAAGGATTGTGTAAAGCAACAGAAGTTCTTGGGTGGGGGTGCGGAATATATCTTTGCACATGGTGTTCAACAATTGTATCTTTAGTTTGACGGGAGTTTCTGGACCTACTGCAATGAAAAAACAGCAACAACAATGATTGTTCACCTCGTGGCAATTTATTGTAAAAGAAACAACTTTCCCTAAAAACTAGTATCGGCTTGATGCCTTCGTCTTTATATCAGTGTATGGCAATCATAACTTCTTTCATCCCTTTTTTATTGTTCATTCATCCATTAATTCAGCCTGTCAGTGAATCGGTTATTTTATTTAATTGAGAAATCAATTGAAATTGGTTTAACTGACTTGAGAGCTGTGAGGCTGAGCCAGCATTCTTACTTTGCTTGCATGATATGGTGCTATTTTTCATCATTTTCATCAAAAGCTTATTTTTCATTAATTAAATAATTTGCATCACTGTTAGGTAATTTAAAGACTGATATATAATCCTTAGAATAAGAGATATGTGCAAAAAAAGGTTGGCTAAATGGTACCAGTTGGAATCTAATTTCACCATCTTAAGTATCTTTTTAAAACATCAGTGATCATAACTTTAAAAGAACAGGGGCAGAGATTAACAGTACCTATAAAATTTGCCCAAAAGCCAAGTTAATTTCTGTTGTCAGACTGCCTGAACCTGACTTTCTGCCTATGAGATTCTGCCTACAGTCCCACACCACTAGCTTTGACAAAGTAGTTAAAAAAAGGAGACAAGCAGCAGTAAGAAATGCTTATGTCATATCTTCATGTGTAAAGTGCTGCAAGAACATCAGATAGAAGGCATTACCTCTTTTGTGATCAGTTAAATATCAGTGGGTGTTTTGAGGTTGTTGGTGTTCGAGGTCTTCCCCCTTGAGCCTGATCCTCTGATTATTTGGATGCCGCTTCAATAGAACTATAGTAATTTACTGAAATGGAAGAAGAGGTGTATAGTTGCGGGAATCTCTGTGACTCTGAATCAGCTCTGTTGATCTCATAGGATCGAAATTAGATTTCATTCGAGGTTCTGACTGTAAAGGGACTACGTCAGGAAATTCTTCTCCCACTTACCAGCCATTTTCTTTTTTACTCATGATCTTTGGTAGCTTATACTGTAGTCAGAGGTCTGCACGCACCCTGCTCCAAGCAACGGTGACGCCAATATCTCATTTTCTTCTTAAACATCCACTGACAGTTAGATTCTTAGGAACAGAGAGGTTTTTTGCTGTTGTTTTGTTTTGTTTTGTTTTTTCCTTGAATCAAGGCTCCCATGAACCTGACTTGTGCTTAATGAGTGAGTAAGGAACTAGTTCCAAATTTTTGAACAGAGCCTGAGGTGATTTCTTTTTTTCTCCCTCTCTAAAGTGCACACAGTATTTTTGGTGAGCAAGTCAGTATGTATTTCTTTTCAAAGAACATACAGCTGATGATACTTTTTTTGTGGTTCTCCTCAATGAAAGTAAAATTTTCTCTTCCTCTTTTCTTTTTCTCTTTCTCTTGATTATGTTTCACTTTGGCATAGTGCTGTTTATTTTTCAGTGAAATGTACCTTTAAATGAGCTTCACAGAACAGTAAAGAGATGTAATTCCACAACAGATATATCTGTTCAAGTTCTATAACCTTTTTGTAAAAGTGCTTCACATTTGATCTAAATGGGGAAAAATTCCAGTCCTTGAAGAGTACATGCAAGCAATAAGTCCTCATAGCAATGTCTTAGCAGAATGAAAGCAAATAAATAAATGAATATTTCAGGTCTTTTACTGCTCTAACTATTTGAGCTTACTTGAGCTCATCCTCCAATAAAATTCCTTCTTTAAAAGACTCACGGAAGAGAGCCCCTATGCTGTTGACACACTATAATGAGATGAACTGAGATGACAGTGGGAATTTGAACAGAACAGCTTTAGAGGATTGTCTGGATGACAGAGAACCTTTTCAAAGTGTTTTATGGAGGGTGTCGCATTCATCCTTTTTCTGTTACATTTCAGGTAGGGGCTCCCCCAATAGGGATTGAGTGGCAATGCGGATAAGGGAAACACTGACTGTCAAATAAACTGTCTCTGTTTCTCTCTTACTCCTTCTAAAAAGAGGATAATCCCATCTTTTCATAGCACAGTGACATTGCCCTGGTCTTTCTCTATGCCAGGATTAAGAAGAAAAACTGGGGGTGGAGCTGTGAGGGAAGAACATCCTCAGTTTGATTCATACTTTCTCTGCTTCATACTTTCTTGTCTGGCTCAGAAGGCAAACCAACTCCACCTTGTGCTCTTTCAGATTTAAAGGTTATTAACAACTGCAACACTAACCTGCTCAGACCTTATTTTCATTAACTTAGATAGGATGGCAGGATTAGGCTAGCTGGAAGGAGCACGACGTGATTTAGTTCTATTTGATGCTTCTGCCTTAGTAAATGTCAGAAGCAGGGAACAGAGTATTAATAATCATTTGCCTCCAGTATGCTAACGGCAGCTCTCCAGGAGAGTGCGTTCTGTAAAACAGAGCTCGAAGGTAGCAAGCCCCCACTTGTTTTTTACTGAGCCAAAAAATAAATGCAAACAAGCCCATTCAAGTCAGATCTGACAAATGCAGGGTTAAATAAAAACACTAGTATCTATTTAAAAGCAGTGAAGCAGTTTGCCGGAGCAGTTATTTCATGTTAATCGCTTTGTATTTACTGCATCTTCAGAAAGACGCATTTGTTATGCAGACAGTGTTCATTGTCGTAGCTTGATCATTAATGCACTGCTGCCAGCAACAAAATGAATTAGCTCTCTGAATACTAAACTGGGAAACCAATGTTGAACCAGAGAGTGGCACAATGACACTTACAGGATTAAAATATACTACCCAGCTATGAGAGGGTACATTTGTGGCCTTTACTAACTACCATCTATTTTTAAGATTAGTATTAGTAGGAAGCCTCTCTGGAATGGCTGAAAATTGTAGTACAAACAATAGTGATCATTTATGTTCCCATGGGAGTTTATACTCGTTCTGGAATACAAGTCTCTCATGGGTTATTTCCCATGCTTGACCACAGTCATTTTTTTTTCCCGTCAACAATTTATCATTTATTCCTTTACATGCATGCTTTGAATTTCCACAATTCCTAGCATACTGTCGATCCATAGCAGCAGTGTGGAAAGTACATGAATACAAAACACCAAGGAATCAAAGCCCTACTGTGTCTATGAAGAGATGTCACAGCCATGTGCAAAAGCAGAGTAATAAAGTGAATGCCACCTGTCACTCTGAATGTTTTCATACTGCTTTTGATGTTACTACGTCACAAGGATAAAAACACTAGTAGCAGAATGCTAGGTAGTTACTATTAGCCATAACCTGCCCTGCACAGGTCAGTAAACTAGGAAAGGTAGATTTTATGTTTAAAAGAAAAAAAAGAAAAGAAAGAAAGAAAGAAGATGAGCAAAAATACCTCAGAGGGCCATGCCTTTTGGTGGGCTTATATTCCACAAGTATTTATTTTAATAGGAGCTTAGAGTTTGCCCTGTAATAAGATGTGTTTAGGTCAGAACTGAATGGAGCAGCTTCCTTTGAATATCCATATAAACTTCTGGCTTGATCCCCCGAGATATTCCAAGTATGACACTCGCAGACATTCAAAAAGGAGAGAAGAGCAACCAAATGCAATATAAACCAGCAAGAAAGTGTATATTTTAAGACCAGCATTGTGCATGAAGTGGTCATAAATTGAAGTTTAAGGAACAAAATTCTGAGCTAAGTTGTAAAGTAGAAATGTAGATTCTAGGTGAAATCATTAGCTTCTCCTAGAAAGGAAAACAAAAAATGACACAATCATTTCCAAAAAATTTTGGGATTATTGTTGCATTATCTATTTGTCCTTTCCGTTCCAGGTAGGAAAAGGGTACTTTGGCACTTACATATAAAAACAAGCACATCAAAATCATGTCGTCCCAACAGTTAATGAGGATAACTAGCAACAAACTATTGTAGAGTTGATGCTGACATTGATTATTTTTGCTAAGTAATGTGTTTGCAAGCCAATATTTTGTAAAGTAAATGCTAACTGTCTCTGTCGTTCTATTTACTTCACATGTTCTTTTTAAGAAACGCGGTTCGTCAGCTCTAGAAGAGAATACACAGAAGATTAATGCTCAAGTTAAAAAACAAGCTGAGGGAAAGGGGAAATAGTCATTGCCCTTATGCAGTGATCTGACCTCAAAGACTATTATCTAATAATAATAAATGTGTTTGTTTACTAGTGAAATAATGTTTTGCAGTTAATTAAATGTTTATTCAGTACTATGAAATTAATAAAGTAGTATGTACCATAAATGCTGAAGGTGTTGGATGATCTTTTCCTTCCCATTTTGAAACACACTGCTGGCATAACTTCAGGCTCCATGGAACTTTCCCCGTGTGGATAGTGCTCGTTTCACTTGTCACGGAATTGTAGCCTGTTCTTCAGTGGAACACACCAGCTGGCTAGCAGTAGATTATGTATATGACTTAAAGCAACAGAGGGTAAGACAAAAATGATACTCCACCCAGCTTAAAGCTACTGATATTTTCTGTAAGTAGAACGCATTTATCAGAAGTTGAATTTCTCCCAGATGTTGCAATAAACACTGTGATAAAAAGGGGGGGAGGGGGAGGGAGAGAGGGAGAGAGAGAGATTTTTATAAGCAATTCACTTAGGTGCAAAGTGCGTACTGAAAATATCTGAAAGGGGAAGCACCCTGTTACACTGTCATAACTCTGTGACACTGTGCAGATTACACAAGGATTCAGCTCTTAATCATCTGTTTATAAGATGAATCTGCGAGAACATATTCCCAGTCTGGGAAACCACACAATGTAGTTTCCGTTTCTTAAAGAATTAAATGCATAGCATGTTAATGGGTCATAATACATTGAAGATGTTTAAAAAACAAGAATTTTTTCCATGAATGATTAGTTTGCCTTGTTCCAGAGTGGTTGCTGCACTTTTTTCTTCATTTCTCTTAGTCATTCTGATATATATCGAACCATGTTGTCATTTGTCCTGTAGTTATTTTAGTTATGTTTGGTTAGGCACTCTGAGACCCACAGGCACAGAAGTCATTATAGTTATCACTATTACTAAAAAAAAAAACCTTCCTATTCAGTTATACTGTCTTTCTCCTGACAAATACAGACTTTGAAGGAGAAGAATAAATACCGTCAGTATAACTTATTTATGTCTCAATTCAGAAATTATAT
Organism: Struthio camelus; assembly: GCF_040807025.1. Taxonomy (NCBI): domain Eukaryota; kingdom Metazoa; phylum Chordata; class Aves; order Struthioniformes; family Struthionidae; genus Struthio; species Struthio camelus. The sequence continues at coordinate 144,424,151 of NC_090942.1, read as the reverse complement.
TTTACATAGTCTATAAATACTGTATCACAGAAAAGAACAGTATTTTCACAAAGTCAATTTTTTTAAAGTAAACTTCCTATACACCCTCAAACCATATCCCTATATTGTAGGGAACAGGTTCCATTGCACGGTATCTAATACTTTGTGGAATAACAAAAAATAGAGATATTTTACTCTACTCAACCCGTCTCCCAGTACAAGAATGTTTCCTTGAAGGTCTTGTCCTATGTAGTAGTGGAACTTCTATTGATATTCCTGAGATACTCCTTGAGGCTGCTTTGCAGCTAAGAAACTTGAGAAACATTTATATTTTATTGACCCAAAAGTTATCAATTTGAAGCCTCATAAATAAATTCTTTTGTCTGTAAAGCCTGCACCACCTTTTGGGGGTGGGGGGGGGAGAATCCTCCTACAGTTCTTCTTCTTTGGTTAAAATAAAAAATCGGTTGTCTACATCGGTAGTTTCTGTGATTTTTTACTCTCAACTTCTTCCCTTATTGATTCTTGTCTTTCATTTGTTCATGTTTCATTGCTCATGTCTTTTAGCATTTCTGTTATCTTTTTTTATACTGACATTGTAAAAGGCCTGATCCTTATTTTTGTTGGTATAAATACAAGGTAAAAATATTTCCTTTAGGTTTCCAACCCACATATAAACTTCTGTTGTTCTCTTTCTCTCTCCCTATCCTTTCACCCAAGTATCGTTGACCAGCTCCTTATTTAGCAAGGCTGCCTTTTCCTGTCCATTATATTCTTCTGTTTGGGGGGATTTACAGATGGTTCTGTCTTTTCTTCATTAGGTACTCCTTTAGGATGCTTCAGTCTGTCTCCAGCCTCATGATGGGAGCGAGTAAGGACACATATATGCACTGCAAATGCAAACATGCCCTCATTTGTGCATGGAAGTGATATGATCAAGTACCACTTGCTCATAAAAGTACCTCAGTTTCTTTGAGTAATGTGAATGGGTTCACATATTTCTGCGACTTAAGTGATCCCTTAAGTGTGTTCCAGACACAAATCTGTATGTGAAAAATAAAAACAGACAGAAATTACTTTATTTTTTTGAGTTTAGTCAGTCATCTTCATCTCAAAACTTCGTAATTCCATATATCTCAGTCTATTAAGTGTTCTATTTTCCTCTTTTGGAAGGACAAATTCATTTGGCATCTGTCTTCTATTTTCGCTTAGGATCACAGCTTCACAAAAGTATTCATGTTGCACCCCTTACTGCCACATTTTCAGCTTTTCTAGTGGAGTCTATCCTCATACCACCCCATGAGACAGAATAGGCAGTTAAAATACCTAGAAAGAAAAAGGATGGCATCCATCTCATCCACCTTTATTCGTACAGAAAGTTAAGCATTTAGCTTCAGTCAGTAATTTAGCCTGTGCATATTTATGGCCATGGAAACCAAGAGGCACTGCTAGGCAGTGGTTCAGCCCTTCCTTGGCTGCAGGTTGCTATTGCAGAATGGGAATACTACCTTCCCCGCGGCCTCAGAATTGACAGTAGAGGGAGCCTGTATGCAGGGCATCTCAGAAGGCACTAGATGACTGATTGTGTGACAGACTGATTTAACCCCTAGATGGCTAGAGGTTTAATTTCGAGACGTTCTACTGCTGCTTTGAACGCCTTTGACTAACCTCTCTGGCCTTCAGCCACCAGTCCAGAAGAATATGGCTTTCCCATGTCCCATCCGTCAGGCCCCTGTGAAAGTCGCAGGCACCCCTAGAGCATCTCAAATAGCATAAGATGTCGCTGTGTTGACAGCTGGATGGGGCCCCTGCATTTAGGTGTGGTGAGTTCCAGCATCAGTGCATTGCTTGAAATCAGAAAGACAAACTAGGTAAGACTGGGGATCCTCACTTACTATTTGATCACTGAACTGTCTTTCTATTCCTGATGCTCACTTATAACATTCCGAATATCTATATTACTACCTCTTGGAATATATCAATCATTTAATCTCTTAGGAACCTGTTTCCTGCAATCAATTCCTTCAACTAAACAATATCCTAGCACTTGCTTTTTGTTCTGTTGTAATTTCACTCTCTGCCTCAGCAATTTTATCTAGAGAAAATAAAGGATAAATAAGATGGATCTGTAATGTGTGCATTCCTATTTTTTATTCACATTAGTTGACGAGCAGACTATTTTCCTTGAGTTTTTCCTTGAGTCTTGGGCTTAAATGCAGTTAAATCAGTTGTTCTATAGTCTAATGGAGAAGAGTAAATTTGCTAGTCACATGTTCCTGCTTTCACCTATCAGCTTTTGGAAAAGCAGTAGATCTCTTCCTCCAATGCAAATATTTGTGTTCTATTTATTTTAATACATATTTTGTATATCTAGCCATAAAATAGAATTTCATGAGGCATTTCTACATGTCAGTTTATTTCTCTTTTAAATTTGAATTATCTAACAATTTTGTGGAAAAAATATTTTAAAAAATAAAATAGGAATACTTACACAAACAAAACAAACAAAAATACTTTCCATTAAAATGAAACAATGTAATGCTCTGAACTAAAATGTAGTTTTTTATTTCAATAAATTCCTTCGAATAGGTTCTTGAAAACTGTTTTTATAATCCTGATTTTATTCTGTAACTCTTTTATTTGGATGAAGCCGCATTCTACGACTGAAAAAACTTTCCTGAAAATAATTATTACTAATTTTAATATTTTATATTTCTTTTTATTTTTCATTCAGAGCAGTATAAAAGTTTTAAAAAACAGGAGGAAATGCCAGTGCATGTGTTTGTTGATGGTGGGACCAGATGAACTCCAGAGGTCCCTTCCAACACCAACTGTTCTATGATTCTGTGATTCTGTGATATGTTATAGATTTTACAAATGCTTTCTCCTAGTCTGGTGATCTAGACTGTCATACAAAAGCTATGTTTGACGCTATCCTTTCTCTCATCAAATACTGTACCGACAGAAACTTCATCTCTACTAGATAAGGAAAGGTATCCTTGAATATTGATACCAAATCTAAATTTTCTCCATGTTGAACTGCTTGACCATTAGAACAAAGGATTTAATTACTACATCTATGTCTTTTCTACAGAGAACAACCTGTCTGCACTAACAATATTATTTGTGATCCAAAACAAGTACGAGCAACATATGAAGTTCATTAATTGCAGAAGCTCACTTTGTATATCAAGAGGACTCTCTGTAATGCACTTGTCTTTTATATATCAGTTAAAAGAGGCCATTAACATTTCTGGCAGCATCTGAGGTAGTTGTTTTGTTGATTTTGTTGTGCAGAGAACAATTTCAAAAGATGTTAAAACTGAATGGTACTTTATTTCTTGGAGCTTTCCGGTCCTCTGCATTCAGCTATTTCTGATCAGTCTTTCTTTGTATCATAGAACGAGTAGAACTGACACAAAATATTTATCAAATATTTTAGTCAACTTCAAAAAAAAAGGCAGATTTTTATGCTAAAGAATTAAACTGTAGTGTTTATAGTGTTTAGCATTCAATTTTTCTAAAGATCCGTTGTCTCAAAATTAATTTCTTAGGATTGATGATGATCCCATTGACACACCATATAGTGTCAGAGATTGTCTTTAGGCCATATTTTGTGTGCATGATTTAATTCTATCTGTATTAGAACTATACGCTGTGCAAAGAGAAAGCAAAATAAAAATATTTTTTTAATTAGTCATCTTTGTAGCTATCATTCTTCTCTTCATCTCTACTTTCAGCCACCGTTTCACAGGAACCAGTCTGTGTAGATGAGAGATGTGCAAAGAAAAGGATTCTTAATCTGATTACTCAATGATTTCATTATGCAGAACTGCTTGATTTACAGTACATGGGGAAATAGCTGATATCTCAGTGACAGGAGCAGTTTGAACTCCACTAACTCCACTAAGTAAATTCCAAGACAGAATGAGGCATTCAGAGGGAGTATCTAAATTGTTTAACCTAGTCATAAAATATAATAGCTATTAACATTCCAATGGCAAAAGAAGGAATCAAATATGTTTTGGCCAGTTTCTGACTATCTTTTCCATGCATCTGTGAAGTGTGACAGTTGTTGGACTTATCTCCAAACTCCATGCTTGATATGAGAATCAGGCAAAATATTTTGGCCTAGTACTTGAGGGAGCAGAATCTTGCTGGTTCCCACATGCTCCTAGGAGCATCTAGTGGACAATTCTATGCCTACATATTTTTTATTATTTTATAAACATTTAAAGGCCACAAAAACATAGAAGGCATCGGCACTAATTTTGCACTGCATAGCCTTGGTTTGCTTTCTTGGAATGAGCTACAAGTCAAAAATAACATTGAGAGAGCTACGGTTAGGCCACTATTTGGGAAGATGCTATTCACAGTCATCAGGTAAAGTTGCATAGTAGCTTGTCAGAACTGAGGGCCTAAGATTAAAAGCTGTCTAAATACTTTAAAATTCTCCATCTAGAAGGCAGTAAGACTCAGATCTCATAACAGTTCATGAAAGGCAGATGGATTGAGGTGCAAACCCTCAAGAGCAGTTTTTTGTAGCTAGCTTCACCTTAGCTCTAATGGAGATAATAACCTTTATGCCAAGACTTAAGTAGACAAGTTTTTTGTATTTGTTAATCTGTTTCAACCTCTTTCCCTATGTGATGTGTTCCTTTGAGAAAACAGAGATTTTATAAAGCCATGAAGATGATTTCCATAGTCACTGTTGCCAGGCATTAGAGTGAAGTTTCCAATGGGTAGCTGAGCAGTTCACGTTAACATATTTTGCAAACTAATAGAACACAGCCAAGATCCGTTCCTTAGCAGAACAGTAAGGCTGCAGAAGTCCATCAAGTCAGAGAAAAAGAAAGCAAATTCTGTGATCTTCACCTGAGTGAGGTAAAATATATCACCTTCAATTAGAAGGGACTGGAATGAAATCAGGGGTGTCTCTCTTTCATTAAAATCTTCACAGTTTTGTGCTGTGAGGCAGTCTTACATAGATAGTGGTTCAACAACACTGTATTACAAATTACAAATGAGTGAATGAGGCTTCAGTGTGTAAAGTGTCAGCACAAGATAAGTAAAAAGAGTATATGAACTGAGGTTTCTGACCTGAAAAATGAAGTGTCCAGAATGTACACAAGAATCCCTTAAAATGCCACCAAATGTGTAAGATATCTGAAAAATAACTATTATTTGACCCAAGATATTATTGTACTGAGAAGTATACAGTCTATAGAGCTTATCTTTTTCCCTAGTAAGAATGGACATAAATCAAAAATGAATGCAAGAAGAAATAGTGCATTTGTGTAAATTAATGCCTTGATAAATACACAGCCTCCCAAGGATCATGTTCATCTGATCATCACCATTTCTTCTTGTTGGGACGTTCCGCATCTTCTTCCATTCAGGCACATGCCTGATTGCTCTCATACTGTAGAGACAAGCATTGCTGAACATATATCGCCCTGACACAGATCTGAAAAAGGGATTAGGATACATCTGGGCACTCCCAGGTGTAACAGTACAGTCTGAGGTATGAAGATAACATTTGCAAGCTACAATGATTAAAAGAAATTGGAGAAGAAATTCTGAAAGAAATGCTAAAACTTGGGTTGTAATTCCAGCATGGCTCAAAGTATATATGAGACACCGACTGAGGAAAGTCCCCGACAGCTGGGAAAAGGCACCTTCAGAAAGAGTCAAAAGTTAACACAGTGAAATGCAGGCTTACTTTAGTCCCCAGAAAAATCATGGAACGAGTCCTCTTGAAGCACATTTCTGGGCATGTAGAACAGTCAGGACAAATGCCAAGTCATTCCCCGGGGAGGGAAGAATCCCTGCAGTGACATAGGCTAGGGATGGAGAGGCTGGTAGCAGCCCTTTGGGAAGGTCCTATGGGTCAAGGTGGGCAGTGAGCTGAACTGGAGCCAGCGATGTGCCCTGGCAGCAGAGAGGCCAACAGCATGTGGGCTGGATGGATGAAAGCATTGCCTGTAGATGGAGGGAAGGGATCATACCCCTCTACGCAGTGCTCATCAGACCACCTCTAGAGTACTGTGCTCAGTTTTGGTCCCCCGCAGTGCCAGAAAGACTTGATCAAACAGGAGCAAGCTCAGCAGAGGGCTCCCAATGCAGTGGGATCTGCAATACTTGCAGAGGAGAGACTGGGGGAACTGGGTTGGCTCAGCCTGGGGAAGGGACACCTTCAAAGGCATTGAACAGTGTCCCCCCCCCGGCCCCCAGCACCTATGAGGGGATCATCAAGGAGACAGAGACAGACTCTTCACAGCAGGGCATAGTGAGAGGGAGAGAAACACCAGGCACAAGTTGGATCAAGAGAGGTTCAGGCTGAATATAACGAGAATTTTTTTTCCCCATGAGGATAGTCAGGCAGTGGAGCAAGTTACCATGTGAGGTTGTGCTGTGTCCATCCTTGGAGGCTTTCTAAGACCCGCCTGGACACAGCCCTTAGCAGCCTGGTCTGACCTCACAGTTGGCCCTACTTTGGGCATGGGGGTGAACTAGAGACCTCCTGAGGTCCCCTCCTGCCTCAAATATCCTGTTTATCCTATGATCATTCAGACAGTGAAGACTCTGTAAAATGTTCCCTGCTGTTTTAGCTCTTGATATCAAAGATCATCTTGTATGTGTCAAAAGAACCTATTAGAGATGCTAAGGTTGTCACTCATTAAATTCAAAGTTTTGGACAGAATCTAAGCAGCATGGAAGAGAAGAGGATCCAAAAGTCTGTATAGACTTTGCAGTAGATTGTGCTCTTTAAAATCTATCCTTTTTAGGTTTTGTTTCCCGTTCTATCAGACACTATCCTGCTCTCACTTATAATAGCTCTCTCTTCTCCCTCCTTTCTATCCCTCTGCACGCATATGTTGTTGTTACGTGTTATTTATAATTTTGCACTGTGATTTGGTACAACTCTTGATAATGATACCATCTTACTTAAACTAGTGTTCTCTATGTAACAATAAAGTGTTGTCTTAAAATCAAAAACGAGAGAGTATTTATTTACTTAACAGCTACTTTTTAATTTCAGGGTATTAAATAAAATGAATGTGCACAAAGTTCATAAGTCATTACTTGGTCTCTATCTCTTCTTCACGAGTAAGATCTTGAGGACCTGTCCACAAGCAATGAAAATGTATTACTGTACGAATAATTTTCATGCATTGTAATGTCTTAAGAACCATTCAACATTTTAAATGTGTTCTTAGTGCATTTATGACACTTACAAGCAGGACCATTAGTGAGATATTTTTACATTAGTTCATCCTGTTCAGTTATTTTATTATAGGGGGTAAAAATAGGCATTCTAGCAAAAAAAATCCAAGGAGAAACACATTGATAGAAATCTAGTACAATCCTTCCCCTTGATTATGTTGGATGTGAGAGGATCATCCTTCACAGAAGCCACTGTACAGTAGCACTGAAGATCTGGGCCAAAGTCCTGGAATGCTTATGGGAATTGGAACCTGTAGAAATCTTTCATTTAAGATGCAAATAAAGATTGCCTTTTTTTCTTTTTGCTACACATTGGCTATAACAATTTTAGTGCACAGGTTGATCCAGACAGCATTCCTAGTCTGAAGACCTAGTTTCATAAATGTCCTTGACAAAAACATAACTTTGGAACTTCTGTTTAGAAGTGTTTCTCTATTTAAACAAATAGATTTTACTTTCTATTAAACTTTCAGCCCAGGCTGTTAAAATTCAGCAAGAATCATCTAGGTATCATCCAATAATCCAGCATCTCTCCCAGAAAGAACTTAAGATAGATGTTTCAATATATTACTTTTCCAGAAAGAAAATGAGACAGACGTCATTTTCTTCCGAAGAGTAGAAGGCTGCTAGATTTCAAATCAGGTACCAACAAAATTGCATATATTTTTGTGCTTTTAAAACATAGTACACTGAAATATTATATCCTGCTGCTCACTGAATTCATATTTCAAGAATATTTGTAATAGGTAGAAGAACTACTAATAAGAAAAAAGAAATATTCTTAAATCTCTATTTGTCCTGACTCATTCATTTAGATTTTTCAGAACTGTTTTAGTGAGACGTTGCAGCTTATCTGATAACCTTGCAATTACACTGTAATGCATCAAGTAACAGACCACTTGGGCACTCTGAAGAAAAATTCTGGCTATATAAAAGTGAAGGGAAGCCAATTTTTACTGGAATTTAGAGACTTCAAAATTTTGTGTTTAGCTTTGGTCAAATGTTCTGATGCTATGAGACTTTTTCAATAATTTTGAAATATCACTGCGCAAGTTAAACATTCTAGAGATATATCAAAAATATTTTCTAAAAGATATTCATAAATGAGGCAGCCAATATGACCTGGCTAACAAAAGATAAAATAAAAGTTAAGAAGAGAGACTGGCTTTTCATCCCGACTTGCAGTTTAAGCCTTACTTGGACTGTTAACTTTAATTTAACTACTGTTTAATCTGAGTTAAAAATGCGTACATTTTGTTCAGTATCCTAAATGAGGCCTTAGAAGTACTATAAGAGCAATATTTAATTTTAGAGGCAATGCTGAACCTATATCACACCAATTTAATTCGCCATACCATCTTCATAAGCGGACATAAACTGCAGAATCAGAATACAGCAAAATGAACTAATGTAAATGTGCTTTTGATTCTGTGTTTGACCTACATTTAACCCTATGTAATAAGTAGTTTTCTGATCTATGCTTGCTCTTGTTATGAAATAAGACCTTATGTGTATCAGGTAGTACTGGAGGAAACTCATTTATCATGACGCAGGGGTACCGTGACTTGTCCCACCAGGGATACCCATGCCCCTGGCAGAAGAATGGGACAAGACCAACCAGCACTAAACCCAGGTCTTTTCCCCTCCAGAACCAGGACTGGCCTAATCACTTGACCTGCCCTGAGGGAAGCTCCCTCCACCACACGCCCACAAAGAGGAACCATTGGAAGCAAACACATTGAAAAACCATGCGCGCATGTGTGTGTGTACATATATATGTGTACATATATAATATATATATGCATATTTATGTATATAAACTAGTATGTGTTGACTATATACTTACGTCATTTTGACTCCTTTTCCCTTGTGATCCAACACTGTAATGCCATATACATCAAGAATAAGGGATATTTTTTTTTCTCATAGCAATGGTTCATCATCTCTCACTAATAAAATCTGACCATCTCTTATAATGTTAAGACACATCAACACAATGCCCCCTTTGGGATTCCACCAATGCAAAATGTTACCTACATAATTAATAAAATTCCCACTGTACATCTCTTTGGTTTATATCTTCCTATAACAGAACAGGTTGAGAAGAGAAACTGTGAATATTTAATTATACTCATTCACATAAGGAACATAAGTGCCTATTAAACTCCATTTGTCACAGATTTTACTGTTAACTAATATCTTTGTTTTTCTGAGGCTTTTTAATTCATACATGTACAAAAATTTAGAAGAATTCATTCCTTTTTTCATTTAAGCAGTTGTCATCATTTTTGGTGGTGACCTTCTTGCCTTTCCTGAACAGGTGGAAGATGCAGTCCCTTCTCTGAAGAGTTCTAGGTATGATGCAAAAAACATGACCGGAAACATCTAAGGCATTCCAGTCTACACTCCCACATTCTCTTGCATCACAGTAATAGCTAAGCCATGCCAAAGTGGCTTGGTGTTTGAAAAAACAAAAAGCATAGCATATTTCAGGAAAATCTGAGGACTATATCAGGTGATTCAGTTCTGAAAATTCATTTAATAATAGATACATATTAAGTAAGGAAAACGTAAGAAGCACATGGCAATGAAAGACAAGAGTTAGAAAAAAAAAGAAACGTATTTTAGATATCATATTTTTTTCAGCTGCTTTGAGCTAAGAATGGTTACAAGTTTGTTAACAAATGAAAGAAGGTATAGGGTGAATGAATGGACCTTGGACACTGTATCACAAATGAAGCACCAGTTATGTGTCACTGTCTTATTTTCCTATAATATAACTTATGTTTACCATAGGATGTCAACTATTTCCTTGCTATTTTTTTTCCTGTTTTTCTTTTCTTTTCACAGCACCATCGTTTAGCAACACACTTTTAAGAATACATAAAGAATCATAAGATTACTTCATGCATACCTTTGGCTTGCTAATTGTCTAGCGATGATTAAGGGATACAGACTGCGTTCTCATTCCAATGGCTCTAATTTGTGCTCTTCATATTTTTTTTTCTTTTTTGTCACTTAAAGCACAGTAAAATATTTAACCTATTTCTGATGCTTTGATGTGTTTACAGAATTGACTGAAAGATGTAAAATCTATTAGGCAATTAGAGATTGATCTGTGTCAGACATAGTTCCTAATCATCTTCATACACAATCAACAAATCAGCATAACGTAGGCTGATTTCTAGATATAGATCAAAACCACTTTACATCTAACACAAACCCACTCCTGATAAATGGTAATAATAAAAGGAAAAAGATACGTAACTGGCTGTCATTTGACAGCTAGCATCTATGTTATTCTGAAACTTACAGAGGAAAGTAAATCTTTTATCACAATGTTTAAAACACTAACTGCTGTATGAATGTTCATGGATATTAACCAGACTGATACACATGGATGTCTCTAACCTTACAGCTTATGTCATTGACCTTACGAACAGCTGAGGTCTACTCGAGTGATCCTTGTGCTGTAGCTTGTGCTGTAGCTCATAGGCAAGCCATTAGCTGCAAAGCTTATCCTGTTACCCATGTTGAGCTCTTTCTCTCACAAAGTGATTGAAAGAGTAAAGCAACTGAAACTCTCATCTCAGCAATTTCCGATATTTTGTCAAAAAGGCAAATATTTTCTGCCAAATTAAGAGTGGAAGATTTTAAACAAATGCACAACGATCACAGAAAAGATAATAAAGTTTTGATAGTGTCTAATTATGAGAGATTTCAATTCTCAAGTTGCATTACTTTTAATTTATTGTACCTTGAAGAGAAGGAGATATTTTTTCCTTCCTCTTTCAAAGTTTTTCACTGATAGCAGGCAGTTACTGTAAACTGGTAAATGAACCATCATTTAAAACATTTCAGATTTGATTGACTTTCACCACAATGAAAGGAAAGAGAAAGAAATTCTGCTTTGGAGTTGGTAGATTTTGGGCCTAACCAATCAAATAAATTTAGGTGAAAAAATTAATAACTGTCTTTAAAGGTTCCATAATTATGGAGATACTAAGATGCTAAAAAGAAGTAGATAGAAAGATGTTTATATATATATGTATATTCTTTAATTATTGCTATGTAACTTCAATTTCCAGGGACCCTGAGAAAACTGGTAACACAGAAGAACATATGTGTGACCAAATATGTATCGAAACTATCTTGAATCACACTTGAAAAAACATACGAAAGATCCCATATTTAAAAAAAATGTTAATATGCATCTCAGAAAACAAAACAAAACAAAACAAAACAAAATGATCTCATTCACAAATAAACAGGTTATCTGAAAAAATATATAGTCCACATATGAACAGGATATGTGAAAATGGATGATCTACAAAATAAGCAGGCTAAGAAAACATATACTGAAGAATAATCCACAGAATGGATGTATTACCACATTAAAGACAACTAATAGCATAGCTAGAACTACCTTTGAGTTGGGTGTGTAAGACTAACAAACCCCCTTCAGTTGCGCAGGTGCTCCTCTCCTTTTCTTCTACACTAACTGTGACATCCTGCACTGTACTGCTATGTAAGTACTGTTTTAGTATCTGGTCTAAGGTTCTGTTGGTCGTGATTGATTGATCTGCCTACACTCCTTTGAGAGGCGATTTATAAATCTAGGTGCAACAGAGGACCTCACTCCTGGCTCAGTAGCAGAAATTCCCAGGCTATGTCCAAAGGGGTAGCATGAACACGTCAGGAGGTGTTCTCTACTTAGATAATAAGGGCATTGCAGCTGCAGAGATTACCCATACTGTTCTTGCAGACTTAGTCTCTGGGTTCTGCTGTGAGTTTAGAATTCAGAGACCTGAAGATCCAGTGTTGGTGACTTCAGAAAAATATGTCACTGACTTCTCCGCAAGTAAACCAAAGGACTCTACAATATGAGCTTGTAGAAGGGGAAAGGAAACTACTCTTTACATCTCCAAGATACTTTTCTTACTACAGAGTCATTCTTTCATCTACACTCTTTTCCAGGTCACTCCTCCTACTTTTATAGCAAAATGCAAAGTACTGAACCTCAGCTTCTTGATCACACGGCAAGGTAATATCAGGAGGTATCCTGAGGGGTAAAGAATCAACAAGAAATGTTTTCCTTTTTAAATACTCTAATTTATCAGTCTCTATTCCTTCTATAGCAATAGCATAAACACCTTAAAAATATCGGAGGAAAAAGAAAAGGAACTTTTCTTTTTAAGAGAGTATGTGACTATGCATTGTCCTTGCAAAACTGTTGTCTTAATCCGCTTTTCCAGTCACAATTGCCTTAGTCCTTAACAAGACCCCCCTCGTTTCTTCCACTTAAACTTGATTTTCCCTTAATAGTTGAAGGACACTTAGACAGCATCACATTAATGTCAGTGGACATTGAGTTTTATCTAATTCAGCAACCCAGCCTTTGTTAATTAGGCCTCACAGGACGAGTGATTGTAAAGAACGTCTCTAACTGTCACTAGTCAATACCCACAACAGAAGCTGTTCTAGCAGTCAGTTACTTCTGTTTCTGAGAAGGAAGAACGGTCCTATTCTTGTTAACTCCCCGTACTTTTTTAAAATCGCAAGACCCCTTCCTATCAAGTTCGACCAGATGCATACAAATGCATCTCCTTCTAACGCTCCTCCTCCTTCTCATACTGCTGCAGTTCCAGCAGGGAAGTTTTCTGCAGCCCAACGGAGGGCTGCTTAACAATATCTTACACTTCCAAAGTTTGGAGCTTGATTGATGGGGAAGTCAACACTCCGACAAAGATTCACTGTTTGAGCCTAGAGATGTTTGATTAAGTCCCAACAGAATAAGTATATGGAAGCTAATTTAATGGAATGCTACCCCTGAAATACTTCAGAGATTAAGGGTACGGAGGGAGAAAAGTAATTCTGTAGCTGTTATCATATGGTGGCTATTTTTTCACTGAGGATATATTTATACATACATACAGATATATGTATATACATTAGAAATTTGGGGCACCTCCAGTGCAATGGATTGAAAATATTCCTTTCCGTCATTCAGAACTAGTTTTTCAACAGGCTCCTGTTTTTCTCTCTTAGGAGATTATGAAGCTGTCATTCCTGTCCCTGAGGATTTAGGCTTAAAAAATAAAAAATAAAAAATAAAAAAACCTTCTGAAGTCTCTGTTTCCATAATACAAGATAAACAAGTACTTACAAAAAAAATCAAATGCAAAAATGTTTTCTCCACTCATGGGAGATTTTTGAAAGTTTAGAAATTTTCTCATTATATATCATGAAACTCGGAATGTTCAAAAATAGTTAGTGACAAACCAAAGTACAAGACTGTAGAGATTCACTCTTCACTTCCACACAGAAAGATCAGCCACTGAAAGAGGAATTAATAATGGAAAGATGTATTTCTTTTTTCTGAGTCCCTTCTGTAGCGTCCTCTAAAAAGTTGTTTTTTAGGGGTGCACAGAAAAGTATTTGCTTGTTAAGTTGTATGTGAAAGATTCTGTGTTCTGTTGCAGTATTAAATGGTACTATTAGGAAAAAGGGTAAACTTTCAGTGCAAAATAAACACATCTAAATTTAGATGTTTACGTGCAAGCATGTCTAAGTGCCTACCAACGCCAAAGGAAATCTAAGCAGTACAGTTAACTGAGTTTAGAGCACAGTCCAGGCTTTAGAGACTCCGTTCAGTTGCACAAGCTAGCACACCGACTTCTAAAATGTCCAGTGTATCCTGCCTATCCTCCAACTGCTGCTGCAGAAGAATATGTTTCCCACCAGTTTTGTGTCATATCTGACAGCCTTGTGCAGATGTCCTGGATACTGCTGGGCAAGGCTCTAAACACACGTTTGTGGGTAATACTACTAAACTAAAGATGTTTACTTAAAGGTAAGTTGAATTGCTCTCTCAGCTTCGTTGGCTTTACTGGCTAGGGCCAGTAGATCCGGCTGCCCAAATAGCATAATCTAAAACACTCTAAGAAATCTAAAACATCTGCATAAGAATCTAAGACATCTGTCTTGCAGACATGATACAAGACTTACAGAAGATCTGCACCCTTTGAGCAACCACTGTTGGCCAGGTGGGATTCCCTACAACACTTTAAATGAATGAATCTTGTTTTAGGTTGCTATTGACTATAATGGGAGCACAGATGCCTAATTTACATGTGGCACCTGAATTTAATTTTGTTAATGTTGACCTGAATTCCACTCAAAGTGAAGCAGTAAAGAATAGAGTTATGTGAATTACAGTAGCGCCTATGGTCTCCCATTACTGGAATATGGCATTTTCATGGCTTTGAATTGATCTTCCCAGGCCTGATCAGTCTGGGGCTATACAAGCTCCATACTACTTGCCAAAGTAATTGCCAGAGCTCTGTTCTAGCTGTGATATCTATGTACCATATTAGTAGCAGTTAGAGTAAAAATAGAAAGTATAAGCCTAAAATGGATTGAAGATGAAGATATTTCAGAATATGGGGCTGGCAGCAGAATCAGAACTCAAAACTGAGAAGTGATGAATGTTAGAGAAAGGTCAAAAAATAAGACTATAAAACAACTGGAAAGTTATTGATATATATAAAAGATAAAGTGTAGAAAATAATGAGATGACAGGTAATAATTATCAGTAAATTAGAATTTTAAATGGAAAGAGCCATATCTTTGGCTGTTATAAACTGGCATGGCTAAAATAAACAATTTTTCAAGAGATGGTCTGGCCAGCTGTCCACAAAAATCTATTTATGCAATTTAGGAATCTGGGAGTTTTAAATACATGAAAATGCTAATGCAAAAAAAAAAATCCTACTGAGAAGTTTAAATCATGTCAACAGAAAAATTCAGATACAGAGCTCCAGATTTCATTATAGCGTGAATATTATCATAGACTTCTGTTATTTTTTCAGTTCTGCCTTCTTAAATTTATCCAAATGCCACTTCTAAAGTAGTCTTTCAAATTTATTACTCTGAATACAACCTTTGCTTCATAATTTATTTTTTTCTTATTATGTTAAACTAAAGCTACATTTACATTTCAGCATATACTCCATACATATAAAATATATACACAACACACAATTGTATACTCTATAAATTTTGTTCAGTTTTTCATAATTAACCTTCATCTGCCTGTTGTCAGATTGCTTATCCTGCGTGCATGCCTCTTTAGCCTTTTTTTTCCAGTCTCAGTTTCATGCCTCGTGCTGACCCTACCACTAGAAAAGTCATCTGTCTCTGATCTGTGCTTCAAGACCATTTCCTCTGAGAAACCTGTTTTCTCCTTGCCAACAATTTAAAAGTTCTATCTGCACTATTTTTCCTTATATGTCATCTTTGTTATGCCTTTTGGACACTGTAGCCTGTTTGTGTCAGGGAACAGCTTGTGTGATATTACTAGATTAGGCCTCAGATACTAAAAAAAAAAAAAAGGAAATTGGAGAGTGTTAGTTAAGGTCTCAACAGTTCCAGTAGTTCTAGTGAAGGCATTGATTTTAAGAAGAATAAGATACTATTTAGAATAGATATAATCGTAAGACTCTCATTCAAAAATATTTTTCTCCAAATTAAAAAGTACTTTCCTGTTTTATCTATGTCTTACTTCAGACAAGGATTTTTGTATTTCTTCTTCAATAGCTGATTAGCATCCACACTGGATCAAAGAAATACTTTCCGTATTTTCCAGTTATTAACAATTCCGTTTACTCTTGCAGGTGAAACACAAAACCCATCCTTCCAAAGCTTAAAACAAAAACATTTGAGAAAAATTTGAGAAGGTTTTGAGAAACCTTCCAAGGCAGCTAAAAAGTATATTCAAACGTTCCTGCAAAGAAGCCTAAACAAACTACTATTTTCTTATAGCTTGTGTTACATTTTCCAAGTCCAGGTTGACTTTAAATTGCAATGTATAACTATGCAATGTATCATGATTGTAAACAGAGCTATTTCGCTGTTTACAGCATTTACCAAGGTAGAAAGCACAGGCTTGAGCCAAGTCTGAGGGATTTAAAAATTCTTTACCAAGCCACCAGTGGTGTAAAAGGCTAACTAAAAAAAAGAAAAAAGACTGCTACTTATGACAACAATTAGCAAAGGTTTTGACAATAGCATCATATGCTTCACATCTAACATAAAATTAACTTTCAGTAATTCCTTTTAAAACAAATGGAATTGTACAGTACTGTTGTCATGCAGATCGACTTTATTATGAGCACCATTTGCACTTCAGAGGTTTGTAGCTCCAATAAAAGACCTTAATATATTAGAGGTATGATTAATATTTTAGTATGCACCTTTGTGTGTTAGAAGTTCACGATGGGGTAAGGGCAAGAAAAGTATTCAAAGAAATTGTGATTTGGAACAATATAAGATTTCTTCCAAGTTTAAGAGCTTTAAAATTAGCATATGAAGAAAATAAATTGCAAAACAAATTATTTACAGTGGTTGTCTAAATCTGATTCCATACATTTAGTTTGTGTGTGAGATAATACACACACTATGGTGAAGAAATATCCCAGGACAATTACGAAATATTTAGTGCTTGGGAATAGTGTGTGCATCTCTCCACAGCTAATAAAACCTTACTTGTAAGAGAACTACTTCAAATCACAAAGGAAATTTTCTAAATATAGATTTTTAAAAATATATAACACAATAAAGGAGATTTGATATCATTTGAAGGTAAGATTTTGGCAGTCAGTATAGAAGAGCAGCAATTATTTTAATCAGGTTTCCAAAAACAAAGATGACATAAGCAATGTTTCAGGTTTCAGGAGCCAGAAAATCAGAGTTTTTAAAATTTCTAAATAAAATCTGCCACACAGAGCCTACCTATCCCAATATACAGTTCTCTATCCAAGAGTTTTCTCTAAAAGCCATCTGGCTTTTAAAATCATTAAGTAGTACAGATGAGAAAGCTTCTGCAATATGACCCAGAACCTATGTGCAGCTCTTGGCCTTTACACTACACTTAGCTACCCTAGGTTCTGAAAACTATTCATTGTAAAAGATTTTATAAGGCTATAAATGGCTTTTATGAGTGACTACATCAGAGTAAAGCAGATAATCACAAAAAAGGCTTGTAGCAAGTAAATATAAGAACCACGAATATTGTAATAAGACATCAAAAAAGGAAATTCAATAAACAAGAAAAATCAGCCACGATTATTTCCTTGTCTTTGAAAGTAGTGTTTGAAGGTTCAAAAAGCAAATTGTCATAGAATAGCCTGTCTGGAAACAGCTGTGTGTGACAAATCACATGGAGTCAGTAAGAGTTCTGACAAGAGTGGAAACAAGACGGAAACGCAGTTCTGATTAAAATAGGTTTTGTTGAGTAGAAAATGTTTTTTGTAGAAAAAATTCATCTGCAATGTTGGAGTCATGAAAATCCCAAGGAATCTTCTTTGTTTGTTTGTTTTTTAGGGTTTTTTTCCAACTGGGATAAAACTGCATGTGGTAATTAGTAAATAACTACAAACTGCATTAGTAAACTAATCAGTAAACACTTCCACTGAATTTTATAGTATACTTCCCTATACCCAAGCCAGCGCAAAATAATCTGAGACTGTATACCGGTAGTTGTGTTCAGTGTATTACCCTGGCTTTTTTGCCAACTATTCTATATATTTTCAAAACCTTTTTTCTGTGTTTTCAAGTAACTTCAAAAAATTTACAAGACTGTTCACAGATTAAAAGTTAGGAATTGTCCTACCAGAACAAGAGATCTATAAAAAAAACAGAGAAGGGAGTTGCCATCTAATTCCTGAACGGGAAGAGTTTTCATCTTCCAACATATTTTTGCTCATATAAGCATTTAAGAAAGTTTACAACAGCAAACTCCAACCCTCCTTCATGAAGTTTATGATGCAATCCCAGGACTCCAGTCGTTATTAACATTTCAAGGATAAGTTTGTAAAAGGAAACATTAGAAAGGTTAATTATAACATTAAATTGGCAACCAGCTATGCACCATCACTTTTCTGTCACTTAAAAGAAGCAAAGAACAGCAATTGTCATTCTCATGCTTCAAGAAAAAGAAAGAGCTTAAGGCGTTCTAGTCAAAACAAAAATATTTTACTGCTTTATATTATATAGCTTCTTTATAGGAGAATATTTTCTTTCACGGAATCAGTTATAAAAAAAGGAGAAAATTATCATGAGAGGTCTGAGTAGCTGCAGTGCAGCAGATGAATTGTGTTAAAGAACTAGTTGGATAATACTTAGCTATGCATGTAAAGAAATTATACTGTTCATTTTTGGTTGAGAACTCAGCTAGCACCATTTGTCCTCTGATAAAGAATATCATCTGCAAAGTAGTTGCTAAAAAATCATAGGATATGTGCATTTTAGTCTGTAGCTCTGAAGATGACTTGCATGAGAAGCTTATTATTCCCACTGTTTCTTTGCTGCATTACATTCTCAGAGGTCACGGCAGCTTCTTTCTCCATCTACTACTGTGTATATTGGATTCATACTATTGAATATCCAAATTGAAAACAAAAGCATTGCAAGTAAGTACTACTTCTAACTGAATAACTGAAATCCAGTCTTCTTTCTGTAAGATTGTATAGAAAGAATATATAAGAATACTTTATTTTTCATTAGGGTATCTTCCAGTAAGTTTTTTGTTTCTATCTTATTCACAATTACGCAACAGGCTTCTGGTAGATAAAGATTATTTTCTACATTTACATAGCCTTAGTCAGTTCAGAAGTTATAAGAAAACTAACTGTACATTTTAATTCTTTCTGGTGTTATTTTTTGTTTTATATTTTCTTTTAATCCCTTTTTGATACTTGCTAATTTTCAGTGGAAAACCTGACACTTAAATAGACAAACCTTTGTCCTTTACTTCAGTAATATTTAAGAAAAATTACTGCGCAACAAAGACCAGCTGTGGAGAAACTGCAACATTATTTTAAACTCTTCTGAGAACTCAGCAGTTCAAAATGCACACACTAAGCCAGTTCTAAATAAGGTTGACAGAGTGGAGAACGTGTCAGAGTCCGGTACTCTCTGACCAGGTTCTTTTAGGTATTCCACGCAAATGGAGAGTGTAATGTTTAATATAAAAGTTTATTTTGGAGAATTTGATGTTACATGGGATTTTGATTTAGCAGAGTGATTCAGTGATATACTGAAATCACAGTTCAAGTGTATCACTATATAAGTGTTTACATTTAACAAAATCTAGCTAGACAGTTCAAATCACAATACCAATGTGCTTGCCATTACCAGTCTCAAAGATGCTCACCATCATGAAGCTGGGCATCCCCAGTCACTGGGAAGGAATACGTGGGTTGATACCAGCTCAAGCCTGTTGCTCTCTTCGAAATTTCTCTGTTAGTTTAGTTAAGGTTAAGTTAGTGTACGTTCTCTGTTAATTAGTTAAGGTTTGATACTCTCCGTCGGTCTGAGCCATGTATATGCTTCCCCCATGCTGGTGAGGCTAATCCCAGGGAGACTTTCACATCCTTTTGGTCAGCAGGGGAAAAAATACTTACACCAGGTCCAGGTAACGGCTATGGCTGCTTATCTAAGACGAAGGCCACCCTTCGGTCCCCTTTTTCTTGAGATAACGTCAGTTCTCTGTGCAATAGCTGTGGTTAGTGAGCCGCATCCTACCTTGTCCTTGAGATTTATGGGGCACCTTGGCCTCTGAGCCTTCTCCCATTGCAGGGGTTGTTGGTCAGTCACAGAAAGGTCTGTAAAGATTATTGGTCTGATCACCTTGTTTACAACTTACTTTCATCCCAAAATGTCTGTAATACGTGGAGTTAGTGACACAATATAATAATTTGTCCTTATGCAGTAGTTTTCATCTGAGGTGTCAGAGAAGTTTACCAACACACTGTTCATCTCTGTAACATTGCTTCAGTAAATTTTGTTACGCTCAATTACTTAAGGCAAACTGAGACACATAGAAATATCTTCTTTGCACAAAGAACTGAGGCACAAAGAACGAAAAACAATGCAGGAAGGATTTGAGATCTAGAATGCCTCCCTGCCTCTAAATCCACTATTAACCATATATAAATGATTCCTGAGATATATTTGTTTACCCTGCTGTATTATGCTTTGTTTCTCTCTTACATGAGACTCTATAAAATGCTTAGGCAACCTAATTCGCTGATTAACTATACTGTTGATTAGGAGGTTTCTCTTAAATGTCGGAACTAAATATCTCTTGAAATGATTGCTTTCAACTGCTACCTGTCCTATCTTGTTTGAACATGGAGAATTTTTCCTATTTTTATAGGAGACATTTAAATATATATTAATTTTATATATTAATATATACACTTAATATATAATTATAATTATTAATTAATAATATTATTAATTAATATATTAATTATATAGTTAATGTATATATTAATTTATATATTTGAAAATTACCAGGTCTTGTCTTAGTCTTTTCTAAGCTTCCACTTACCTAAACTTCCACTTCTTGCTCTCCTGTGGACATTTTCAAGTTGATCTGCAACTGTCGTGAAGTATGTTTTCCAAACTTGATATGGTATATATTTTGCAACGGTATTTTTATTTGTATAAATCCCATCTGAATGCTTGTTTCTTCACAACAGCATGATAGTGTTAGTGCTGTGAATTACTATAACAACTTGATCCTTTTTTATTAGACAGATTCCTGCAATGTCCCAGTGAAAACTACCCTTTGAGTAAGTTTTATACCTTTTTAAAAATAGTTAAAATAGTTTTAAATAGTTTCATTTAAAACATGTTTTGCTAAGTCCCATATCTTATATTATGAATAAGAAACACTGACAAATCCTAAATTAACCTAAAAGATAGAGTACATATTTCTTCTTAGTTTTGCAAAAACTTATTGTATTTTTGTAGAAGAAAATGAAGTTTAACATGATTTCTTCAGTGTTACTCAGCTTCTTGTTAGCTGTCCTTTTTTTTCTACAATAGACGCTAGGTTTATCCTTCTGTAGTCCTTTTTTCTCTTTGAATTCTCAGTGATAAGTGCAATTATTTTATTTAATTCCCTAAGTACCCTTAAAGTACAGGTTAAAATGATATGAAGACTTTTAGCTTACCTGAGCATTATCTTACCCATTTTTGGTATAGTTCAGACCCTTTTTATTCACATTGTGTTAGCTGTCTGATCACAGTCAAATGTAATCTCAAGAAAAGTAGACTTATTCAACATTTCACCTCTTCAGTAAAATTATCAATAGTTTTCCTTCTTTACTGTGTAATAAACCACTTTTTTGTTGTTTGTCTTCTTCTGATTAATACACTAACAGAACGCCCTCTTGGTTCTCTTGTGATGTCCTTGGCTTGAGGTACCTCATTTTGTGCCTAATTTTCTACTATCTGTTCAATTAGCAATTCTAACCTTTTCATTAATTCTGTTTAGCAATTCTATTCATTTACCCAAGCCTTTAGCAATTTAGCCTACTATCCACTTTCTCTGTACTTTCTTTTGAGTTGAAGGTCACTCAGGAGTCTACATTCTACTCCAGTTGGTCTCATTACATATCCTATCCTTCCTCCTCACTGCAAGTGTCTTAGTGCCCTTAGTATTATTTCCTTAAGGAATCACCAGTTTTCTGGAACATCTTATTCCTTAGACTTCCTCACTAGGGGATCTTACTTCCCAGTTTTCCTCTAAGTCTACAGAAGTCCATTGTCCACTGTCGTTATTTTGCTTTTGATTCCTTTCCATTATAAAGATTACAAATTCCATTATTTCAAAATTATTCTCATCCAACTTCCTTCAAGTTTCACATTTTCAAAGTTTCTCCCTAGTGATTTGAATCAAGTCTATAAAAAGCTTGGTTTTAGCTGCCATTCCTCTTTTTAGTAAGTAAAAAAGATCATTAAGGCATTCCAAACCCCAGGTGGAGAGTCTGGGTATGTCTACATTTAAATACTCCCAGAGATGCCTAAGATACATTTACTCATCTCAATAGATCTTCAGATTCCACTGAGCATGATTCACTTGCCTAAATGGAATAATAGATATCACTCTTTATGATATTCTAATGCAATCTACCAGATCTTTAGTTAGCTCATCTGGAAGTGAAAGGATCTCCCTTACTCTTGTTATTTCTGCCGTCTCTGGACACGTGCCTCAGACACTTTAGGATACTCCAAATGGTAAGCGGTAAAAACCAGAATTGATGTACTGCTGCATTGACTAGATCTCTATTAACAATTGCAGGACTGCATATGATGACACTTAATCATATGTTGATACCTACATTATTAAAGTCTAAGTGGATATGCCTCATTCTCTTAGTGCATGATTCAGCTGCCTAAACATAAATAATCAATCAGGCGCACGAGCTGGCTGGCTTCCAGCTGCTGCTTCAGAAGGGCAGGGTAGGTCCCGTGTCACATGTATCAGCTCCATGTAGCTATCTCACATGCTTCAGGATGTCCCCAATTGCACTAGATATGTATGGTTTGGGAAATTAATTGTATCCCTAAAATTAGGTGATATAAATCTATTCATTAGTTTTCACCATGCCAACTAAGTTCTAATACTGATTAGGTATTAAAGATTCCATTTCTTCCTAGAATTATTCCCCATCCTTTTGTACTGGTAAATAAACAACTAAAGTTGGCAGCAAATTTACTGATTATCTATCCTCTGCCTTGTCTGCATAATCATTATCATTATTCTTCTTGGCTATTACAGATTATTGTCCAGATTTTTATTGTTTTTATTCTGATATTTATTTATCTAATATTATCTTCTTAGATATAGCTTCTCATTGGGTTCATCTATATTTATGAATGGTGCAGAACAAGGAGGGAATGACAGGTATTAGATTAGGTACAATCCTTTATGGTTCTAAGATCATACATACTAATTGCATATTTACTTACAGTGAAATCTCTGCCAGTTGCTGATGCTAGATACATCATACTACATGTCTCTACAATGCAAAGGAATAGCTGTATAGATGGATGATGCAAAATAGATTTCCATGCAGCCTCTCAGATTGCCTTGTCATTGCTAACAGCATAAACTGCTAATTGCTGAAGGACCTCAGGTCCATATTGTAAGAGATAATGGCTTGGTACTTGACTCCTACTTTGGTTCCACCAGTAGGAATATGCACATTAGTGGTTCACTTCAGTGTGCCATGACTTAAAATACAACCACAACGCAAGATTGAGCCTAAAATAATCACTTTATTGCACCAAATTACCTGTGTGGATGAAACATTGGTTCTAATTTAAATCTGTCCTATTAGTTTAGCAACTTTGCAAAAATGTTGTCATCTTTTTTCTTGATTGGACTATATTTGCTTAGTAATCCTCCATTTAGATGGAAGTGAACACCCTTCCTTCCTAGCCACACACAGATCTCCGGAATGAGTTTAGTCCTGTTCAAACTTTACTTTCATCAGAAAGAAAAGTCAAGAACGCCTCCTCATCTTCTCACTCTTACTCTCTATTCCCACAGTCTCCTGGTAATTTCTAACTTCTTCTGCTTAGGGTCATTTCTACAGCAGCAATATTTTCATCAATATGGGTGAGAATCATGGAAGAGCAGGGTATCAATCTTTTACTGGTGCGAAGTGCATAGGTCTTGGAAATGTCAGATACCTGATTCCAGGATGTCAGATACCTGATTCCAGGATGGCAGGTTAGCAGATGCGAATTACAAAATATCCTTCCTTTTTTTTTTTTTCTTTTAGATGATGGTATGGACTTTATCTCATCTAAGATGTCTAAGGCTTTTCATTTTCATCACCATAGCTGAGTGTTCACTTACTGTAGAGAATCCATACGGTCCATGATCGGCTAGGTCTGATCACTGTCTACTTTTCTGTAGACAAGCCAGTGCATCTTTGGTTGCTAACGTTGCTATAGACTTCTCTAACTAGCTATCCTTTTTAGTGCTTCAAGGTTTTAATTGTACTGGTAAAGTTCTCAGATTTTCCTATGCTTCTCAGTCTGGCTGCTTATTCTGGTCATGCTCCAGCCCACTTCTTCAAAGACCATTTCATCAAGCACTGCACATCCCAGATTTTTTTTTCCTGCTTTCCAGGGTCTTGTTAGCAAGTATAGGCCATAGTACCTACAAATCCCAGCAGAATGCCGACTGAGACAGCAAGGTTTGGGCATAACTCTCACAAACACAGTTAGAAGAAGATCAGATAGAGGACAGTGTCCTGTTGCGACCAAACATGTTCAAACCAATGAAGTCTTTTTGTTACCCCTCTCCTCAAGCTCCTGCTAATTCATTCACTGTTATTTTTAGGCCCTTCTAGTCGGTGTTACCTCTCCACAGCCACTGGAGTTCTGCAGAATTTAGTTCAGTGCAGCACAGGCAGATTCAGTCTCGTTATAAATGTACCAACTTAAGGATTGGAAGCAGTCTTGCTGTAGGAGTAAGGAGGATTGCAGACTAATTTACTTTGAGAAGTAGAATAAAAGGTGTAGCTGCATCAGGGTAGGTATGATTGAAGAGAAAGTAAGCACCTTTGCCCATTTTAACAGCATATGCAAGAATAGAAAAGTTCTTCCCTAGATGATATCAGTTGATTAAAGCATTACACATTCTGAGCGAATTTTAGGCAAATAATACACAAGGAATATATGTTTTTCTGTAATCTGATTTAATCAAGTTTATCAAAAAGTTGCAGTTCTATTTTCCAATGAGGGAAGGGTGTTCTTCCCTGTTGACAAATATTTCCTTGTGGGAGGAAGTTATTGCTTCTGTGGAAAAAAATGTCATGACTTAGTTGTTAATGTAATTTTTACCGTGAGGTAATCAGGTATTTTTATTTTTGCACAGCTACTCAGAAAATTATTCTCAGAACATATTTAAATTTCCAGTTTCAGATTTTCTTTATACTTCAGGCTACGATATACCTGTACATGATATAATATACAAGCCTATACATAGAATATCAATCTGCTAATAAAAGCAGAAAAGTTGTGCAGATGCATATACTACAAATTCCAATTCCCTACCACAATTGTGCTGAGCATTTTAATCTGATTGAGCAGAAAAATAGGTCTATAATATTTGAAAGAGTAAAGTATTATTTCCTACATAACTACTAATATTCATAAATGTATTGAGAATATAAGAATCTAGATTGGAATTTCTTGCCAGTAACCACTTTGGTCCCCACTTGCACATGACAAATAGTTCAGATAACGAAGTGAAAATAGCGCTTAAGTTTATCCTTTTTCTTAAACCACCTACATCAAACACAGTTCTACTTCATGCCAAAAAAAATCAAACTCTTTTCTCATTTTTATTTAACTAATCTCACTGAATCTCATTAGTCCTCATGATGGCTTTTTGGACACCAGCAGGTAATAGGGAATGCTAGGGTTAAAAAAGGAGGGTATGTGATGCAGTATAAGACGATATTTCTCAAGAATTAGTGTATGTGGCCATTCCCCTATATGTAGCAAGCCACCATGAGTCATACTTGGGTCGTGAATCTGCAGGCCACCTTCAGCTCCAACTACTAGTGGACACCTCTGACAGGCTTTCATCAGTTATGGTAAGTGGAAATACGATGGCAATGGGGATACTAGTTTCATATTTCCAAATTAAAACTGTATAGAGAAAGAAGAAGAGACAAACACAAGCAAAGCAATGAAGTTAACTTTGCAACTGACAGAATTTTGACTTTATTGGCAGTCAGAACATATGGGCTATGTCTAGACTAATTCTGCTAATGTCTACTGCTAAATTAATGTAGTGTGGATGTAAGTAAGTGTGTACTCCTTGACTTCAGAAACAGGAATCCATCTTGGTTCATTTTACACAATAGACATAAGGGTCTGGACTCTAATTCTGTCCTGGCTCCATATCCAGTTAAGACATATACCAATCTCTCTTCCATGCCATCTATTCTATATTGCAGACTAATGTGGTATACAAACATGGAACATTTTAAAATCTAGACAACTTATTTTTTGCTCTGTTTTTAACAGTTTTTCTGTTTAGACATTATATATTAACTCACTTGGTATTTGTAGATTCTTCAAATTTCGTAACACTTTTTGCAGAACATTTGTTTTCCTTCTGTGGATTTAGAGATTTTTTTTTCCGATTTTGAATATATGACTTTTTCTTTCAGCAGTGGAGAGCCATAGCTGTCTGAATATCTAACAAAAGAAAACAAAATAACTTTTGGTAATCCTCAGTTTTCAGTTCTACTAAAAGAGCCTCCTTAATGTTTATTTCCCTGTCTCTGAAGAAAAAGACAATTCGTTTGGCATCAGCGTACTCCAATTTCTCCATTTCCGGCTGGCAAGCTGTCAAAGGATATTAATTCATCAAGTCTCTGCTCATTAGCATAATTGCTTTTGTACCTTTTTTAAGAAAGTGGATTCTATTAATCACATTTGATCATAAGCCTATATTTTTTCCCTGAACTTCAGTAGTTCTATATTTTGTATATCAGATCTCCTGACTTGATAAGATCAGTACTTTGCCAGCTCTGGCTGCCATTGAACTATATATATTACTCCCCCACAGATGTATAATCCTTGTATCCCACAAAATGGGAAGTGTTTTACAGTTCTGTATGACCATTAGAACTGTTTTAAGATGATTATCCTTAACAGTAGTCACTATTAAGAAGGGAGACCATTTCATATTCATCATTATTGAGCAATTTAGAGATGTTTTATTTTCAAAGTTAAACTAGTTTTCCCAAATATTTTATTCAGGATTCCCTATTTAGCCCATTGTTAATCTCTGTCTTTTGGTATTGCATTATTCTTGTAGGTTTGGATCAGTTTGTTAAAAATAGTCATTATTTTCTGTTGATAAAAGTTTTGTTAAAAGGTTTTGAAACTGGAAACACGTTCTGGAAAAAAATTAATTTTCAAGAACATTTTCTGAATGTCTATAAATACAAACATTATTTTGTACTGTATTTATTGCTAATTTATTTTTAGCAATAATGTCATTTTTTAAACAAAATTAATTATCTGATATAATAATATTACATGGTCTTTTCTTTTAGCTGACCTGTTCAATATTATCCAAAATTGCAGAAATCAGTAGAATCCAAGACTTTCTTATGTCTCAAAATATTAGACTATTGGAGATTGAATCTTTGGGAAGTATACATTTCTTGGCCAAACTATCAGTCTTCCACCTGTTAATTTGAAAATATTACTGCAGAAGGGCTCTTTTCTGGCTTTACCCCACATTTCCTTTGGCTTTTGTCCCATTTTTCTTTCTGGAACACATTGTTCATGTATTTCATTTCCAGCATGCCACTCTGCAAAGATCTCACATGCACACCATATGACAGATGTCCTTAATGATGCATGAACTTTCCAGACTCATTTCATTAAAGTTTTAAAAGCAGATCCTTGTAAACCTTAAATTATCCTTATGTGACCATCAGACACTTACAAGAATATACATTCAGACACTTAAACACTCCCCAAGTACCATCTTTTCTTACTCATTAGACTTTTAAGTGCCTATATGTTCCTCCTCCTTTAACTTAGGCTTAGACAAGCAGGTCAATATATGGATTCTCTAGAGAACACCAGGAAATATAACTCTAAAGCTATATCTCTAGTAATAAAATATATTCACAAGTTCTAAGGATGCTTGAAGGAGATTGCTTAAATTCAGGCAATAAATTAACAGAAAGCTTTTTTTATTTGTGGATAGTTCCCTTTTGCAATCCAAAACTGAGGCATGCCCCTACTGCATAGTGCAGTTTCAAAAGTTTCTCACAGGAGTCTGTCAGTTACAGCTGGTAGTTGCAATTCAGGTAAGAGAGTCTAGGGTTCTTTGAAATCATTGTTTTAAGGAGTAGTACTAGCAAAGAAAGGTAACAAAAAGTTGGATACCATCAAGATGGGGCTTGAGAACAAGACAGAGGGCATCATTTTGTAGTGGTAAAAAGCCTTGCTGCACTGGTTTCTTGAATACTGTGTGCAGGATTGGTTTCTGCATCTCAGGAAGGATGTAGTAGAGTGGAGTGGAGTTAGGGACAATAAAGGGAAATAGTCAAGGGAATGGAAGGGAGATACAATTAAGGTTTACAAAAAACATGATTGTGGCAGATAGGATGAATGAAGAACCATTATTCATCAAAATACACAAGACTAAACACGGGTACACTCATCGAACCTTGTAAGAGATCAGCTCAAAAAGGACACGAGAAAACTATTTCTTCCCAGTGGATACTGAACTTCTGGAATTTATCACCACAGCAGTTTGTGGAGGCAGATGGTGTCCTCAGGTTTATTGGCAACAGGTGCACAAACAGGTGCTAAACGGAATAGGTGGGAATAAACATCTTAAAAACCCCAGCCCAACAGTTGTAGATGTTGGGGGAGTTAAAATGGGATGGACCAAACAAGAGTTTTCCAGAGTTTGACAAAGTTGCCAGGCTGTCCTGAATTAGCATCTCTTTCTACTATTTCTTATGTTCACATGCACAAAGCACAATACTGAACTGAAACTCAGTATATAGCAAAAACCTCGTAGTGAAAAAGCAACCTTTTCTTTTTTTTTTTTTTTTGAATGACTGCTGAACAATGGGTGGTATAACTTAAAGAAACTGAAGGAAAATACCACATCTATCCAGAAATAGGAAAGATCTTTGGAAGATTTTTAAATGAAGTTTGATCTGTGAGCATTTCATGTTAGCTGAAAAGAGGACGATCAGGCAATAGCCTTAAAATGTGAGAGTAATTCAATTGCTTAAACGTTGGAGAAGAGACACCAGCAGTTGACGAGGACTGAGCGGGGGTTACTTGAGAGTTCAGGAGACATGACAGGGTGCACCCAGAGGTGCTGACAGAGCTGGCCAATGTCCTTACAATGCCATTATGTATGACCTTTGAAAGGTTGTTTAGATTGAGGGAGGTCTCTGATGAACAGAGGAAGATAAATGTTGTGGCCAACTTCAAAAGAGGCTGAAAGGTCAACCTCGGGAACTACATGCCAGTCAGTCTCTCTTCAGTCCCTGGAAAAATCATGGAATAAATTCCCTTGGAGCACATTTCTGAGCACTTGAAGCAGAAGGTGACTGGGAGACGCCAGTATGGATTTACTAAGGGTAAACTATGCCTGACTAACCTGATTGCTTTTAATGATAAAATGACTAGGTCTGCAGATGGGGGGAGAGCAATGGATGTTTATTTCCTCAGGTTTAGCAAGGCTTTTGACACTCTCTCCTGCAATATTTTTGTGGCTAAATTGGCATGGTCTGGACTGTTGAACAACCGGAGGGGTTGAAAAATGGTTGGATAGCTGAATTCAGATTATAGTGGGTGATGCTCTCCCAGGATGTCTCTAAACAGTAGCATACCACAGGGGTCTATCCTGAGACCTGTCCTGTTTAACTGCTTTATCAAAGATCTGGAGAAAGTAATGAAGAGCGTGCTCATCAAGTTTTCAGATGACACCCAACCAAGGGGTACCAGCTGGTATGCTTGAGGGCTATATATAATATACTCTGAAGTATATTAAAATATGGTCTCACTGTAGACAGGCAGACTTTTCTGTGACATTATAAAAGTATTTTTCTAACATATATCTTCTATAACTTCTGCATTTACCATTTATGCTCCTACTGGTATAATTTCTGTGTACTCACTGGACTTTTATCTTGATGAACTATAGCTACCTAAAACCTAAAACTGTATTTTCCTAGAACAAAGTATTTTCACTACATGAATTCAGTTGCAAGTATGTACTTCTCCACCCACAACAAAGGTTATTCAAAGTGCATAAATAATATATTTTATTTTATAGCTATGAGGCTCCAAGCAACTTACAGTTCAGCTTGATTTATATGCTTAGAGGACATTCACAGACAAAAGTTATATAAAGATTTGAGGTGATATTTTTTTCTGTATTGTATGGAAAAAAAAGTTATCACAAAACGATCTATCTGCAAAATATCTATGCAAGGAAAATATTTGATTATTAATTTGGCTTTAAAGAATTAATTTATAGATACATTATATAAATTGCATATTGTTTTCATATAGAACTGTGTAATTTTTTACAAAAAATAAGGCATTATGACTATTGTGGGTGATATAGAAATTATGGATCAACAAAGAGATGTATGGAGGGAAAATTTCTATAAAGTCAGGAATCTGGTTATGATATCTGTAACTGAAAATATAGTTGTGGACACCTGCCATACAACGTATCTTCCAGACTAAGTATGGATAATTTACCCCCACCCCCCTGTTTCTCTAGGACTGAGAAGAGTTATTTGCAGTAGACACTGTTACAAAAGTAAGACTAGTATTTCCTGGTGTAAATAATAAAACACATATTTCATATACAGTTACTGAGGCAGTTTAGGAATACATTGTATCACAAAGCCTTAATAGTGAAAGGGGCCTCAAGAGGTCATCTAGTCTATTTTCCATCACCCAGATAAAACATAAAGCAATACTGACAGATATTTGTCTAACATGATCTTAAAATTCTCCACTTTCACAACCTCCTTAACCCTTTTACTCTGATGTTGCATTAGCGTGTTTTCCTTCAGTCTGACCAAGGTATCTTTTGCTTCAGTCTAAGACTGCCACTTCTTTTCCTGCCTGATATCATACAGAATAATTTTGATCTATGAGTGTAATTAAGCCTTAAAAAAGAGCAAAGAATGCACTTTAGGAAGCACCAGAAAAGATAGATTGGCAAGAAACACTTATGTATTCATATCACTCTAAAAAGCATAGTGAAGACCTCATTTAGAATATAATGTACAGTTTTATTTATCTACATTAAAAATTAATTTAAATTGAAACAGGTTCAGAGAAATGCCAATGATCAGGGTAATGGAAAACGCAGCTTATGAAAAGAGGTTAAAAGATTTAACTTGTTTTTATGAGGAGTCGTTGCTTCATTTTGTTAAGCTAAACATTTGAGGCACTGGAAGGAGTAAGAAAGAATTAATTAAATTGAAAGATAATGCAGGCACAAAGCAAACAACTATAAACTGATCATGAATTTCCAGGCAGAATAATAAAAATATTTACAATCATGAAGGAAATTTTCAGATAAGACTATACACAGGGACACAGGGACTTACATATATTAATTTAATAGATTTAAGATAGTATTTGATAAAACTTACGGAAAGGATTTGAAGAAATTGCATGACAGGATTCTGACAATCCTAGAATTAGAAAGTTGAGATAAGCATCTTATTGTGTCAAATCTGAATGTATCCTCAGGAAAGTGTAAAAGGAAAATTTAATTACCTTAATGTTAGTATTTGTTTTCTCACAACCATTCTGTGTCATTTCCACGTTTTCAAGATTCCAGCAATTACCATTGAAAAGAAGGTTTTCGCAACTTAGCTTCTGGGGTACCTTTTGCCTTAATGGCCACACATAGGAATGCAATATTACTACCAGTTCACTGGAACTCCAAAGGTTTTCCATTTACTTGCAATACATCTTGCTCATAACCAAGCAACTTCAAACTTGAAGCCACATCAGGAAAGGTCCTTCCCCCTACTCCTCAACACACATGTAAGGTTACTTAGAGTACCACTGAGATCTTAGGGCTTAGGGCTTTAGAACTGGCCTGTCTTGGTTTCTTGTTTAGAGGAATATTATGAGGTCTTTTCATGGGATCATTTAAATACTTGTATAAATTATTTTCCTATTATTGTAAACATATGTGACCTTGAAAATAGGCCTTCCTGTTCTATCCCATCTATATGTTGCTGTTGTTTGCAACGTATTTCTAAACTGTCTTAGGGGTTGAAGGAAAGCATGTACTCTGTGATGCGTAGGGTAAGTTGAGTAGGTACTTTGTGGTCTTTATGCACTAAATGTCTTTTTCATGAAATTCTGTGACTATGAGGACTTGAATGAGTAAAGGTAGGAAAAAATGGGTAAAGTTTGAATTCCCACATGCTAATATTCTCAAATCTCAGTTTGACATAATCATAGCTTCTCAGAAATCTCTGATTCATCTAAACTGTCTAGCCACATTCCAAAAAATCTTTTGTGTGACTGCTTGCTCAACAGGAGGATGTGGATTTCCTTTAATAGCTGAAAACTGCCTGCTCTAAGGAAATAAAATGGGCTGCTAACATACAGTAGCTTCAGTCCCAATATCTAAATTGTAACGATTAATCAAAGACAAGATATAATTCAGCATGTCTGACCCAAAAGGTGAAAACAGAACTGAAAGGAACAAAACTTCTGCCAGTACATTTTCAATATCTGCAATATCGTTTAGCTAGTCCATTTTCATAATGCCTATTTTTAACAACATTCAGCTGCTAATAATAAGGAATGGTATAAGAAAGGTCACCAACAAAAATTCTCAGTATTTCATATTTTCAGTTCATATTGTCAGGAATGGAAAAATCCTTATCTGAAGAACCTGTTTTGGAGATTATCCTTCATGGGGAGATTTGTTAAACTGGGTATTTTTCTCTTAAGAACTCAAGTTGCGAATAAAACTGGAATATTTTGTTCAAACATTAAATACAATTTGTATTTAATATGTAAGTCCATAGAAATTAATTCTTTGGATTTTATATATGAAGCTTGGTACTGACCAATTTTTTAACATAATTCCATTAGAAATGTGAACATCTAGTCAGCTAATTTTAAAGGCACTTCGATGAGAAGAAAAGGCAAAAGTTTCAGATCCTTTATTTAAATAGGAAAAACATGTTCCTACCAGTTCTATAACACTGTTACAAGTCACAACATAATGTCACACAGCCCACACTATCGCAAAATATGTTGTTGGAAATTGATATTGCATCATATTAAAGCTGTTTTTATCAAGAATTATGAATAACATTATGCAGGGCTGAACATTCACTAATGACCTGATCTAGTAAATATCAGTTCTTTCCACTGCCTTTGCCTGGGTAGGGATCAGGCTGAGAATACCCATTTTTTTTCATCTGAAAGAGGCCATACTTCATGTCTTATGGATTAAGATACAAATTCCATTGTTTAAATGAAAGGAAGACTTGAGATTTTTAAGACTTAGTATGTAATGCCTGCTTACATTGTGTTTGATAACAAACACTATTAAAAGCTTCATTTATTGGCCTTTTTTATTAACCAGTGCTGGAGTGGAATAACAACAACCACCATAATGACTACCACCAGGTAGCACTATTCAGTAATTCTAAAATGAAAAAGCTATATCTGCTTTTGCTGGAAAGTAATTTGTAAAAAATATAATTAATTTCCAAAACTGTAAGGTATCAGCAATAAGTGCAAATAAAGCTTTATTTTTTTAAAATTATCAAAATTACTTTGAGAGAGTCCTTCAAAATTTCAGAGATACTCATCTAAAGACACTCTATAGCCTTCAGTATGATCTTGTCTATCCTACAATTGGGCAATCTACATACAGTTCCATGTCCTCATTCCTCCCGTGACCTTCCTTATTCATTTACAGCCAGAAGGAAATGCATCTGCTAAAATACACCATTCCAGATTTTAATGTAGAGCTCTGCCTTTTTTTTTTTCTTTTTCTGCTATTAGTAATACATTTTAATTTTTTTGTTCAACATATAGAATGCCAGCAAGTACAGGTATCTCTACAGGACTTTTTGCCCTATAACATATTGCAAGGAATTAAATAGTTTAAATGCCTGAGAAAATAGATTTATAGATTTCCTTCCTACTTCTTATGTTAACATGTTGTGCTTGCTCTGAAAATGCCACCCTGGGGCCTAATATCTGCAGTAGACCTTACATTTTTCAGCATTGCTGAAATTAGTGTAATTATTCTTAACTTCAGTATCATGAAAGTCACATGAGCTGGAAGAGAAGTGACTGACTAGCAGGCATGCCTGGACTGTAGTCCAGAAATATTAGTACTAAAGCATTTTATTCTGATGAAAAATGAATGTCTGTCCTCATGAAGGACCTTTTGGTTCAGCATGACTTTGAAAAAACTCATTTCTATCACAGATTAATTGTTATTATTGATCGAAGTATAGATTAATCTGAATACAGAAGTTTATAACAAAATAACACACTACAAAGGCATAACTGAGATTGTAGGCCAAAACAAAAAAAAAAGATCAAAAGGAATTTATCTCACAACTTTGCAAAGATAATACTTTTTATTTATTAACATCTTCATATGATGTAATTTTAAAATAACTCTAGAAGCTGTGCTTTAAAAAGAAAGCTAAAATCGCTGATGTCCTCTTGGACACAGATGAATGGATCTTAAGAGGAGAAAAAGACAAATAATACAACTTTCAAGGTGCCCAAAAGAATTATCTGTCAAGGTTAACCTAACCAGCCGATGCATGTATAACGGTTATACGAGAATAAGTACCTAATATAAGAGACCACTTATCTGAAAGTAATAGACCACTCTCTCAGGATGGGAGGTTCAGAGTACAGATTACTACGTATTATGAAAAATTTATTTTTTCATCAAATCTTTCCACTAAGCAGGCTACTTGTGTATTTTCTATTCATAGTAAACAATAAAAGCATATCTATTTTAGAATGCTTCTATTTTTTAGGGAAGCATAGGAATTTATCTGAAGCAAACAAGTTAAAAAGTACCCCATTTTAACAGATATAAAAGTCATCAAAAATAAATCAGATGTCAAAAGCGTGACCTGGATTTATAGAAATGTGACAGTACTTCTCCCATGAAAGCTGGTAGATCTTTCAGGATTGTGCCAAATGTTAAAATTTATCCTAGAATCTCTGGAGTAAAAAAGCAATTATACTTTATCCTTCATCTCTCCTATTCCGAAATCTCATTACCAGAGTTTACTGAAATGTTTGTGCTGTAAATATTACCGGTGCTACCTTTGAAAAAAGTTTTGACTGCAATTTTTCAGAAAAGGTTTTTCAAAGATATGAAATTGCTTTGATACATACAAACAAATGCACAAATAGTGCATGGAGTACAAAATGAAATTAACATTTTACTTACATCTCTGACATGTTTACTGATATTAGCCTTAGTGCTTACTGCAATTTTAATGTTCTTCCATTACAGATCTTGCCAAAGCCTCTGCCTTACAGATATTTATGTCTGTGCCTAACTTTATTCAATAGAGCCATCCCATTAGCAAAATTTTGATTATAAGGTCAGGTACAGCTGTACAGACTAAATGTTTGGACATTCATGTTTGAATTAGGTTTTTTTCTAAAACTAGTCATTTGCTCAAAGGTGTAGTAAAGCCTTTTTGCCAGAGAACTAAATATGGTGCATCTTGTAATGAACTGATGCAAGTGTTCATTATGGATTCCAGTAAGAAAGGCACTCAGACTCCATAAGGTTTTGATTAAAATACCATTTATTGAAGATAACAAGAGAATGAAAAAGGAGATAGCAAAGATAATCTTATGCCCCTTCAGATGCTGGGAGCCCCGAGTGGTACAGCATCAGACAGAGGTCTAGTCAGAGCAGAACTTGTCACACAGAATCTGTCTGTGGTGAGGCTCAGGAGCACTGTAGTTTTTAGAGCTCTTATAGGATGTTCTTAGAAGTAAACAATTCTATACATCATTTCTGTTGTCAAGCAGAATGTGGAAACATAACGCATCACTTCAAGACAAGATAATGCATGCAGGTGGCATAATCACCGGGTGCCAAGTGGAAGCCCTGTATAGGCTTCTCTGCCACGATTAGTTGCTTAAGTACATCCAGCGGCCGAGTGATTTGCAGAGCACAGCACAGGCCTGTGCTTGTTCACATCACCTGTTATGTGGGTCACTAACTCTTCAATGTAAAATAGTCTTCCAGTTAGGTCCTCTGTGTGTCCCCAGAAGTGACAACTTCTGACATTGGCTTACAGAATGACCTACTTGCATCACACCTCCTTAGCTTAAGAGTAGCAAAGAGAAACTCATGAAATTCTGATTCTCATCATGGCAAATTAGCATGCTAGAGATAGATTTTGCATCTTAAAAATGTATCTTTTTTTTTGCAGTTTAGATGCGGGGTTATCGACATATGCAAACTTATGTTTGTGCATTAGATGAGTCATCTAACTGGAATACTGGATAACTATCTATGAGATAACTGGAATCAGAAAATTGACCATACTGCATATATCTGAGGAATGGCAGTTCTCAGCAACAAGAATTGAAATCTAGGTGTAATGACTGAAAGATGTCAAGGAAAAGAATGGTGTTCTAACTGGTTTCAGCATAGCAGAATGGACTATGAATACATGAAATAGCATTTTTTGTACCCCTTATGTTCTGCAAAGCACATGGAAGGTGCTCTGCAGAACATGTGCATTACTGAATCCCCTTTTTATTTTTATTTCTGTGTCCTGCCATGCGTATTTTCTCACAGATAGTCAGATGCAAAGTAATTTTGAATAATTCATACAGACATTAAGATATCTGCATGGACAGAAACATTCAATATTCGGGGAATATTCAACCTAAATAAAGAATTTCAGAGTGAAAGGACAACTACAAGCACAACTGCTCTGCCATTCACTTTTTCATGAGCGTTTTCCTTTGTTCATTCCAGCATAGATTCCAACAATATGAAGTCTGACAGATTATTGCTAACTATTTAATTTAAAATACATTCTATCATGTTAGGAAGCTATATACACAGCTCACTATTTCTCTTTCTGCTCATGCTATTTCATATCATCCTTTCTAAGAAAACATCCTAATCTACCTACTGCTTTTAGATTTTATCTGTGATTCCGTTTCAGACCATTTCTAATTACACAGAAAACAACATTCAAATAAGACAGAGGCCTGATAAATGGGTTAAAGACACAAGATTTGCTAAGACAATTATATCCAGTCATGAAGACCCAGTTGATACCACCTCCAGTCCTTTTCCACTCCTTTCCTGGTGTACTACCGTATTGAACTCTGTTTCATGAAATGAAACATAAAATCTCACTTCTCCTCACCCTCTTGTGAGCTCAAATCTTTTAGCACTGCTATACATCAGCACAATGAACTAACATAAAGCACCTTACCTATCCTCTTTCTGAGGAACATCTCCTCTAGCATCCTTTTTTTTGTTTAAATTTTCTCCTGAGGGCTTCTGTTCCCTGAAGCTGTGTCCTTCTAATTGCTGTCTACCCCTTGTCTTCATCAATCGTTTCCCTACCTTGCAGGACTTGGAAATCCTGCGTATCCTATCATAGACTCTAAAAAATATGCAGTTATGTATTTATGTGAATGAGTACTACTGTGGCTACTCAAAAAACTCACTAACTAAAGAGGAAAGCATCCTACCTCAGCTTTCACAGGGCTAGCTAATCTGAACATGCTTGTGAAGGAGAAAAAACATATTTATTTTAACAACAGTGCAAACTGCTAAAAATGTAAAGCTTCAAAACTTTGCTAGCTAATATCATTTTCAAGGAGAGAAAAAAACATATAAGCACTTCATATGCATGAACAGACTAATATTTGTAATTTATTTGATAGGTGTTTTCCGTTAATGTTTGTCAGTTTCAGCCTAAGAATAGAATTTATATAGCTACTTGAGATTTAAAGCTACAGTAGATTTAAAACTTAACAGTATTTTGCTGGATTAACTGAATAAAAAACACATAGTTGTATCCACTCCCATCTTTATATCATTTTGACCTTGTTGTTTAAATTCTTTTTTTTTTTTAAATTTGATTGATGATGATTATTTTTCTCCATTATGGAGTTTATTATGTCAAGAATTTGTATTTTTTCACGTGATAATAATCTCTATCATAGCAAAGTGCTGTGGAAAGAGGCAGACTGAGGAAAAAGGTCTGCATCTGGAGGAAAATATATGAGTACACCAAAATGACAATAATAAATCCTTACTGTGAATCCAAACACACAGACAATTATATAGAAATCTATCCATGGTCATTCTTAAACTTTTAGAGCAAGAGTCTGTTTTAATATAACAGTTTAGACTTTAACCTCTTATTTCCACACTCAAAAAGCCTCTACCACAAAACTGCTAAGTACTGAGCAACTACAAACTTATTGTGCTGGTCCGAAAGTGTTAACTGTGCAAAAACGTTTAAATGGTCCAAAGGTGTTAATCTCTTACTGGCAGTTGTATATATGCCCCATCACCTGTCCTCACAAAGCTGGGCTGAATCCAGCTCTACATCATGCACCCTAACAGGTTTGTTAATTTATGGCCATACTGAATACGGCTAAAGTTTCTGCTTCTAGGTAACCCAGTAATGAACTGATAGAGCATTAATAAAAATGGAGCAGTAAGAATGAGAGCATATCTGAGAATGGTATGTTCTAGATTACCAGGCAAAGAACAAGTGATTGCACATATGACTAGCAATGCAGAAGTATGGCTAGTGCAGCGAATCCTCGTCTACTACAATAAAACCCAGTACTCTTCAGTGGCAGGCAGGGTGCTCTCGGTTCAACACATGTTTAAGTGGAAAAGGACTAAAAAAGCCCATCTTTTTCCTTTTTATTTTAATTAGAAAGTAATGCTACCTGAGAGTTCACTTTGTGTGTAACAGTTGTTGTACCAGTTGCTAGGTTCCCTGACCCATTTTGCATTAGAAGAATTAATATATACATTAAAGTATTATCCTTTTTTGGTTTGCATAACTAGATAAAATTCGGGTTTTGTGGTTTCTTATGATCAGGAGTCAATATTAGTAATACACAAAGCTATTTCACTAATATAACCCTGCTTGAAGTGGATGGCAAGAATTCTGTTTTCACAATACTGAAGGAATCAAATAAAAGATTTTCTGCTGAAGGATCTACCTCCTCTTCCAATTCATTTTTCAGTTGGTAGCTTTAAGTCTGTAGTCTGACAAGTGTTATATGCCACACTAAGCCACTAATATTTTCTTCTTCTCAGCTGAAAATAGGCCAGTCAAAAATCTGTGTCAGTTATCTCAACCTAACCTAACAAATGATATTTGTGCCAGTAAAAGAGACAAAGCCCTCTAGACCACAGAGAGCTATTAGATTATTTTGGACATCATGGGCAAGATTAGCTCCAGATTAAGAGACATAAAACCCACCACAATTTAAGTGCACACATGTAAATAGCAAAAGGTGTCTACATACAGTCATTATGTCTGAGCCAATGGAGATCTAACTGATACAATCTGGAAAAATGTCATATCATCCTTGAGTGAACATCTGCATTTTATCAGATGAATGGCTTTGCAGATATCAGGTATTCTTTTGACTAGAGTCTGAATTTAGAGGACTTAACCCACACACAACATATATACCTAGGTAAGAAGTGCCATTCAGGACACCACTGGATATTTGAAATATCTGGACAGAACTGATGGACATGGAATATGTGGGAAAAACATGCTCTTTTGAAATCATAATATGAGGTTAAACTGTGATAGCTCACATCATTCAAAGTCACTGAACACCACAGATCTCCATTGACTATAATGAGAGATAAAGACACCAAAACGATGTGTAGAAAGCTGCATGCAGACACTTGAATTTAGGTAACTGCATCTGGATCTAACTCTGATCCAAAACATAACTTCATCCTAAGAGCTTTTCCCAAAAATCATCCTTTTCCTCACATTATTACTCATCTGACTGTGAAATGGGCTTGTTCAGGAGGCAGACCCAGCTTTCTGTCTTCTCTTATCTTTGGCTTTGGGTCCTCACTGCCGCTGCCAGTATTTGGTCATCGGGCAGGAGGCTTCCAATTTTTCACATATCATGAGCAAAGAATGGTTTAATGAGTAAATGCCTGGCTATGTATCTCTCTGTCCCACAGTGGAAAACAAACTTATATTCCTCCTCTTCTAGTATCTAATTGTTCTTCAGCATGTTCACGTCTCTTTTCCTCAACTTATCCTTTAAGTGTGTTAAACACACTTAGTGTTAAACACACTTAAAGCCAATACCCATCCTAATGTGAATTTAACTTGAAAACTGCTACAGACCTGAGAAAAGCCAGCGTGAGCAAAGCTGTTTTTCTAGCCATATTAGTCTACTAAAAGATACAACTTTTTTCTATAATCTTTGCTTTTTTAATTATTCTTTTGTTCAGCCTGAATGAAAGTCAACAGTCACATCCAACAGCCTTAACAAAAGTGTACGATTACCTAACAATGGATATGATCCTGCAATTTTTCTCTACTGCCTGTATTTTTCTTTATTTTGTTCCTTAAACAAATGAAATAGAATGGACAACAGAAAACAAGATGGACATTTTAAAGCCAAAGAGGCACACAATGTGACTAGGTGTATACAGCAGTAGGATGAATATGAAGTTTACTGTCAGATACGCAAAAATGTCAATAAGATTGAGATAAATAGGAGGACTATGAGCTTTATTTTATACAGTTATGGAAGATATTGTGGGATTCCCCTAGAAAAACAAATCAGAGCGGAATGACAAAAAGGCAAAGCTCAAACCTGACTAGACTGAGAAGTCATAAATGTCCTCTGCCTGGGAACTGTTGCTTCATCAATATGTATTATAGGTGGTAACTTTGGAAAGAGAGTTTTCCTAACATCATTTAATAAATAAATAGTGAAAAAATCAAAGGTACATACCATAGAACTACATTTGTTCATATATTTACATTTCTGAATCAAACAATGATCTAAATAAAAATCAGTACCCAAATCCAGGCTCTCTTGGGGGATTTATCCTCAAAACATTTCTAAAGGGATGTATAAATATATATATCATATATATAATATATATTTGTATATACAAAATTATGTTATCTTTTTTAAGAACACTGGATTTACTTTCACACTCTGCAATTTTTGCCTTGTCAGCAAGCACTGCCTAATCAAAAGTGTTCTGCTGTTCAGAAGACATATTCTTTACGCGTAATCTTTACATTGTGCATTTTATTTCCTCTTCTTTTTCTTCCATGTCCAATACTGTTCTGGCCCATTTTTTGTCTTTCCTCATCATTTCATAAGAGTTTTTGCTTATTATGTTTTAAAATACCTCTTGTTGTCCTCATTCTTTTCCTTGATAATCTCCAACTCCTAACTTACCATTCCTTGTCTCCTTTACTAAAAAATTGTCCTTACGGAAAGACAGTAAAATATAAACAAAATCAAATTTATTATACAGAAGCTGCATGTCTTACCTAAATTCTTCTAGAGATATTTTCCTAGAAAATGCTACACTGCTACAGTTCATTAGCAGAATACTCTAAGTAAAATTGACCTGCTATAAGACATACTCTACAGAGAACTCCAGCATTACAGACAGTCAGTTTTGTGTCACTAAATTCGTACATACACAGAAATAAAAACAGAGAATCAGGAATGCTCAATACACAAGAAATAGCTAACTGCCATTTTTTTTTGTGTTTACAAAGCGCTCACAATACTTTTTTTTAGTATAGTAATTGTGATGAGAGAGAATAGGAAATTAAGCTTCTACTGGAAGAGAAAATATTGTGCTCTTCCCTAAACCAGAAAAACAAAACCAGGCCTGTTCCTTTAAAAATACTGTTTGCTATGAAATTACTTAAGTCTGAAGGAATGTATTTTTTATAAATTTATGTCCGGATTACCAACAGAAACATTCTGGCTAGAGAAAAGTTTTTGCATTGTGAGAATGGTTTATAAACAGAGTTATGCAAACAATAATTTTTTAAGGCACATACTGGAGGAGTATTGTTTAGTTAAAGCCTGATTTTGCACTGCAACACTCCAAGAACTATTATTTGCACTATTAAAGAGGATTTCCATTATATTTTAGGTTTTTTTATTATTTTGCAATTTTATTTATTCCAGTTAAAAACATATATTTAGCCAAACTGAATCAAAATAAAAAATAAAATTTCAGAAGTGTCAAAATAAAAATGTTTCTACTGTTTTCTTCAATTATTATTAGCTGCAAGTATTTATTAAATTTTATCAAAGCTCAGAAATATAATTAGTATTCCAAATTCCACTTTCCCAGGACTCTAAAATTTAGCGTATCTTATAGTAACTGCTCCAATAATTTGTATTAACACTGACAATACTGTTTTACATGAGCTAAAAATCAGGGTCCTATTTTTTATTATCTAAAACTTTTACCAACGCTTTCGTAAAATAATAATACACTTTTGTACAGAAATTTGGGAATTTTCCAGGAAGATGGGAATCAAGAACTAGCTTATTTACTAAGTGATTGAATTAACTAGGATCATACCACTGAGGATAAACATAGTTCTCAGAATTAAGGCAGTTCAGGTCAATGTGTACAACTATCCCTGAAATCCTCCCCTTGAACGGCAACTCTTCCATGAGATCTACTGTTCCACAGCTGGTAAGCCTGTGACCCAGCAAGAAGCAGAAGAATTGAAATCATATTGAAAGCTGGAGATCAGCTAAGAAAATAACAAAAGAGGTGAACGACTGTGGACAAGTAGAACTCAAGGGTGCTAAGTGCAAAGCTCTTAAAGAAATCACGTCATTTCTGTGCAGTACCTGCACTGAGAAAAAGGGCAATGTAACTGTGTTATATTTTCCTCCTTCAATTTTTTTCTCTTCACTGCAAAAATTAGATGGTACCTTACAAAATATTTGTTCCATGTTTACAGCAACAATACCTTTAGCTTTCTTTGGGCCTGTAGGTATTACTGAAATACAAATAATGCTACCGGAACTTTAGTTTATCAATTTGAATATCAGACAATTTATCAGTAATTTTTGCCTGTATCATTTTCTCTCACAAAAAAACTAAGTGGTTATTTATAGATTATCAATACATTTATGAAATTTTGTGCCCAAATTTTTAAAAAACATAGAAGTACAGGAAAAACCTAGTTCACAGGTAATGTGAATTATAAAGTAATATCTTATTTTTTTTTACAGTTATTAGCCATCATCTGCTCAGTAATGCTGTGCACATGCTCCATATTCCTCAAAGATACTTATGGTACACTGAAGAAAAGGTCACAGTAGGAAAAATTGTGCTGCATGATGAGACGTTACTTTTGAAACTTGGCTTCACAATGAACTATTGCTGTTTTATGGTAGTATAAGGACAGAATTAATTTTTTAGTTAGCAACTTTACAGTTATAGTTGAGAAACCATCTTATTAGATTTTTTTTCTTTTTCCGGTACTTAAAACTTTGTAAAATAAAGCTTTTGGGATGAATGTCTCATGAATATTTGCTCTTTTTCAGTTCCTTGGTTTGCTTGATAATAATTTACTATTAAAAGTAAATTGCGCTATTAGTAAGTGCATATCTTTCCAGTGCTTTTTATTTCCCATTCACATTTTTCCTAAGTGACTGCAGATATACATTTTGGGCAGCATCTGAGCTTCACATACTAAGATGTAATAAGTACTAGCTGGCTCACTACAGTGTCTGCTTTCCAACTTAGCCTATCTCATCATTTCCGTTTCCATGTGGACTCATTACCACCAAACAATCACTAAAGCCAGGAATCAGTCGCTCAACATAAAGCCCTTAGGGCCATCTCAGATGACCTAGTATATCCTGCCTGGCATCTGCCTGCTGCTCTAGAAGGTTTTCTGTAGATCCTATGTCATGTTAGACACACGGATGTCTCAAATACCCTAAGATATATGAAACTGCGCTAGGTACCTACATGTGGTCGTCTGAACTGTGCACTGTCTCTGGTCAACCAAATAACCTCTAGGCTGAGCAAGCCCCACTCCTCCAGTCTCTGCTCACAGGGGAAGTGCTGCAGCGCTGATCACCTGGGGGACCCTCCGCTGAGGTTGCTCTCGTTTCTTGATGTCTCTCCTGTATTGGGGACCCCAAAAGTAAAACATTATTCCACATATTAGTGCTGAGTAGAGGGAAATAATCACTTCCTTCAATTTATTGGCAAACCAAGTATGCTGTTAGCCTTCACTACTATCTTCACTATTGACTCATGTTCAATTTGTTATCTACCAGGACACTCAAGCACTTCTCAGCACATCTGCTCCCCAGCCAGTCCTCTGCCCAGCTACTGCAAGGGTTTAGTTTATCTCAGGTGCAGGATTTGGCATCTGCCCTTGCTGAATTTGTAAGGTTACTGTTGGCCCATTCCTCTAACCTCTGGAGGTCCCTTTGAATGGTGGCCTTGCTATCAAGTGTTTCTATCTGCTGTGCCTCCATCTGCTGTCATCTGCGGACTTGTTGAAGGTGCATTTTGTCTCCCTCCAGATTATTAGTAAGGATATTAAATAGGATAGGCCTCAAGACCCCTGAGGAACTCCACTTGTAACCAGCCTCCAGGCAGAGTACGAACCATTGATCACTCCACTTGGAGTACGACAATCCGATCAGTTTTTCACCCATCTAGTAGTCCACCTATCTAGACCATAACATCCCAATTTGGATACAAAAATGTTGTGTGAGATCATTTCAAAAGCCTTGTTAAAGTCAAGGCAGATGATATCCACTGCTCTCCCCTCATCCACAGTCAAATTACTGTTAAGTTATTAGTGCTTTTATCTTAACTGTGTTCTTCACACTACAGGCAGATGTATAAGTAAGTGTGCCTTTATGGAATGACCAAAAAGCAGAGATCACGCAATCATAGGCAGTTTGGAAGTGAGACATTGTGTTTCATAGTGGTTATTATCAATGTTATTATAAATCATCCTTTGATGACCAATCAATCCATTTATCTGAATCTATATCTATTTTTGAATCAGAATTCAGAACACACATGCACGCA
The DNA here is from genome assembly GCF_040807025.1 of Struthio camelus. NCBI lineage: Eukaryota > Metazoa > Chordata > Aves > Struthioniformes > Struthionidae > Struthio > Struthio camelus. The sequence goes on along the minus strand of NC_090942.1, from coordinate 144,379,411 downwards.
CAAAAGTAACTTTAATATAGGATCAGTTGTTCATAATGCATATTGCTTAACCATAGAAATTCAAAACTGATTTTTAAGTAATGGACCAAATTAATCACTGATGCAATTTCACTGATGTCAGTATGCATCACATCATCTATTAATTTGACTTAATTTATTAGGAAAATTTGGGTAGATTCTAAATGCTACTGAGTTTGCACTTTACATGAAAATACATTATGTGTGTTCATGAAGCTGAGTGATTTTTATTGTATAGAATCTTCTAGTAAAAACAGGAAGAACGTGTACATAACATTCTAATCACATAACTCTGAGTGACCCAACTTAAATAACAAACTCATCTTAAAATGTCTCAAAGAGCACTGCAAGGACAAGGACATTCAGTATTGTCTTCTTCCATCCAAAAACACTACCACAGCTTTAAGCAAAAATCTTAAGTATAAATGTACTTATCAGTTGTACTTATATGAAGCATCTTCTGCACTACCATTCTAATCCTTTTCCCTTTTCTTCACTGTTGCATGAGGCTATAGCTTCCACTTCCTTGTTTCATTAACCAGAATTAATTACTGCACTGATTCTGTACAACTAAAGACTTTTGTATCTCCATTAAGACTAACCTTGAGTTTTGCTCCTGTATCTGAAAGTCTGAACTTTTCTATCATAGAAATAAATTAGTAATTATTTTGTACTGTCCTCTTACTTAGGTCAGTCACAACAAGTCTTCCAGTTCTCAGAAGCTTTAACTGTTGTGATAGCAGGTGTTTGTGGACATTTTTAAATTTTGAACACACAAGGATGAAAAAGATGTCATTATTATGAGAAAATATGATAAACTGGCTGCCTCTTCTACAGTTCAGTGATGAATTTATACATTGACGCTTAGGATTTTTGTTTGCTCCCAGATGAAGTCCTTGGTCTCCAAAGTTCTATGTATCCTTTTCAGTATATTCTAGCTGTGTGGAGTGGAATATATAGCATTTTTTTGGTATTTTCTAGTATTTGCCACAACTTTGTAACTCACTTGCATTCTTGTACTCATTTTTCTTCCTGAGAGTATCTTGGACCCATAGGATTCACAGATGACATAAGAAACTGCTAGTCTTATTTTAGGTATAAAAATATACAGAATCATTTTCAAAGACTGAATTTTTTAAAGCACTATAACCAGCAATTCTAGGACAAGTGGCTCTGCATTCACAGTGGACATCAGAGAGTGTCTCATTTGAACTTACAGAGTTTAATGTAGGTGAGCATCACAGATCATCCCCTCTTATATCATAAAAATCAAACTGCATGTCATCATGCTAAGAAGTTGTAATTACAGAATTTCTAGCCTCCTTGATGATAAATTCAATTTTGAAATTGTAAGGGTTAGAATTACCTTTCTTTCCTTGCAGATGAGGTGTTCTCTCTTCTGCTAAACATTTACTCATATTCTTCTGATTTTCAGGGAGCTAATGTTAGATCTCCACTATCTTACGTTTTTGCAACTCACTACCCTTACATTCTAAAATTTAAAATCAAATTCACACTGGTCATACGACTGGACCACACGAGGGAGAAAGAAATTTTAAGGAAGCAGCAGGAGTAATGTATAGTCTTGACTCTTGCGTCTCTGTTACTCTGGACATGAAAGGTTATTCAACATCCCCACATTGGTGAAAAAGAAAGCTGTAGAAACAGATTAGTTTCTTTGCTCAGTATTTATTATTCTTTCAACTACCTAGAAACGGAAACTGTAAACAGTTTGATCAATGTACTGAAAGGCTGTCTAGTTTTTTTCCTGCTTCAGAACATGAATCTTTTGCTAAAATGGTATTTTGTAGCTCCTTTTAGAATGTGCACTTTGTTTGATGGATCAAAACAAACACCTCCTCCAAGAAAACACATCTGACTATTGATCAAGCCAGCCTCTCGTTCTATGTTGGACAAATGAACCATTCTTCCAATTTTATGTTAAAATTAGTAACAGTAAAAGGATAGTATATCTTTGTACAGCAGTAACCTTGGATCTTGAATGGAAATGCAAACATAGGGCACCTTTCGCTTCATTATGTGCAACCCAGAACCAATGACTCGGGCCCTAACTTTGCTTGCATTTAAAATGTCAAATCTCCAAGGCCAGACTGGCTCTCCTAATTCTAGTTTCAAAATCCACTGCACCCTCTGGGCCACAATGTGCCAACATAATGCTAAAGCTCTTTGTGCTTTTTTGCGGGGAGTGGTAATCCAATGGTAGTCTATTTAAGCTCCCTTCTACCTGCAGCCTTTGATCTCAGGCTGCTTTTCTGTTGATTCTTCTCCATTTCCTTACTTCCGAGTGATAAAAAAATCACACCAGTCCTGGTCAGTCACTTCACAAGCTGTTTAATCACTGCTAAAGCACTGGAAAACCCAAAGGTATCTATAGAGTTAGAAAATGTTAGGAAATACTTGAAAATCAGCAATAATATCCACCTTTACCTATGCAAAGACAGCAAAAACTAACATTTGCTGATTGCTAGGCTAAGCTTGCTAACAAATCTCCTCCTTATTCTCATTTCTTCTGAATACCACTGGTTCTACATATGAACCTTTGAATTCACTTAGCAATCTGCTATCATAGCAATTAGTTCAACAGCAACAGTTGACAAATGCCAGCTCATTCACAACAATAAACTAACGTCATTTAAGGGTTACTACTACACAGCTGGAAATATTCACATTGATTTTACAATATGTCCATCATGTTTCTCTTTCCCTGTAGGGAATCAGCATTAAAAGAATATAACTTAATTGTTATATATTATATAACAATTCCATAGTTTGCAACTTCATTGCTTATACAGGTATATTTGGGAGGCCATACTAAAACCAGTTCATTAACACAACAGATTATAAACAGTTTTGGCAAGAAAGCAAAATTAAGCACAACCTCTGAAGCTAATTTTGTAACCAGAGGTAGAATACTGGAAATCCACTAATGTTTTCTGTTACCTCTCTAAGTCAGCCAGAGGCCTGGGTAACATATGCAGAGTGCATATACCCTTCATGGGCTGAAATGTGTTCTAAACTATACAAATCTCTAATAGCAAAATAGATAATAAAATCTTGGCATTAACTTAGGGACTTGTTCTTATTTTCTTACTTAACCCCTTTTTACTATTGAATTCAATGACACTTGGTTACTTTGGTGATTTTTTTTAAAAAAAAAAGAGTCATAATGTGAGAATCAAAATCTGACTACTGTATTAAATATTAGGAGAGGAAATCAAACTATTGCTAAGTCAATATTTTCTGATAAGTCTTCAGTTCTGAAAAAACTTAAATCCATTTTTCCTCATAATATTTTTTTTTAAGATATATTTATCCAGACAGGAAAAATTAAAAACTGGTTACTTGCCTTAGGATAAGAAGGTTAGTTGAATTCTCATTACTGGTACTTCTGAAAGACAGTGATAGCCAGCCTAGTTTAACCAGAGAGCCTGTACTATTTATCCTGACTTCAATGAAAGCATTAAGATGATATCTTTACAGGCCTGATGCAAACTGATCTCATTGACTTCAAAAAATATATTTTTTTTTCTTTAAAAAAAATTTTTAAATGTTACACACTTGGTTCTCTCTTAATATTCAGAATGTAAAGTGCTTAGGACAAAAGCTGTCAAACACAGAATCACAGAATCACAGAATCGTTTAGGTTGGAAGGGACCTCTGCAGATCATCTAGTCCAACCTCCCTGCTCAAGCAGGGTCACCTAGAGCAGATTGCCCAATATCACATCCAGGCGGGTTTTGAATATCTCCAGGGAAGGAGACTCCACCACCTCTCTGGGCAACCTGGTCCAATGCTCTGTCACCCTCACAGTCAAGAAGTTTTTTTCTCAGGTTTAGGTGGAACTTCCTGTGGTTCAGTTTCTGCCCGTTGCCTCTTGTCCTGTCACTGGGCACCACGGAGAAGAGGCTGGCCTCATCCTCTTGACACTCCCCCTTCAGGTACTTATACACGTTTATGAGATCGCCTCTCAATCGTCTCGTCTCCAGGCTGAACAGGCCCAGCTCTTGCAGTCTTTCTTCATAGGAGAGGTGCTCCAGCCCTCTAATCATCTTTGTAGCCCTCCGCTGGAAAAAGCACAAAGTATTCAACAGAAACAAATGGCTATAACTAGTTGTACCTATATAAAAATAAAAAGACTGCATATAGCCATTCACAAACAGTGTAATGATCAGGGTAATACCAGGCAAAACTTTCTTTATCCTTAACCCACTATAGGTCATTCATCACAGTCCATTATCCTCATCATCCCCATTACCCAATGGGGTAATACTGTTTTTTTCTATGCTGTTAGATATGCAAGTATATGTATTTTGAAAAAATATACATATATACATTTTTTGAAATGTTGTAATAAGTATACCCCCGACTATATTTCATGTACTGGCATTGCTGTGAAACTTTTACATCCTTCTCTATAGTTACACGTTTCAGATCCAGTGCAACCCTCAGTCCCATCTGGGACTGTAATTGTATCTGTAGTCCCTAATATATTAGTGCTCTTTCATGTCATAGCCATACTACTTCATGTTCTTGAAAATACCCTTTTGAGGAGAAATTAAAAATTATATGCAGCGGATTGTGATGCTCTTGTTTGCCCTCATAACACAGGCCAGAATGTTGGTTCCTATTTTCTGTTGGACTGTGCTAAAATTCCCAGCCATAGAGAATAAACTATGACCTTTGTTAAACTGTTCTTTTTATTAACTTCGCTGTTAAGATGGAGAAGAAAGGATTATATTTTGAAACTGCCTAGCTTTAGTATCACATACCTGAATTTTATGTTCCTACATTATAGATTAACAGCTCCTGCCCCCACCTCCATCTATTTTTCTGTCTCAAGATATCAAAATTCTGAACTGCTGAATATACCATTTTGTCTCTTCTGAACGTAGGCAACCTTTGCCTACAGCAAATGCTGTTCCCACACTGATTGACTTAATTCAGTTCAAGGATTGTAAGATGCTTTAGGCTCACTTCACAAGTCTTTGGTCACCATAACAGGCAGCATGTAATCATGTCTTCAGAATTCAAGTCTCAAGCATGTGTCACTTCCTATTGCTTCTTTAATCGATGTGTTACCATAAATCAGGATGTCTACACGATATCTCATGGGTAACATTTCATAACAAAATATAAGTACTGTATTTCCTTATGCAAAGTATATACCTGGTGCTTGACAGAATGTTTTACTAATTAATTGTACAGAATCCTTAAACGTTGTAGTCACGCTCAAATCCTGTGTTTTTAAATTCAGACTATCATGCAGTAAGGTACCTCAAAGAAGTAGCTTATTCTGGCTAAAACGGCTTACTCTGATGAGAATATATGGTCTTACACAAACTGCCAAAATGTTTCCCTACAGAAAAGAGCCTATCCAGGAAAAAGAAGTACACTTTTGCTCTTCTTACACATGCATAAGAGTAGCCACTGGATACAAATTTATGGGCTTAAATTTAATGCTGTTAATATACAGTGCTATTGAATATGTAATGTTACACGATTTCTTTGTTGTTGAAATTTGAAAAGAAGTCACTGTTCCAAAGAAAAAGAGAAAAAGAGGAACAGTAATAGCAGATGAATATCTCACTGCTGATATAAAAGATGGAAATCTAGAGTACGCCAGCTTTTTTATTTCAACATCACTTAAACTGGCATTAAAGATTTTAAAAAATATGCATCAAAGACAAGAAATATCTTAGAACCTTATTAGTATCAAACACACAGAATCATGGAGTAGCAGTCTTGCCAAGCATACCTGACATTCTTATTTGAGGAGAGCGTAAATTTGATTGACAATGGGATTTATCATCCAAGACTTGTTATTTTTCATAGGTGTGAGGCGTTTCGTTTGAGAATAAGTTAGTTATGCAGTTAAAGAGAAGGTCAGCCTGGAGTATCGGAAGGGTGTTTAAAAATAGTTTTATAGTCTTGAAAGAGCATGTGCATAAATTCCACAGTTAGTCAATTCAGTTCCATTCCTGCTAATCTATTAACTTTGTATTTTGTTTGCATTTTTTCACCTTTTCCTTTGGTGGACAGAAACTATAATACACCCCTACAAATCCTGCTCTGCTTAGACCTATGCTTAAACTAGCTCTCTCTCTTTATGTTCTTCAACATTGTTTTTCCTTATATTTTCGAAACAATAAGCTGTTACTACCTTCAGTTCTTCATAGATTTATAAAACTTAAATAATTGCATAAATAGATCCCAGTACGAAGTTTCAATCGTATAACTTCCATCTGTGAAAAACCAGAAACTTGCCTAATAAAGGTTCCTTTATCATATAGCTCCCTTATTGGGTGCTATTTCATTACTAGGTGCCTGTGCTACAGATGCTTTCATACGATTCATATGCATTTCAAATAGAAACTTAGATTATGCATAATATAGAGAACATTTTGGGGAAAATGGGAAAAAAAATATTTCAAAAATATTTATTCATCATTTTGGGAAATACAGCAATTTTTTAGTCTCATGTGTGATCAGTATGGTGTATCTCTAATCTAGCATAATAAAAAAATCACCATGAAACAGAAAGGGTAAGAACTATGTACATGGGAACCCAGCTCCTGACTGTGTTAATTCCAAGGAGGGATGACCTGTAGGGCTTTGGAATAACTGTGGTCTAGTATTTTAGCTACTTTATTTCTCCAAAGTGTACAAAAAAGAACTGTGCAATCTATCCATCTTGAACTCTTGATATGTACTAGATACTATTAAATATTACCAATGAAGTTAAGTTTTGCAGCAGAAACTAGTATTTTTGTGTACAACATTCCAGAAAGACATAATATTGACATTCCTTTGGAAAAAGCTTCTTCCTAAAAATACATAAAGGCAAGTATCATAACACCTTACTAAACTGATTTTCCTGAGTAAACTTTTACTTAAGGTTTCTGTTCATTTTTAATAAAACTGGATACTTATCTGAACTTACATTTCCAAAACAATATATGTATTATTCATTATGCACCGTACAGGACCTCTGACAACATTTTTGAGAGGTTATACATAATACTGATTGTTATAGGATTCAATACTGCAAAATACCACACAGGACTCTTTAATGACTCTAATAATCATAAAAATGGATTATATATATCCCATTTCATTAAATCCCATGTCATACATCTAAAGCTGAGGACGGTATGGTCTCAATGAGAAAAAAAGCTTCTTGTAGTAAATACTAACACCCAAACAACCTTAAATGGTAAGCTAATGTCCACAGGTTCCTAAAGTTCCTTGGCAATACCATCTGATAATATTACTGAAACATGATTTGAGTGTTAGCCATTATATTAACAGAAGGGCTGGGGGATAGAAGACCTTGAGCAACGGAATTGTAGCTTGTATAACATATCTAAAGTGTTAAAATTCCTTAAAAAAAACAAAGTTCACATATTTTTGTATGCCTATTTATTAATGATAATTAAAAGACCTACTGAAGGACAGGCATGTGTCCATTATCTGGAAGAAATTAAAACTGCAAATGTATCTACAACAAAATATTAGATTCAAAGTGCTGTTCAGCCTTAGGGCTGAGTAGAAGATGAGCTGGTACAAGATCTAAATTTTCTTTTCAATCCCTGTTTATATAACAACATACTGGGACAAATCAAAATCCCTTATAAAAATCTTAGAGTTGAAAAGATTCCTGAATTTCTCTTCGGGATTCAAGATCACAGCAGTGTGACTTGGATACACCTCTAGTTGCAGGTTTAAATGTCTAAAAATGATACTTTTGCATTATTTTAAGCTTTTACTGCAACCTTTTGCCCTAATTATGTAAAGCTCCTAGTTTCTTGCCCTTCTATTAAGAAAAAAAATGTATTAGAATATGAGCACTAGATATATTCCCACTCCTTATGCACTGTAGCATGCTATATTGCACAAACTGTGGTAAGACTGACCTGTTGCATTAATGCTTAATGGTTTCTAATGGGGTAACATTCAAAGTTTTCCATTTGCTGGAGTCTAAAATCAGAGTCACTGTGGAAATCTGACGTTGTAAAACTTCAGAAATAGATCAGCCTGAAAATACCTGCTGCTCATTCTTAGCAACCTGTTCAGAAAGTATGTATTTTTTAACATTGTATACAGAAAAAGCTCTTCAAATTCAAAGTTGTTAAAATACATAAAAATGGAATGAATATATTATGTAGGGCAGGTGGCACAATAGAAGTGAATAAGCTTCAAATACCTCTTTCTAGATGGAGCTGTTATGTGGTAGTTGACAACTTTTCACTTTGGGATTTAACATAGCCCCTACCCAGTAAAAAAATTAGGACTTCTCTTCTAGCAGAATCTTTTTTTGTGATTGTCTAACAATAAAATATCCTAAATGCTTGGAGTTAAAACTGTAAGTGGTGACTGAGGTTCAGCACTGCAACTTTTAGATGCTCTCCTGCAGTGGAATCTCAAACTTCAATTTAGGTAACTATGTTATAAACCAAACTAAAATTCACAGAGAGAACTGAGAGAGAGCTGGGAAACTTGACCTCATCTATATGGACTCATGCAGGTGTATCAGACTACTTCTGCCTTTGCTGTCCAGCCTGGCTACCTATAAGACAGCCAAACCTCAGAAGTGGTTAACAGGATGAGACGGGGTCTCATTTACTAGAGCTAACTACCACCTGCTGCTCAATGCATTTGAGGCCTTAGCATGATGCTACTAGCACAACTGTTTGAATAGAGTCAGTTCACACATTAGAGCAAAATTAAAACATAGGTCTGTCTACACCAGCTTGTCAGCAAAAAACATAAGGATAGGATCCGGCAAAGTCAGTGTATTCTGTGAAGCCCACCGAACTGGCTGGATGACTTCAGCAGGAAATACTAAGGCCTTGAGCCTCACTATTATGAAGAAATAAAGAGCATAAGTCCAAATTTAACATAAATATTTCTGCTAAACTGATATTAGTTTGATAACTATATAGTTTAGCCTTCAATTACTTTGAAGGAATTTGTAATCATCCTGCCTAAGTGATTAATGATGTTGCATTTCATTCTTGTTTATTTTAATTCGTAGCATTTGTAAAAAACATATTTAAGTAATCTTTACTGTCAGTAATGAATTGGGGCCAGACTCAGGGAGAGCACCCAAGAGAATCAGCAGTTCCACCTCAGAGGCTAGGTATTACTTCTTAGGCCCTCTGGTTCTCACATTCATCAGCCTGTAGCACAGTCAGCCATTAAAATTTGAATTTCCAGTATTAGCTAAAGAAGGAAATGGAAGGAAAACAAAAAGTACAAAAGACTGTAGATTTCAAAATTCATTTGCCTGTGGTATGGATATAATCTCATATTAATGACTCTTAGCTTCTTAATACGCCAGATAATATTGAATTCTTGAATTGAGGCATGGGTCCTACACTTAATACTAACAAGAGCTCTCAGGTTGGCATCTACAACTTATCATCCGTGGAATGGGCAAAGGAAGGAATTTATACAGTGATTAATAGATTCTAAGCAAGCATTTATAAAATAGGACAATTTCTTTTGTTTTACTTTGATATTTTAGGGAACATTAAAAAGTTCTTATTTTTCAGTAAGAATTTCCTTAGTTTATACATCTATTTTAGGAAATTAAGAAAATTAGGATTTTGAAAAGCAGTTTAAACCTCTATCATTTTAAGTCTCTGGGGTGTGTGGGGGGGGAAGGTATTAATAATCCTTTTCTAACTGTATTAAGAACTTGTCATGATTGCCCATAGAAGCTATCTAGTGGTCCATAGGATCCTGTTTTTCTGAAGCATGTCAGTTGTCAAGCAAAGGCAAATGAATGGCAATATTAATATTCTTGACATGCTCCAATAGTGTGATCACGAATGCCATAAAGGAGCCTATAAATAAAAAAAATAATGAAGCAGTAACATAAATGGAGGTCATGGGTGTTCTTTCCCCCTCCTTCACCGTTATTAGCAAAGCACTTAAGCATGTCCTTAGCTTTAGGTATGTGAATACTCCCATCAAAGTTAATAGTACTATTCACATGTTTAAAATTAAACATTTGCATAAGTGCTTTGTGGACTTAAAGGCTTTAAGTGAATTGTTTTAAGAAAATTGAATCCATCTTGGTTTAAAGAACAGGAATAGTGACATGAAAATAAGTTTCCAGGCCCTATGCCATCAGCCACCCTAATCTGCCATCCAGAAAAGCACTGATGAGAGGTGGAGCAATCAGTCAGAGGTCACACTGGAAGTCTGTTACTATAGCCACAGGATGGCTTTTTTCTTATCCTCTTTAGAAACTGGCTAACTACAGAAAGTTTTCTGATCAAGAAGTCACAACAAGGAGGAACTGCAGATTTGCAGCCTTTTTACTTCAGAATGGTTGAGGGTAGTTGTCACTTTGCATAGTGCACGATCTGAAACGCTGCAGTTCAAGAAGCAGCCACACAGGAAGCCAAATTCCTGCCTGCTGGGCACCTTGCTAACACTTCTCTTAGTCCCCTTAGAATCAATACTTATATTAAGAATTTTTGTTTTATTGGCAGAATTTTCCATCATAATGCTATTACTTATTGGAGCAAGATGAGCAGATGCCTGCTAGGGGAATATAGATGACATATGTATTGCTTATCTGAGTGACTGATCATCTCAATTAAGCATGGAGTCTATGGAAATTAGAGCTTAATGAGCAGAGATCGAGAGAACTACCACTTTCTTCCCTTGTGTATCTTTTCTGATATCAAACTTTCTGTGAGCTGCTTCAATTCTTAAACAGTCGATTGAAAAAAAACTTCTCTTGTTTCTGGCAGTATTTCAGGAACTTGTTTTCTGACATAACTCATCAAGAATGGTTTTAGTTTTGATAGAATCTAAATGCTTCTATACAGTACACATCCTCTGTACAATCCTTTAAATAAAGTATTATTAATGGAATATAAGTATCATGTTTGAGCACTGTACCAAGCATATTTACCAAGCAGGAGTGAAGGGAAATTAATTTTAAAATGTGACATATTAGTATTAAATTAAATATTTAAAAAAAAAACACAAAACAAATTGAAGTCATATTATCATCCCTTACTTTCACTGCTGCAATATACTGATTGCTCAAGAGGGCTTAATGTGTTCCCCAGCAAAGAACACCAGACCTATTATCTGCTTGTGCTTATCCTATTGTACCACTCTAGGTAAAATAGCTTCTTGAAAAATAGCCAGATGTGCTTTACAGATTTGATTAACCATTGGGCTTCTAATTATAATAACATAAAGGTGTTGACCATTAGATCTTTAGTGGGTGATGATTTACATGGCTCTTACATATGCAGTTGCTGTTCATAAACCGACTCAGTTTAATCTGCTAGAAAATGATATAGACATTATTTAGCTTCTAAAATATTCTGAATATAGATATTTTAGAAAGCTAATCTAGATAGATTTACTTAAGAAAAATTATACATTTGAAAATGTATTTTAAGCAAAATATACATGTGGAAATAAATAATTAGCACTAGTTCTGGTTTCTATTGGACCCAATCAGAAGACTGCATGATGCTGCAGGAAAACAGATCACTCAAGTTTTATATTCCATTTCACTTCTAAGTCATTTTCTTGGGAGGTTGCCATATTGCAATTCAGCATGTAGCTTTCAAATTTTTCATGCTCATCTTATCCTAAGCACCTTTAGGTAGAAAACTCTTCCTCCTTTCATTATATGGAGACATCTTAGCCAGTATGGCTTGATATTCCATGTCTCACATCCCACCCTAAGATCTATTTCTATATAGAACATACTTCAGTTATAGATTTTATCACAGGACCACTATCTCATGGGCTCCAAGAAAAAGGCAATATTCACACATTATAGGAACAGCTGGCAGCTGACTAGTATTTTAAGTTGATGATGTCTGAATTTCCCCTCCTAAATTTCCAACTATTGTGAAGGCTAACAAAAATATTAAAATAGAGCAGATTCCCTGGAACTCAGTTTTGTTAGCAATGTCCATTGAGGTAACTGTTTTGAACCAGTTGAGGAGGCTCTAGCTTCTAATTTTTGAGGCTCATGCTGTAGTAATTCTGAAGGTGTAAGCTTTGCAAGCTATACCAATTAGTTGCTATATTATATAGGTAGTTCAAAGAAAAGATACCGTGAGGAAATGGTCTTACTTCTCAAGAAAATGTTATATGTTGTTAATTAGAACTTTGTAATTGCAGTCCTTCATGGGAGCTTAAATTTCTTGGTGTGCCTTTCCACCTGGGGATGAGGAAGAAAGGAACAAACAATATGATTCTTACTTCCTTTCTACTACTGTGTGCACTTTGGAGACCAATAAGCAGAAAGGACTACTGAAACATCAACTTTTCTGAGCTTTTTAAATAAAAATCTTTTTTCTTAGTTTTACAAAAACCCTAAACTCTCTGTAACTTACCACTCAAAAACCCTGCCAAACAACTACCTATGCACATGAGAAAAGAAGACTTAGCAGACTAACACCACCTTTCTAATTCTTCTGCCTTAACTGGTATTCCACTATCCTAGTTTTTCTTCTTCTATTTCAATTTATGTTTTTTAAACAAGGTTGTAGTTGTAGAAGAAAAAAAGAAACAGGAATAAGAAGAGATAAATATATCCAAGCAACTAATTAACATAATGACACCTAAAACATAATGAGATCGTAGCAATGAAGTAAGACAGTGGCACTACAACGTGGTCTGTTGCTACAGAATAATATTAGTCTTCAGCTGGTCTAGTGTCACATATATGAATAATCAGGCAAATTATATGAGTTTCAAAGACAGATAAAATGACATAAAAATTGAGCCTATTAAAAAAAAAAAGAGCCATGGCTGCAACACACAGTTATCTCATTACTTATCTCTGCTCTCCTTGTCTCCACCCAACATTGTGTCAGGAAATCTTTCCATAAATGCTACAATTCAACAAATTATGTGTGAGGAAAAATCTAACAAGTGTGGGAAAATCTAGTATTGGGAAGAAAAAAAAACCTAATGGTGTGCATATATACATACAGTTTTTCCAAAATATTCTTTCCACTTCTTGTTTTCCTATTTTTCTTTATTTGACTTACAAAGTGTTTTGGTTTGCTTTTTTTTTCCTTTGCTGTTCTCACAGTGTGCCTTGGATATACACTAAATTGAAAGAAAATATATATTCTATGGAATATATGTTTTTACTATCCTGTTAAATTGTAATTTTTAAATCTCATTTTAACTGTCATTCAATCATTCAAGGTATTACACATTTTTTTTGATAAAATCAAATTGTCCTAAAAATGTCCTTGAGGTTTTAATAAAACTATCAAAAAAAAAAAAAAGAGAGGGATGAGGAAAGTTAGGTTTAAAATAGTTTGTGTCCCTCTTAGTTTGAATTTCAGACTATCCTGCAGTCTGGAAATAAAAAGAGAAGAAAGCATAGACTCTTGATCGTCAGTCTTTTAATCTGGTAATTAGCTCTCTCTTTTAAATTCTATTTTTAAGGTGTTGAGATTGATGTTCTCCAGATGGTTTTAATGAAGAAGAATTCAACACATTAAGGTTTTATTTTTAACTTTGCAGGAATTCATACTGCCTGAAATGAAAGTGAAAATACATTCTCATACACATCCTCCTATCCTCGAATTTGGATGTATAGATGGATGATATTCACATTTGGAATTCTTTGATTAGATAACTAACCCAATTGGAAAAGAGGAAATACAGATGTCACTTACTTACCTTGACTTTACTAAGAGCTATCCCACAGAGTATTTTTCATAGTCGTTCTAAGGAGGTATGATCTGACTAAAACCATCATATACTGGATGCACAACTAATTGAAAATATAACACTCATTCGGTTGCTATCTAAGTGGACTGGTAATTAAAGTGGATTTTCTGAAGAGTGAGATTTATTCAATATTTCCATTAATGAGTTTGATGATGGGAAGTTGAATATAATTACAAAGTGGGTATGCCGCTGTAACTGGTTAATAAATCACAAGTTGTGTTTGAGGGCACTATTGTGATTGTAATTCAAAAAATGACAAATCTCATACAAAAGAAACAAAATGCAGTAACACCATCCAAAAATAGATCCTGAAAGAAAACAACGTTTCTAGTTTTGGGCATCACATTTCAGTATTTTGGACAACCTGGGTAGCATGCCTAGTAGTGGGCAACAAAAACAGTCGAGAGCAGTTGAAAGAACAGGACATGTTAAGTTTAAATATGAGAAGATTAAAGGATGGGAACACGAAAATAGTTTTCTAGTATCTAAATAATTTGCAGGGAGGGAACAGTGAAAGATTGTTCCGTATCTGTGGGGATTTATACTAGAAGAAATCTATCTACATTTTGATTTTTGTTTTTTCAGTAAGAAAATTCAGAGTACATGCTAGAAAAAAACAAGACTTTTTCAGACATCAGATGTTAACGGGAGAGGTTATAACCTTTATAAAAGGTTATAAAAAAGAAGATAGATAAATATCTGCCAGAAAGGTCTAAGTGTACTTGGTATCAGTTCAGTGCACAGATGTGGCTAAATTATATGCAATATTCTCTTCCAGCTCTGATTTTCCTGACACTATAACCCAACAATTATCTAAATTATCAGAAAAACATTAATTAAAGGAAAAGGATACCAAACAGTATCCACACATGCATGAAAAAGTTTTGTAACATTATAATCTAGGATGTTAATGATGCCTGACAAAAGTAGCCAATTTTTAAAATTGCATGGCCTGTTTTGATTTTCTTATAATTTTGTTCATCTTTAACCGATGGCCCTTTCAATGCCTAGGATGTTTTAAGAGATCAGCTAAAACGGTTCCACCCTTAGGTGAAGGATAGGAGGTTTCCTCCCTTCTGAAAATATTACAGTAACTTCTTGTTCCTGTTTGCAGAGGTTTAGAAGCCTCCTATTTTTGGGAAATAAATAAATAAATAAGGCAATTAGGCAGACGTTTAGGTAATGGAGCCTGCTGTGAGTTTTGAGCAGCTACATAGCTCATTGCTCTTCGGTGGTCAAACCACATTCGGCCCCAGCATCTCCACTGACCAGCGGTCACCTGTTTCTCCTGCGCCTTTAGTGCCCTTCCCTTACACCTTGCTCGCCGCTTCTTCGCCCGCACCCGCCGCTTTCCCTTCCTCCCCCCGGCGGCGAGGCGGTGCAGGCCGCCCTTACCTGGGAGAGGCGCCACGCGTTCAACACACCGATATGGAGCAACGCGGCCTGCGACCTTGGGCGCAGAGGCCTGCAAGCGCCAGGACCAGGCCGGGGCCCGCCGCGGAAAGGGGGCCGGGAGCGAGGCGCCGAGGCGGCGTGATGGCGGCTCGGGGAGCGGGAGGAGCTGGGTGGTGGCGGCAGCAGGGCCACGGCGCCACCCAGGCCCCCGGCCTCAGCCGCGGCCTCCGCGTCGTGCTGCCGGGAGCCTCTCGCTGCCCCCGTGGCCGCCAGCAGGACCCTCGTAGATTTTTATTTGAATGCCTAGATCTGAATATAAGGGGAACGTACAGATCCTACAAAACAAGACGTTTCCAAGTCTTTCGATTTCCTTTCTCTGATGATATGTGCATGTAGACGAGGGGCTGAGAACGGGGGAGGCGCAGTACTGAAAAACAGTTTAACTGATAACCAGCCCTTGGTGATCTTAATTGCCTGTCGAAGCGAATCCCCATGAAACGTGCTCTCCTCACGATTCATATATTTATCCTCAATATTTTAGAAGACCGAACAAGAAACTTAAAAAAGAAAAAAAAAACCATTCCCGTATTATTAGCTCCCAAATTCTAAGAGACTAGAGGCAGATCAAACGAAAATATTCAGAAAAAGGTTGTCTTTGCAAAATTCTCATACCAATTAAGCAGATAAAATATTTCTCGGACTTCTACAACAAGGGTGTAGCACAAATTCAGAATGCATTTCCATAATTTACATTGCTGGCTATATTTCCACTTAATTCCACTGAATTTTGCCAAAAAGCTGATCCTACACACAATTTATCTTTTGTTTCAGAGACTGAATTGTGCTATTTATTTTCCTATTCAGAGTCGCTCTTTCTCAAGAACAACAAAAAAGCAGCTTGTTGACTTAAAAATGACAAGCGGCTCAGAGCTGAAGAAAAGTGATGATAAGCATTGATAGCATGAAGCTAACAGGCTGAAGTTAAACTATCTCACCAAGTTAGAAAATCTCAGAGGAGTAAGAGTTAAGTCTCAAAATCAGTATGAAATTCACAAATATCACCATTTCTATAGTTTCTATGCAGCTATCACACAAAATTCAGCTTCATTTAGAGGCAGTTGATAGTAAGCACGAACTAAATGTAGTGCCTTGAAAATGACTTATATTGAAGCAAAAGTTCTATTTTTACCACCCTAAATCTATTTTTCAGTCCCCTTTAGTTACAGATTCAGGGGAATGTCACTCCTTAACGTAAAAAAAAAAAAAAAAAATCTAAACTCAAATAATATATTGGGGTTCCACCATTCAAATACTTTTGGTTTCTGTAGTGTAACTATTATAATGAAACAAACAAGCTAGAGAAATATTAAAATTATTAAGCAGCTATTAAAATATCTGTGGTAGTTTTCCAAATAAAAATAACCTTTATTTTGTGAGGTTAATAGTTAAAATGACAAGTCTTCTCATATGCAGTAATTCAACCGATAGCTTTGCATTTATAAGTGTTTAAGGATTAAAACTGGTTATTGAGGTAAACCTTGTTTTCCACCTTCCATTAATTAATTAATTTATTTATTCATACCCAGCTGTTCAAGGCTGTTTAGATTGTTTAGATGTAAGATCCCTGCGAGAATCTGAGTCTGAGTCTCTTAGTACCTGTACTCAGTCAGAGAAAACTTTTTAGTCAGGTACAGTGGTTTAATATTAACCCTTTAACACATGCTTGGCCTCTTTGCTGTCAAGTAATGTTTATCTGTCAGATGGGTTTGCCTGCCATTTTTGTTCTTTCTTCTCACAGTGGCAACAAAAGGAAAAGGCATCTTTGTCAACCAAATACGGTAAGACGTGGGGGGTGAGGGAGTGGCACAGTTCAATAGGAAAGTAAGCTAACAAAAAGGAAGCATTTTCTCCTGAGATCATACAAACTGAGTTTTAAAAGTGGAAATCTAGATACAGTAACATCTAAAGCAGCTAAAATATTTGGAGACTGCATGTCATTTGTGCAAATATGCAGAGAAAGTGACTAGAATGAGTTGTTATTAAAATGCTTTCCTAAAATATTTTGCAAATGCCAAAGTGCTTTTTATTTTATAGCCCTGATGGAGAACTCATGTCCATCTTCCCACCTCACTCCTTTTTGGAGCAAGGACATTAGAAAGTAATCAGCCATGACCCTTAACATTATTGCACATCTCCAACTGGTGGAAACAGACCTCAAAAATCCTTACTTTATTTTGTTTCCCTTCAAATTACTAAGAAGTTCTAGCTTTTGTCAAAGAAGTAGACTTTATAATTAAAATCTACTGAGTTGATGCTAACTGAGAGATAGTTTTAATAGACATACTTCTAGTGATTATCAGTTGCCTAGAAGTCCCTCAAATTTGGTTTCAGTCTCACAAGATAAACACATCTTCTGCTGACACCTATTTATGAAACTGAGGTTGCCAAGCTTGGTTCACTATTACGTGATAACAGAATTTTAATGAAAAGTTTTTCACATGCAGACACAGCTGAGCTTCTTAGCCATTTGGATCGAAACCCAAATGTTGTGGCTTAGGACACAGGTAACTGAGCAGAAACATTCAAAAATCTCAGCTTCGCCCAACTGTTCCGCCTCCTGTTTCCTGCAGCATTGTTTGAATGATGCTTCTTTTTTCCTTCTGCAAGCTATGTCATATTTTTAGGCTTTAATCATACTTTAACAGTTATTAAATACATGCCTCCTGAATCTTACCTCTCTTAATTTATTTTCTCTTTTTTTTTTTTTTTGTGGGGGGGGGAGGTATTTAATAAATCTAATTTCCTATTTTGACATCTCTCATAATTTGTAGCTCTTATATAAAGCTATTTTTAACTGCCTATTTTTATTTTAATGATTAATCCTTATCTCTCTAGCTGTTTCTTTTAGATATATTTAGAAATTTATAAAGAGAAATGTGTGCTACTCCTCATTATGTATATTTGCTCTCAATATAAGGATATTAATTAATTGCTTAGGTGTCTAACTAGTGAACTGGCTGGAACGCTGCTGGATAACCCTTGGTTATGTCTCTACTTGTAAACTAAACATGGGCAGGTCACAGCTCCAAATACTGTCACATGGACATCCATATTATTAATTTTTTTACTGCTCTTCTTGACAGAGTTTTGATCTGGACTAGCTAACGTTCTCTCTGGTAGTACTTGGCCATGGACAGTGCTTGGGTGTGGAGGACAACATGGGAAAGGAATCATATCCACAAAGTCTGGATGTGGTCTCCTTGTTCCGGGAAGTAGAAGAGCGTAGCTGTGCCACAGTAGTTATCCTCAGGTATAGCCCATTTTATTGACTGGTATAGATGTTGCCCATAAATCCATGTGGTGTTAGAGATAGGCAGATTTACCAGGGTCAGTGGGGAAGCTTGTTTCTGCCCATTTTCTCTTCCTGGTGCAAGCTAAATAGAAAGATGACAGACTGATAGATATAGTGATAGACATAGGTATACACAAATATGTATGTGTGTGGGTGTACACGTATGCATGTGAAAAAATAGCCGTGCAAGCTTCCCACCCCTTCATTTTCTCATTATTGTTACAGTTGCCTCTAATTTTTTTGTCACCAATATATTATCTGTAAAATCATCTCACATTAGTAGATAAAAGTTCATAAGGAATTTGTATTCCCTGTTTTCGGGGCTACAAGTTATCTACATTTTTAAAAAACTTAGTTACGCCAATAGAAATTGTCAAACCAATTGAATTGGACAAATATGGAGTAGAATATAATTCCATCATACTGGAGTTGTTTGTGTAGTCCAGGAACCTAGGGAAGAAAATAAAAAGATAGAAGAATTGTACTTTTGGGGCAAGAAATGCTTCACCTAGATTGCAGACTCCTGTTTCCTCAGCGTTCACTATCCTGTGACTTTCCACGCTGAGATACAGCTCTTTGCCATATGGAACTTGGTAATTCATTTCTCTCATCTCCTGAAAGCTGGTGATCCTTCCCTCACACAATGAAAGTTTACCACTGTCTAGCATCCAGTGACAATTCCATAAAAGATCCTGGTACAGGATTTGTTCCTAATTATGTGGGAGTTCTGATTCTTACAAATATATATACACACTATACACTACACACTAATAGTCTGTTTGATGTTTTAAGTTAGTGAAAGGAAAAAAAAAGTGTTTTTCTATTTAGATATAGGTAACAACGTGTTTATCTCAGTATGTTCCATTTTGAATTTCAACAGCACTCCATTTATATGTATTTAGCAGTCCTTTGCAATAACTTACGTTGGTGCTAATAGTGATCTTTCCAAAGATTAAGTGGACATGTACCTTCATGTTGTGGTGTCAGGATGAATTTGTATAGATTAATGAGAACTGAAGAACATCATTTTTTTTCCCAGATAAAAAGTGTGATTTTGTTTCACTTTCACTCACTAAGGAAAAGACATGGGATGAGCCTCAGTTCATAAGCTACAATCGTCCTCCACTCATAATAATAAATACATATTATTTAAAAATTTGTTTTTAAAATATTGCAGGGGCTAAATAATAATCACTGTTCTTCTGCTGTTGTATTTTAATCAGTGTTCTCAGTTGTTGTGTTTGAAGGTAGATAGATATCTGATAATTCATAAATTTCAGTGGAGGAAATTTAAGGACAAGAAATGAACATAGTTTTCAGCAAAAATGATTCAAGATAAAACACTTTCTTATATACTAGGCAACTTTAAGGGGGTTAAAATAAAAACCGTAACTGTCTTGCATATGAGTGATAAATAGCATGTAACTGGATGTTATATTAAAAAAAGATAACAAAACAAACTGCACATTAAAATTTTATAGATTCTCCAAACTATTAGAATTATTCTCCAAACTATTATCAATGCTATAATAAATTATTGGATTAACTAAGACAAACTCAGGTCAACTGCTCAGTCACGGCCTCCATGGCCAAGTGATTTGATGCTGTCTTCCACCTCTAACTTGCTCTTTTCCCAACTTACTGTAACTTGTTTTTCTCCCTTTCCCTTTGTTCCCTCACTTACCCACTCCTGGAAGAAGTGGTGGGGCATATCTTTTAGAACCACAGAATCATGGAATAAGGTAGTTTGGACGGGATCTCTAGTCCAATTTCCTGCTCAGAGCAAATCTAGTTTCAGTGTTTGACCAGTTTGCTCTTAGCCATGACTAGGCAAGTTTTGAAAATCTCAAAGCATGGAGAGTCCACAGGCAATCTGGGCACACCACTCCAGTCCTCAGTGCTTCTCACAGTGAAGATTTTTTTTTTTTCCTTATGTCCAGCTGGAATTTCACATCCTGTGCGTTGTGACTGTTGCCTCTTATGCTTTAGCCTGGCACCTATGAGAAGAGTTTGGTTTCATCTTCTCTATAACACCCTTTCAGGTAATGGAAGACTGCAGTAAGATCCCTCCTTAGTCATCTTTTCTATGCATTAAACAATGCTAGGGCTCTTAGCTCTCCTTATATATCATATGCTAGAGCCCCCTAACTGCAGGAGTGGTTTAGTCTCCTAGACTCTCACCATTTTCTTAATCTCTTACTCACATCGCCGGTTCGAAACAGGACACAGTATTGCAAAAGCAATCTCACCATGACCAAGTAGAAGGGAATAAACACTTCTTCTCATTAGTATTACCATGAGTTTCATGTCTTAATGTTTCCAAATTCATAGAACATAGACTTTCATTAACATTTTAATTAGGCCTTGCAAAGATCCTGGAAAGAGGTGTGAAATCAGTATTGCAATTTGAATACATCATTAATAAATGGTGTACTAAATGGTGCACTAAAAATGGTTTATTAATAAATGTTGTACATAAATAAGTTCTCTGATGTCAGCTGTATAGGATATTTATCAAAATTTAATGGCAATTCAAGCATGGTCCAGCAGATAAAAGGGTCTGTCCTAACTCCCTTTACAGTGAGTAAAAAATCATCATATATAAATCATAGGATCACAAGATAATTCAGCCTGGAAAGACTTCATAAAGTTATTTAGTCCTATTTTCTGCTCAAAGCAGGGTCAGCTATGAGGTTTGTCCAGGTTACTTAGGTAACTTAAATAAAAATTGTGTTGAACTTCTTATTTTAGTTCTATTCTCCTCCTTCTCTATAAATCTTTCAAATTGAAAGGAACAAAGAAGTTAATTTTCTATTTATTGATAGTATTAGGGCTTTTTAAAGATAAATGAATCTGAATATTTTAACATCATGCTGCTACTGTTTTAACCTAAAGTTAAAATAAAGTAGCTTTTGCAACACAAAAGCAAATTCCACCTACAAGGAACATTTCTCCCTAATTCTGCATTTTCTAAAAGCAGATTAATTTATTTCTCGTTAATCTCCATCATTTACTGAAGAGTATGAGAATTAATACACTGAGAATGTTTTTGTGAATACTTATTTTAAGGATCACTTTTGTATCAGCCATTTGGTGTTTATACATTGCTTGAGATATGCTTTGATGATCCTGTCTTTTTCTTAACAATATTTTCACTTTAAAAAAAAAAAAAGAAAGAAGTGCTAACTAAAGATGTTTCAGAAAAGAATCTTGATTTTCAGAAAAGATCTAGAGGAGGAGAAAATCTTCTCCTAATGTGGCACTTGGTGCTGGTAGTTAAAGAAGTGAAGGACAGCGAACAATGTACAGTGCAAGGCTAATTCTGAACATCTTGTGGGTTACATGAAACACTGCCAGTATCCTCTCACAGTCATGTGGCTCCATCCTCTAAATGCAATGCGTGTTGCTATCAAGAACAATGAGACATGCTATATTTTTGCAAATATGTATTTGTATTTATAAGGTGAAAAAAGTACTTATTTCAAGAAACCCTGATCCACAGAAGACCTTTTGATGTTAAATATAATATTAACAAGGATAATGTTTCAACTTGTGATATAGTTCTTTTAACTATATAAAGCATGAAATATGATTTTATACATAATTTTTATATTCTTGCATTTCTATTTGTGTTGACCACACAATAGTAATGAATTACACAAATAGTAATTTTATAACAAATAAGAGTATTACCTTTGTAGTATCTTCCAGCAGGTATAGTAGACATTTTCTTGCATCATGCGATAGTTAATGCTGTCATAGAAATGAATTATTATTAAATAAACCTATCAATTATTTTAAAATGAGTTTATTCAAAGCAGAAAAAGATTTTCGAAAGAATAAGATGCACTGCAGAATAGTTGTTTCTCAGATCATGTCACAAAGAAACATCCGCACTTACCAGTATAGTACTTGCATCCAATAATTTTACAGAACTACAAGACAAACTGGTAAAAGTGGAGTTTACCAGAGAAAAATAATATTTCAAAAAAAAAGACATCATGAATTTCGGACAGTTCTGCACTATAGATGACAAAGAATGACATGAATTTCTGACTTGAAAACTTTCATTTAATTTATCAGTAAATAAAAAGTGGTTGTCTGTTTTAGAGAAATCATGTTACCTGTCAAAGCTTTCTATAAAAAGCTTAATCCTGATGTGAGTAGATTTAGGCAGTTCTAAAACCAGGACACTGAGACTTTCAGCCTCATTCTTAGAATCACCAGCACTGTCTGACTGGAAGATATTCAAGAAAGCTGTGAAGAAGCCAGAACAAAGTACAAAATTTTGTTTTGGAGCAAACCCTTAAAAGTAAAAATTAAGAAAAGATGTATCTTTATAGGCTTCCACTGGCCTTAGTCAAAAAAACTGAAGTTTGTTATTGGCAGACTACAAATACAAGCATTTTAACATAGGACATCATGTACAAATTATCTGAACTCTCTGTGAGTGATAGGAGCCTATTCAACAATATCACGAGTCTCTTGATATATCACAGATGCAGTATATTCATCAAATATAAGAAGATTCAGGAACAACAAAATAATAAAACTGATATTATTTTAGATACAAAAGGTACTTGATGATCTTGACAGCAGTTACAAAGATTGTTTAAAATCAGTAACATTCTTCAATGTAATAATATTCAATTTGAAATGGAATAATATTCATTTTAATAATAATTGTCATAGGAAAGAAAAATAGTGTCATAATATTGGTTTTACAGCTGAGTAAACTGAGGCAATAGAAGATTAAGTGATTTGCCCCAGATCACACTGCAAGTTACAGGCTGGATAAAGAAAAGAACCCAAGAATAACACATCTAAGTTTCAACTATATTATGGTCAATTGGCTTAACAAAAAGGGAACATTTTTAAGGTTGAAAGAGGAAAGAGGTCATTTTCTCTTGTCTCTGGAGGAAAAAAAAAAAAAACCCTCCTATGTTCTTTCTCACAAAGATCTAATACAAAGATCTAATACAAAACCAACAAAAGCATAGGAACCCTGTGCTCAGTGTACAGAGAACGATCTCTTTGGGCAGCCGCAAATTGCCTCCAAGAAGAAAAAGTAGATTGAAGAAAATACCAAATCAAACAATTACGACTCTTTTCTTACTTTTCCCTTGTTTGTGGTCTCCTAGTCCTCTTGCTATCACTCTGTGCATAATATACAAAATGATACTCTGATGTGTATGACTAACTCTGGATGATATGGAAGCCTGAGCAGGATTTATGTTCTGCATATGAACTCCCCACACTATCTCCAAAAAAGGCTAGGGCCTAAATAGTACCATTTGTTCTTCTTAATAATCAGTAAAGCAATCCAATATCTTCTTCCCATAAAGAAGGATAGAATCTGTCTTGATTTATGGTGATAAAAGATAAAATTTAACCAATAACTCAACTGTGTTTAAAATAGGACTTTTTTTGACAACCTCTAGCTGCTCTGTCATATTAACCATTATCCTTGCTAATTTTTAGTGAACTCTTTTTCATATTTAAAAATCCTACACCAGATCTTTCTTCTGGCAAACTCACAATTTTCTCCAGCAATTCACTTTCCAGTCAGTCTCAATTACCCATTAGCAATTGAAGTTGGCCGTGAGAGGATCATCTGTCTGCTTACCAATCTACCCGCAAGAACAACTTGCCAAACCCGTAATCAGCTCTTTCCTCAAGGAAAATAATTAAAATTCAATGATCATTTACTGATAGCACTGTTCAAAGTATAAACTTTCTCCTGGTATATTCCATATTTCTCAACTCACTACAGCAAAAACACATCTAAAATAAAAAAAAAGAATGCTCTTAAGATTAAGGGTCAGTAAAAAAGAATTTAAGGTAGTTTGATACAGACATAAGCAAATACTGATTTACTTTATACACTATTCCTATACTGCCATTGGCAGCTGCATGGGACTATTTGGTGTTTGTAGAACACAGTTGCTCAAGCCAATTGTATTCATATTATAGGCATTACCTAATCCTCACTCATGCCATTTCTGTCCACCCTGTGTTTCAGCAGGCATGAACTTTGGCTCATCAGCTATCTTATAGACCCTTCTGCATCAGAAACTTCTAATGCACAAATGTTTTCATGATTAACCACCATTTTGCACACTTCATGAGCTTGTAAACTCTCCTTTATAAAGAACCATCCTGCCTCAAGAACCACAATAAAATTATTCTGATTGTTGCTATTGCTTCCACCAGGTAATGGCCTGAAACAAGTCCCAACAGGACCCTTTCTTTTCTCCATAATAGATCTAGATAACAATAGGAATTATGGAGAGGATTTGTGCATAGGATAAACCCTTGGCTAGAGGTGGGGTGAAGAGGCACATCGAGAGATCCCTTCTAGAAACAGACCAGGCATTGCAGTTATTGCATCATCAGGACCAGCCCTGGTATATAAGTAAATGTCACGCTAATGGTATTTCCTGCTGCGCTTCCATTCTGTGAGTGCTACATATTAGTTCATCAGCAGAGATACACACCTGTGGCACAATGAAACATTAGCCACACTTAAGTTCAAGAGTCCTTTACAAAAGATGTGAAAGATGTACTTTCTTTGCGATATGTGCAGCCTCACTGATTAGAACAGGTTCCTCCCCCACGCCCCATCCTTAGCCTAGAACTTTTGCTTCTCATGACATTTCATGTGTGATGAAGACACAGTTTGCTGAGGAGGTATGAATGCCATGAACAATGTATCTTTATGGTGCTAACATCCTAGAGGCCATGTCCCAAAAACTAGGTCAATATCTCGTAAAGCATTTCTCCTACTAAGAGCAAATACATCTATAGCTCTTCTTCTATAAATGTCAGAATGATTATGCACATCAATGTGTTTATACGGGCTATGAGAGAAGTGAACATGGTCCTGAAGGATGTGTTGAGGAATTAATTCTGAAATCTTAGCCTTCTGAAAATTTGTTCTTCTGGGACTTCAGGCCTGACTGGGTAAAAGGTTCTTCTTTTCATTCTTTGAATTCTGGGAATCCTGTTCACTGAAGATCCATCTGGAACTTGTCCTAGAATTTAGTTAAAGTTGCCTGAGATCCAAGATGTCTCAGTTGCAGATTCCCAGTCATTCATTTTGTGCAGGTCATCACAGATACAGTAGAACATGGTAGAAAATAAACCTTCCTGAATTCAAAATAAAATTCTGTATGGCTCCCCTGTTGGTTTAAACACAGCATCCTAGTTGATCCTAGGAGATTTAGATCCTCCATTTGCTGCCAGAAAATTTCATCCCAGTAATGCTGGGCTCTCAGCTATGGGTACATTCTAAGTAAGAATAAGGACCTTGGTTTTCTCTGTGACAGAAATTATCACCTTCCTTACACAAGACATGGTAGGCAGGGACCTTCCCCAGAAATGAAAGAGCTGCACTGCAGCCCGCCATGTATGGGCTTCTGCTGAAAGAAGCCAAGGTCAAGGCAAGTATGGACAATTTGGCAAAAGGTTTGAGTTTCAGGGCTTGGGAAGCCATGAGGGGAGCATTGTGAAACGGCTTTAAGTAATATAGTTCTGGTCATCGTACATACGGTCTTCTGGGACAAGACCTGAATGCAATCCCCAGTTTACCCACCAGCTGGCTCACTAAAGAGTAGAAGCTGAATGTCAGCTGACATAATGAGAGTATGGATGACTGCAGTCTAGACCTGAATAAAAAATGGAGACCCACAGTAGTATAAATGTACAGCAGCTGTTCATCCAGCTGCAGAGTAGGTTAAATCCAACATAAATTTGCAATTTTATAAATTTTTGTAGTCAAATAAATTTGACTATGAATTTCTTCCTCCTTCACAAACTGAAAAAAGAAAAGGTCTGAAGAATACCCCAAAATGCAAACTCCCCAAACAATTACCTGAACTGAAAGATAGACTTCATTGGGTAGAATGAAAATAATTTGGAAATAACTAGAGCTTTCAGGTAAATCACAGAGATTTTATCTGTGGAGGACAAAGGCAAAATTACTGAAAGAAAAATGATAAGATTAAGCTCCTAAAACAATAGCGGTATGCAGAATACTGTTGAAATAAAAGTTCAGATATAATCGATGAGAGAAAAATGTTTTATGTTTCTACAATTTGGAGTTTGTCTAGTGGAGTAGATTAGAAATTATATCATTTTGCTTCAGAAGCTCAGCATAAATTTGGGAAAAGCTATATTAAAAAAAAAAAAAAAAAAAAAAAAGATTCCTCTCTTTGGCTACCTAACCTAAAACACTGTTAAAAATGATTCCTCAAGTTGCACATGTGCATTTCTAACCCATGCACAAACATTCATAAATTGCAGATGAAAAAATAATAAATTGCAGGTGAAAATAGTACAGAATAATTCTTTTGTAGTCTAAGGGAAGAAGTTCTACAGGATTTTGCAAACTTGACAGGCAATTATCCTATCATATCCCCCAAAAATATTCAAAAGGCCTTACCAGAAAAAGATTTTCCTGCCCTCTCTCTCCAGAAGCACTGAGAGCAACTTTCATCACATTGTATCCCTAGAAGCACCAGTTCCCTATAAACTTAAGTCTTATCCTCTAAAGATCAGAAATCTTTACAAGTTACACCAACTTTACAGCTAGCAAATGAGTAACTTTATATATGAAATCTTATTTATGATTTAAGATATTATTTCAAAAAAACTAGACTGGACGATTTCATGAAAACTACAGTATTGGGACCAATCTTATCTTGGTAGGGCTATGGGATAGATAGCTGAGTAGTGCTTGTAAATATTTTGACTGACTATTCTCCATAGCTGCTGATGCAGTCAAATATTGCAAATTTGAAGAGGACTACTCAATGAACTTGTGAAAAAGAAAATACAGGGTAAAAACACACACACACAGACTCTGGTAATATAGATTATTAATATCATTGATGGCTCAGTTTGAATTGTTACTAGTTAAAGAATTTCCCTAATGAAGTTGACATATTCTGGAGGGATGTCAGCTCAGATGGGAAAGAAACAAATAGAAAAGGATTGCAATGGGATGCTCTTGCAAGGCGACCCCATAAAGCCTGTGCACTGTAAGCCACATCAGATAATTTAACACCACCCAGTAGGAAGAACTGTTAGCACCTAACTCCAAATGTATCAGTTGTCAAATGAACTGCTTGCAGCCTAATCTTCCTCCTCTGTATTATTTTCTGATACTGATGCTTAATCCTCCACCTCTAATAAAAAAGATCCATCTCCAAACAAAGCACAAGCGATGACTAAGCCTAGTATTGCTGCCAATGACAGTGGCTCATCTCCAAAATTGGATCCAGAGTCAGAAAAGAGCAGTAGGGGTCTCTAAAGCTCAAAGGAATAGCATTATATTGAAGCAGGAGGGGGTGAGTGAACGAGTGAACTGTATTCTGTTACAGTGATGTACTGACATCATTACCAGCTCTTTCAGAGAAGCAGTGTGGCCCATTGCCTAGGCCTCTGACATAGGACTTGGGATGTTTAACCTGGTCCTAATTCTGCCCTGAGGTGATCATGATGCTTTGCAACAATTATTCTCCTTCTTTTTTTTTTTTTTTCCTGCTATGCTTTTTAGCTTATCACTTCTTTGTTGAGCAGGATATACCGATCTCATTTAGGATATCCAGGCAAGCACCGTAGTAGGAAAAAATATATATTACTAATTGATTGAAATGAATTAATTGCTATTTTAGCAATTTAGGGAGTAAAAATCAAGTATTTGGGTTAATATTAACCTCATGTTCTCAGATACTAATCCAATAGTATTTCTAATGAAAATGAAATGCATGTTATGTTCATTGGCAATAACATCACTGTAATGTACTTTTTATTTTGTCTTCTAGTACTTTGGACACTAGGTTGTTAAAATTGCATCAAAGTTGACAGTAAACTTTTGTAAAATACACAAGGAAGCTGTTTCTGTTCCAAGATCATGGGATTTCCTTAATCTTCACAAGAAGAATCTGGTGCTAGCTACATTTGTAAATGATACACTGGGTTAGATAGACTTTCATTCTGACTAAATACGACAATGACTTTGTTCCAAGCAGGTGACTAGGGCTGCTAGGTAAGTAGCAATTCACTGATATGAACTGATGACCCCTTATAAAATAATTTAACATTGTTAAAAATAGTGACATCCATCACTAATGGATTAAAATGTGATAAAAATTCACATGTTGGAAAATAGCACCTTTTGAGGTTCTTATTTTGATTTGCTAGGATAAGATTATTTACTACCAGCTGATGTTACAGTAACTGTGCTACATTTATCAAAGTCAACCTTGATCTCTTTTTCACTAGCTATTCCAGAACACTGTCACATCTTGCAGTGAATTGATGAAAATCTGATCTGTGACGCTGAGAATTACTGTGAAGCAAATGAGTATAAGTGCAGTTCAAATACATTACCTGTAAAGAATAATAGGAGAAAATAAATAATTCACAGGTTGTTAGCATGTCAATCTAGAGTAAATGAAGAGCCAAACAGAGAAGTAGCACTGTTAATCTCAAATTTTTGCAAATACTTTCAAGTTTTGTCTGCAAAGAGATTGATGATGAACAATGTACTTGCTAGTTTTTAGTATAGGGTTCAGTAGACTTTTTGAGCACAGTGTCATTATGCAGTTGCATTGAGATGCATACAGTACACCTTCAGGATATGACACTCCACCACTACAAAATCTGCTTCCACTGACATTGCTTCCAATGCACCATCGTTTTATAGGATGTTGCATCTGGACATGGACAGTGCACTGTTTGAAGATGCAGGTTCTGTTTCTGAATCTGTCACTGGCTTATTGCATGACAAGGGACATTTTACTGTTTCTGACTCTACTTCCCCTTCTTAAAATGTAGAGAAGGATATTAGCTTCCCCAGAAAAAATACAAACCACTGCAAAGAATAATAAAAGTATTGAGGAAGTATCTAGAATTGTGTCCACAATATTAGCATATCCAAAACAAATACAAATCCTGCTCTAATTGGGAGCTGTGATGATTGCGCTGTCTAGTTCAAAGACATTCATATTTTTCTTGTAGCTCTAAAGCCCAAGAAGATATTTTGCCATTAAAAGCCTTTCAGTCTCACTGGCTGCCGTGAGCTAGAGAACAACGTACTTTGTCCCTAGAGAAGACCCTGCCTGCAGTGTTATATATTGCACAGTGCAGAAAACATTATTGGCAATAAATGCTCATAATAAAGTCATTTGACTTCTGAATGTGGCAGTTAAATGGGTAAAAGATTGACTCCAGTGGGAAAAGGAGAACTGGTAATTTCCAAAATGCGCTACTCGTGATGTATGTTAAGCTTTCTGGCTGCGTAGGTCGAGAGGACTGCAAATCCCACGCAGGCCTGTGCCAGAAGGCAGTGATGAATGAGAGCATGGGTGCGTGTTTGAGGGGGAAAGAACCAAGCATTTCTAAAAGTATTCCAGATGACTGAGGATCTTCATGACAAGTTCTGCTAAAAGTCAGAGTAGTTAACTGAAATCACCCATAAACCTCCTACTGCCAGAGGCATAGATACATGTGAATATATACTTATTCATTCCTCATCCTGAGTATTGTTGATTATTGTTCTTCTCAGTGAGAAGTGGATTTATCTTAGTGTAATCTATATTAATGGGTTGAGATACAGTTATATTAAAAACTGAGTTTTGATTTGAAAAAGAACAGCTGTGCTCTTTGGGACAATACAAATTCTAGAGCCAAGAACAAAGAGCACAAAGTTAGGGATGAAAAACTCCTGGGGAAAAGCTCCCTAGGAAAAAAGCTACAAAAATCCGGAGGGCCGTTTGCATGGCCTTACTCACTTTACATACACTTTTCTAAGGAACCTTCCATCTATAGGCAGAAAAATATTTGTAACACTGATGCTCAGTCTCTCCTCCTAAAGTTACCCAAAAGAAATTTTAAAGGAATATATAAAAAATAATCAAGAGAACAACAACAACTCTGAAAAGGTTTTGCCTTGCAAAGTTGGGAAAAAAAAAAAAAAAACTAAGAAAATCACTGCGGAGTTGTTATTATTATTGATTTCTAATGAAAGGAACACAAGCCTAGTAAAAATGGAAATCAGAGCTGAATTTCATGCTACTTAAACATCTAAAGGCTAGATCTCTGAGTCTGAACTAGTGACTCTTGATTTCCTTAATTAGTAGCAAGAATTAGACAATTGGAATGATTTATCCCTTCTTAAAATAAAATGAATGTCTCCCTGACTAGTGAGTTATTTTTTGGTATTGTTGATGAAGGGAGGCTGAGAGAGCAACTAAGACTTACCTAAGTTTGGAGGGCCCAAACTAAGATAGATGAATTTCACTCCACATCTGTAAATTCATGTGAAGAATAAGACATCAGTCAAAACAGTGGTTTACAAAAAAAGCCAAAGGCTATGAAAAAATAAATCGAGAGGCAAAGCTCAAGGCATAAACCTAGAAAAAGATACATAGTAAGAGGAGCTTATAAACAAGAAATCAATGCACTTGGAAAAAAAGCAGCTAAAACATGACAGATTTAGTCTGAATTTGTTCTGAGTTAAATTTGTTCTTTTGAGGTAAGGCTTTTAATGGTTGCTCTGTGTGTTTGTTTTCATTTGGGACAATGTGATTTGTTGTGTGTTAACCTAATTCATTTGTCCATTTGCAAAATGAGAGAAGCTCCGCTCTTTTCTGTGTGTATAAATAGCCCTAGTTTTCTTAGCATCAACAGATTCCCACATAATTCTGCTAAGGATCTATCTACAACCTTAAAATAGGAAGAGTGAACATAAGGAAGAAAAAAGTCAACATTCAAATGCAAAATTAAGTGTAATAAAAATCTATACCCACTCAAAACCCCATAAGAAAGGAATGCTAGGGATTTATTTAAAGAAATTATTCTAGAAACTCAAAAGGGGGTAGAATTGAGAGCTGTGTGGAGAGGGTCTGTTTACATGGAAATTCAAATTTTATTTTTATTGGGTACACAATTGCCATCAACATTTCATGGAAGGACTAGTTTTCAAAAGTTGAATCAAAGTCAAATAATTCTTACCAAATCTGAAGAATCTTTACATGCTACAGAAATGCATATGAAGGAATGGAAAAGTGCTTGGGGGAAAGCTTAAGCAGCCAGCAAAGAAGTTTACCCTTGTTCGCAGAACAGAGGCAAGAGCCTATAGCGGACACACATTTGTGAGTGTTTGTTTATGTGAATTTTGGAAAGCAAAGCATAATCTAACACTGGATATGCCCTACTAAATCACTTATTAACTCTCCCAGGTAGCAATAACTTTAATGTTTCACATGAACGGATGCCTCTTCAGAATCATGCAGGGAAACCAGCTTTCCTGCATCCCATCATCTATCACACTCCATGTCTATCAGATGATAGATTACTATCTTTACTGTTGATTGAATGTGTGATGTGCATGTTTCAGTAGTTCGTAGTATTTAAAGCTGAAGTTCTGTAAATATTTTGTGCTTTATCTCCTCATTCTCTTTGAAAATAATGAACATATTATTGAAGTGATATTTTTTGCCTTCGTTTTGAATCCTGGAAGATACTTGCCACTTTCTGTAGTCAGTTACATTATAGTATCAAATTGAGGTCGCTGTCACAGTGACACAGAGGATAGAAGTCTAGCAAAGAGTCGGAAGCTATCTTTCACAAGTCAAAAGGTCCTATGATTTCTACTAATATAAGATATGGCCTTATGGAAACCAACTTTGCTTTTCAGGTGCCTTTTTCTTACAAGATGAGGCTAAAAAGCATAAAGGTGAAAGTGAGTTAAAATGAATTCTTTATGCAAATGCCACATTTTACTTTCAAATTCCTAAGTACAATTATCCATCTTGTTCCAGGAAAATGATGATAACTAAAAAAGCAGACAATGGATAAGTACTATAGCACACCAATTATAGCAAATGCTAAAAATTACTTCTTTACAAACTCATTCTCATCCCCTTCTGTTCTTTTGACATATGTGTCACATGACTTTTTAATCTCTAGATTTTATCCTTTTTTTGAGATACCCCACTAAGCTGCTTATATTTAAGGGAGAGTAGGAAATAGAATTGGCTTCTTTTCTGTACAAGGCAGATTTTATCTTCCCCAAAGACTTTTTAATGGTAGTTCTTTTCAAAAGATATTGCTTTTGTTTTGTGGATACCTTCAGTGTTTGCCCAAATTACTCTTGATGTTATACAAGAAGACTGTCATTAAAGGTATAGACAATAGCTGTTTGGTTGCTTTTTCTCTAAAGATGATGTCAACAGCACAACAAATCAAAACTTTCTAGCAAAATTATGATGTCTGTGTGAAAGGAAGAGGAGACAAGGGGAATGAAGGAAAGTTTCTATTTGAAAGGATGGTAGCTCTCTAAACTTGCTAGAACAAACAAATATCCTAACCTATTTTAGTACAGAACTTACAGGACTGTATCAGGCTATCACTGTGTACCAAGATCCAATACTGAGGTCAAAAGGTTGTGCTACAATCAAGTTTAAAAGAGCTGACCACATAAAACAAGACTCCACATATCTTTGCAAATATGTCTTTCCACAGTATTTATCAATACATCTTACAAAGTTCTAGAAAATTTCTTTTTCTTTTTAAGATATAGCTAAGAAAACTTATAATTAGCGCTTAAGTCATGGAAATTTGATGTGATTCCTGTTAAAAAGCAAGCAAAATATTCCCAGGTGATTAACTGGAGGTGGATCATGTCCTGTATATTTTACCAAGTTAATTTCTCATATAACCCAACAGATAATGTTTTCATTCAGATTCCCAGTTCAGCTTCCAGCACTAATAGGAGTAACTTTGCATGTCTATACTCTATGACTACCTATAACACTTCCTACGGCTACAATGTTAAAATAAGATTGCAGAAAAGAGGTCAGGCTTCTAGGATCAGGGCCTTCTAGGTCTGTCATCAATACCTTACAACGTAGGCAAGTACTTGCTTCTCAAGATCTTACTCTGATGACATGTCCTCTCTGTTACATCAGCAGTTATTACTGAAGCAGTCATTACAACTTTTCTAACATATTCATGAAACCGCCAGATCAATTACGTGAGGATTCACCAAGAGGTAAAACTTTTCAGATGCAAACAGAATAGGAGACTGTCACTGTTTTCTGTGCGAATGTGTTTTCTTTATGAACACCAGCAGTAGCTGGTATATGGAAACTCTATGAAAAAAACAGAAAACCCTATAGTTACACAAGAATTATTTCATTGAGCAGACATCTCTGCAATGGTCTTTCCATTCCTTAATGGAGGAATAAGCCATAAAGCTCAAATTTCCATCAAGAA
The DNA here is from genome assembly GCF_040807025.1 of Struthio camelus. Lineage (NCBI taxonomy): Eukaryota > Metazoa > Chordata > Aves > Struthioniformes > Struthionidae > Struthio > Struthio camelus. The sequence continues at coordinate 144,345,600 of NC_090942.1, read as the reverse complement.
GAGTGCAAGGAGTAAATTTCAGTGATTCTAGTTCATCTGAGACCTGAAACAGCTATGATTTGCACTGGTCAAAAGCTAAGATGAACATCTTCTAGCAAAATTGAATTAAAAAAAAACAAAAAACCAAAAACCAAAAAACACCTCTTCCTAAACCCTGATGAACTGATAGGATTAATTCATGACTAAGTGGTGGTGGAGAACATTGAATTTTTAACATTCTAGTGGCAACTTTCTAACTATCCACAAGAGACGATATTAACTAGGTCAAGGCCATGTCATGCAAGTTGCCTGATGTTCCTACAACATTCGACCTTTCTATCTTTATACTCTTTGCCCAGTTCCAGGAATGAATCTGAACTTTTCTGTTCTTTCCTTTTGCAACTTTTTACTTTTTAGAATTATCATACAGGTACAGGCAGAAACTGATTTAGAAAAACTGGTATAATAGTTGTTATATTCTGTGTAGGGATGATTTCAAAGCCAGCAAAACAAACACAAAAAAGTCCATGACAGAAAATTTATAATGAGAGAGAAAACACTGCATACTCATTAGGTGCAGCATTCTGCATACATAGTGCAGTACTTGCTCATCTTTTCAGTGCTGAAAAGATTTACTCTAACTGCAAAAGCTCCTCCTTCACGTAGCCTAGAATCGCAATATATATTAGAAAAACTCAGTGCAAAGAAACCAGTTTTCTTTATGTGTAAAATATTTTGAGCTGTGTATAGCTGTAACATGAGATAGAGCATATTTGCAATTATATTATGACTATTTTTCTACCTTTTTAGGAATTACCTTGATTTGTACAATTTTTGCTTAATATTTAAACAGTTTGGAGAAAACAACAACAAAAATGTATGCAACTGTTTTTCAACATTATAGAAATGTCTTTGTTTTACATTATCTAAAAAACTGGAGTGAGAAAGTAAAAATTAAAACTGATAAAACAAAAATGAATATATGATTCTTTAACTGTTCTGTTTCTTACTGAGATAAAAGTTCAGAATTAAGACCAATTCCTTCAATTAATTGTTTAATTTAATGTCTTTTATCAGGTCTGTTAATTATTTAGCCTTATATGCTATTTTCCAAAAATATAAATACAACAGGTACTGTGGTCAAAAAGCTCAGAATGAGGCTTGTATTAAATGTACAGCATCTGTTCTGGCTACCCTAGAATCCAGAGAGACCTAAGCATTAGATTGCACTGAAAATGGAGAAGGCAGAACAATCATTTGACTGGGTTAGGAATTCTGTCGAAATGCTGCCACTGGGAGCCAGACCAACCACATTATGCCAAGGCTTCAAGACCTACGCCTGGATCAATCCAGACGTACACAAAGAGAGTCTCTGTGAAACCATAAGGGCTTTGCCCAGTCAAAAGGTCTCCCTGGAAGAGCCATTAGGGCTCTATTAAACAAGAATCTAACACAGGAAGAGGGGATATAATGAAAGCGTAAGTTAATTAATTTCAGGATTTTTTTTTTTTTTTCCATTTTGCTTTTTCCCTTGACAGCTTTGTTTCACAAGACTTTCAGGTAAAACCATCTTATACATACAATATTTAAACAGTATGAAGGAAAAGAAAGAAATGAAGAAGTAGCTCGTGACCTTCTCACAGCGCTTAGTCCTGCTGCAAATGAAAAAGATGAACAAGTTCCAGATAGAAAGAAAAAGGCTTCCTACTGTTCTCTCATACAAAAGCACTATCTTTTTGCAATGAATCAGCTGGGAACAAAACTTAAATTATTTTGTTTTCTTCTCAGATAAATAGCAGAAGCCCTCTAGTAAAGGGGCGCTGTGGGGAGAATGGATCACCTCTGTCAATCACTGTTTGAATAGGGTCATTGAGTTAAGATGTCATCTTCGTTTGCTAATGGTTGATAACCCAGTTCTGTGATACTCACAGAGGAGAAATAGAAAATGAGATAATTCACTTCTGACGCCACCCCCTTATCTAAATTCTTGAAAAGAAAGCTGAGTTTTAAAGATGACATTGCTGTTTGTTCTTCTGTGGGATGCAATAGAAAAGGAGGGGGAGAGACAGAAAACATGCAAAAATCTAGACAAAGGGGAGTTGTCATCAAATTGTGATAGAAATGGTGTGTTTGAGCCTAGGATCAATCTCTAGAAGTGTTTTTAGTCTATGTTAAATTATCAACCTGTTTGCAATATAGATTATGCTCTGCTATTATCAGGAAGCCTCAGCATTGCCCCTATTTAATATTATCATAAACTCTTATTCTTTTCCACTTGGACTGTCTCCTGAAATGATGGATCTGTTTATAACAGTGGAGCGTATGGAGAGTTTTTCAAATTATTTGTATGCCATCAACTCTGTTTTTTTCTTCCATTTTTGTTAGTCAAGTTAGTCCTAAACATACTAATCTGAACTCCTTTTCCAGTCAAATAGTAGTGCTCAGCTTTGGGTCCCAGTGCCTTTCTCTACCAACAGCTCAAGCACGTTTATGCAAACATTTCAAAATGATATGGAAAGCTACAGTACTGAGCCTTTATGCTGTGGGCCTTATGCAATAGAGCACGATACAGAAATTCCTTATGCAAAATGCTTACCAACCTGCTTCCTCCACCCAATGCCACCTAGAGACTAATCACCTGGAACCTTCTAGCAAAATAGAGTTTTATCACATCCCTGTGCCTGAGCTAGAACTATCTACCTTACGGTGCTGATGGGAATGCTCCCCTTCCATTTTCCCTTCTTACTTCTATAATCTGCTTCCTAAGTAGGACAAACATTAATATGCTTCTCTGAGAATTGATAAGTCTTCCCAATTAGCACTTATCACCGCTATAGATGACAGTGCAGGGGTAGGGAAAGATTTTACATCTTGGAGGCCACAGCTTTTCATTTTGAGGATAACAGTGATAAACACAACAAAAATTTGGCTTTGAGTAAAAGCTGAATTGGTTGTATTTACTGTTACATAATACTCTAGATGTTTATTAATAAGTTTAAATATATCTGAAACTTCCATATAATCTTAATTGTTTATAATTGTCACCATAAATAGTTAGACTTTAAGTTCATCTTATGCTTACATGACACACAGCCCTACCACCAAATCGGCATTTATCAAACTATGGCTTCACTTTGTAATAGATTTTGAATTTTGAATAATGGTGTCAAATCTTTGCTTCTTTCAACTGAGTTCAAACTGTTTTGATGTTAGAAGGTGAATGTCCAGGTCCTGCCTGCCTGGCCTGGCCTCAGCCCAGCACTGTCCTCCCGGCCCTGCCCAGTCATCATGGGGCAGTATCTGACCCTGATTACCCTCACTAAGCCTGATCCCAACCCTAATTCTTGGGCAACCACCTGGCCCATCCTCAGCTTGTCCCTGTTCCCATAGAGGTACCCAGTGCTCTGGGCTGGGGCAGCCCCCAGCTGGAAATAATCTTTCCAAGTGAATAAATACAGAAAATTTCCTTAATCTTTTGGAAGAGAACTGGAATTTTCAAATATTTTCCATACATCAGAAGGACTATATGTCAAGAAAAGAACTGATGCAGGCCTTCTTTGTGTTTAAGCTTTTGTCTAACATCTCCAGAAGTTTTGTCTTTTATATTAGTTGAAATCTTTTGGTGCAATCAATTCTTTGTTTCTACTTAAGTATGCAGATCATTTTAATCATGTGAATAATTTCATAGAATTCAATGCGAATCTGTATTGGTGAATGGACATACCATATTCATCGCACTGAAAGATCAGAACTTCACATATAAGCAGAAAAAAAAATACTGAAAAAAAATCAAGGGCAAATAAGAGTTGATGGGGAACCACATTTTTGGTTCAGTCTTTTTTTTTTTTTTTTTTTTTTAAACAACCTAAATCATTTATTCTTTGAAAAAGAGGAGTCTGAATTTATTGCTTCATAAACACAGTGGGTACTACAAAATATTAGAGATGATACTTTAATATTTTTAGCATTCAAAATGAATAGAATCTTCTGCATCAACCTTTCCCCATCATTTGCTTGAAGAGCTCTCTAAACTAGGCCAGGGCAAGTAGTATACAGCTTGGCAATGTTCAAACCTCTGGTGAACTATTTCAAGGAGTGCTAATTACAATGCAATAGTGAGAGCAGGAGCTGCTCATCACTGCCGAAGCACAAGTCAGCATCTGTAAATGGTTCACTCCAACAGTTGCCTGCTATCTTGCACTCCAGAGATCTCCCTTTTAATGTACTAAAGCCTATTTGATTGCAAATACTTTTCCAATTCCCCACATTAACTGTTAAATGCATGTAGCCTTCTTTTTTTTGTCCACACAGCTAGTTAAAAGCATGGTCTCTATACTTCTCATCATAGAAGTATGCATGCATACTTAATTAATTCATCAACGTGCAAGAGAAACCCCAAAACAAAAACTTCTGCAGACATCAAGGAATACTCTATCCCTACTGCTTCATTAACCACATCATTAGGCTGGTTCAGATTTCTATTTCCTTTCCTTCTATGCCCCTGTTTTTATGTCTCTCATACATGTTCTTGATTCATGTTAAAAGACAAATTAAAATCCTTTCTTTTATACATTATTTGCTCCCAAGAAAGAAAAGTATCCTTCAACTTTTTCTAAAGCCAGCTGAAAAAGTTAACAGTGGAGTCAAAATAGAATCAGGCTCAGTTAAAAGGGCAACCAGTTACTGCAGATTTTTCAGTGAATGGGGATAACAAGAAAAGTGTCATCCTAGAGGAGCTGCAAGAGGAAAAAACTTTCTAATCTTTAGGCAGTATCACTCAATGACTAAGTGATGTGTGATACTCAGTAAATGGGGAGGTAACTCATAATCTTTAACAGATGAATTGTTAAACTTACATTGAAGTGTTAGATTAAATTTGGGATGATTGGGAAAACTTTTAATCAGAAGCAAGCCAAATCACTAGAAAGTAAATTGAATGATCCTGGGGAGGTGGAGCTGGGAGGACAGAATTACTTTGATAGTCATTATATAAGTGATTTCATTAATTTCTTTGTTCTTGGTTTTGTTTTGAATACATGCTTCATTTTTTTCTGACAAAATCTGATATTTTAAAGAACAGATTATCCTGTCTTCTGTAAAATACTATGAAAAAGAAGGAGGAATGCAAAATTTATTCCACTGTTGCTTTTGTTAGCTACCAGGCAGAAATGAACAATCTCAGCCATTTTCGTGAAAATCATTGGTCATCACAGATACAGAGACAAAGCTTTGTGTGTTTCTTTTATATATGTCCCAAGTCACCAGGCAAACATGTGGCGTTCTTTATAAGGAGGAATAACTGCAGAGTTTTGATTGTCATGGTTATTGGGTTCTCAATACAACTTTCTCCTGGGAAATGGAAGAAGAGGTCCCTAGTTGTGTATGTTAAACTTCAATATAAGTTTACAGCATGTAGCATAACATGATTCATAATGCTAAAGAAGTAAAAAAAAAAGGGGGAAGGGGGAGCTAGTGTGCAAGATGACAGAAAGAAAAAGAAGTTTAAAGATATACATGCCTTAAAAGTGAGAGGAGAAAAGAACTAAGAATGAAATTGAGATTTGAGAAGTTCCTGAGTTTGACCTAACTCTATTTCCATCAAATCCTTTCTTGGGAATCGAATTAGACCAGTACTGAGTACTTAGACTATAGCATAGTGAGTGGGCATGGAGAAAATAGTGAACAGGCAACAAGTATCTTCTAATCAAAGATCCAGGGGCATTAAACTGAACTGTGTGATTGCAGTTTCAAAGCACAAAAAAGGTAATATTTCCTCACATAATGAATATTTAAGTTGCATTTTTGCTACACGATGTTGTGGAAGTAAAATCTTTATAACCGGACCAACTCAAGGCAGAAAATCCGTCAGGACTATTAAATGCAAAAACAATACTTTGGACAATCTCATTCCTGTTGCAAATTGCTGGAGTCTGGGAGATTATCTTGGTAAAATATTATCATCTGATGGTCCTGATCTTATATCACTCTTTTTTACACTGTTCTTTGAGCATTTAGTGTTGGCCACTGTTGATAACAGAAGACAGACCAGAATGGACCTTCAGCCTGATTTATGCAACTGTTCATCGTACGCTTCTGAAAACCTCACCCAAGAAATTTGCCTACCTGAAGCTGGTACCTTTCTCAGATGACAAAACGTCTCATTAAAAGCAATCAACCTTTTAGGAGGAAAGATGCATCTTATTAACTTATAATTTGTTGTTTTAATGCACTTTGCTAAATCTTGGTAACTAGAATTACTTCCGATCATATTCTTAGCCATGGTGAACTCTGTATGAGAATCAAAGATAACTTGAGTTCTCAAAGTCAGATAAATGAAGGAACAGCTACTTCATACACTCATAATATTACAGGTTGCTCAAAGAGTTAGGAAGAAAAGAAAAAGAAAGATAACCTTATCCCATTCACTTCAAGATAAGGTGCTCTGGAATGCAGTATGTTTCTCTGGCCTCCATTTAAGCTTTAAGAGTACTCACCATTCAGAAAGTAGCTCTGTTTCAGACATGTAATAATAATTAAAATAGCTAGTGCCCTTGTAATACACATCAGATAATTTGCATGTTTTCACTTTTTGATCCAAATCTTTATCTGATGTAAACTCGTACAGATAATAGAATTGATTGACTTCCTTTGACCTTGGACTTGCTTGTCACCATGGACCTGTCCAGGGATCACTGGACTGTGGTTGACCCTGGTTATCATTAGTGGCCCTGCTCTGCTTTTTTTCGCTTGAGTACGGCTGGGGGCTTGTTGCTGAGACCACTGCCCTGCCTGCCTTGCTGTTGCCCTCAGCTCTCCATTCACTTTCCCCTGTGGCCCTCACTGCTTTCTGGCAGAGATCCACAGAGGAAGCCCTCGCAGAACTGCAACTAGGAATTGTACTAGTGAGAGTTAGTTGAAGCAGGCCAAGACAGCAACAGGAAATAACAACCGGGTAGTGTGGGTAATCACCATTCAAGTAATCCAGCTCATTCCCTGGCCCTCTTTTGTACAGCAAGGCTTCACGGTGTGTGACTCTGCCTTGCTTCACATCAGAGAGCCCTTCGAGCCCTCCAGCAGGAGCTCTCTGCAGCACAGACAGCACTGGCAGCTTGCAACTCCTTATTGTGCTGGCTCCAGCCACAGCAGTTTCCATCTCCACAGCAAATAACCTGGAAATGCTAGGCCCATGCCTTGAACACACACAAGAGAGGTGTCTCCCTAGACCTTGCCTGAAGCCCTCCAGGGCAGAGACCTGGCCTGAATGTGGCATCTCCTGTCTGGACCAGATTTTCTGAGAAAACTAGAATGCAGGAATAAAGGAGTTGATAGTGTGGATTAAATCTCACCTTGACATAGGGTTAAGATGCCGCTAGTCTTATCTATGTCTAGCATTTTCAAGCTATCAGTTCCTGGATGTACACCAAGGAACCTAGGAGCCACGAGAGCCCAGATCTGCATTAGGGCTTTCAGGGCTTCTAATTTTTAATTGTTAATTTGGAGACCTGTGGGTCTAGATTCCCAAGGGTCGAAGGTTTTCCAAATAATTGTGGAGCCCCAAACTATTCATCTCCAGTGCTTCTTCATTTTGCTAGTGCTGACATTGAGACAGGAGTCTGGAAAGTTGTGAATGAACTGAAAACTACTCTGAGAACTTCCCTGGTACCCACTGAATGCTTCCTTGTAATACAGAAGACAGCTTGTACAAAGAAAAACGCTGGATGAATGCCACACATCAGGGTATCTTATCATCATACGTGATTGCTAGATAGGTAAAATTGGGTTTGACTGTATAGGGCTGTGGATGATCTAGGAATAAATGCATAAAATAGCATGCCAATTTGTTTCTTAAATAAAAAGTGATTAATTCTTTTAAAAAAAAATTGGAAAACATTATTCCTACATTTCTAGATAAAGTTATAGAGATTTTTCAGTGAACTATTTCTTTCTTTTTGGCTAATGGGTATTTTTATTCAGATGAGAATAATTTTGGTTTGAAAACTTAAAAAAAATGAAAATAGATAGGAACAGCTCACAGGGTCTCAAATTAAAATGTTTTAAAGTTGAAATCTAAAATCTGCTTTTTGTTCCCCAATAACAGAGCACGAGAAAACATTTCATAACACATCTTTGAGGACTTCTGCATTATTTAATGTTTAATTTACAAAAGCTGTAGAAATGTTCAGCATCGTATTTCTGTTTTTAAGTGTGTTTGATTTCGAAAACTACAATTACTAATTGTCTCACCACAAGTTTTCTTAATTGGCATGTAAGTAACACTTTAATAATAGTAATTTAATTTAAAATGACATTTTTAAACAGTTACTAGAAGGCACCCTATCATTCAAAGAAATTTTTTTAAAGCCTGGCACATATAATTCCAGCTACAGTAAAGAAGCAATTGGCTAATGAGCTAATACTAGCAACCTTCATGGTGAATAGTCTTGAGTGTCCTGAATATATGCTGAAGTAATACGCTGAGTAAAGATACCTGCAGTTTAACCAGGTAGCTAAACTAATTGCATGTTTCTGGATTTGACACTGACATGATTATGGGTACAATCTGATGATAACGAAGGCTTAATCTTTATTTTTCTATCAGTCTAAAAGAATACTGAAAAGCAAAAGATGAGGAACAGAATTCACTTAACAGTTCAACAGATAGTGAGGCTTATGCAGGAGTCTTGCTGATGCTGATGACAACTTTCAGTGGGGTTGATTGTTGGGCATCAGGGTTATCAGGAGTTCGACTGATGGTGTTTTTAAGGGCTTTCCAAGATGCATCAACCAGAATGCTCTATAATGATCCTTATTGTATGGAGGTCTATATATTTTTCATTTTATTTGCAATACACAGAAAAGCAAAGATTTATAATGTATTAGGCCCATTGCCCCTCTGTACTCGGAATAAAGCATCTCTATTTCCATTTTTAGGCAACAAAGTAAAAAAAAGTGGTGAAAATAACAGGATAGTATTATATCCCAGGCACCTTAACGTGGTTAAAAGCCATACAGTAATGGATAACATTTACAATTTGTGGAAAGTGCTTGAAATTTAACAAGGGGAGAACAGAAGTGCTACCTTTCAGCCTTGGATCAGGCTACAGCTTTTTGCAGAATGAACCTACTTTGCTTGTTGCTAGTTCCCACTCAATATTTTATTCCCCTTCAGTTCATTAGCTGGCTATAGATGTTGCATGCTCTGGTCTAAGCAAACCTCTAGAAAATGGACGGTGAGGAAGCTACGGTTCTCAACTCTGGAGGCCAAAGTAGGCTTATTTCACTATATTTCTTTGGTTCCTTTTCCTGTGAACAGGATGCATGATAGCAAAGGATATCTGGTTTAAGGACAACTGACCAGATGGTAGGAAGATTTTTTCCCTGTCCATGAACATTTTTGAATACATGACTAATATCACAGCACTAGGGGAAAGGCCAGGAAGTAGGGCCCTTTTCTGACACATAATTTTTATTTATAGCTGAAGCAATGTTTCTGTATCAAACGAGAAAAAGACTTTATAGCTGGAAATTTCAGGGACTTTTTTGTCCTGACAAAGAATTGTGAAAAAACTCCTAGGAGGTTATAGATATTTTAGGACGAGCATCACATTAGCATCAGTTCAGTAGCTGAACTGACACAGGAAAAATGTTTGGCTACTGCCATATTTAATTGACAAAGTAGAAGAGATGGACCATGATGTTGGCAATTAGTATGAGGTTAATTAACAAAAACTTTCTTTCTATTATTTCTTCGCCTTCATGTAGCATATGTGTTTCCTGTCCTTTGAAAATTACTGTTTAAGTTAACATGGCAACTTTCTATAGATGATCTGGGGCAATAAATGTAACTTAGTACAGAAAGTGGTAGTTAAAGAAAAGGGTTTGCAGATAGGGGACCTTAAAGTTTTCTTCCGGAGTGCCTGGTTTTTGTTTTCTTGTTTTATCTTTTCATAGGAAAAGGAATAGCATTCATTTTTTTTTAGGAATTACAGGGGAATCCACTAGGAAAGAAATGGAGAAAATAATGTGAAAAAATTTTTTTTTCTTCCCTTCCTCTCTTTTCAGAACCCCTCCTGGAAGTAATGAATTGTCCAGAATATTGTCTAGGACATTTGTGGTGCTTCAAACTAAGATTTTCCTTTGTCAACATACACAAAAAAAGAACACTAGTTATATGGAGGGGGGGGGAGATTAAAGAGGGGGAGAGTATTTACATGTTTGCATGTGTATGCAAGTGCAAATATCCCTGTCTTCTTCAGTAGTAGTTGAAATCATAGTTCTTTCAGATGAAATTAGAAAAAAGTAAGATGTCTCAGTGGTATTAATTTCCTTTAGATTTCATTAAAATAGACAAAGGGCAAAAGATCTGTTACTGGCAGCACTGAGAAAAAGACTCCAGGAAGAGCATAATAACTTCCAGGTTCAAGAGAATCTTTTTGCAGAGGGGGAGACCTCAAATACAGATCCATAGGAAATCAGGTTTCTTAGTTTTGCTGCTTACAGAGTGTTTTAAAGAATGAAACCTGTCTAAAAGAATTCTACACAGTACAAAGCCAGAAATGATTTGACAGTCCAAGGATGATCTACCTATAAATAAAGAAAAATAGATTATAAGACTATATAATGAACCATTATTTCTTCATCAAATAAAGACACTTCAATACAATTTGTAGTCCACCTGCAAAAGATCCATGCCTCCACCTTGGCAAAGACAGCATAGCTGAGTGTCTCTTCTGTCAGCCAAAAGGATCACTAGCAGCAATGAAAGATCCTATCAGTATTTAAGAAGGGAAGCAGAAGAATGTGACTTTATACTTGGCATGTCACGGAAAACTTCCAAGATCAGAGGACTGAAAGTATATGGCTGCTTTTGGGGTGCAACATTTCATATATATCTGGCCTAAGTTTAAGTCTAGTTCACTGTGGATTGTATGTGTCAGTTGGTGAAAATCCTTACAGCAGAGATAAGATGCTACAGAGGTGATTCACAAAAAGGTCTATGTGGATACCATAAATGCTGACACCTTGAACACAGACAGCCTTAAGTAATGAGTGGCAGAGGGTAGCAAAAACATAACACTTGTAATTGAACAAACCTAGCTATACTTGCAGTCTTCCAAATGATGGTGAAAGTAGCTGTGTGAAAGATGCATGTTTCAGAAGTATGAAAGTGTGTTAATAATATCAGCAAACCGCTTAGGAAATTGGACAATATGTCAGGCAATCTAAAGCAAGTAGCTTGAGAAAGAGGGGAACCTGGGTTTATAGCCTCCAGGCTTCCAAGTGCTTGCAGCTATGTTTCACACGTTGCTGTCTACCCAGCACCACTTGCCAGACAGAAAAAAGGCAACCTGAGTGACAATTCTGGCACCAAATCAAATTCACATCTAGTGATCTTGGGGTCAGTGTCCTCTTTGGTGCATGAGGGACACTTGCAAGAAGAGAAATGAGATAGGTAATAAAGAGAAGCAAAACAACACTCTAAAGTAAAAAGTCTCTGTGGATATAACCTGAAAACTACTGGAGTATACAATTACGGTGGTTTAGTCAAGTTCCCCTAAATAAAGGAGTCATAATATATTAAAATACACCACCTCAAATTAAGATTTAACTTTGAAAGGGCTAATTTCTCAGAAAGTAATGGGCGTATGCACCAGGATTTCTCTTTACCATGTGATATATAAACTTTTCCAGGCTCCTCAAAACTGGCACAAAGTAATTTGTTTCTTGGTTAAAGATTTCAAATGGAAAGCGTGTAAAAAGGCAGTACAAGGAACTTCAGTACTGTTGTTCATACTGGTAATTAAACACTGTTTCAAGATCCCTGGACAGTTTTCTAGCCCTATTGATTTCTGGTTCCCTCTCCTTTTTTTTCTCAGTGGAGATGTAGACAATTTCAGAAGTTTTATGTGTAGACTGCATCACATTTATGAATTTGCTTTTCTCAATCACCTTTCATGGAACCCTTTGAAAGAGTCTATACAAACCCTAGATTTAAAATCACTGAATATTAAGCAAATATTCACTGAAGGCAACAGTAATGTACTCCATAAACAACTCTTTTTACAGGTTTTGCTATTTTCCTTAGAATGTGAGCTTTCATATAAAAATAAATTCTCACATCCTCTGGCTGTGGAAATAGCCTTCAGTCTCTAAATCAACAGATTTCTGTCTTGTTCATCCTGCAGTCAAGACACACCAAACAATTTAACACCTGGAGAGGTGTGGATGTCTTTCATTTCGGTAGGATTTTAACCTCAGTCTTTCGCTCTTCAGATTAGGGCTGAATTTTCAGTTTGTTATAAAAGTGGAGACAGCTTGTGACTAAGTTACAGTATAGTTTCCCATTACCCCTGTTCCAGCAGGAGTGAGCCTCGTTGCTTCCCCATGTACTTGTAGGGGACCACAGGTTAGCTGTCTTTGCTAATAGGCCACCTCGATAAGCAATAGCCTCAGGGAGCTGCTTTCTGCACAGTGTGCGCTGCAACTTCGGTGTGGACAGTCTGCCAGGGGAGAAAGCGGGTTACTCCCACCTCTTTGTTGTGCAAGTCTCTTGAGGGTGTTTCAGCCTTGCCCCAAGGTACGCAAGGGAATTTAATAAACATGGCCGTTCTGCAAACCTTCATTTTTTCACATGACATCCGACACAAACATAGGATATTATACAATCTCACTCGGGGGAACTGGAAGAACAAATGGCAGAATGTCTTTTGTTGCTTTACACGGGTATATAAATGAAAACTAAATGAAAGAACTGCATGCAGACAAATTTTGTCCTTTGTTATGTGAAATCTTTACGTCTCAGCCATAATTACAAACATTTTTATAGTGTTAAGGACTCTCTGACTTCTCATGGAAAATATTGACAAACATTCATTCCACTTTCCCCTGGTGGAAATACTGATCAAAACAATTTTGCTTATGTTTCACAATTAGGAAAAAATCATTTGTATGGATTTTCTTGTAAAAGAAGAGAAGTTATATTGACAGACATATGAGTGTATCTAATATTATTGGAAGACATTGAAAGCAGATTAGGCGCTTAAATTTTTTTTATGTAAAAAACATGTGAGGAAAAAAAACAACTAAACATAGTACTAAACTATAAGGAAACTTTCTGAAAACATTGCAAAAGAAGATAAAGGTGAGTTTGTCTCTTGGATTCCCAATGATTCATGTTAAATACCTCAAGTGTAATCCAACACCGCAAAACTTAGCATATGCTGATATGTAAGTGCTTTCTCATTTATTCCTTTTCCATTGCTCATGTCTCATGGCACGTAAGTTCTTTGAACACCCCTATTTAACCTGACAATAAACTGGCCTCATCATCCAGGCAGACTCAGAGTGCTCCTGCTCTAAGGAGACAGCCATGTACCTCCTCATTACAATACTCATACGGGTCAGCTTGCTGAAGCCTCTGAGGAAATGTTAGATGCAGGGGTACTTTCACACAGGATATGAGCAACCTGAGCACTAGATTTTGCTTAGCCTGAGGAGGACTGAACACGCATTTCCAAAGGACCACCAGACTATGAGTTATCCTTGGCAAAGACAGAAAGAGCCACTTTTTGGTCAAGATAGATATTTCTGTAACTGTGAAATGTGTTATTTAGCTTTTTCACCCTTTATACAATGCGAGAAACCATAAAGTAGGACTGTAACACTTTTTAAAAACATGTAACTTAAATAAAAATGGATATTTAACATATATTTCTGAGTAACTTCCAAAAATTACCTCCTAAACTTCACTAGAAGCCTTATAAAGTCCTCAGAAGGATAATGTCTGTTAATTAAATTCACCCGTTTATTTAAGTGTGATTAGCAACCATTTCAGGAGGGTCTCGGTATCAGACAGGAAGTACAGAATAGGACAATAAGGCTGTATGAATACAGCCTGATATCAAAGCATTTCAGCTTAAATCTACAGCAAGAAATGAATACTGCAAAATTTCATGCCTGTGATTTGATCACTGTGATTGAAATAGCACTCTTCTAATTAGCAATTTGAACAGCTTGAGTATTTTATATATAAAAATTCATATAAAATAATGCATTTCATAATAGTAATAGAACTAGTCTTCACAGAAGATGATGCTTTCAGCTAAATGAAGGTATTTTTGTTTCAAGAATTTCATAGCAGGTATGTGCTTTTTTGAAAAAATCTATTTTTGTTGCAAAAAAATCTGACACCTCCTTCCCAAAAAATATAATCTAGTTTTCAACTAACATTTTCACTTATTCAGTGCAAAAAATTCAAAGAAATAAGTGAGCTGTTTCTATATTACAGTGAAACTTTCCTCCCCCCTTGCGTTTTAATGCTCACAAGATTGCCTTTTTATTTCTCCATTTGCCAAAAAAAAGGCAGATGTTTTCCTGTCTCTGATTAAAAGGAGCATAAAATCATAGCTTTAAAAAATTCATGAGTTCTAATTGTATTCTGCAACTGTTTCTAGTTAATTTACTGGCTAAAGAGGTGAGGTACGTATTAATAAAAGATATGGCCTTTTTGTCATTGTTTTCTTAATTAGAGGTCAGAAATCTTTGCAATAATACCAAATCAGAATCTAATGTACAGGACTTGCACTCAAGGTGCAAGAAGCATAAAATTCATAGCCATTGGATCTTATGGGTGTCAAAAATCTACATTATTTTTTTTTAAAATGGATTCATAAAAGAAAAGATTATTAGAGGCTATTAGAAACAACAATGCAATTTCTGGCTCTATCAGCACAATTCTAGTGGCACATAACTCCTTTTCTCTAAGTACAAGAACAATTAATAGCTTAAGATAGAACAGAAAATGAAGAGTACCTTCCCTTTCCCTCCCTTGGCAAGCAATCAACTCTATTACCTCCTGGGTAGATTAACTATGGTGCTGGTTTGCTTATTCCTGTGACACCTGTAACTCCACAAGTAAGCCATCTTTGCAACGCCATAACTCTGGTACACACTGTGTTGCTATTTGAGTAATTAGTACAACTAATCTCAGTAGAAAATGATTCCAAAACTAACTGTTCTCCAGAACAGGAAGAAGGAAGAGCAAATGTATTCATCAGGAACAGAAAAGTAGGGACTGGTGAGGGAAGAGTTTAAAAATGACAGACACGTGTAAAAAAAATCACCCTGCTGTCTTTTCCTGTGCCTGATGGTGCGTTTCAGGTTGTGTGTTCAGAGGTGAAGAGTTGCAGCAGTTGACCCTGAAGACCTAAAGAAAAGCCGTATCAGTTTTCCCTTCAACCATGTGTCAGATAGGATCAGTTCCTAATTCCAGACAAGGTGAGAAAGTTTTTTTGGTATACAGAGAGTCAGTTATTTGGGAAGAAATGATATCATTTGTTCTTTATTTTTAGAATATCTGGAAGACTGCACAAAGGAGCCCAAGACTATTGCTGCAGCCCCTTCCGTAATAATGCAGCTAATTAATAGCAATCTATTATATCATTTATACTATATAAAACTTAACTTTTCTTTCAGGAACCAGATGCGCCGCCGTTCAGTACTCACTCCGCAAAAAGGTTTTACATTTTTAAATCACAATGCCTGAGTTCTAGCTGATCAGCATTGTATGACTTCAACATCTGTGCACTCCAACTGGTTCCAAATGCATCATGAAAAAGCCTTCTTAAAAAGGTTGACTTTTTCTAACTGTGTTTATTTAATTGGACTTCTTGAGGCAATTTAGCAGCAACATTATGCTGCTACTTTTAGTCCTACTTTAGATTAAAACTAACCTCCTTGCTCATTCAAGCAAAACTACATCACTAGATTGATTATAAATTGGATTGGTGACAGTAGTCACTGTTTTACTGGCAGTGCTGAAGAACTAGGAAGGCACAAAGGGCAAGATTTACAAAGTGTGCTCGGACATGCAGTTGTCTTGTTAGGTGCCACTGGCAATTACAAAATCCAGATTGTCTGTCACCTGCAGTCCTAAATTTCTGTTCACATGGTGAATAATACCGAACGAATTTCATGATTAGCTTACAGCTAAGTCTGAAAGTGATTTACAAAACCATTCTTATTTCACTTATATACATAGCCTGATTCAGCAGGTTCGCTCAGAGTTTCTGACTCTGCATCAATAACAACAAGAAAATACTTCTTGATAAGTAATTAGGTTTTGAATCTGAAATATGGAAGATCAGATGAAATTCCTTTCTATAATATGGACTAGTAATTCATACTTTGATTTCCCACTTGCAAAGCACTCCCCTTCCTTGTAGGTAGGGCAGCACAGGTGGTAGGTTCCTTATTTCTTCTTCTTACTCTGATTCACTTTATGCATGCTAAAATACTTCCTTTACTAGAAAATAACAGTGACTCTGTAGACAGATGATTAGGACAATCACCAGGCTCCAGTTCTTTATCAACATCCTCCTCGTTGCAGAGAAGTTTAACAAGAAAGACTTACCCATGCTGTAATATACCTCAAAGAGACGTCTAGAGTCAACCCAGGCATGAAATCACGCTTTTCCAGCTCAAGAGGGGATTAAATTAACAGACTATGGTAAATAAAATTTTTATTTAGGAGAAAGGTCTGGCTTGGCTGTCTAGCTTCAGGAGCAGGAGTACTGTTATGTTGTCAGAAAGACTGCTGTCTAAAAGTTAGATGTCTAGTTATTTAAGTAATCAAACTCTGTCCCTGGTATTTATTAGTTGTTAGCTTAGGTGACTCCCTAGTAAACACATTGATTTACTTGAGCCTCATATTAGATGTCTACTTCCTCCCATGCTCATCCCTGGATATTTAGGGACCTTACACATGCATCCTTAAACACATATCATCCAGGCCCTGAGGGCGCTAATAGGCCTTACCGTCCCTGGCCACCTCCCTGGGTGGAGGGCCTGGGCCACCCCTGCCCAGCCCCAGCCCCCCTTTTTGGCCCAGCCCGGGGCCACCAATCCCTGCCCCATGACACCACATCCGTGCCACAGTCCTGCCTCTTGGGGGGACCTTGGCCCTATGCCCTCAGCAGCTTGTCTCCTGGATGGACTTTAGATAGTTTGCTGTAGCTCGTCTCCAGCCCTATCCCTGGTCGCCTCCTCTTACCCCTGGCTGGAGCCCCTGGAGTGATACTGTACCCAATTCATCGCTCATGGTGTGTGTTAATGAACCCCACTACCAGCCCCGGCTCTGTCACCGTGTGCAAACCCTGAGGGACTGAACTCCATTGGCGAGGGCATGGCCTGCACTGTGGGCACTCTCACTTCCCACTTCCCCATCCTTGGGGAGCAGCTGGACCTCACTGAACCCTGACATATACAGCCTATGAGCTTAATTCAGGATTGTGTATTTCACGAAGTACATGAGCGTGGTGCAATGACACTTAGTAACCTCAGACTAAATTCCTGTTTGAAACATAGATCCAGTTACCTGCAGAGCAGTAAGTACACTGATGTTCCTCAGAGAGGGCAGAAGAAATCAAGAGTGAACCCAGGCTTTGGGAAAGAGGGTAGCAGGAAGCAGATGTTTGATATCTGAAATGAAATTCTTAGGAGCTTATGGGAACAATTCACCAACGCGGAACATGTCAGCGAATCCTCATTTGGAGAAAACTGAGATAAAAAAGTCCTCAGTCTTGAACTGACAGAGAAAAGCTTGGTATCCAAAGAGGATTGTTTGCATACTCCTGAAACATATTTATAAAAGATAGGCAGTTCTAGGCTGCTTTCAGAGTGTACAGAAACTTGTTCACTGTATTTCCTCACTTCTTAGGTACCTGAATATTTTAAAGCTATCACTGACTTATCCCCAAATTGCTTCTTGCCTACACTTTTATGACTGAAAAGAGCATTTTGGGGAAAAAAAAAACTGTATGCGTGAACATTAGTCTTCAGCTGAATTTGGGATTTGTAGTCAGCTAACAATAGCCAGGGCTCAGGGGTTCTGCATCCTGAGTTCACCTAAAGAACCACTGTGGGGTTCCTATAGCTGTTGCTGAAGCCTGGCAGCCAACTCTGAAAATCTTTTTGTTTTATATTCCCCCAGGAGTTGATAGTCAATCATACGCTTCACACAACCTATTTTTATTTTCAGATGTGGCATTAAAATGGTTCTTTTAGAATAATGACTTGGACTGATCATTCTGATTTTCTAAGCCTCTATTTCATGAAATGTGCATTCTTCTTCAGTACAGGCAGCAGAATTGCCTGTTAAACAAGCAGCCATTTCTACTGTACTTGGTTGTTCTGTGAATAAGTAACTTATATCAGCATATTCACTGAGTAAGGCAACAACCTCCCTTATAAACTCTGTAGCAATATCAATCAAGTCCCTAGAAGTACCAAAAAGCACCAAGTTAGAGAAAATATCGCCCAAGGACTAGAATTTCGGAAGTACTCAGATATATGCCCAACTGCATGAGTATCAAGTTTCTACTAAGATACCTAAAATCAGTGCCACTTACTTCTACCTTAAATCATGTTTCTGCTGCTGGACGTATGCAGAACTAGTTCTCCTTTTAAGTCAATAAGCTGCTCAGAGCCCTACCCCAATTTGAAGCTTACAGGATCCTCCAAAACACTTTGGCAAAAGTGGCCTGAATCTATAGCTTTGAATACCCCTGAAGATAGAACCTGTCTAAAGGATTGCTGGACATCTGTTTGCCTTACCCCAGCAAAGTTTTATAGTTTAAAATAGTCTACATATTTGGGGGAGGGGATATAAATGAAAGCATAATGATCTTCGATGGTAATTGTAAAACACAAGGGCAGAGGAAGGCTTCTGTCTAAGCCAACCTAGATATGTGAGACTTGTTCTTTCCCCTGCAATTGAACCCTGCCTTGCCGAAGGCTGTTGCCTTTTCAGTCGCATTCTGAAAATCCTTTGCTAAGGCATACGCCTCATGGCAGGACGACGCCTAGGAAATGGGCATTGCAAAGACAAAATGCTTGTAAGGACTTGGGTCTATGAAATTATTTCCCTTAGATTTCTTATCTTCTTTAGAAATGCATTTCAGTATCCCCTGATGGATTTCTGAGTTTCAGTTGGGAGTACACGAAATTTCCATTCTCAGTGATTGTTTGGACTTACCTTTGATACAATCTGGACCACTATGTTTTTCATAAATACTCTCTGTGCCCTCCATTGGTCATAAATTGTACTCTGCCTGACAAATGGAATAGCTGCTTATTCAAAATGTTTTAAAAGTCTCTATCATTCTGCTTTTGCAGTTTGAGCAGGCCTGCAGATCTGTCTTTTGGTTCAGAGCAACTCCCCTTCTACTCAAATACAAAACTTGATAAGTATTTCCTGATGCTAAAGCATATTGTAGGTTAATATACCACTCCAATAAGGTAGAGTGATCCTTTTTCACATCTATTGCTATTTCTTTGAAAGTCTCCTGGCATTTTACAGGCAATAAAGAGAGAAATGAAGCTTCTTTTTTGACAGATGTGTGGTTTCAGGGGCTTTGTTTGTTTAAAATAAAGGTTTGTCCTTTGGAAAATAAATTAGAATTACACTCCTTTCCTATTCTTTTCTGGCTGTTGATTCTAATACGCACAGTGAAGAATCCAGACCCTTGGCAGAATCTTGCAAGCGACTAAGATTTTTCTTTACCTTTAAACCTTGCATTTTAATAGATCTCTCCTTGATGAAACTCAGGAACTGCTGGCCAGTTCATAAATCTATCATATCAAACATCACTATAGAGAACAGGAAAAGTTTTAGGCAATTCTATACATTATTATAGGAAAAGTTTCCAAAAGGGATCTGGACCAGAAAAAAAAAAATGCTGTTCTCCAACCAAGTGTTAAAACAGTCTTAACTTTTCTACCAGATGTCCTCCAAGATTCCTGGATATTTAAAACTCCTTTAGAAACAAAGGTTTGTTCAACAGGAAACTGATGATGATGTCTTCAGTGTACGATATGATCAGACAATTCCATCTTTTAAAAATTATTTGGTAAACTGACAATCACAAATTGGAAAATACTTTGCCTCAAAACTGGAAGAAAACACATTTGCTTAAAAAGGCAGAGAATATCAGAAAAGGGAGTGGAAGAGTGACAAAGCTAACCAGGTACAGTTCAGTTTTGATGCTGTGTTAAATAGCACTATCAGCTATTAAATTCTGGCAACCAAAGTATCTACATATAAGTCAATTGTGATCTTCAGCATTAGCAAATATAAATAGGACAAGGTCTAAGTTCAAAAGTAGATCATTACTGTTTACTTGGAGCCAGCAGAAAATGGCATCAATAAATTTTATACTTCAGTTGACTTAGAATGATGGCTTTCTTTGTGTCAAAATGAAATGAGCTTTGTGCGCTACTTGGGTTTTAAGGTATTTGAACATAATTTTTTTTTTCCTCTTGTTGTTTTGTCTTGAAAAAGAAATTTTATTGTGTGTGTGAGTGTCTCCATATGAATCTAGTCAGGCAGAAAGAACAAGCCAGTGACTCTGAAACAGCAGCAGCCTCTCCTGAAAATGACAGGATATGGGAACATATAGGTTTCTAAAGACACACAGGTATCTTTAAGCACTGCACAGAATTCTTTAATGATTGTTCACCGCAGTTATCTACTTGATATGATTACTCAAAAGAATGAGCTGGTGAATGGCAGAATAGACTCGTTCAACAGAATGATAACATCAAAAAATCATAAGAAGTTCCAAGGCAGCATATCTAAAACCAGCTAGAGAGTTATTTGACATGGTTTCTATACACTCATGTCAGTTATTAAAGAAATTAAAACAGGGAGGATAATTCATAAAATAGATTGTGAGTTAAAAAAAATCACAGAGTGGTTGGGATGCTTGACATTGTGGAATCAATGTAAGCTATTTCAACCTCAGAACTGCCCCAAACCTTTCAAACTCAGGCTTTTTTGTGGGTGTTCCTAGAGCATTCAATGAGTTTTTCTCTCCCAATAAATTGGAATGTTGTCAGAGCTACACTAATTATCTGCATACTTTCACTTGCATGTGATTATATTCTTATAAGCAAAACAGCGAGAAGGATGCTTTGCTGCGTCAAGGTAATAAAGTCTTTATTGCACTGAACTCTAGTCCAATTTTTCTTCTTCCTCTTTTTTTTTTTTTTTTTTTAATGAGGAAAGCTATAGCAATCTTTGCTCATGTTAATAGGTAGCTGAGAGACTTAAAATGAGTATATACCCTACAGATATGCATTAAAGAACAAGCTCGTGCATTTTTTTACCCTGGAGGAGGTGTTAAGTTTGTGGGTCACCAATTCAGTGAGACTGAGATAGAAGCAGGTGACCTCAACACTGACTCTTGCAATAGCTGGAGAGATAGGTTAAAGTCAAGTTGGTTAACCTTTACAACACTAACTACTAAATACAAATTGCTTTAACAAAACTCTGTCTCCTATTCCTAATAGCATTCAGTGCCTCTCCCATACTAGGGCATTCTCCTTCCCTGAAAAGCTGGGATTTTGGTCTCTAACAATGACTCAGACCTATTTCTTTTTTTTCTGCCTGAGGGCTGGTTGAAAAGGCTAACAAGAGAGAACAACTGCCACAGCACTGCCGAGAATATTAATTGACTTCCTGGGGCTGCAGCAAGCAGTGGGGGCTTCATGTCCCGGGAATACTTCCCACATCTATCCACTGTTCCCTAGGGGAAAATGTGGGGTTGTATTCACAAATGCTTCCAGCACTTCTTCAGATTCCAGTGAGCGATCTTTCTGCCCCCTTTTAAGTTAAGTTGCCTTTCCATTTTGGAAATTGGCATTTCTTCCCTTGTCCATTAACTTCCTCAGGTTTCTGAAAAGTTGCTAGTGGAAATAGCAATAGTGGAAATAAGCTCTTATTCCATTCCCTTACGGCCTCATGCGATACGTAAGCAAGGATGTGGTTGGTCTTGTGAGATATTCCTTCCTTAAAAACTCTGTTTTAGGGACAGGCAGCCAATAAAGAAAATCCAAAGCTATTTATAGCTGTTGCAGGTTCCTGGAGCCTCCGGATCAAGATATGTAATGATCTAGCCAATGTTTTTTAAATAGAATAAAAATGGGCTACTTACTCCTTATGATGTTCATTTTTTCAGAGGGGAAAAATGGCAGAAAAATGAATGAAGCAAAAACTTCCTGTCATTTTCTGATCTTGTCATCATGCTACTGGGGGTGGTAACTTACCTCTTCCATAGTAAAAAACAATGGTGAAGGTAGCATTTCAGATCTTATTCTGAAAGGTATTGAAATTTTCTTTAAAGAATCAATAGGCCTGAGACTCAGAAGCTCTTAAGAACAGTGATCAGTAACTTACTGGCAGGGTGTATACTGGAAAAAGTGAAATTCTGCTGGTTATGAAGAATTCAAGCATTAGTTTTGGATGACTATAAGATGAAAGGGAAAAAATGAAATATTGGAACAGTTTGCTAGGGTGGTTCCAAAACAGAGTTCATTCGTGTAGGAGTTAAATGATGCTGATAAACAGAATTATCCCTAGAAAATCTAGTTAGGCATTCCAGTCTCATCCACTCAAACATGTCATTTGACCAACTTTTATCACTATCTATCTATCTCATTGACTTTTAATTTATTATGCTGTAAATAATTTTACATGAAGTAAATCAGTTTCAAAATAAGAGATGGCAAACAACTCAGTATCTCCTATAGCCCAGCTGGTAATTGCTGTACGAAAGGAGGAAGCTTCAGAGATTGAGTCAGGAATGTAAAATTTGTACGGAGTCTCCCGTATCCCGTTCTAATACTGTAACCTCTTGGCTGAAGGTGGAAAGGGAGATCAGCTGGTATTTCTGGAATATGTTGGAAGTCTAGAGCACGAAAACTTAACCATGTGGATCTAACTTTTTGCTTTTGCTATAAATGCCTAAAAAATAAATGTATAGCAAACCACTAGTTTTTAAATGAGATGATAATTAAGAAAAAAAGGTTGGAGTGAACATGAATTGGCCAATTGTTTTTCATTTCATTCTCTTTGGGACTTCTTGAAAATTTTTTACCACAAAAGCAATTTATATCACCAATAGTCTCCATTCGTGTTTTCCAGAGGGAAGTTTACATAATTTTCCTTAGAAAATTAACATATTTTAAATCTGATTTTTTATATTGCTTTTATTTAAGCATTGATATACCTTGAACTTGTTTGAGTGTAGGGAAGCTCAGAGCACTGGGCTTTGTATTTGGACTAGAAAGTCTCATGGTCTTTCTCAGTTCTTTCAAGCAGTGAATTCTATTGTCTCATTCTAAGCTCTAAAATGTGATGTCTCTCTGCCTTTATTATGGAGACACGTAGTTACATTCTGAAGGTCACAGTAATCCAGGCCCTGCTCAATCAGTGACTGGAAAATAAAAAGTGAAACATTAAATGTGACTCAGTGTGCTGTAAGAAGCTAGTGCAGATAGCAGAACAGTGGGTGCAAGTACTTACTGTATTCAGGCATCAGTAAGCTTCATCATGATAATTAATTCGTGAGGTAAGGAAGTTATACATGATTAAGGTCATTTTGTCACCAAACAAATAATGAGAAGTCTTTTAGTCCCAGTGTTCTTGTATAGGTTGCTATTTTTAAGTTCAGGTTCAGAGAGGAGTCTAGAAACTAAGGCTGTTCTGATGATTTGTGCGACATGTCTTCAAATGAAGAGGAGAATATGATGGAAAGCTCCCCAGGGGTTTTCTTCTGCCTACAGGCATAACCTCTGTCTTACCTGGATTTAGTTTGAATTAACTCCTCATCAGCTATTGCTGATCTCAGTCAGGCACCAGATCAGAGACCCTGATAAGGGACAAACAAACCAATTTGTATATAATCTGCCTCTGTTCCTGAGTCCATAATATATCTCAGCCTTTCTTGGATATTTGGTAACTAACTGTAGTACCTTGATTCATCATTACTCTGCATTTTTTCTGCAGTTTTTTATACTCCAACACGGCGGCTGTAAAGAGCTACCTTTTCTCATCTGATCATATTTTGCATCTTTTTTTGCAGTGGCAATGAATGGATCTTTAGACATTTTGTTTATAAGTGTTTATGGCCTACATTGTTTTACTTTTTACCTGTCTTTAGATCTGTCAAGTAGCATCTAAATCAGTGTATCCCCAAAACATGTAAATCACCAGTAAAGTCAGCAACTACATCTATATTTATTATAGTAAAAAGGCTTCACCCAGGTGAGCAATTTAAATGCAACCGCAAAAAAATGTATATCCAGAACAAGCTACGCCTTATATATACTTTATGCTTTTGAAAACTGCGTGCAAACGGACCTGACAAAAGGAACTTCTTTAAATGTTACCTTCTGGTCACGAGCAGGTATTAAAATACCTTTTATTTACTACTACTTGAAAGCCAGCTTCTGCTTTACTTTCATAGGGTTGTTTGGCATGTCAGAAACTGTGATAAAAGACACTGCCTAGTTTGTCTGACAAAAAATTCAGTGTCTCTTTCAGGAGGAGCATGATGCTGAGATAAAAAAATAAGTCCAACACACTAATCATGTGAGCACTTTGGTAAACCAGACTGATTCCAGCTGCTTAATGAAGTGGGAACCTAGAGAGAGATTCATAGCGCAGGAAAGAGTTCTGTCCCAGAAATTATTTCAGAAGTCCTTGAATATACCTAGCATATTCCTAAGGATAATGTCTGTTCATAAATGTTGCATAATCTTCCATAAATCTAGGATAAGTCATTACAGAATCCCTCAGTAAATGTAGGCTTGTTTTTCTTTTACTGTGTAACATAGGAGAAAATCATAACGAAACTAAGTGGTGTCCAGTTTCTGTTTACTTATGGAATATGATGCAGGCAAGCTGCTGAGATAGTTGCAGCGGCCTTAGCATACAAAAAATAGTTCTCAGGAAAATCAGAATGGGAGATAAGAATAATATCTCTTCATCCAACAACCCCTTTATTTTGGTAAGTAGTCTAAGATAACTTTTTCCTCCAATTGGTATATTCTTCTTGCTGTACTTATTACAGAAATTAATATCAACCTAGTATTGTAATATTGCTAACCATCTCCATATAGGAAAAACATTAAGCGTGTTAATGCTACAAGCAGCATTTTGCACCTTCCTGGGTTTTACAGAAGAACATAAAAGAGTGAGGACTGAGTTCTTTATTAGCTTTTGTCTGGCACAGAAGTGAGGATATAGACTGATGAAATGTGGTTTAGGAAGTCAGTAAAGCAAGTACTGAATTTTTTGGCTTCTCTTGGAGAATCCATACAGATGAGGGGACATCCCAGATGCCTGGACAAAGCTCCAAGCCTAAAAGGAGGATCCCCATTGATATCCCCAGATAATGATTAAATGGTCAATTTGTAAGCACTGTGTTATGATGTAGCCAGACCATCATGTAGCCAGAACACTATCAATGAAAGTTGAAGGACACCTCCAAGAAGGAAATGAACAAGTTTTAGATCTGCATGCAATTCTTACCTGAATGATGAGTCATGCTGAATCTAGCAGGGACACAGGAAGAGGATGCAGAGAGAGAGAAAGTATGTTTGAGTCCTGAGTTCATTCACTCCCATGATGAAAGGAATAAAACAACCCCTTTTCAACAAATTAAAAAAGAGATTCTTACAAAGGTAGGAGCAATAAAAGCCATTTGCTTCCTTATATCAGCTTGGTCACATAGTAAGATAACTCACCTGATCTTTTTAATTCAGAGGAAGACTGATTCACACTGTCCTAGAAAATTTTGCTGTTACCTCTTTTTAAGTTTCTACATATCAAAAAAGAGAATAATTTGATTACAGTTACTTTGCTAATACTTGTAAAATATTTTCTATAGTGATTTGAATGTTGCTTTAAATAGATTCCAATGTATTTATAACGCAGGGACAATGAAAAAGTTTGCGTTCCACTATTCTGATATCTATACCACTGACTTACTTATTCCAAAAGACGTATAGTGCAAGTCGTAGGGTATTTGTTGCATAAAACTAGGCTGCTGAATAAAGAGATAGGTGAAATGACCATCAAAAGGTAAGACATGAAAGAAATTATCATAAACTCAAGAGAAAAGAGAACAGAAGATCTGAGTAGTAAATGGCTGTCACGAGAACTCTGCAGAGGTGAGGTTAGAAGCATCTAGTATTTCTACCTCAGTTACTTCAGATAGGAATGTATATTCAGGTTACAGGAAAGGAAGACTCGTCAACATAATGAAAGGAAGAGAAAGTATTCAGGTAATATAACTAAGTATGAGACTTATGGAAGTTAGCATCACAATAATTGCAAGATAAAAAACATGACAAGCGAATATACATTCTCTCAAATGTGAGCAGATCAGCAAAAAATCACAAATCTAGGGAAGAATGTTAATGCGTTCCATGGGCATATGAACTAAAATATTTTCCATAATCTATCCAAACCACAGAAGATAATATAAAGTATTCACTTATACATTGCATAAACTGAAGTCAGTGGCAATTCTCCCTTCTTCTCTAACAAAAGGCTATTAAAGCCTCATGTGGAATATAGTACTCAATTTCCATTTTCCTGCATTAAAAATGACAAAGATATCCTCCAGTTAAAGCATCCCGAATGATCTGGATAGTCTAAGAGCTTACAGTCTAAGAGCTTACTTAGACCGAGAGTTCAGAGAAATTGTAGGCTTGAATTCTACGACTGAAAAATTTATAGGGTTAAAAAAAAAATCAGGAACAGAAATCTCTGTATTTGGAAAGTCAGGACCTGAATAAATTTGGGAAGAATACTTACATCATGTGGAACACTGCTGAAAACACTGGCATTCAGAGAAGTGAGTGAAACAATACAGAAAGTAGACAAGCACAAGTACTTTGAGTTCAACAGTACTCTGAACATTAGACAGTGTAGGCTGACAGGTGTCATTAAAGCTATGATAATTTATAAGACCACTTTAAATATTTTCCATATCACATTGGCAAGTATAACTATAAGGAAATAGACAGTCCCTACCATGATCTACCTCTGAATAAATAATAATAATAAAAAAAAATCTTGATTAAAAAAAATCTATGATTAATATCATAGTTTGAAATCATTGGATAAAACTTTTTAAAATCTATTTTGAATTTGTTTCCCAGATACATACTACTCACAATTCATACTTTGGAAAAAAAACACCCTGAAATAACAGAAACTAAACTGATAATGCTTCTGTTACTTAACTACATTTTGTGAAATACAGTCTTTGTAACTTTTTCTCCTCTGATGGGGTGCTTGTTTGAGTTCACAGGCCCAGCTTTCCTTTTATCGTGTTATAACTGTGACATTTTAAGGACCGTGTTACATTTTAAGGAACTGTAGCTATGTCTTAACATTCATCGTTCTTTTATCGTTTCAGAAAATAAACCCAATGTAGAGCTTAAATTTTCAGTTGAGCAGAAAGAACTAATTAGTACACACTCAATAAAGAAACAACATCCTCAGAGACATTGCTGCAAACTGCAAAAGGGAAGGAAATTTAGAAAAAAAACGTCCAATTAATTTTGGTTATCCAAATTGAGAAACTGCAGTATGTTGCTAATAAAAAAAGTGCTTGGCACTTTCTGGAACACCTTTTAAAATGTCTTTATTTGAGCATCAAAAAAATACTAATTGCTTTTGAGTTTTGAAAGAAAAACTGACACTTCTCCCTATCAAGTTTAAACACGTTTTATAAGAAGTCCTTGAGGACCCATCTACAACACCATAGCATTTCATCTATATGAGCTGAGTTCATCAGTTTACCTTGATTTCAGAAGTCTCATCGATTTACACCAACTCAGCTCCAGAAAATAATTTAAATACACTTAAACAAACCACAATCGTGCATTTTTTTATTTCTACTGTAAAATCTTGTATTTTTTATTTATTCTACCTATTACTAGGACTAGATCACCACTGTTACTCCCCTGACAAGCTATACATTATAAACTGGAAGTATTTAAGAGCAATCTGATGCCATTGTTGCTTATTCATACAGGTATTCTGTCAATATGAATTTCAACGTTTCCATGTTCTCAATGTTGTCCTTTCGTTACTTAATATCACTGAAATTCAATACGTAAATGAAAGGTTTTAGCCAGAGGAGAAAAGATGAAATCAGCCAAAGATGAACTTAATGCTTCAAGGAAAGAACAGGAAAAAAATGCATTTTGTGCATCTATAGGGCCTTACATGTTCAAAGTGTTGTATGAACATTCATTAGTGAAAAATGTCTCCTTTCATCCTGCCATGCTAATTACTGCTAGAAGTAGCAAAATGTTTGCAGTGTTAATGTGCACATGCCCTGCACAATATAGTACTCTGTCATGCATTAATTAGCATGAGAGAAGGAAAGGAAACTTTTACCGGAAATACTCCAGAAAAGTAGAAGCAGCAGCAGCAGAAAAACTGTTCCAAAGCATTTGAAGGTAATAAGATATCAAAGATAAAGAAAAAAAGTAAATCTAAAGAAAATAGCTAGCTGTGACGCATTCTTTTAATTGTCATAGTGAAAAAGGAAGTATTTTTTTTAACGATGAATCTCCATTCATTCTCATTCAACTTGCTGCCTGTATTTAGAGAAAAGAGTAACTGTCTGCTGACTCAATTTCAATTAAACATTATTAGTAAGTCATTTTCCAGTATAACTCTGTTTGTCCCCCATAGTGAGCTTCTAAATCACACAAGTTGAGCACTGTGCAGGGTGAGGACTGTGATCTCTGAAACGTTTCTTGGAATTTTCCTCTTCCCCCAGGCAGTGCCTAACTGGAATGCTAATGTATTCCACTGGTTTATTTTATTTTAGAATAAAATCTGTGGTAACCTTTCATTTTCATTTAAATCAATTTTCTTTTAAATAATTTTTTTCACACTAATTTTATTTTTCAGTGAGAAATGCAAAACTTTTAAATATTTTTAAGACTAATATCTGTTCATTTCCATGGGAAAAATCTTATTTTGCCTGTTATTTTCTCATTTCTGTTGGTAACATGGGAGTAAGAAAAATGGTTCTTCTGAGGGGGGAACAAGGATGATTTTTTTTCCTATAGGTATCACTTTAAAAGTTATATAATTGTTCAAATTCTACAAGAAAAATTGTATTTCAATACTTTTGTAAAAAAATGAAACTATGACTGTTCAAAGAAAATAATCTAATTACTGCCAAATATTTTGTTTCAAAACAAACATTTTCATTAACAAAAGATATCAATTTCTGTTCGTCAGCCTTATGTCCTTGAAAGACACAAGTAGAAAATACATATACATTTGTCAATAAATTCACACTCCAGTAGGAGGTGGCTTCCCCCCACCACCTCCTTTGAGGTTTGAAATCTTCATGCATTGGATACTATTAAAAATGTAACTCACATCTGGCTTCTGAATTTTTTACTTACATGAGGAAACACAGAATATCCTAGCAAAAGTCAGAGTTGATTAAGATAAGAATGCAGCCATACGAAAAAATCTTATTCCCACATGTGATTAAAAACATAGATGAGGACTTAACAAAATGGTCTGATAATTTAGTGTTTAGTCACACACAGGCGCAAGGGTATGCCCAACAGTACAAACTGACCTTTTTCATTCAGTGAACTAATATACCATAGACATTAGTCATGCACATTGCGTCTTACTATTTGTCACAATGCTTCCTCCTCGACAAAGAAACTTTCTTTTTTTTTTTCCCCAACAGAGTAATTCGACTTCAACCTCCTTCATGTCTTTGCTGAAAAAAGGGTTATTTGTTGCCAGTTAGTCTGGTATATTTTTTTCCATAAGTACTTCATACTCAGTGTCTTATGGGCTATCCTAACATCACAAACATGTGGTATATATTCGATAACTCAAGAGGTAACAAGCCCAGTCAGTTCTCTCTAAAGCACCATACACATCTATGATACTACATAGACAACCGATAAAAAAAACGAATACCACTAATAAACGGTGCTGACTCCTAATCAATATCTCAATGGGTTTCAAGTGACTGCGTTTAGGATGAAGGACTCTATGTTCTATAATGAATCTCCAGGGCATGGAAATAGCTATGGTAGTTTTACTGTTTGTTTTCCCTGCCAATTATCTGTCTTTCCTAAGGGAACCAAAAATTCATCACCACTGCATAAAAATATCAGATTAAATAGAAAACAATATGATGAATTTATAACTTAATTTTAGGCTTTCCATCACACAAGTCCATACACATTTTGCATTCACTAATTGGAAAAAGAAAAGTTCCATTAAGCACGCTTCTAGCATTGCAGGTGGCAAATACTGAACTATATTTGAATGTAGAACAAAAAATCTCAATACCAAAAAAAATTCAGTTATGTGTCTTTGTTTAATCATTTTTTCCATATAAGTACTTGAAATTGTGATTCAGAATCTTTCTATATTTTACTCTGAGAGTTTAAAAAATAATTATAACCTTCTAAAATCTCAATTTTGTAATTTACCATCTTCTGCTTGCTAAATGTACTGGCATACTGCACTGAGCTCTCCTACTACTGTAGCAGAGTCGTGTTTTGCATGCAAGTGAAATTATTTATTTACAACATTTCACTCACTTTGTCAACAGTGAACACTTAATGAAGAGCTTGGAAGGCAGCAAAAGAAACAAACAAATGGAAATATTTATAGGATAAATTCTTCTGGTTTTATATCATATATCACCTACTCACTTATCTATGCTGCTAGTATGACCAAGCTCCAAATCATTTTCTTGCCTGAAAGAGGACATTAAAATGTGTCAGTCATAAATTTGGTGAAACGCTAAGGATTTCTTTCTTGTTCAGGATATATTCAAATAAGAGGACTATGCAACGCATTTCAGCTAAAGCAACAAATCTTTCTTCTTTTATGGAACAAAACCTGTTGCGGAGTTTTCTTTTTTTTTTCTTTTACTACAAGAACATTATTGCAAAAAAAACTCCTAATGGAATAGTAAAATAGGAAGATACCTTTTCTTCTCTGGCATTTTCAGAAAAGTTTATTTAAAAATATATACATACCGTGAGAATATGCATGCTATTTAAAAAAAGAGAATTCAAGAGACACATTTAGGGCCTTATGCTACTATTAATCTTACCGCCTGAAGTATTAAACATTGGGTACTTTTATCTTTTGAAGGTGGTTTTACTTTTATCATTTCCATACTGAATTTCTTAGACTACAGTACTTACTTATTCTATATGGAAGAGTGTCCAAAATACCACAATTTTAACTAAACATAGATAAGGCATAGATAAGCAGATACAGCAGATGCCATCTAAAACAAGCATCACTCATAAGAAATTGTGTGACAAGATATGCACTGGAAACTCTCATAAGAAAAATTCACATAAATTATATCACAAAGCCTTTGAGATCTTGTGTGCACCAGCCTTGGGTTCCAAGCACTTCAAATAAAGTCAATGAAAAAAAATAGATTCAAATATAATTGATATATTTTCTATTACTGGAGACATTAGCTAGCAGTAACTTTGCTATAGTTCTGTGCTGTGCACGGTGCCACAGTTTCTTAGCTCTGTTTATCAAGGTAGCTACACAGGCAACGTTAACTGTGGCATTGCAATTCTGTTTGGGGCCAGAATTTGGCTGTTCCCTTCAAAAGGCAATGCTAGGAAAGTGGCAGCACACTGATCATCTCTAAATAACTCTCCGTCCAAATTTCCACAAGAAATGCAAGGGGAGGAAGGGAACTTTTCAGCTAATAGCCAATCCTGTGAATCCACCATCAAACCTGATAAAACCAGGCTTTGGTTCAGTTTAGTTCTCATCAACTTTTAACCTGGAGGATTTCTGGGTCCTATGTGATGAGGTGACTAGGAAGCAGCAGCAATGGAAAGCAGCCTGTGCAGTGAGGAGGTGGAGGCGGAAAACAACAAGGAGGCCAGGGTCCTAGAAACAAAACCCTCCATATCTTTGTATCATGCAACTGTGCAGGGGACTAATGGGTTGCTCAGAATCCACTTAATCCACTACAGGCACGAGCAGTAGCTTATTTAGGTTTGCAGAAAGAAACGATACTGGAATGTCATCTAACCCTTTCCCTTGGCTTGGAGGCAGAGCTGATGCTGGCAATATCAAGCTGCAGCCAGCCTAACATGTCGATATCTACTTTGATACAAAGAACATCAAAGGATACAAAGAGACATCAAGGCCTAATCAACAAAAAAAAAATCATTCCTGATTTTCCTATGATCTGTTCCTTCTTCAGAATTCCAGGCTTTTAGTATATTGGTGAAACCCATCCTCATAGCAGTTTATCACTGGTTACATCTGTACTAGCAAATGAAGTCTGGCTAAGGCATGTTCTTAAGTACGGGCATGTGAGAATCCATGCTGTTCATCCATCCATTCTGTTCAGTCGTTAACTGGCTTTCAGGCATGGCTGTGGCTTGATCTTGTGCCAAACAACCTTCTCCCAAACACTGTTCAGGAAAGAGCATAAGCCAGAAACTCTTCCCAACAGACAAACAGAAGGCTGTGTGGAAAAATAAGAGTTTAGTTGCATAGACAAGCTGTCCTGTGCCAGTGCCTTAGAAGAGAATGAGACCTTCCCCCCTCCCCCCCTTTTTTTTTTATAGTAGTGCAGTTCTAGTCACTAGAAAAAGGAGCCACAAATCTAAATTTCCCTCAGCTTTTCTTACTCTTGAAGTGATCAATCACTTTTAGGTTCATTTTTGGCTCAGATCTGCAGATTTCCCATTGCAGAAGCAAGCAAATATATTTTGGCCATCTGCAAATTCATATTTCCAGCATCATATAATTCAGCATTCATGGATTTTCAGTATTGAGACTAGATACAGAGGAAGTCTACAGCAGAACCTGAATCTGGGTCCATATTTTTGAAATTTGGAATTTTGGAATAACTGAACCTCAGGGCTCGCCTTCTTTATGCTGCCTGTCAGCTGTTTACTCCTTGACCCTGGGGAGGAATAACCCCCTGCACCAGTACAGGCTGGGGGCTGACCTGCTATAAAGCAGCTCTGTGGAGAAGGACCCGGGAGTCCTAGTGGATAACAAGTTGACCATGAGTCAGCAATGTGTCCTTGCGGCCAAGAAGGCCAATGGGATCCTGGGGTGCATTAGGTAGAGCATCACCAGCAGGTCGAGAGAGGTGATCCTGCCCCTCTCCTCAGCCCTGGGGAGGCCTCACCCGGAGTATTGTGCTCAGTTCTGGGTTCCCCAGTGCAAGAGAGACATGGAGCTACTGGAGCGAGAGCCACATTCATGGCACTTCACCACCAACTCAAGGCAGCTTGACTGCATGAATTACATGTCAAAAAGGCACAATACCACAATGGGAATACAATAACATTCCCATAATTGAGATAATTAGAGGCAAGTATAGAAAGGTGCTTATTTCTTTTTCAGGGATTGCTTAAGGAACTTGTGTGTTACATTTAGTTGTGCAGTGACTAAATTTTGCAATCATTATTAACCATTTCTATTCTGTTCTGAGCAGTTCCATATCGTGCTTCCTTTGAAGTCTGTCAAAGGCTCTCAGAATACTTCAT
Source organism: Struthio camelus (assembly GCF_040807025.1). Taxonomy (NCBI): domain Eukaryota; kingdom Metazoa; phylum Chordata; class Aves; order Struthioniformes; family Struthionidae; genus Struthio; species Struthio camelus. The sequence continues at coordinate 144,312,210 of NC_090942.1, read as the reverse complement.
GATGTTGACTTCTTCCCACTCAACAATCACATGAACCATCCCACTGTCAATCTGCATTTATGTAACATCCCTATGGCAACCACAGCGACTGCTTACATGGAAAATTAATATTAAGAGAATAACATATTTTTAAACATCTTTTAACATAATTTTGCAGCTGGAAATCTCAGGGGAATGGCATTACTATGAGATAGCACAGCTCCTTGTGGAAAATCAACAAGTGCTCCTTGAAACTGCTTTTTGAGAATTGCTGTGTTAAGTGGCCACTTGGAGCCTAATTTACATTTTGACTTAATACCGTTCTAATCTCAGAGCCAAGTCAGATTTGTATTCCAAGGCTTTGGTTCCAAAACAATATATCTAAATGAAATATTCCTTGGCCATCTTCCAACAAGCTGCTAACTGCTAGTTAGCCTCCAAAAAGTAGAAATCAGCATTCAGCAATTCTCAATGGAGAAAAAAAAAAACATACACACACCCCCAATAATAAAGCATAACCTATTCTGTGAGTATATTATCTCTACTCATCTTCATTCACCCATCTGCCTTACTTTATCAGATCATTTGCAAATGTTCTAAATCACTGCAGAAGGACTAGAGAGAGCTGAAGATCTCCAGTAATCCTAATTAAAAAATTCGCTATTTTTTGCAGTGATTTCAAGACCTTAGTCCCCACAGAAAGCGCTGTCAGAGCAAAAAGTTAGATGCTCTAGGTGCTGATTGGGTTGTGTTACGTCATTTTACATCCAGTGATATTTGGTACCTTATATTTTGCAAACTTTAGTTGCAAAGTTCTGTTGAACATTAGCCCTACTTTTGATTAGGCAAATATATGGTCCATGTGTCAAAACTGCTGGCTACCTGCATTATTTTTTTCTTACCTATTAGCTTGATAGGTCAAAAACTTGAGCATCATATCAAAACATATCATATCAAAACAGTTTCTGAATTTGCTACAGTCCCTAGAGGATTTTGGATCTTCTAAACTAATTAAGGACTTTATGAGACATAAATACTGTATTATATCTGTGGCAGGTTAATTTTCTTCCTTAACAATGATCCCTCTGGCCAGTCTAAACACTGAAGAATCCTGTTGGATGAAAAACAGATGTTGCCTGGAGGGAGTTATATCAGAGAGAAATGAGGGAGGACCTTCTCCGTGTGTGGTCATACAAATGTAAAATATACATATGTTTAAATATAATCTAAAAATGTGATTGTGATGGTCTCTTTGTTTTCAATATTATTTGGATTTTAATGAATATTACAGCATTTTATATTCAGTAACTTTCTGTTAACTGCACAGAATTCCATGTTGCACAGAACATGTAAGGAAATAAGAGCTTAAGTTAATAAAAAAGTAGAGTTCCATTGGCATGAATGGAATTGCAGTGGTTTATATCAACTGAGAATCTACCACAAATTGAGATCTGGCTAATAGCTGTAAAGTGCACTTCTTTTTGTAAAGCGTGGAAGACAAAAATGAGGTATTTTTAGGAGCAATATTGTAAGAGACAACTTAAGCATACATGACATTAACGGTATAAGACATTAAGCTCCAAATTATTGCTTTTCTTTGCTTCTGCACCACCGTTTTTTTTTTTTTTAATTTAACTGATATCTCGGGTGGGTATCTGTTCTTTCATCTCCATTATTTATGTAAGACATTTTCTCCTTTTTCTCTTTTTCACACATTTTATTTGTTTGCCTTGATATTTTTAGGGTCTGTGCATTTATTCTGGGAATAGTTTTTGTTTGTCAGGATGAGTCATGCCCACCTACTTTCCCTCATACATACTAACACACAAGCAGACCCTGAAATGTCCTTTATTTCTTCAGAGCAGGAAGCCATTCTCCTGATACCATGTAATTTGTTTCATCTAATAGGCCTCTTCTCATACAGAGTACAATAAGCAAGAGCTACTTCTGACTCCCTTACAGGTATTTTTTTTTAACCACATTGGAGATTGCATCGCTATATTCACATTTCTTTTACGACTTGTGGGCTAATGCAAAACAGTAAAGTAGTGGAATCTTTACTGTTTAGTAAAAAGAAATAAGTACATCTTTTACTGTTCAGTAAATATAATTTTACATAATTTTTCCTCACTTCTCAGACTGACCGAGCTTAATATTCAGTTCATGATCATACATTGCTTTTTAGATAGTGTGTTATGTGTAGGAAAGTTTTTAGTACTATTGAGCATTTATTGTGGACATAAGTAATATTCTGTTCAGTTTTACCTCTTTGTATAAGAACTTGAGCTGAAATGTATGCCTGATCACATAGCATAACTGTAATCCCTCATGTACTTATGACAGTGATGCTTTTGCTTCCTTGATACATATGTGTGCATGTGATTCACACGCTAGTGGACAGGAAAGTGGCAGTTCCTAAAAACAATACATGCATCTTATTTTGTAAGTACATGCAACTGTCTCAATTAGCATTTTTGCTTTTCTTTTCAGAGATATATTTCTAGATAAACCTCAGATAAAAACTGTAGCAGTTGTCTAGAAATAGAAACTAGGTTTCTTTGGATAATTAAATCAGCCACAGTAAACATAACTTACTATATTTTTCTGTTTCAGTTCTGGTCACAATACGTAAGATAGCCTTTTTGTTCCACTTTCAACTCCCACGCTTCACTCAGTTTTTCTTCTTAAATTGGATTAGAATCTCCTGACTGGAAGCAATTACCTTGATTCCTTAAATTCTCTGTCAAAGAAAGGAGGTCTCCGAAACAGAGTGGAAGGAACCATTTTCAGGTTTATCTGTCCTTTGTTGTGCCAATCATTTTCCAGAGAGGACATGAAAGAAAGGAGGAGGAGATGAAGAAGGAAACAAAAACCACGTTAGAGAAAAATACACATACTGTTATCTATATTTTACTTTTTAGCTTCATAGTCACAAGATCAAAACTATAATTATTTTAAATTGGTGTAATTTGCAGTCTTTTAGTTCTTGCAGTTTGTCTGCACTGCTGTTTGACAGACAGACTCACAAGAACATATCTTCAGCTGGCGTAAATCATTGCAGCCCCATAGTGGATCTACGGAGATTGAAATCCATTGTATTTTTAAACCCTCAGAGTCACAGGCATCTACTGAAATCACAGGCATACACTGAAAAGTAACCTGAAGCCATCTAATCATCTCCACACTTGGCAATTGATTCTAACTGAACTTGAGAGACTAAGCTTGCATAAATTACATGTGGAAGGATCAAGAGAGAGAAATGTAGAAGGAAAAGCAAATGTATAATGCATATGCATCAGTTCAATGCACAAAAGTGATCTAATGAATACTTTATAAGTGTACTTTATAAGAGTATCCTGACTCCCTTAGTGCATATTGTTTAAATTCAAAGTTTGCATATCCTGCATGGCATATTCAGATTGGATTAACACTTCTGAATGGTGTCTCTCATTCCTAGCACTGGAATATTTACTATTATAACTTTCTGCAGTGTAAAATCAGCCCAGATGCTAAAGTACACAAAAGAAGAAGTTTGTTTCTATGATCTTACAAAGTATGTTGTCTCATTTCCTTCCATTCTCCTTCTCATTGTTTAAAAGCCTAATATACACAAGATTTTTTTATTAGCTTAGTTAGAATTTTACTGCTAATCACTTGATGAAAAAGTTGCAGATCTCATGCACAGCTGATATAGGTCAAGACAGAGCAACTCAGTTATGAGAATTACAGCAGTGGATCTATTACAATTAACATCTCTGCTGTCTTCTTGAATCGATGTTCCCGGAAAAATAAGCAGAAGGATGGAGCTAAGTTACTTTCCACAAGAAATGACAGCGAGTACATGTCTGTATTGCAGAGTGACACTGCCAAAAGCATGCCATCAAAATAGCTTCCTTGGAAATGATACCTTCTAAACACAGAGGAAGCGATACTTCCTCATTCACAGATTACCTAAACAAAAGTGCATAAATAGTGCCTAAAAGCTTACAGATACAAAACCTTTAGCAGGCATGAAATTCTTCACTGAATCGGCTGAATTAATTCTCAGGTCCAAAGGATTAACTATATGTTGAGAAGGATTCTTGGCTTCTAACATGATAGCTAGCTGATTCCTAGCTACCATGCTCACAAATGCAGAAAATGTTTAAAGTTAAGGATATAAAATATTATGAGCCTACAAGTCTGTGGAACTGCATATGTTTGCCTAATTTCTGATTTTAGCTCTAGACATACGATGAAGGGAAAAAGAACCATAAAAACAAAGAGACTAGCATTAAAGAAGATAAGTAGCATATATGCAAAAACATGAATCCTGATATGTATCATTAATGAAACAAACCTGAAAGAACTACCAACAGAAGATATTCCTTTTTCGAATTGAAAATTTTTTCCCCCATATCTTTTTCAAATCTAATATACTCTTGTAATTTATTTTAGATTTATTTTTTTTTCTTCTTTCAGCTTGGATATATTGAAAAACTAATTTCATTTAGATTTCTAGTCAAATTACTTTAAAAAGTTTTCATGCTTTAGCACTGTCAAGCTTTTGCTGAAAATTCTGCAAGGAAATTGTTATCATTTTTATCTTATGAAAACCCCAAACTCCAGTTTATCATTTTTACATTATTAAAATAACTTTTGCAGCAGTTTTCCCCCCGCCCCCTGGCAATATCTAAGTTTGCACTGAAATTTGGTTTTATGGTCTCTTATTTAAGGATACATGAACAATGCAATGCTTAATGGACAGAGCACTGCAAAGAATTATATAAAATCAAGCTTACATAATTACAATAAGGTATACTTGATTGTAAATCTGTACTGTTTCCGTCGTGAAGCACTTGGACAATTGTCCAGAAAAAAATAATTGAAATGAGGCTGCTAACATTCATGAATCATTTAAAGAGTACAAAATTATGATAGCTATACCAGCTGCTATGTCTTATAAACATAACAATGGTCTTCTATGGCCATTTCTTCCCTTTTAAAAAATGAATAGCATTCCAGCAAAGGGATATGTGATTGCTTACAAAATGTGACATGAGGCTCTGGTATAATGATTTGAATCACTGAAACTCTGTCTAACTGCTGGAGATTTAACTGAAGTTTTAATTAAATTCGAAGCATCAGGATCTACATCCTTCAGTAAAGGTGAATTTAGTGGCAGCATAACTATGGTGCTTTAAGTATATGAGCAGAGTAATATTTGTAGGGAAAATAGACAACAAACAAGAGGCAAACATAAGGACATTTGCTACCAAATTAACACAGCCTATTCAAAGAGAGATTTGATGATACTCTTTAGTCATTTTTTACATAACAGGATGAATGAAATAAATCCAGAGCACCAAGTCTGAAAAACTCATACCCAGTAAAGGCATTGTGTGGATCCTCGTGCACGTGTAGGGTAGCTTACATGATTGTCAGCACTGAGCTTCACATCTCAACTCTATCTCAGTTTAGGGACTTGCCAGCAATGAAAATCATGCAACTGTTTTGGATCTATGAAAATTCAAAGTACACAATCAAGTATCTAAAAAACATGTTCTTGTTGATCTTAGAACATGCACTGCAGAAGATTACATTTTCAGTTTATACTATTAAGGTGAGAAATAATGCTTTCTATTCTCTTAAAATGAGGAGAATAAAATCTCTCTGTAGAATCTTTTGGAGTCTTTTGAGGTTCGTAGCCTGCTGGAGGAGAATGACTTTTTCCATGGAATAACTGTGCTATACTATTAGCAGAACACACAGATTAAAATACACAAGGCAGGTACATATTCAAGGATGTAATATATGCATGATGGAATAAAAGAGAAATGTCACTGCAGCGCAAAGAAGTAAGCAGAGGTGATTCTCATAAAATATGTCAGATCTGGGGGTGGGGGTGAAGGTTTCTTTAATATCAGAAGGTCAATTCGGTTTAGCAGTCTGTGGCTATTCTGCCAGTCAACCTGTTTTGCCCTCTATGTTTCTTCCATTCTTTCAAGTCAATGTCTTTTGCCTTCAAAACCAGGCAGAAAGTAATGTTGACTTTGGAATGTTAACAGAATGGATTATTATTCTTTTTCTAACCAAAAACAAACAAACAAACAAACAAACATGTAAAATAGATATATTATGAACACACACATGTATATAATATGTACAATATACACATGTATGGATATAGCATTTCTGATATTGCATTATGAACTGGTTAAAATGATGATATATTAACTTGATTAGTTTGAATATGACACGGTGAGCTTGATAAAGTTTAGAAATGGTAGTCCATTCATCACACTTTTATACATTATCACATACAAGCTAGACAAAATATGTTCCCCTACTTTTAATCTGTAGCATATGTATGGAATGCATTTTTAAAATCATACCTAGTTTAATAGAAAAAAGAAAAGGTTAAGGGGATTTTTTTTAAACAAAACAAGAAAATTCTCCCTTGAATCCTTGAGGCCTTTTTTCCCCTTCTAGGTTACACTTTTCTCTTTCTGTTAGTATTCTATTAAAAGCAACTGCAAAAGGATTAATATTTTAATGGAGCTTTTACATCAGTGCTTCCAGGAGATCACTATGGGGCTGACCCTTTGATTCACCTTAGGATTTTCGTCTTCAAATTGAAAAACCATATTGTTTGTTTTTCTTGAAGGAAGCAAAGTTGATGGTTATATTGCTACCACTACTTTCAGCATTCTTGGGGGCAGAGCCATTTCTGAAATTCCTGTTAGGTCAAAAAAAAGAAGAAAAAAACTCTTGGCAAATCTTTCTGGAGGCATCTCCTGAGGTACTGTATTTCACATGTTATACTTTCTATCCTAAGAGTTTTAAAGCTGAATCTAATTTGGAAAATGGAGATTTTATTTTAAAGGGAAAAGTTAACAGAGTCAAATGTCTCTAATGCTCATAAAGAACAATGACTGTCCAGCCAGCAATAATTTTTTGTTTTAAATTTCTGAATTGCTCTTGTGATTAATTGGCATATCTGATACTGCATGAAAGAGTATGTCGGTCTGTTTTTTTTGTTACTGACTTCACTTAGCAGACATTGCCATGAGTTAAAAGGATGTTTCAACTCAATGTTTCAATGCCTTGAAAGACTAGCTAAAATTTTCATCAAGGAATAAGCAGCACTTAAAACCCATTTGCACAGACTATAAGGCAGAGTAAAATTATTGTGATCTTCGAATCTGACCTTCTGCTTCACAGAGAGTGAAATATTACCCTGAACTAGTTGTTGCAGGAATTACAGCATATATTTTAGGAAAAATAAATCTATTTAGTTCTGATTTCAATATTTCAAGAAATAGTGGATCCAATACATCCGTTAGTAAGTTGCCCCAGCAACATGCTCTTCCAAACATGCCTCATTTATAAACTTTATTCACCTAGCTTCAAGTTTTAGATTTTTATATTATGAAAACCCTGCCTAATTGAAGAGCTTCTCCAAGTTTCCTTTCTCATTTTTGCATTTTTCACTATGGTCAGGTACTGATTTTAACCTCCCATTTATTAAAGTGAGAACGTTCTTTTAATCTTTTACTAAAAGATGTGTTTTCCAGTACCTTTATCAGCTCCTTCATTTTTCAGCTATGCTCCTTGGGCTGTAGACTGGACATAGTACTGCAATAACAATTGCATCAGTACCAAGTCCAGACTCTATTCTGTACTTTTGCTTGATACTTCTCTGGGTGTGCTCACAAGGCTGGCTCTAATCTTTCTTTTCACAGTGGCTCTGCCTCTCGCAGAAGGAAGAGGTGCATAAGGGTATCCCCAGCACTACCGGTGTCTTTCTGGAGAGTGGGAGAGGGCACGGCAGCTCCAAGTGCTGCATGTCCCTTCCAGCCTGTACCAAGGATGCCCCTCCACAAAAATGACGGCACATGGGACAGTGTGTGCCTGGGCCTTGCCCTAAAACAGAAGCATTGCTGGGTCCCGAAGTTTAGATATGCCCAACTCCTCCCTGGAAATTCATTTTCTGCTCACCCATCCACTGTGATCCCAGGCCTTTTCAGTGCTGTAGCTCACCTGAATAGCGTTCTCCGTCCTGTAGGAATGAACTGCATCCAGAAATGCTTTGTGGAAAGGCCTAACTAGTAACTTGTGGAGATTTTTCTGAACCAGTACCCTTCACTCTTCTGACCCACCTTCATTCTTTTGCTTTCCCTCCTTCTGCAATTTGTGTATTGTTCAAAGATTGTGTCAGTAATTATTTTCCCCAAGTCACCCATAAATACGTTAAATAGCTTACAGTCACAAAATGATCCCAGTGAGTCAACTTCCATAGCCAGGTAACAATGAGTCCTTCTTATAATTACACTGAGCCACCATTTAGATAACTTTTAATTGACTTTATGTATGCCATGTTTCAGGTTATTTATCAAGATGAGGCACAGAACCAGGTCAGTATAGAAATCTAAGAATATTACAACAACAACACCATTATAAGTAAAATTTAGAGTTTTAAGAAAACACCTCAGTTACTTTAATAAGATCTGTTTTCCAGAAAAAAATGTGTTGATTTGCATCAAATTACTCTCCTTTAATTATTTATAAAAAGACTCTCATATTAAATGTTTCATTATTTCTCCTCAGACTGATTTTAAGATGATAGGCTTATTATTAAATGGATTATTCTATTTATTCTTTTTTAAATATTAGCACAACATTCATTTTTCTTTCAGATGTTTCTCAAATGTCCTCCATGTTGCAAGACTTTTGAAAATTAATCCTGATAGTTTACAGAATTCCTCTGACACTTCTGTTATAACTCTTTGATGCAAATTACATAGACTTGCTGATAGTATATATAAGTGAGAGGGAAAAGGAGTTGATCCTTAACATCCTTCTACGTAACTTCTGCAATGGACATTTTGTTATCATCATCTATGATGGGACAATATGATACTAAAGGAACACTTTCACTTTGTCCAATGATAATTATTGTGAATTCATTATAATTCATTTTCTTCCTTGTTTGAACACAAGGAGGCCCTCCCAAAACAGAACTGGCCACATACTTTCTTTGTTGTTTGGCTAACCTGGAATCTATCCACAGCGTGCAAAGACAGCTTTGATTACAGTTACTCTGGCTTTATGTAGGCAAAGTATTGTATTTCCAGCAGTCCCAGTGTACTAGTTTTAATCTTCAAAATGAAAAGTGATTTGGGTTCAGGTTCTAGGGATAACTGTGTCACCACGCTGTGCTGTAAACAGAGAAATCTGAGGATGAGATGCACTGTAAAATAAAGAACTAAGTGGTATTTACCAGAAACACACCATGACGTGGCGACAGATTTTACCTCTTGATCAACAAGGCTAGGTTCTTTTCCTTTTAACTAGTAGAATTCATTTTTTCCCTTTTCACATTTGTCATGGCTTGTGTTCTCCATGGGTATCATTTAAGTCACAACCTGATTTCAAAGATAAGGACTCTGTTTAATGCATACATGCAAACAAACTGTGGTTACTTGGAGTTCTTTAAGTTTTGAATGGGTTGTGTAAAGTTCTGTTAGATATTACTTTGGATGTTTTAGACACCAAATGAACACAACAGGTAAAGACAATACATTTTTACTTTTTATACAGGTATAAACTTCAAATATAAAAATGATTTAATTTGATAAGAGCTAATCAAAATTCTCTAAAAATTATGAAGGTATGTAGGATATTTACTTAAATGGACAACCACACATCTGAAGACAGCACTTATCTTATACTTCTGACTTAATCTTAACAGAAGTGAAAAATAGTGTACCAAGAATGATACTTCAATTGTGGAACCCATAAGGGAAGACGCTATTTAAACACCTGAATAAGAATCATGTCTATATTGACATTTTCTTTCACGCTAATGAAGAATTCATATGGACCACAGTGTTTAATCAAATCAAAAATATTGATCTACTGTTAGGAATTTAAAACTTATATTTTAAACCTTGCATTTAACTTTTAGCACTTTAAAAACAAATATGTGTATATGGCAGGGGGAGGCTAAGAAGAAGGTAAAGGGAGGGAGGGAGATGGACTAGAAAGGAAATTGCCTGCATATACTTTTTTGATATATAACCCATTTAATAGAGGATTTTATGAGCTGCAATTACCTGTACTTCTCATGAGAGATATTTTTCTTTCATTCTAGTCATCACAGTCAAACAAGAAATGTGGCACCCTTTTAGTCTTATTACTACCACTGAATCAGGTAGGAAGATGGTATCATGATTTGTCATAAATCATCATAGTCTGAAGTACTCTTTTTACATTTTCTATAAGATTGCATGAACAATGATACATTACATGTTAATTTACATCAATTAAACGGTGATTAAATTTACCTAGCTTCATGGCATGAGGTGGATTGGACATTCAACTACGGAACAAATTAAATGCAAGCAACATCAGAAGTCTTTCCAGTATGACCTAATTCGTCTGGAGTTAGGCTTGCTTAGTCTCTAATGTTCATTTACTTCTAATTAGGTCTTAGAAAAAGTGTATCTGAGTCAATATACTTTACTGGCACTTCTCTGAAGCTACTACTTTATTCCTCAGCTACTTAGCTGTTATTAAAAAACAAACAAACAAGCAAACAAAAAGGTTCAACTGCTATTATTATGAAACAGACATCTGTAATAAGAACCAACATGGCCAATTTTGGGATGGTAACCACAGATGGGTTAATGGAAGGAAGGTTCTAAGCAGAAAAGGTTTGTAAACTAATGAACTAAGAATGCAGATAATTTTATAAAAGGTCACAGATAGCCTAGAACAAATATCTCTGGTAGTCTCAGATGGATGGTCCCAGCCAGCTTTTTGAGAGAATAGCTCAGCTACTCAGCATGTAATCACTCACAGATACACTCTTTCAACTGTGCAGTCTTTGTTGTGGTCATAATACCAATTAGAATTGGTATTAGAATACCAATTCCGTAATACCATTATAATGCATGTCCAGATTATCTACAGAATAACTGCACTGGGTACCACTACTACCATGGAACCACAGAGGTAAACGTAGTTATAAAGCTTAGATCAGAAATGAGCTAAATATTAATGTCCTTACCTTACTCTGAAAACAAACAAACAAACAAACAAACTACTATATATTAGGCAGTTACTTGCTAACGACTAGGTAGTTTACATATAGTCCAGTATCTTCAGAAAAGGGAATGTAAACCAGGTGCTCAAACTAAGTATTTAGTCCTTTAAACATTTTTTTCTGCCTTTCTCTTAAAAGCAGAATTCTAAAGCATAATTTACGGTGATTAGGTTTTACATCATTTCCTGGGGTAGGCTGGTAACCTAAGTAAATGCCATTTGAGAAATGTCCTCTATTTCTAAACCCCTTGGATTCTTAGCACTGGCGGAGAAGAGTCAAACTGACCTCATAATCAGATATATGTTCCATGTTCAAAGTGATGGCTTGCTTGACTGAGAAGGCTTGGTGGGCAGGGCAGAGCTCCACTCTTCTTTTTGCTTTCTTTCTCATTTTGACCTCTGGATCTGTTATATTTTACTCTTTTTACCTTTGTGACCTCTGTAACTACCAGACAAAATCAGAGTTAAAGAAAATCCAAAGCCACACATTTTTTATTTCTCCAGGATCTCAATGATTAGCAGGTGAGGTTATAAAATGACTGTCACCTCCCTTACTATAAGACTTGTATAAGAGCTAGAGTCACTGTTGCCATACGAATCGATCGTATAAGCAGGCATAATTCTTCCCTCACCTCTTCAGTTCTCTGGAATAGGTACAATCTTATCAGACTTTGAAAAGTAAAGGGTATCTAGGTTCTTATTAGCTAAAGTCTTTGTAATATAGTGCTGCAACATGCTGAAGAAACACAAGAGTCACTCATCCACGTGAGCTTTAGTGGATAGGACAAACACTCTTGAGTCCTGGATCCATCTTTCTTCATGCAGTTATGTTTAGCAATGGGTACGGATAGATTCTATACTCTAATGAATATAAGTAAAACATAGTTGCAGTGACTGGGAGCTGCACATGAGTTTCCTTGCCACTGGAACGCATCAGAAGGTGTACCTTACCTCTCTGGTAGTACGTCCAATAGGCGGGGTGAATTTAGCTCAATTGCTAAATTGCTCACTGCCTTGAACAACTTGGTCAAATTAGTCACTGTAGTCTTCTAACTGATAAACAGAACTTCTAGGAGCAGTTAGTCAGAGCTAATATCCCAACTGAACGCAATATACTCAGTCTTTAAAGAGATTAAAATGAGGTCTCCAATCTGCTTTCCTTCAGACTTGGGTCATAATAGATGAAGGTAGTAAAGAGCAGCTTTATGAGATTGGCGTATTGATGCAATACAACATTATAAACCTGCAGTTTCTCATTTAATTAACAGAATAGTACTGAAGTCAGAGGAAACAAGACAGAATGCTGAGAGTTTTAAACCTGTGCAGTCAGGGTGACAGAAGTGGGTGCTGTTTGTCTCATACAGCCAGTAGTTTTGGCTGTTAGCTTTCTCCAGGAAGATTTCGTACAGGTACGAACTTCACTAAAGATAAAGCACTCTCTTGTGAATTTGTAAGAAGTATTTCACATCAGGCACAGCAATGGTTTTAAGAAGTGCACAGAAGATAGCTGTGCACCAATTCCTTTCCCCTAGATTTCAAGGAGTCCTTCTTATAAGAAGGGCTTGTAAGCTATATTAATGTTAATATGGTTGAGTCTTTACTAGAAAATGCTGAAAGAGAGAGCTGAAAGGCATGCTCTGAAATCAGAGCATACACAGTTTCACAAACCATCTCCCTTCAACCATATCTCAGAAAAATGTATCAATAACTTGATAAGATAGCCATAGATTATATTTAGTGCATTACAGATAATAGATACAGCCACCAACTTCAAAGTTGTTATACATGTCCTATAATTTTGTAAAATAATTATTAATAAGAGTTACATAGGCTAAGGAACTATACCAGGACGAAATTATGATTAACAGATTTCCTTAAAGTCAAATGCGACTCAGAGATGAGAAGAAAACTCGCAATATTTTCCTGCCTCATATTGCGCTGAAAAAATAAAGTTATTTTCTTAATGTGTTTGGTCTGAAGAAAGTGAACGTCATGGGTTTTACAGCGTTTAGGATGCAGTCATCAATAAGAACAACGTTGAGGGCCGTAATCAATAACTTTACAAGCCTGCAGTCATAGGCCACCATGAAATCCATCTTGATTTAATCAGCTTTCCTATTTTTCAGGCAAAATATAGCACTTCTGGATTATATCCAAGCAGTGAAGATACAGCAATAAAATGGTTCAATACAGCTTGCACAGTCTTCACAATTTTTAAATCAAGATGGTATTTTAACAAAGATTAGCATTCAGTTTTCTATTTTCTCCCATCTTATGTATTCCCCTTGCCCCCTCCCTTTTTTTTTTTTGGTACTGCAGTGAAAACTGTGCTCTCCCTAATTAAAACTAGGTTATGAAATCCATGACTATATAGGCAGTTTGCAGCAGGTTAACCATGAAATATTCCTACATGTTAAAACTACTTTTTGCTGATTTTACATTCTGCTACAAAGACATTTCACAAGGTACAATAAAGTTCTGAACTGAATATCTTTCGGATTTTCTGAAAAGGAGAAACATTCTTTTTTTTCCTTAGTGTACCACTTACCTGCTCTTTCTTGAGCTTAACAACCATGGCCCAATGCTTGAGGTGCTGAGTGTCTTAACTGGGTAATTAAAGAGCATAAGAAGCTGCAAGTGGGGCAACCACTGAGAATGGGAATCAAGTTTTTGTATGTTTTGCTAGGTATGTCAAACAGATGCTTGTTTGCACTTCTGGCAATGTATAAAGAGAGTTCTCTGCAAATGAAGCCCAACTGTATTTGACATATTTTTGTTTACTTTTGAAGTCTGCATGCAATTGATAAAGCTGTGAGAATAGAGATAAAAATTGTGTATCTGAAATACTCAGGATATTTGTTTTGCCAAAGCAGTACTTTGGCTAATAGCTAGGATAACTCTATCTCCCTTTTCCTTGGTCTCATGCACCTCCTCCTGGAGAGTCAAAGGAGGCTCAGCACAGTTGATCCATATGTCTCCTCCTCTTGCCTGTTCACATTCCTGCCTTTTTGGAAAAAGCCATTAGGAACAAAACTATTCTGCGAAACTATCATATTTCATTCTTTTCCCAACAAACTGCATCTTGGTATGAGGAACCCATGGTGAGCGTATTTTTATGACAACCAACAATAGCATTACATGATCCCCTACTGAACACTTCCTTATAGAAGGATCACAGTTCACAAGAGGATAAATTGTACAATGAATCACTAGGCTGAAGTTCCTAATTCTCTGAGTTTAAAATATTTGAGTGTCATTTATCAATTTTATCTACCTGCAGTCATTCAATGATTTAGATTGGATAATGCTACTGTTTAAACACACTGCTCATTCTCCAGGTATACAAGCTAGTGATAAACAATTAAATGACTTATAAGATGTCCAGATGATACAGTGAAAACTGCTATGTATGAATCTATAAGTATTCAGTTAAACCTGTATTCTCCAATGTCCAAAGTCCTCTAAACACAGGAGAGTTGCTGGCTATATAGTGGCACTTCTTTTTGTGAAATGAGGAGTAAAAGGCAGCGCAACAATACGCTTTTCAAAGCAACTATGATATCAAAGATGAAAGACAGACAAAAGTGTTATTCTAATATCCTTTTCTACAAGCAAACTGCTCTAGTTGCCATAGGGATGTTGTTAAACTTGAAGAAATGAAGAATTCACCTGATTAATATGCAGTTTGAGCTAAAGATGATGGAGAAGGCTGGTATGCGGCAGTTTTCTTTCAGATGCTGCCTTCAAGCTGATGACATACTCTTTCTTCCATTTTTTACTTGCTCAACCAATTCAAAATGTTATAGTCAAAACTGAAAAGATTTTTCACAGTCTACCTATATCAGAATTGACAAATCTACTGTTATATTTCTATATTTATTTGTGCCTTGATGCTTGTCAAAGTTGATTCATACATCTTTAATTCTAGATTTCAACTGCTTCACTTGCTCTTGAGCTTGGTTCTGAGAAACAAGCTTCAGAAAGTTGCTTCTTATAGTTACAATCACAGGGTCTTATATTACAGTGCCTTTGAATATGTTTTTGACCTCAGTTTTGCTTCTGTTAATGCAAAGATCTTACGTCCATAGATAGTTAACTGCTTTTATATTTTTGCTAAGGATAAATGTGAGGCTTGACTATTCTATGTCCTTTTTGTTTACTTCATTAAAGTCTTCGGTTCTCAATGGTTTACATCATGGGTTACTTCTTTGTCTGTGGGAAGTCTCTAGCTCCTTTCTTATGTAGTTTTATTCTTCTCCATTAAATGATGCTCTCTCTGCTATTTTTTTGAATCTGAAGAACCATGTTTATTCACAATGATCTCTTTTAATATTTGGCTTAATGCTCCAGTTTATATTGCAGATATTCTGAGGAAAGGGCTGTGAAGAGAGGGGTGAGAGCTGAAATCCCTTCTCCAGGCTGAGGCTCTCTGCTTGGTTTAACTGCATGAGAGAGAGCCAACTGCTAACATTTTGGATATGATGGCTTAGAATCTATAAGTCAAAGAGCTGAAGAACAGAAGAGACCAACAGCCTTCCTAAGAATACTTTGATAACCCCTTTCCTTTAAAAGCAATTTTTATGTTGCACTGAAATATCTGGTACGGACATGGACACCAACATACTCAGTGAGCACCTGCTGTTGGTTTAGGATCCTCATCCATTGCAAGTTCTCGTCACATCTTTAGTATAAGTCCTCTCCCCATCTCTATTTTCCAAAAGGATCTCTTCCACCACTTTAGTAAGCAGAGATTAAACTCATAATTTATGAGGCATCTGCCAAAGGAAAGGTTAACATAATGTGAGAATGACAGTCATTTTTTCTTTGGCAGAGAGGAGTGTTCTGAGAGACCTCCTTTTCCTCCATTTCAGTATTTTTTTCTACTAATTCACCACAAATCTGTTCTATCTTATCAATGTCAAAACACAAGAAGTTCATTGAAATTACAAAGTGGCAAATTAGAAACAAATAAATGGAAATATTTTTCACATAGCTCATGGAATTGTGGCATTTACTGCCAAGGGAATGTTCTTGGGGTCCAAACTTATCAAGATTAAAAAAATAAATGAACTTCTATATCGATAACCAATATCTAGAGCTCGTAATAAAGCACTAAATCTTAAGCTTCAGTTAAGCTAATCTCTAATTATTAAAGATAAGTCCTAATACAGTGGAAAATTAGTTCATGTCTTCTTAATACGAAGTTTCTTGCATTTTTCTTCTGATTTATCTAGTTTGGTTTCTACTAAAGACAATGTTTTCAACATGTGGCACAGAAGCTTGATTCTGCACAGAAGTTTCTATGGTTTAACTATAGCATTCTTTAGAAAGACATCTAATCTAAATGAGAATGAACATCTAAAGCCTTTTCTGATCTTTATTTGTAAATGCAAATTCCAAGCTTCACAGAAGTCAGATTATGTTTTGAAATTATTCCCTTTCCAACGCTATGGCTTTTCATCTAAATACATTAAACGAAGCTCCTTTTCAAACCTGTCTTTGTAACCTAGAATGATGAGAAATTTTGCCATGATGAATCCCAGTAGAGTTCAAGTAAACGGAAAACTTACTTAATTCACTTGTGAGAGAGGAGAAAGTTTAAGTTCCAGTACAACACTTCATATATCATTGACCTGCTTTTTTAATTACTTACTTGAATTTGGCTCTTGTTGCACACATCTTATTCTCTGTACTTCGGTGACAAAAACTCGGCCACAAAATTTTGCCTTTAGTCTGTTGAGGCTGGAATTTATTTGTTTAAGTCTACAAGGATTACAAGTAAGAGTTTACACCAAACAGCTGCTTACTGTTCCATTAGCACAATTCAGGAAATATTTGACAATGCCAAAGAAATAGAGAGCATCACTAAGATCCAATAATGATGTATGCGATGCCTCTCATTTACCTGTCATAACTCTTTTCTTCTTTTATTTGTTTGTTCGATACAGAAGCAGAAGTATCCTAAACCCATAATCTGAGAATATGGCCTTCTGGCCACAGTATTAAGTTCTATATTCCAGAGAAATCTTTTCAGGACATGTCTGAAACACAAATCAAATAAAGCTAAATGTATCCTTAAAATTAAGCATGTGCTTATTTGAGACGCTTAATAAAAAATGACTTATCCACGTGCTTAAGTACTCTTCTGGATTGAGTCTTCTTGCTGAATTACAGAGTATAGATTTTGTGCATTACTTTTTAACAGTCCTCTTCATAGAAACACAGATGGAACATTCAAATGTCCTGATTGCTCAGATGTCCTGATGATCTGTAGCCAGGATCTGGTATGGATTTTTTTAGTCCAGTCAAAACAGGACTTCATCTGGAGGGTAGCAGATGGAAGGAAGGGAAAGAATCCAAGTTTTTGATCTTTTTTTGTCCAAACAGATGTTGTTGAGATGACTGAGCTACGGAGCCACAAAATGAACCAAAAAGGGGGTAAAGAAATATATACTAACATATGTTGATATTTGGTATATAGTTAATGAGGCAGACTACAGTCACCTAGGGCTGCCATGAATATCTGCCTCTCATCTGGTGGAGATGACAAGATTTTTCAGATTATTGTAACTGAGCAATTTTATTTTGTTTAATTTTTTTGACTTCTCTTTCAGTCAAGAGAAGAGCTAATTGCAATACAGTACTTGCTTTAGTAAGAGTAAGTTGAGACATGTCCAGGAGGTAGGTAACAAGTAGTAAAACAGCGGAATGGAATTTTACTAAAAGGAGGTGAAGGACATATCATACGGCTCTGTTTGACAGATTTCAGTTTCGGGCAATAACTTCACAAAAAACTGTTAGTTGGGATATTAAATGCAGGAAAGAATACATGTGTGGGACAGGATTTACTGTGGAGCTAAAAGAAAGCTTTCTGACTCTTAATTCTTAGCAAAAAATGAGATTATTATATTAGAACGGAAGGGTACACTGATCACATGATTGGCATGATAACATAATTCTAATATTGTCAGTGACATTTGATATTTATTAGTGCTTCTGAATCTTTAAAAAGCAAATGCAAGACTTTGATGGTGGTTCCTCGGAAGTATACTCTAAATGAGACACATGCTTCATTTTTATTTTCTTGTAGAACTCCCAAGTTAAATTCAATATATGCAAAACTTTGAAAAAGTTCCTAATTACAACTTACTAAAGCTTGTTCTACCTAGTACTTCCCTGCTGGAATTCAGTAATTATGAACGAAGGGGATCCCAACAGGCACTTGTTTTACACTTGAAAGCTCAGAATTATTGCTCTACGGTAACACTTTGTGTTACGGAACTTAAGTTACGGAAGGAATTACATAGCAGCAAATCTTGATTGGAAGAAACAGAAATGGAATTTACAGTAGGTGGGCTGTTTTTTTTTGCCACTGTATGAATACTGGGGCTACAACCTTCATGGGCTTAAAGAAATTATGGAATATGCAAAAAAACTACACAGAAACAATGTTTACCCTTTCAAAAAATTGTATGTGCTAAAAATCTTCTGGTACCATATAGATCATATTCGGCTGACAGGAGGGAATAAAATTTTCTTAATTTTTTGAGGCAGGAATAGATTACAGTAGCAGAAAACAGTAAATCTACTTCTAAGATGAAAAAGCAATTGTTTCTTTTCTTTTTTTTTTTTTTTACTTTTGGAGGAAAAAATATCACAAGGAAACTCATGCACAATACTGAAGCCTCTAAGATTCACTTATTTTTGTTCCTGATCAAAACAACCATCCATCCAAAATAGTAAACACCAGAAATGCCTGAAAATGATTTTACCTGTAAATTAAAGAATTAATGGAGTTACTATTTGGAATCTTACAGTAGCTCGATCCTAAAAAGCATGGATACCAGCCACTTGACTCTTCTCATACATAACTTATCTTTTGTGAGGATGACCACAGATAAACACACAATATTGAAAACCTACAATGAGTTCAGAGATATCTTCTCATAAAAAATAGAAATTCTCTTACCATCACACTCATTACGGAGGTAGGTATTTTACTGCAATTTTCGTGTACCTTGTAGCCCCTCAAATAGAAATTTATTTTTTAAACGTTGAATGTTGCCATTCGTTTTATAAAATAGTCATGAAGTCTGCACAGTACAGCTTTTCCAGACCTAAAGATTAAGGTAAAACAGGGATATCCAAGTGACGAAAAAATAAGGAAAAGACATTATTTCCACCACTCAATACATACATATATGTGGATTCCACCAAAACCCGCCTAAGTATTTTTGAAAAAGACACTCACCCTTGTCCTGACGAGCTGCTAGAAACAGACGGAGGTAAGAAGGAAAGGCTACAAGATAAATTTTGCGTGATAATTACGGTAGCTGGGCAAAATAAATTTAAGGTACTTACTTAAATACACTATAACTTTTGCTAAAAATCGACAGTAAAACTGTCTACAGGGAACTTTTTAAGAAAAAGGCTTGAGAAAGTGATAACAATGGAAAAGTACGGATGACCCTGTGAGATGGTTCCTCCTCCTCTCCCATAGAATGTGCTGGGTAGACCTGATAGCCTTGGAGCTGCCCTGTGATTGACCCCAATGAGGGAGACTTACTGTTTGATATTTTCCCGCTGACAAGATCAACAGGAATTGGAGGAACGAACTCATGTGAAAAGACTACCTGGTACCTGTCAATTAAGAGAACGCTTGAGACTATGCTGGAACCAACGCAGCCTTGCTGGAGTCATCTCGTAATACTAGATGACCGCACTCCCAATTTGACCGTGACTAGAAAAGCGACCGCAAGCATCCGGGCTTTGAGATTGCCCGAACGGAAGCAGCCAGCGCATGGAAGCGATGGAATACTCCTCTTGGACAGGAACGCCGCCAAGGAACAACCCTGTCAGGATCCAGCTACTGCAGTTTCATCCCATGAGTGGCCTTTAATGTGTCATTCCCTTCGGTATTGGGTGTGTCATTCCCATCGGGTATTCCCTTCCCCACTCCCTTCTCTAGGGTCTCAGACCCGATTCTGATACGTATATCCAGGGCCCCAGACCCGATGTGGGTCTTGGGGGGTCTCTATAAGGGTTTCGTACCCGCCTATGTGCGCAACACAGTAATTTATTTGTCTAACTTTCTGTTGCATAAAATTCATCGGCTATTCCCTTTCGAACTGTGTAATCAGAGCGATCCTATACATTAACTGCAATAGTTGGACTCTGTAAATAGCGCAACTCGCTATTCGTTTGCATTTGTTTACTCGGGTTATTGTATTTGTGCATTCTTGTTACTGTTATCTGTTATTGCAAATCCATCCACTATCAGCAGGAACCCCTACACCGACACCCTCAAACCTGTTTTAGATATTGTTACGGTTAATACATTTTTTGTTATACCTTTCAACTGGTTTGGCCGTGATGATTCAAACCGTGACAGACCAGAGAAAGCAACTTAGATATCAAGGAGTTAAAGCTTTATCAGAAACTTCATCAGAATGAAAACAGGGAGAAAAGATGGATTCATTTCCTAGGAATGAAAGGCAACACAGCAAAATGGAAAACAAGAAGAATATAAAGAGAGGAAAGAATGCAAAGCACTGGTTAAAGGGTAGAATCACACAACCTTGCATAGCTCCTAGCAGGCATTCACCATGGTCAAAAAAGATAATCACAGAATTACAGAATAACATAGGTTTTAAGGGGCCTCTGGAAGTTATCTCATTCAACCCCCAAGAAAATAAAACAAGAAAACACAGCAAGTACAACAAACGAAGAGAATAATTGCCAAAAAAATGACAAGGGAATACAAGGGGGAATACATGGGCAAGTCTAGGAAGAGGAAGTGGATAAACATGTTGATAGCAATAACTGGATCAAAAACTATGTAATGGGACAACAGCCAGCCCAGAACAGATTTCTGGTTAAGAGCTAAACAACAAGGCATTCAAGAGGAAACAGAACAGGAAGCTTCAAGTGCAGTTTCAATAAATTGTCTAAATAGTTTCATAGCATTCCCAGAAAACATTATGACGTGCAGAGAACAAAGCTGGATTCACTTCACAAGAAGAAACACTGCTTTAACTTAGCATGCATCGTGATGACAATTGATAAATGTTACCAATCAACTTTAATTGTACAGTGTGGAAGACTTGGTGTTAACAGGATTTCTGTGCTCTAGTTTTGAGGAATGGAGGGAAAGGTGCAAAACAATCATAACATCTTAACAAGATTTCATTCCACTTTCCCGATCTCCAGTCAAGTGCAAGTTCATAGACTTGAGGCATTAATCATATGCCGGTAAACCAAACAGTTCTGGTCTGAAGTCCTCCATAGAGTTCAGCACCAGAGTTGCTTCCTTTTTAAGATCTGGATTTAAATTTTCATCTGGAATCATAACCACTTGCATTCCTGCAGCCAGTGCTCCTTTGACTCCAAGTGGTGAATCTTCAAACACAAGGCACTGAGAAACAAGGAGGTGAGGGGAATGAAGAAAAAGAAGAATTATGTTATTACAAACTTTTTATTGTTTGTTTTACCAAAGAGAGAATGACCCTGCATACAAGTTAGCAGGAGAGCTAAATTCAATTCCTGGCTCAGACACCACTAATGAGAACAAGTGCAAACCTCTCAATTTGAACATCTGCATGGTAATTAACCTTAAATTCATTTCACTTCAAAAAAAGCATCTACACATGTACTTAAACCCGAACAACTGATTATCCAGATGCTCCTAAGTGATTTGTTTTATTGGGATGGATTTAAGGATAAGTTTAAAATAAACTTATGCATGTGCTGAAATATCTTGATAAGAAGCTAATTTAACCCTTCAAGACCTGTTTTACAACTTGTAAAATGGCAAAAGCAGTGACATTTCTTAAATACGTGAGAGGGAACACGACTACAATATCTAGGTCAATATTAGGATTTTGGTGGAGTGCAGAAAGTAAGACAGAAGTTAATTGTGAGACTAGTGTTGTCAAATTCATGTTCTGATTTGCTTAATTTCTTCCAAAGTCATGCTGACAAAGAAAATTAGCAATTATACCGAAAGGCAGTAGCCTTAGAGATGAGAGAGTTTAATCAGTAAAAGTTCCATGTCCTACATAGTCACAGGCATTCCAAATCTCAGTTTAGAAGCAAGTTTTTAAAAATAATTAATGTTGTATTTATGCAAATTTTGTAGTTTAACAGTATAATATAGAATAATAAATATATAACATACTATTTGTCAAAGACTCCATAGTTTTTCCGTCTTCCAGCATTTAATACTAATGTGGATAAATTATCGTAGTGTTTGATTACAGGACTAGAAATTGATTTTTCTGATCCAAAGAGTTAAAATTAATAATCTATTTAAAAATCTTTATTTAAAAATATTGTTCACTATTCCAGTTTGAGGGCAAATGTAAAAATTGAAATTTTATAAATAAAATCAAAATAGCAGAGGTGTGTCATCCTAACATTTTATATCTATAAGGTATGAATTATTCATGTAGGTATACATTTATAACAAATAAAAAAAGGTTGCAAAAACTTTGAAGAAAACAATCAAAGGAATATTCTTTCTTAGGTGTCTTTTAGGGCTACAAATTACATATATTCATGGGAAAAAAACTATTTATGGATGCTTTGAGAAAATAATCATGAGCTCAGTCGACTACTTAATAAACTTCAGCGCATACAACAGGAAACATTTACTAAAATTAAGTGTGACTATACCAAAGGTAAGGTTAAAATCCCACCTTCAGTAATGTTTGGTTTGCCTAATTCCTGGTGAGTTTTGGAAATCTAGAAAGCTACTTTCAACATCTGGCTTACAGTGAGGCTTGACCCACATCTCTTCTTTATCCTGCCCACTGCTGGAATATTTTATAGCATATCTAAGAGTTCAAATCTGAAAAATATAAACAGATATGAAGAACTAAAATGCTGAGAAAGCTTGCCCTTTTACTACCTCTCAACTTTTATGTATATATTTACATAATACTAGGGCTTGAGCAATTGGGCTGTTCTGTAAATCATTTTACAGAACTGAACTATTCCTTTTTTTTGTAGCTAAGATACATTTCAGTAAAATATAAACATTTTTGAAACATTAAGTAGATTAACTTTATTGCATTGTCAAATAGCATCCTGAGAACGCTTCCAAGGCTGTTATATGTTTCAAGGGGAATAATCTTAAGCAAATTGAAAAGTACAGGTAGGTTTTGTGAATTGTCATTGGTATTAAATTAATCCTTAGAAATTATTATTATTAAATGTTGGTAGCTAAAGCAAAAAAAAATCAAAAAATGAAATGACTTATTTAGTACCCTGGTACTTTTACAGACATGTGACAGACGTAAGTGTTCTCTGTAAGGAGAAGGAGAAAGAAATATAATTGAATCTTCCAGTTTGCATATTTCAGATTGTGTTGCAATGGTAGAGTGAACTTTTTTTTTAATTGGTTAGTTATCAGTAACATTGAAGATAAAATTTTGCTTTTCAACATAAAGAGTATGAAAGATGTCATCAAGCATGCATAGCAAGAAAATGTATCAGTTCTGAGGTAGCACAAGCTGAGGATCAAAGTAAATATATGAAACAGGCCAAAGAGCTGAAGACAGCCACATGGTGAAAACACAAGATCCTAGAAATTTTACAAACACAAACAAATTGCAACTGGATTTTCAACAATTTATATAAAATCAGGCAGATCATCTAGTCTGATCTTTTATATAATATGAGATGAATCTTCCGGAATTCATTCCTGTATAAAATAAAACATCTCTTCTTGACATTACACAGTCTGAAGTTTGAATTTTTGGTCATGGATAATCCAGAGCAACTTTTGGCATGGCCAAGCATCTGAAAATTCTGATGCACACTAAGTGGTTTCTAACACCTCTGCAGTTCAGATTGCAGTTATTATCATTTTTATTAGCTGTGCTACTACTATTCATATTAAGTTTATTAACATAAGTCATTTTGGTAATTCAAAGTAGATTTAGGATGGTTTGTACAATTTTCCTCCCACACTTCAGACAGTGCAGCTTGGCTCTGTCTTATCACACATCTCTCTTATGCATTAGGCCCTTTGCTATAGTCACTATCAATGTGTTAAATCCTTTCCTACACACTCAAGATGAGTTTTCTTGTCCTTTTCTTCACAACGCAATGGACATGGCAACCAATAGCGAATGAGGGTAACAGCAATGAATTGCTAAACTTAGTTTAACTTTTGACTGAATCCAGATGTGAAGCAGTGGGAGAATATACAGCAGAATACTACATCTTTTAGGTTCCCCAACACACAGCTCCTTCACCAGGAAAAACTAGTGATGCACGCACTCATTTTAGTGATTCCCTGTTTGGTTGTTTCTTCTAAGAGAATCATGTTGCAACCTGCCAAAACTTTATTTCATTCAAAGAAAACATTTTTGCAAGACATTTAATGGCTGCACTACATATACTTATTTACATCACAGACTGTAGACTAGAAAGAAGGAACGTATCCTTTCTTCCTGTTTTCTTTTTTTTTTTTTTTTAAAAACGTTCATCAAGATCTCAACTTGGAGTAAGTCAAGGGAAAGTAAGAGGTGCTTTCTACAATGCAACTGCTTTCATGCTTAGAGAACAATGGAAGAAACTAATCTCTCTTGTGCTAATTTCCTTTATTCAGTCAATAAATTGCTTTTTTTCCCCACTCCAATTTTAACACTGACATTTTCAATCTGTTGATCATTATCACTATTACTAACTACAAATACATATCCAGATGATCCTGCAAAGCTTAGAACAATTGCTATCTGAATTGAAGCACAGTGCTGCCTATTGGTTTTGCTCTTAACAATGTATTGCTTTGTGACCTAAATCCCTAGTCTCTAAGCTCTCTGTGCATTTCAAAATAGTAAATGAAACCCTGTCTTGCTCTGCCTTTTAAAGAGTAAGCTTAAACGCTGCACAAACAGCATTATCAAGGCTTTTCAGAAACTTTTTTCTAATCCACTCTGTACAAAGAAATGTACTTCACCGTTCTGCCTTGAAAGACCTAATTGACTTCCGTGATGTCACTAAGCTTGCTGTACGAGAGAAGTCGATGATTATGGAAGGCAATATGCATAATGAAAAGCTTAACTAATTCCCTGGAACTAGAAGCAATTAAAACTCTTAATTACCGAAGAAGCCAGGCAAATGACCCATAATTATAGTAGCTTTAATGTTACAGGAAATAAGTGTACTAGGTCTTCCTCCAGTCTTTCTTGCTACATTGTCAACACCACAGCAACATTTTTAATGGATGACGAAAGGTCACATACAAAATGGATTTATTAACTTGGCTGTACAGAGATGGGCAGAAACTGTCCGCTGCCCACCCACATACTAAATTTAGAGATATGAAAGCAGCCAAGTTCTTCCCTTTTTTGCATAAATATTGCAACATTAGCATCACTCCAATTGAGAGAGACAGATGAGATTTATACAGACTTTAGCTGTGAGATTTTGGCTCCTTCTCTGCATTATTTCTACAACTTGTGTCACTGATCAATACTGCTGACATGAAACCTCTCAAATGGTAATATTAATGTAGGACAGTTTTTAATCTGGAATGAACTAGATGCTTAAAAGAAAATAAAGCAATAAAGCACATTAATTTATATTTCACTGGACATGTATATGAAAAATCGTTTAACTGAAGAAAAAAATATATAGTTTTGATATTAAGACCTTGACAAACCTGTGTAGATAATATGAATGAGCCAGAGGTGAGGAACAAGGAATCCTTATTAAACAAATATCCTCAATCATAGATGGCATTATCATATCAATTCTAAAATAGGAGAAAAATGAGACTAAAGACGGGATCATTTACACACAAGTGACTTGTTCGCAAATTAAACCACTACCTTCTACTCCTCTGTAAAGAATTTTGTATTTTGGTGAGAAAAATGTTCTGTTTGCAGGTTCTGGTCTCAATTTAGGCTCTTTATCTCATAGAACTCAAAATATTTGCAGACACTGGGACTAAAACATACATTTCAGCACTTTGCGTTGGAACCAGGCTCTTGCTGGTAAGAGTATCAAGTATTTCATTTTCCTTTGATTAAAAAGTGAGAAGACCAGGAACTGAGTACTTGTTATCGCCAACCTTTTACTCCCCAAATATCTTCCTTTAATTTATTATTATTACTTTGTATTTACTATATACTCCCTGGGAAACAGCTACTATGGAAAATAATGGGAAAACATTTAACTTCAGTTTTCTTTTTCCTGCTCTCAGTTACTCTTATCTGGCCTTGTGGTCTGTTCAAACTGACACTAACGTGGTTAAGTCTTTCACACTGGGAAATCGTACCTCAGAGATCTTCTATACTGTTGAGGCCTAAACAGAACTAAATTAATATTAGCCTGCCTTCTGAGGGCCTAGTGTCAGAATGACTGTCCCTGTACCCATAAAAACCATGTTATAACCACTGCAGGTCTGGAGAAAAACCGCACTCTGACCAGAAAAAAAAAAAAAAAAGAAAAGGAAAATAAAAAAGATTAATAATTTGATTCCTGCTGAATCAAAGCAAAAGGGGAAAATAGTAGAATTTTGAGGCTTCAAAGTATATAAAGAAAAAATAACTACTGAAATTTCAAAACATCAGTTCACTTGCTAATCTAAATCCTAAATGGGAAGTAGCCTTACAGAGGTCCCATGAAAAGTGAGGTAAAGTGGAAGAGATGATTTCTGCCTCATTAATCAAATGACTGATAAACTATTGCTGCTGTCCTTTTTTTTTTCCCCCCTCACATATGGAACATGCATAGATGACCATATGGCAGCCACAGCTAGAAAAACATTTTAGAGTAACTGAATCATAAAAAAAAAAGGGGGCTAGTAAGACCTTTGAGAGGTTGTCCTATGCCATTCTCAACTTCTAAACAGGATTAGTCTCCTTCTGTGCTTGGTAATAAGGCACCATAGAAGCCTAATACACCTTCTGTCCTCAAATGACACAGAAACAAAAGGTATCAGAACGTGACATGTTACATTTGGTGCTTCTTATGGATTGCATCTTATACTTCTGTAATTTCACTGTTTATCATCACAGATTATTCTCCTTCATTATTAAATCAACTGCACAAAAAGGTGACAAATGCTAGTTGTAAATTTTGCCGTCTGGAAACATTTGGTAATATTATACTGGAAACATTTTCTTCCATAATCTTCTCCACATAATCTGCAGTTTCCCTTTAGAACACCTTGATTCAAAAGTTACTTGATTGGAAAAAAAGTTTAGATAACATTATAAACACCAACAGTTGTTTGTTTTGGTTTGGTTTGTTTTTTCTGTTTCTGTTTTGGAGAGCTCTGTGAAGATCCTACTACTGTACAAAATCTCAGACTATTATTCACCTTACAACTTTATCTGTGTGCTTTTCATTGGTTTTACAGGGTTTACTGGAGACATTCTAAACACAAACACTGTAGCTTTCAAGCACCTTTGTGTACCCACACTTCCGTCTCTGAGCCAAAAATATATAGGTCAATTGTGATGTTACATTCATTTATGTATACATGCAAAATGAAATCTTCTGTAAATATGAAAATTCAAATCCCATCATATCACCAAAAAAAAAAAAAATCCGCATTGACTTCACTGGGCTTTGAAGTGAGCCCACCAAAGAGCCTCAGGAAGAAATCCAACAAGCACAGCTAGCTCAGGATTTTTAAATCTTCATGATTTTGGTTACCAAATTGCTTTCAGAATTAGGTTTTTCATCTCTAAAAGGCTGTTGTTTAACTATTCAGGCCTTTCATTTTTAAATATAACTCCTAGACTTTTCTATGCCAAACATGTATTTTTATTTACTCTAGCTCATAGCCTGTGGTCACAATTCAGAACTAAGTAGCATCTAAGAAATAAATTATTAGTCTGAAAGGTATACTAGTGTCATTACACCTTTTGTTTTGTTCAACAATTTTTAATTCTCTTCCTTGCTGACTCAACTTCTTCCAACTTCTAAAAGAGCTCCCCTACTGATGAACTGTTACCAGTGTGAGTGATCTAGAGATTTCTGTCAACCACAGCATAATGCAGAAGACACTGCAGACCCATCTACATCCCTTACTAAATGGTGGGATGCTGAAAAGTCTGTTTATCATTTATGCTTGGTGGTGGAAACTCACAAAAAGAGAGAAAGAGCACAGCAACTTCACTAATATGTCATAGCATAGCTGCTGGGCTATTGTTTAGGTTATGAATGTTTTCTTTTTTCCCACTCTTTGTTATACAAAATATCTAGGAACAAGGGAAAACTGGATTTCTGGGTGACGCATTTACCAGAAGATTTATTTAAATATTATTGAATGAATGTATTCTAAGTAGCTATAGGTATTTGCAATTTTGGCCTCCCATTGTGTTAACTGTCTAAATAATTAACCACAAAAATAATGAAATAATTTGATTAATGATTCTATCCTATCTTTTGATTTCTGCTCTTTCCAGAAATACCTGGAAAAAGTTTCAGTAGCAGTAATGAATTAATTACATTTTACTTTAAGGTTATATGCGAATTTAACTAGTCATGGATAACGGAATCATATTAAATATATTGCCTAAAGAAGTTATGCAGCTTACAGTCTCCCAGGTTAGTTCTATTAAGGAAAATAAGCACTACGCTAAGATGCTTTTAAATGTTATACAAATGAACAAACAAGCTGGGAACTTATTTGCAATCAAATGAATTAAGCATCAGAGTATCCAGAATACTAACTACCAGCCACCGTTCTTCATGACTCAAAGATTCATATTAAGAACTGTTTGGAAAATATATAAACATTTTTTTTAATTCAGCTTTTTATTATCTTATTACTAGGAGTGACAGTGCAGGTCAGTACAAGAATCAACTTAGTTACCACAAGAGGTACAAGTTTAAAACAAAAATCACAAGCAGGATTCTAAAGGGGAAAAAAAAACCCAGTGTGTTACATCTACCCATCTTAAATGCCTTTCAGTGGGTTGGTAAAGTACTCCACATTTCTTGTGTAAATGCCAGTTTACCTTTACGCTCACATCAGCAGCTACTCTCTCACAAATCAGCTCATAGGACATTATCCTAAGGTGGGCCAGAAGGAGTAAAACAGTTTGGAAAAGGAAGAACATGGAGAAATTTCAAGTTTCTTGCTTCTATTCAAGATTCAATCAAGGGAAAGAAAGTGCTTCTGTGACTGACAGCTGGACCCAGACACTGCGACTCTGTGAAGCACAGAGAAGGTCACATTTACATGCGGGGTTATTCTGATCATTCCGGATGGCTGGAGCATTCTTTTTATAGAGGATTGTGTGTTTAGAGGACAACACACTAAGAACTTTGTAAGGCATCTTGTGTTACAGGCCTCAAGAAATTCCCAGGCATTTCTGAAACAGTGTCCAATTATCTCAACAGCAGAAATCTAACTCAATCAACTGTAGCTTGGAATAGTAATAGAAGAGTATTGTTCATTTATGGAGGACACAAGGCAAATACTCAACATGCTCTGTATTGAGGGCTACTGATACTATTTAACACACTTTTTTTTAATGTGTCACTTATCTCTAAAAGTAGCCTAATAAAGGAATTCTGTGCAACGAAATAGTTAATATCTATGTTGCCTTTCCTTTCACATAAAAGTACACTTTATAAATTTTTTAAAACCACCGAATTTTTGTGGCAAGTAATACACAAGACATACATGTAACTGCACCTTGAATGCCAAGCTCAGAAACACAGAATAATTTACACTGGAAGGGATCACTGGAGGTCATCTAGTCCTACCCTCTACGCAAAGCATTTCCAGCTAGAGCAGCTGAGTTTTTAGTACCTCCAAGGATGGAGGTTCCACACCCCTGCTCAGCACCCTGCTCCCATATTTCACTGCCCTCTTGATGAAAACAGCTTTCCTAATATTCAACCAGAACTTCCTGTGTTCCAGCTCAGATCTGTTCCTTACTATCGCTATCACTTTGCACCTTTGAGGAGAGTCTGACCTCATCTCCTCTATAACTTCTAATGATAACTGCAGACACCAGTAAGATCTCCCCACAGCCATCTCTTTTTAAGGCTTCCCCATAGCCATTTCTTTTTAAGGCTGAACAAACCCAATTCTCCCAGTCTCTGCTTGAGGCCCCAATCTTATTGGTAGCCTTCCACTTGTGCAGAGCTAGAGCCAGTTACATGCATCATGCCTCATGAACAAACACGTCAGAGATGCAAACCAGGTAAGGTCAAAGAAGGAGCCATTTTGATGAATCCAAACTCTAAGTCTCAAACTGAAGCTGGGAGTAGGTATCGAAAGTATTTCCTGAAAAAACACAAATCTTTTTGTCCTAGAGAATATCTACAAGCTCACAGTCACAGCACAAATGGCTGACAATGACTAGGTACCCTGCTCATTTTCTGTAACTGGACATTACCACTTGTCTACAATAAACCTAGCAGGAGCTGCAGAATTTCTGGCAGCTGATCCACATGGAGCTATCCAGAACTACACCTCATGCAGACTCAGATGATTTCTCCAGAAGGAAGACGCTCAGCTCAGGATGGGAACATTACTCTAAACAAGGGGCAGACAAAGCACTAGTTTGCACCTGTATCCCTTAGATTTCGATTCCTCCTCACATACATACTCAAGTATCTTTTAACAAGTGCATTTGGGACTTTTCTGTGTTTATTGTTGTATTATTCCTATTGCAGAACTTCTGAATAAATAGTTGTGTTGGTTTTGTCTTAAGAGAGCATTATATTCTGTCCTGGCAGATTTCAGTTTTATTACTGAAAAGCTTACTTATTGACCTTTTTTTTTTTGTCTTTAAAAAGGACTGCTCTGCTCTAGCGGTTATTAAATTCTTATTCTGCTTTACAGAGTACTTCTGTTTCATTTCTCACTTCATCTAATTCAAAACCAGTGAGAAACTGTTAAAGCCTTATTTGTAGATGAAAATAATTTGACATGGTGAAAAAACCAGGTAACCCTATATGTATAGCAAACAATAAAATTTCCATCAAAGTAATAATACAACGTATTTAAATTACAGAGAGTCTTTTTTAATGCATGTGAAACAAAAGTGTTTTATTTTTAAGTGGCAACATTCTATGGATGTAAACATGAAGGTAATGCACAAATTAGAAAAAGAAAAAAAAAATCAAAAAGCATGCCAGCATAGGAGCACAAATAAAACTTGTTCAAAACAGCAAACAAGCTCAAGATTTGAAAGAGTAACATATCTGTCAGATGTGTGCTTGGGAAAAGATTTTTCTATCCCAATTTTTTCAAGCTACATATTTTTTTGGCAATAATCTCATTTTGTTTTATGATCTCTTCTTAACTAGTGTTCCCCCCGAAAAATGAGTTTGCATACTGAAATGTACATTAAGGTGATTTAAACATCATCTGTAATGTTTAATTATTCTATAATCTTTGACACAAATTTTAAAAATGACCTGTGAGTACCACGCATGCTTCAAACAAAGTCATTTCCTAATTTCTTCAATAAAGAAAGAAAGGCTGAAAAGAAGCATCCACCTTTAGACAGGCTCATTAGGTGCAGAAAAAGCCACGAAAAAGGACTTCTTTTCCTTTCCAGTACAGCCTTCTCAGTGAACCGTACACTACACAGTGCCAGTGGTCTACAGAGAATCAGGGAGATGTAGCTGTGATACATTTTAATCCTTTGCGCTCCTGAAGAAAATCAGTTTCTTTCAAACTTCAAACATCTTAAAGGAACTTTTAGAGAATATTTAAGCTCAACAGACTAAAGTTCCAAACATGAATACAGCAACTAGCAAAGGGCAGCTCGGTCTGTAAAATAACAAAACACTAATAAAAGTTTAATTACAATTATATATGTGTTTCAATAATAGGAAATAAATAATTTTACTTAAAAGAAGAGTAACAATTGCCTGTTCTGAATATAGATTTTAGAAGAGGAAGGAGGACAAGAAGGAATAAAAATAAATCAAGCTGGAAAAAAAAATGAACTCCCAATTTGTTCAGTTTGGGTAAACACCTTAACATTAAAGATCTTCCATTGGAAACTGGTATCTTTTTAATTTTTTATAGAAGAAACTAAGCCAATTTTTAATGACATTGCTTGCAAGAATAATATAATAGCACTAGTTTCACAACAAACAACAGAATGAATCTAGGAAATTCAAAGCACGTAATCTCCTACTCCAGTACAAACCAACGCAAAAACAACTCCTAAAATCTTAAAAATGCAGTAATATCTTGGAGAGAGTCACCTCTCTTACGAGGATTAGAAAAATGAGATATGGAAAAGCTAAAGAAGAGGAATAAACTTAAGATAATCACCACCTAAATGACATATTAGAATTAGAAATAAACATACAATTTCAAAAAAGAAAAAGAGTTAACACATTAAAGAAACACAAATCTTAAAGTGTCAGAATTTGAAACACAACGGTATGAAGGTTCAACTCTGGGTCATTTGGGGGACATTTGCTGAAACAGAATTACTTCAA
This sequence comes from Struthio camelus, assembly GCF_040807025.1. NCBI lineage: Eukaryota > Metazoa > Chordata > Aves > Struthioniformes > Struthionidae > Struthio > Struthio camelus. Next base: position 144,279,699 of record NC_090942.1, on the reverse strand, counting down.
TGTTTTCTTTGGAAATTAGTTATATTCACAGAACTATTTCTACTAAAGTACTAACTTCCAAAAGAGGAGGAGGAGGAGGAGGAGGAGTAATAATAGTAATAATTGTAGAAGTAGAGTGTTATATCTATGCAAAGGATAACGTAAGTTCCAATTCAATATATTTACATCACACACAATTAGATTAAACTCCATGCGCACGGTTAAAAGAAATGTCAGCAAAGGTCCTTAGACAATTTTCTCCTAGCTACTTCTTGGGAGGTAGTTTCAAAAGTAGCTGAGCCAACCTAATGGTTTGTTGCCAGCAAAAGGTAGAGACATTCCTTCCTTCCTTCTCTTTCTTTAATCTCTGTTAACAGATATGTGTTTCCATCTTTTCCCTTGTGATATATGTTGTGCTTGTGTGCTCTTCTGTATTTTTTTCTCCTTGATCCTACCAGTGAGGATGAGGAATGTGTGGAGGAGTGGAAGGATACCATGAGTCAACAGTTGGCTATGCAGCTGGTGTTGGCAACAGGGCCTTGGTTTCTATGATCATGGGACTCTGAAGATCAACATCTACTTGGGGGAGACAGGATGCACCTCACTAAGCAGAGTATAAGTGTCATTGCCTACAGGATAGCCAACCTGGTAAAGAGGGCTTTAAACTAGGCAAGACAGGGGAAGGGAAGAGTTCTAGGGTCCATGCAATCAGCAAAATAGGGCTTAAGTGGGGGTACCTCAAGTATTTGCATGCAGGCAAGGAAGTGCCTAAAAGACAACACTATGGGGAAACCTCTTCCAACCCTTCTGGGAAATCGTCACGCTCAGATGCTTCTCTGAAGTGCCTGTACACAAAGGGGGGATAAAGAGGAGGAACTGAAGTTCTGTGTGCAGTTGCAGGGCTATGATCTCATTGAGACTACAGAGACATGGTGGGATAGCTCGCATGACTGGAATGCTGTCATGGATGGCTATGTGCTTTTCAGGAAAGACAGGCTGGGAAGGTGAGGAAAGGCAGTTGCCCTTTATGTGAGACAGCAGCTGGAATGTGTAGAGCTCTGCCTAGGGGTGGGCAATGGGCTGGCTGAGAGCTTATGGGTAGGGATTAAGGGGCACACTAACATGGATGACACTGATGTGGCTGTTTGCTGCAGGCCACCTGATCAAGAAAAAGCAGATAAGGCCTTCTACAGACAGTTGAAAGTAGCCTCACAATCACAGGCCCTGGTCCTTTTGGGGGACTTTAACCATGTCGATATCTGCTGGAGGGACCTCACAGCAGGGCACAAGCAATCCAGGAGGTTCCTGCAGAGCATCGATGACGCCTTCCTGATAGAGGTGACAAAGCAGCTAATGAGAAGAGATGCTCTGCTGGACCTTGTACTTACAAACAAGGAAGGGCTAGTTGGAGATGTGAAGGTTGGGGGCAATCTTGGCTGCAGTAAACTCTGTAATATTGCTGAAACTGTTACTGTAAAGCTGCTGCTACATTACTGTGCTGTTATGTTATGGCACACAGATGCTCCTACATAGTGTATGTATACATGAACACACAAAATAGACATGAAACAAAAATCTCCTATGGACTCACTAAAAGGTATCTTGTTTATACCTATTCTTCACCCTTTTCCTATAGCTATTAAGATAATAAAATTCAGCTTAACTATGTACAGACGGTAAGAGAAAAGGGAAGGTGTCTTCAGACTATTCAGGGGCACTGAACTTGCAATGAAGTGTCTTCTTTGGAGAAAATAAAACAAAATAAAGTATAACAGCTATCATGCATATCCTTCTCAAGAGTATAGGATCAATTATTTTCTGCATTTTTCTGTTCAAAAAGTGTGCAGCCACACTCAGTGGTGTAGAAACAGATGGCACTGTAATGGAACTTCCTACATTTACAGGTTAGAATGACAAATGAGCAAAAATAAAGACAAAATATATTGCTAAGTGGCTATTATAGAACCTATGATGAGGGGATAAACCATTCCTTTAGGAAGTGGCTCAATCACCTCAATGCCCATATAAGGACATTACATTTCCTCACAGTTAAGTCAACAGCAAATTCACTTCCCTATAAATTCTTGTGTCAGCCTAACTAAGTATATGAATAAAACTACTGAAGTCAACTGCCAGTTACATCAAGCTGTAGTCGACTTTAAGCAAGCACCTGAATAAAGGTTAACATGACTACAACACGCATGTTTTGAGGGAAAACCTAAGTATTCTCTCTGAGGCCGTGCCAGCCCCCCTTTTTTCCTTTTTATTAAAATCAAATTATGCCCATTTATATACTAGGAAGACTACACTGGCGTACTGCCAACAGTGATTTTATATCATTCTAACGATCGTAACACACGAACTGAAGGGAACCACCTCTATTACAGCAATATGATCAGTCCTGAAATAGACACTGCCACAGGTATTGCCAAGAATCTGGATAAACTGACAGGCAGCTGAGTGGTATGAGCGCCGCATTTTGCTGATAACTTGGAAGCTTCAGTTCTCAGACAGAATATAAGGATTCCCAGGGGAAACCAGACTGCAGCATGTATGTCAAGGTGACAAAGTATCACTGCCACACAAAGAAATGTTCTGGCTACTAGAAAAAAAATAAATGGAGCAACTATAAAAAAAGAGGAGGATAGGCAGTAAAAGAAAATCTCAAACATAGCATGACTCGGTATACATGATATATCTCAAGTGATTTTTTTTCCAATTGCTTCTGATTAGAAGTGGTAGTGTTTGCTCTCTGTCTTATTTTAAAACTTTGCTAATTTATTCCAGCTTTTCTAGTGAGATGCAGGTAAGGTTAATTATTGACTAGAGAAAAATTATAAATCAGATGACAAATATAATACCTAAAGAGTGAGGACTGAAATTTCTCTCACATATGTTATCTTGGAGATACCTGCTTCCGGTCTGTCTCTCCTCAATGACAAGTAAAGGAGTAAGAGTTTTATGGAATATAAAGAGATAATGGATTAAAGCCAGAAAGAAACAATTATACTTTCTAGAATTACATTTCTGATAATCTCACCTAGGTAAAGTTTTAGCCCTGTTACCAAAAGACTCAAAAAGAGAATCTTACAGAATCAAGTGAAAATTCCATCATTCTGAGTTCCTTTAGATCTCCAGGATCTTACATATAGATGGAAAGCAAGAAGTTTGCTCATGACACTCTACTTTTCTCAATCAGATGTTCTTGTTGTGTTAAGCAGCGGCAGTTTCTCATTCCATGTCCACGTACTGCAGAGTGTCAGTTAAAGCGTTCTTCATTCCAGTGTTATTCCCTACTTTCCTTAACCTCTAAAAGAGTTCTTCTCCCTGCTTTGGGTGTCTTCCCAATCATCCTTCCTGGACAGAAGATGCAGAGTTTGGGTGGACAGTTTTTAATTAATGAAAAGCCTTCTTTCCAAATCTTTTATGGTTATGAAACATAACATTACTAACAGCAAGCCCAAAGATGAATTATGGAACATTAAGCAGTCAAAATTGTTCCTACACAGGGAGATATACACATTTTCATATATACAAATATATACGCATACACATATACACACACGTACACTATGTGATGTTAGGCTATGTGATGAAAAGCTTGTCTCCACACATGCAGAGGAGCACAGAGAGACAACAGCAGAAGGGGAACCCAAATAATACCTGGCTCTGGCTACTCCCAGGTCCCTCACAGGAGAGGCACCAGCCCATGAAGGCTCAACAGTGGAGCTCCTCCCAGGGCATCACAGGAACCCCCAGGCCCAGGGGACACTCCTCATCTTGCATCAGTGGGAGAGGCTCTCCCTAAGGTGCTGCACTGAATATCTAAGCCCAGTTACTGGCAGGATCCACATTTCACGCTAATAAGACCTTAATCCTCATCAGCCAGATAGGGGAACAGGAAGAAGCCACAGGTGCTGTTTGCGTTTGCATGGTGCTGTATTTTCTGTTTGTTTTGTTCTGTGTGGCTGGTCATGTGTATGTGTGTATATGACTATTGCAAACATGCATTTGTTTGTGTGACTACTGGGAGCACCTGCTCACCCTCACTGCCAGCTGGACCTGGGGCCATGGAGCTGTAGCAGCCTCACCTTTGCTGGAATATCAGGTTCAGCAGCTCCCTAAAAACACATACTTGTATGTAAAAGGTATATATATTTTATGCTATATACTGAATGTATATATAAAAACATATGTTTTATATATCTAACAAGCAAATGCAATAAGATGCCAATAGTAATAATAATTCAGGAAGGGCTGGGGAGAAAAAGGCTTCTTCTATGATACTTTGTAAGGACTGAAATGAAACCCCAAGGTGACGGGAATTTGGCAGGAACTAAAAATGCTGTTCCTCAGTTTAGTGTAAAAGTACCACCAGGACAGCATCTAGCATTGTTGGGAGGGCATTAGTAAACAGACGTTAGAATGCAAAAAACTTAATTCTACATTATCTAATATTCTCAATATTAGTAAGTTTTCATTGTCACTAAATGTTCAATGTAAGTCAAACATATGCAGTGACACTTTGCCTGCCTGATTGATTTAGAATAGCAAAATGCAATGGGTGAGCTCCCTGACAAATTTCCTAACAGACTCAACAAAGTAAGTAGTAATTCACATTCCATATTTCTGTGCAACAGTGCTGATTCATGCTAGCATGTCTCCAATATGACTGAATTTTATGTATCAGACAAAGTATAGTGTATCAGACAAAATACAGTGATATTTGTACCTGCTGCCTGTTTCTTTCTCCAAATGCTTCCATCCTAGAAACTGTGGCTGAATCTGAAGAGGGTATCCAGGAAAAACTGGCAGATTTCTGCTTTTGTTGTTTTAAGCGTCTTTCCATAGTCTATTAAAATCTATTTCTGAACAATTAACTGAGGAATTGGAGGAATTACTTTGGACCCAAATAATTTTCCACACTTTTTAACTGATGATTACATCAGTAGACAAGCTCTAAATACTTTTACAATGTTGCTTCCTGACCCCTTTATCTAAAAAAATCCTAGTCAATTTTGTTGTTCCAGTTGGAATATAGGGCAGATCTGTTCTGTGTACCTGTGCGTGAAGGTGACAAAACAAACACATTCACAAGATCAACCCAGGTGAGAGTTTGAAAGTGGTAGATTTAAGTTCTCTGAAATTCATAAGCTAATTTATACTAGCAAAAGCTTACGAAGTCAACAGAAGCTTTGGCACTTTACTGTCTGCACCATGAAAACGTGCACTTGCTGAAAAATCACAGCATTTTTAGCTTTTTGCCAATTAAGGTGATTTTTGTTTGTACTGTCCACCAAAAAAAAAAAGTAAACTCTGCAAAAGATCCATAAATAAAGGCATTTGCAAATAAAATGAGAGAGACGCTCAAGTGGAATGGCACTGAGCTCTATGCTGTGTTTATAAATAATTGCAAAAAGGTGAGTTATTTTGTTTTGTTTTGTAAGGCGACACAAGCTTTTAATATCTCTACTCATTCAGACCATCGATTGAGATTTATTAACCTGTCAAACAAAAGCAATTTTACAGCACATACAATTGCAGTTCATTTCAAAACATTTATTGCTCTGTAAACAGAAAATCCAGGATCTCCTTAAATAGTCTGTCCCCTTTTTTCTCCTTGAAACAGAAAGGAAAACGTGTTAGACATAAGGAAATCTTAAGTGACACAGAAACAGAAAGGAAGAAGTATTCATGAATCTATATACATCTTTTAAGATATGAAAAGCATAAAGTTAAAACAGATTTTCATACTGATTACCTCTATTAAGAAAAAAAAAATCTTTGGCATCTATAACTTACGTCAAACAACTCAAACAGGGACAGAGATGTTTATGAGAAATGGTTTAGCTTAAAGGTGGTCACAATACTGAGGAGAGGATGACATCTGCCCCAGCAGGTGATGTAAAACACCCTCCCAGATTGGACAATACCAATGGAAGGGGAAAGGGAGACAGAAAAGGGCTATAGTTCCTTGTTTACTTTGTGTATCCAAGCTATGCAACTCCCTAGCCACGAGTTAAAGCTAAAACAAGTGTTAGGTTTCTGTACATTCTATAAATCTTTAAACACAAAACAAAGTAACTCCTCCAAGGAAATCTAAGTAATTGTGGAAGGCTAGTTGGTTCATAATTCAAGTATACAACATATCTGTTGAGAAAAAGCTTGTTTATGAAATTCTGTTACTATTTAGTATTATAATTGCTAATACTTCTCAAATATGCAAGGAGTACGCTTGAAAAGTTCATCACGCGTTAAAATTATGAAAGAAGAAAACAGAAGAATGTTAATGAACTTCAGCAAGTGCAGTGCAGGGTCACCAAGGGGGCTGGAACACATGCCTTATGAGGAGACGCTGAGAAAGCTAGGCTTGTTCAGCCCAGAGAATGGAAGACTTCAGGAAGCCCTGACAGCAGCTGCCCAATGCCTCTGAAGAGGTTACTGAGAAGACGGAGCCAGGCTCTTTACTGAGGTGCACATTAGGAACATGTAGAGATGGTCACAAATTGAAACAAGAGAGGTCATGACTAGATCGAAGGAAAAATAAATATATAAAGAAATCACAAAGATGGTTAAGCACTGGAACTGGTTGCCCAGAGAAGTCGTGCAGTCCATCCTCCATCCTTGGAGGTCTTTAAGACCTGACTAGACAAAGCACTGAGCAACCTGGTTTGAATTCAGCATTGACCTGCTATTAGGGGGTTGGACTAGACACTTTGTGAGGGCCATTCCAGCCAGAATGACTCTACGGAAGAGTAAAACATAATGTGTTCAGTATCCTTAAGCATCCCTCTGCTTCACTTTCCAACCCCTCAAAGCATTAGAATAATTCCCAGAATAACATCAGTACATTGGATAATGGTCCTTCATATCTATTGTATGTTCGATCAATCAATATCTAAAGAAGGCCTGACTGTAGGCCAAAGGGAAATGCTTTCTTTCTTGTACACTCCATTTCCTGGAATCTCTGCAACACAAGGGGAAAAAAAAATCAATAAATATTTGAAGAACTAAAAGATTTTTCTAGCATAGCTCTATCCTAAAAGAAGACGATCCTATGACATTACAATCAATATTAATTTTAGACATCTTTTGATCTCTTAGTCTATGCCTAGACTGTAGGCACATCCTATTTCCTGAGTCGTGGGGTAGGGAAAGTAGTGATGGTAAGGCGATGCTCCCAGAAGCCAAACGGGGCAAAGACTTGTTTCCAAAGAACTGCATTAGAAAACATGGGAGAAGGTACTGTAGATCAAACCCTATGACCTGCGAGAAAATTGGACTGGCAAACTTAAATGGTTCTGACATGCTTAGAAGGAAGGTTTTTATTAAAAGACTGGATCAGAAGGACTAAGATACCCACAAAGCTTGAACTAGCCATCTAGTCTGTCTTTAGGGATAGAAACATGCAATCCTAGGGAAAGAGCCACTGCATCCTGTGGCAGATCTTTATGATCTATCTAATTCTTTTCAAGTTTAGGTATCAAATGCTGCTTGCTTCCTAACAAGCAAGACCAGGCATTCAAGTAGTTTCTTTCAGAGATCTTTGTGAGACTGGGGCCGTGCACACCATACACTAAATATAGAAATCAACAAAAAAAAAAAAAAAAAAAAAAGAAAGAAAGGTGGGACTCAATTCAGACATCCTATTTTTTCTTTTTTTTCTATGCTGCTGTTGTTCCAATGTTCAGTCTGATCCTAAAGCAATACAGCACAGCACGTCACAAGTGCTATTATATCTTTGTACTGCTGAGTAACTGAAATCCTTTTATTAAAATATAGCATTCTATGATGGATTTCTCCATCCTCAGAGTGACATTGAGCCCAAAGCTCTTACTAGTAATCACTTTACAGAAAGCCAGATCACATATTCAACTCAGACAGGGAAGCTAAGGACTCAATTCACAGATTTTGAAAATGTTGTGAAAGCTGGTGAGACTGACTAGCTCCTTCAAAGAATGGATCCATTTCCAAATTCCTGGGAGAAACTATGTTGAGGGTTTTTTTCTAAATAGCCCACTTACTGAATATTTTAATTTATATTCATCCTTCATTAGTATCATCTTATTAAAACAAAATCAGTCCCAACAACATCAGAGAAACAAAAAGATAGATATTACACACAATTTTAACCATATTAAGGAAATTTAAGGCTAGCAGCACAGTCCTAAGCAGCAGCTGTAAAACAACATAAAAAATTAGGCTTACAACAAAATATCAGTAAAATAGTCTTCCATCAGCTTATTCAAAGTAACCATCATCTTTCAAGCACACTTGCTCTTCATCTGATTTTAAAATAAGATGAAAAATTAAGTGACAGGAGAGAGAGAAAAGGACAGTAATATATTGTCCAAATGCCCTAGAATTACTATTTAAATGCAAGGTAGAGCAGAAGATAAAACTCCAACATCAGTGCTCCTAAAGAAAACCTCTTTGCTTTGAGACATGCCAAAGCATACATTTGCAGCTGACTCTTCTTTCCACTATCTTCATGAGATTTTAAATTTAGACATGTAACAACCTAAATGTTTGAAGAGTTTATCGCTGTGATGTTAGCCCTGTCACATCATCCACCAATCCTCTGGAGACAGAAAGCTTAGCCTCAAAAAAGTCAATGCTTTTACTATTTTAGTATGTACGTCATTAACTCATCTACTGTTTCCTGACTCCTCATCTGCACTCCCTAAAAAATGGTTGGGAAAGCATTAAGAACAAATGGGCTACCGCGCACTATTAACTCTTCATAAATTATAATGAAGCTATATAGATTATTTTAATGCAGTCACAAATTCAAGTTTTTCATTTTCACCTTCAAGGCTCTATATTATCTTACCCACAATTACTGTATGTCTTGCTTTTATTTCCTTCTACTCCCTAGGCATCTTCTATCCTTTCACTTAATTGCGTTCTTTATCTCCTTCTCCCACTTTCAGCTGTGTGTCTTATATCATGCTGACCTCTGGTGCCTCGTACAATCTCCCTGCATACACTCTTCACCCTTCTTCAGCAGTATCTTTAAAAATACACTCTTTCAGGAATCACTGGTACATTCTCTTCTTCCTCCCCCCCTTCTTGTTGCTGAGCTATTAACTGAAATTTGTTTCGCTTAAACCACTTTTGCTCCTTGCTGGACCAGGGCAGCAGAGAACACAGCTGAAAGCTAATGCAGAGCTGGCTGATTCAGTTCTTGATTCTATCAAAAATGACCTCTGTTAACACTTTAACCCTGAGGAAAATTGAGGGACGATACTTGCCTGTCTTCTAAAATAAGAACTTGGAAACTTGTTCACTAAGAAAAGGCGTGAAGTTCATTAAACACATACCAATCAGCAGAAAAAAGTGATTAGCTTCCACAAGCTGCATCTGTACTTCTTATAATCTTATACGATTAGGCATACCATACTGCTCTGCCAAATGACCAGACCAGGTTCCATGACTCTCATTCAGCTTATGTGACCACATTTGCTGTCTTTTTTTTTCTTCACAGGTTAATGTGCACTTAAATATCAATATGACGTGCACAATGCATATCAATACAATAAAGAATCAGTGATCAGGCAGGGTGCAAACAAAAATCAGAAAACTCAGAGGCATTCCCAGGTCTAGTAACGATTACAGTATGATAAGAGTCATGGTATCCTTCCTGGCTTCTAGAACACCTGACTTCAGGACTCCCAGCTTCCCAAATTAAATACCTTCCCTTGTAAATACTTGCTCCACTTGCTCGCTCTCTACATATAAATTATCTGATTACTGTTGTAGTAGTTATTAGCAAAAGTAGAAAAGGTAACTATTTTCTGAGAAAAACATTAACAAATTCAAGTGCTAACACTGTTTTTTTTGCTGAAGATAACCCCTTATCTTTCACTGAAAATTTTATGCCTGAACAATTGAAAGTTGCAACTGAAAGCAGACTCTTCAAAGGATATATCGAAGCTACTCAAAACTGCAAATGCATTCAACGTAAAACACACAATCATTCTTTGTAGAATAAAAGGTTTTGTTGGCATTCTCTTGGGAAAACCACATTATTGCAAGAAGAGAGCAATCAGATAAGTTACATACTATTATATTTTTTGCCCAGGGCACTTTTTTGAATCAGCAATATTTTGAGTCTATAAGAGCTATGAAGCTCAGGACAATAGGATGTAACTTCTAGTGCTTCCACTCTTTAGTCTGGAGCTGCAGGATGGTCACTGTGACCAGATTTCTGTGTAGGAGGAAGAGGACAGTTTCCTAATGGAGGAAGGTATTTTCTGCAGCAGAAGACATTTTCAGTAATGGCTGAAATCTCATCAGCTAGTCTTAGCTAGTCAGGCAGGCCCTGAGGCTTTGAAATAACTTAAGTATGAAGTGAAGGAGTTACTAAAAATTAAAAAACATTTGTCATTAAAATGCAACTGTTTCAGAAAGCAGTTGTAGAAGCATTTTCAAAGGATTCTAGCGTTACCTAGGGAATTATTGACTACTAAGCCTTACATCTATACTTGGTAAGATCTGCTAATGACGCAAAGTTATGTAGGTTAGCTAGGGTAAGAAATGCCTGTAAGAAACATAAAGTGGCAAGGTAGTTTACTGTGCAGTGAAGTGGCAAATGAAATACAATGGTCAATAAATGTAAGTAATATACATTAGCTGGAAAAAAAACGAATTACTTGTACATCTTGTAACATTTGGTTTAAGTACTAGACATCACCTGTAGACAGCTCCGCGAAAATCAGTACTTAATGTAAAAGACAATAACAAATATACAAGATGATATAAATCAGGAAAGTAAATAATATGGTTCATATTGTATACTTCCACAGAGCAATATAATGCAGTCTCATCTGGAATACTCTATGCTGTAAATAGTATTTTATCTTAAAATTCTTTTGTTAGGAAGAGACTAACAAAATGCAGTCAGAATGGGGGGAAAAACCTAAATGCAACTGCTTCATACAGTGACAGTCTGAAAAGACTGCAAAATGTTTACTTATGCAGAAAGAAATAAAAAGGGATGTAATAAGAAGTACTTAAAATACTGAGTGGCAGTTCACTTCTTGTCTTTTTAATCTAGAACATTAAACAAAGTTGAAATGCAAGGAATTTAAAAGGTGAGAAATTCAGAATTTATGTAAAATATATACAGAACTCTTTATCCCAGAAAGTCATCAGTATCCAAAAAACCCCCCAAAGATTATGAAATGTATACTGAAAGTTTGTTTGTTTGTTTGTTTGTTTGTTTTGGCAAAAACTAGTCTCCTGGATAAGAGAATGAGCGAATTCAAGCGGTTAAATTAATCCTCTCTATCTAATAGGGGATTCTTAAACATCTGGTATTAGTTGCTGTCAGCAATGGTCGTGAATAAGACGGACATTGAATCTAAGCATGAACAACAATTTTTATATTCTGTACTATTTTAAGTGACAAGAAACAAAAGATATCTTTGATAGAATAGGAGGACAGCATTTCTACCGTTACTTGGAAGTGCTTGCTACTTCAAATCAGAATCTCTTCAGCCTTACTGAGGCTTAACTTGAACCATTTCCTTCTTGACTTTGAATCGTGCTATTCTTCTAAGATAAAGAGATGCTGGAATGGAAATGTTAAGTATGCTTTTTTAGCAGACAAAGCTGTCACTTCTTCAGCTTCTCTGTGCGCTACAAGGTCTTTTATCTTTATAATACCAGTCTATCACAGTAATAACGATAAAACAAAATTCCCAAACACATTGCTTTACGGGGTACACTTTGTAATCATCTTGTAAGTGCACTTATTTTGCAATACAGCAATCAACCTGAACAAAATACCTCGCCCTATTCAGACCATAAATAATTTGTCAGTGCTAATTGGTGGTCCTGTATGTAGCTTTTCTGCAATCACGCCAAAAAACACAGACTTTTACAAATTCTTTACTGCATAACTGAATAAGCAGAATCCAGCCTCAAATGCTATCTCTGTGAACACTACCTGCAACTGAATCTCCACAAACAGGAAGACAGAAACTTACAGAAGAAAAAGAAACAAATAAACACACTCCCCTCCTCCACCGCTTCCCCAGCTGTAGTGCAATGAAACAACACATACTTAGCCTTTCAAAGGTTTCCAGAGGTCTCTCTATGATAATAAGTTACAAAGAAGCAACAAAAAATGCTGCTAACAATGCAAGTCCTTGTTTCAGTCTTCATTCTTTGTTCTGAAACTGTGGAAAAGCATTGTTACAACAAGCTCTGGGGTGATTACAAAAGTAACTGGAGACACAGAGAGGATCAGTGCACTAGATCTTTTTGAAAGAGGATTTATTCATGCTTGTTATAACCCAAAAGACATTAAAAAAACATTTTTATGAAAATTCTTGTTAATTAAAACCTAATTATTCAATGATTGCTCTGTTTGTCATCTCCAAAAAAAAACCTCAAGGTCTTGAAAGAAAGAAAAGATAACTCAGTGAGTAATTTATCATAAAAGAAGGATTTTTTTACCCCTCTTTTTTGCTACTTACCATACATAATTAACATGTGATAATATCCATAATGAGTTGCCTAAAATAATTCATAATACATCTCCAGTGACCTGCTAATCTGTATATAATGCTTTTAAAATTTGGAGGTGTACCGATCTCTTTTTGCTTACACACTCACCTCACGTAGAAGCAAAGAAGGCTGCAGAACATAATTTATTATTCTGCATCGCATTTCATCAAGTCCCTTAGCAGCTCCTTGATACATTATCAAGACAAATGCAAGGAAAAAAAAAAAAATCCTTCTCCCTTCCCCCACAGGGTACCCCAAAGACTAAGAACCAATTATAATTCTTCTTTCTTCTTCCAGGTACACTAAGTAAAAACAAGCCTTGACCAAGTTATTTTTTCTACAGAGTCTAAATGACTTTCTTCATCTCCGTAAGACAAATATATCCATAAATAAACATGCAGTGCAGTAACAAGGGCAATATCTGGAACACTTAAGAGCTAAATTACTTTCAAGCCACGCAACATCTCATTTTTCTTCTACAAATATATAATAAACACTGGCGGTATAGTGTGTCTGTCTATGAGTACATATGTCTCAGGACAGGGGAAAGGAAGAAAATAAACCCTTGTGAACTGAGGGCATGATGACTGAAAGAAACTTTGTAACTGTTGCTTTCCTTTAATTGCTTTGTAAGTATAAAACACAGTTTTGTTGCATATTTAGGGGAAAGGAGCATGTTTACAGCATATCTTTAGAAGTTCTCCACCGCTAGATGTGCTCAAGTATCTAGCATTCCTCTCCCTATATCCATGCCCGCTGCACTTACAAAACTGGAAAGTGACCTTCATAATCACAGACTTCACCATCTCATCTGGGAGACACAAATAACGGCTACATGCTCAGACTATTTAGAAAGCTGAGGCTGGTACAGGATTCAGTCATCAGGTTGTTCAGCACCATATCACATAAAAAGGGCATACCACGAGGCTGCTGTGATCTTCACATCCCAAGCTGTAAGCTTCCACTAGTATTTCAAGATGGCGGCTTTAACGCACAAAATCCTACATCGTTCAATACCCACTGACTTTAAATTGCCTTCCTTCATGATACAATAATTTGTAGGTAAGTAGAGCATTATAGCTAAAGTTTTTTTCTGATTTCTAACACTGAAAACTGGACATAGGGCTTTCTGTTTGCTTGTTTGGCGGCTTTTTTTTTTGACAAACAGGCATCAGGCTTAGAATTAATTCCCACTAGGACAAGATTAGCACAGTTTAAACAAAACAAAACAGGGTGAGAGGATTTGGGGAAAAAAAGAAGAGAGAGGGAGAGAGGGATGATTCTGCTGGATCTTACTGCCACCTGGAAGACTACATGTTTCTGAGAGATTACAGAAGAAGTAGTAAGTTACATATGTGCCTAGAGCTTTTGATAAACAGAATAAGGACTATGTTTTAATGAAGCATCTTCCATTAACATTTTAAAGGAAGACTAACTGAATCATGAGGAAGAAATAATTACATTTGCTTTATTTCTACCAATTAAACATTTTCAGCTAATACACAGTAACTTCTCTTGTAACCCATTCACAGATATACTCTGACACCTTGTAGGCTAAGTTGAACAGGACAAGAGGCAATGGACAGAAACTGATACACAGGAAGTTCCACCTAAACCTGAGAAAAAACTTCTTCACTGTGAGGGTGACTGAGCATTGGGACAGGTTGCCCAGAGAGGTAGTGGAGTCTCCTTCGCTGGAGATATTCAAACCCCGTCTGGATGTGATCCTGGGCAATATGCTCTAGAGGATCCTGCTTGAGCAGGGAGGTTGGACTAGATGACCTCCAGAGGTCCCTTCCAACCTCAACCATTCTGTGATTCTGTGATTCATCCTACAACCTTGACAGTTAAGCTACCTCCTGCTAGAGTACGGAAGAATCATGCTGTACCGTAGCTTAAATTTAAAAAAAAAAAAAAAAAAAGAAGAAAAAGCAATTCTGCGCCTGTGGACTTCTAGTTCGGGCTTCTGAATGTCATACCCATATGCTTTTCACAGTTCTTGAAACACCAGGTATATCTTGCTCACAAGGTATAAGAAAAGGCCAGTAATTTATTCCTGTAAATTTCTCCAGTGCCTGTCTGAAATCAGTCGCTTCTTTTGAACAGGAATAAAACATTTTAAAGCTATACTACTTATTATGTTAAGTTGCCCGTAACAGAGGAAATTCAAGAGCTACGCCAGCAAAACTTACTCAAACGCTTTCTAGAAATAAGTCTTCAGCCGTACTGCAGAGCAAGAAAAGTACATGAAAAAAGTTCTAATCAAGAGCCTTCCTGAGAAAACATTAGGCAGCTGATGTAATGTGTGATACCTAGGACACTCCTCTGGGACAAGTAAGAACTGAAAGTCTGACCTCAGGTTGAAGAGAGCTAAAAAAGCTGGTTTACCAATTTTTTTGAGCAAGTATTCTATACAATAGACAAGATAAGTACAACCCTCTCCCCTCCAGTCTGCTTTAAAAACAAAACAAAAATCCCAGGTTGCTGCTGCATTCTTTATGGAGTCTATTTTTCTTGATGTTTCAGGAGTGCTCTGGGACTACTTTTCAAATTATTCTTTACAAAAGATTATCCGGAAGAGATGTTTTGTCCCTGAGAAACAGACATAAACTGTTCAGATTGGACAACACTGGACACTCAAGAAAGTAAAGAACTAGTTTCTCAGAACATTTTAAAGTCAGAAAAGGAGGCCTCTACTGAGTTTGGCATCTCCACTTGCTTAGAGGGCAGACAAGTATAAATGTCCTGATCTCAAGTCAATACCCTCTATTTATCATTGTCATCACTAAAGGGTATGTCTGCATGGAACAACTAAACTCATGTGAGTATGCATCAGTAATGTGATGTACTTCGCTCACCTCTCTCACTAACAGTAAAATCTGCCACATGTAAAATAAACTTGCCAAGGGAGTGGACTTGGCTCTCATTACAAACCTGAGCATACCACATGCACAGGACTAGTACAAGGGCTGAGTGCAAGTAGTGATTAAATGATCATCAAATAAAATAAACCAAAAAAATAACCCAAACAAACAAAAAAACACCACTGAACTAGTTTCTTCAGAGACCAGAACCCAGCTGCCCGATACGTTCATTGAATGTACTAACCATCTAGCTACACACGAGTCAGCACCAACAACTCAGATGACACAGTAAGTTCTTTACTAGCTACAACCCATTAATGGTCTAACTTGAATACAATAATGAAACACAATTAGATCAGTACAGAGAGGAAAGACAAATTTCTTCAAAAAAGAAACCCTGCTGAAACCCTGTGATCTACCTCAAAATGTATACTGACAGCTAGGAAGAGTTGTGGAATAATATTGTTCTCTCTCCACTCAGAGCATTTGCTTATGTACAGAACACAATGTATGTAAAGAAAAGCGATCCTTCCTTTACATACAAACTTTGTTTTGTGTGTGCCACGGATTGCAGCCTAACACTTTAAAAATCAGGTGTAACAGGACTACTACGATCACAGGCTATATCACTGGAAAGATGAATATCTAACAATAAAATGAGTGGTAAAAAAGATGAGTTCAAAGAGACAAAATAGCAGAGCACAGGTACATCAAAATTGTTTATACTATGAACACCTGTTTAGAAGAGCGCTTCAGCTAGGTAAAAATCAGTAATGCATGCCAAGAACAGCCTACAGCCAAGGCTGACAAGACTGCCATTGATACAAGTTTGAACCGTAAGTTGAAAAATATCTATGGGTTTTTCCATTTAATGCTTTTGAGATTTCTATAATAAAATGTCTAATTTTTGGATTGTAAACATTCAGGAAAGCGTAGAAGTCAATTTATTTACAAAATGGAAAGGGATAGACTTATGATGACTAAAACGTATGATTTCGACAGCAGGCATTCCAATTCACAGCTCAGTGCATCACTCAGAAAAGTGGTTCATGCCTTTGCAATTTCTGTACCTTATCTAAAGCACTCTTAACAAATATAACCTCCAGGTGTACACAAGGAAGAACAGAAATACCTCCAAAAATAATCGCTTATCTCAAAACCATAAAAAGTACATATAGCACATATATTAAAAGTGGTGAAGCTGGGGGTAGGGGGAGGAGAGGAGAAAAACGTAAAGAAAACTGCATGGAAGAGATTAGAAATAAAAATCAGGTTTTGGCGACCATTTTTACACAAGTTGACAATAATGATGTTCACATTACGTGCTGAATCTGCCTCCTTCGCCTTATCTTTTCAATATAAACTAATATTACCACCTAGTTACAATGTTCTGAATTTCTATTACTCTTTTGCAACATCTTTTGTAGCAAAACGTCTCCAGAAACTCATCTTTGAACTTCTTCTTTTTAATGACACAAAAAGTCCACAAAGACTCATAAATCCTAACATTGTTTATTCACTCCAAAAATTTCTAATGAACTCTCACTAGACTTAGTAGAGAGATTATTTGTAACTATGGGATTCATTAATTAATTAGAAATGGAAGAAACTGTAAAGAGAGAGTTTTAAATTAAGGCAATAACTTAAAATCACTTGGAATTTTTTAAATAGTTATGATAGATCATATAGATTATTTCATATAACAGTAGAGACTATATAGATTATAAAAGTTATAATAGATTTATTATTCATAAGATAATTATAAACATTTGCATTACTGCAACCTTATTTTCTTTTATACAATTGATATAAATGGTATTTGCTTGTTTTTAAAGTCCATCATCAGTCAGGTCCTTTATTTTACAGAAAAGTTATAGGTAAAACCACCAAAATACTGTAAAGAAAGGCCTTGACCCTCTAGATCTTCATGTAGGTATATAATTAACCCACCTGTACATACTGATAAAAGTATATCGGAGGTATATATTTAAAAACTTGCATGTGAATGGCTGAAACTCTCTGGAATAGAACTGTATTTGAAATGCACGTGGCAATATGATGTTTTTGTCACTATGAAACAAAATTGCTTACAGAATGCACTGAAAAGTTACAGTTGATATACATACTTTATATACATGCATACACATACACGCACAGAGCAATTTCTTATGAAATCTTAAAATATGCTCATTAAAAACAAAGATCAACATTCTAAAATCATATTTATAAATTCCTAAAGCATGTTTTAAAATAATTTAAGCCCTTTAATTCAGAATCCAACAGAGAAGTATTATTTGGTGAAAGCACTTTTGTTTCCTTATTTTTTCTACAGATCAGATTTATGAAGCATATAGCTGAATTTATCAAATTTCACAGACACTTCATCAATGAAATTCTGATTCTGCCTTTGCAGCACATTTTAAAGGATCCATTTCACAGCAGGGAAGAGGAATTCCCTTTATAAAAAACTGAAATATAGTAAAATACTAAGTAATTAATTCTAGAAAAATATGAAAAAGCTTACTTTCCAAATTATGATCATATCAAGGCAGGAAAATAACAAAGCATAGGCAAAAATAATAATCTTTGTACTTTTTTTCCCCAATTATCTAAATAAAATACACGAAAAGAACATAATGCTTTCAACATTAGGGAATGAAACCTCAACAATATGCAGGCACAAATTGTTTCTCCAGCTGGTTTTGATAAGAGCTGTGTTTGTGCATCTGAGAGCAGAATTTGGCACATATTTCCCCTCAGAATTGTTAACGTTATTTGAGTTTAAGACAAAACTGCTAGGATTTAAACTACTGATCACATTTTAATTACTTGACTGATTTAATTAATTGCTCATATCACAGTGCAGATATTATTAGTGTTGGAAGCTCATATGAAACTTTGCAGATCATAAGACAATAAGATTTATGCTGAATTTACAGGGTGTATCTCGTTTCAAATTCCTGCTCTCTGATGAGTTTCACCTTTATGCTTACTAAACTTCTAGTTCAACAGATACTGTAAATCAAAAGGTCAATATTTAAGGTATTTCCCAATGGACAATTATGACACCCTTCAATGATTAAAGCAGACATCATAGTCATTTTTATACGATTTTAGAACTGCCCTCCTGTAGATATATGTCTCTGCAGCAAGAGTCAGAGGCTGATAATGCCACTACTGCCAAGTTCTGGATTTGGCCTTCTACGGCTTCATAATATTTTGGTTTGGAGCAGTAGTGAAGTTTTGAAGCAAATGTCCTGACAGTCCTCAGTTGTTACGTGATGGTTTGTTTCACAGAGCAGTTTTGCTGTGCACTTGCCTGTTTTGTAGGAAGCTAAACTGGAAGTCCCCTCCAGGTGCACATCAAACAATCTCCAGCCCTAAAGGGGGCACAGAGATCCAAAGAACCTTCAGCCACTTTTGTTCAGTCCAGGGATCAGACTGAACTTAATGGAAAGAAAAACACCCAAATCATATCCAGCACAGATATATGAGCCTGAGTATCAAATATTTTGATTTAATAATCAGATCCTCTTGAGCTCAACTATCTGCTTATGCAGACGTTGCCTGTACATCCTGGCATACTGCCGCAAACTTGCATGATACTCACTTTCAGCATGAACTCCCAACTCTGCAACTCTGTCAGTTTACCACGTGGAGCTAGACACTGCACGTGGCATCACTAAACTGCAGTTTGGTCATGAATATTTCATGAATGTTTTAGATTGTTTTGCCTGTACTGTTTTGATTCTGTTAGTCTTGGAATTTTGTCCTTATGTAAAATCCCCAAGCTCTGACATTTATGACTTTTGTAGATGTGACCATCAAAAAAAAAAAAATCTGAAAATATCTAAAAAAAAAAAAAAAACTCCAGCTGAATTATTTGCACCGAGGGGAATCTCAGCTGACGGAACTCAACTTCATGTGATGAAGAAGCATAGGTTCAAACATTCAGCCACAGCTTTAATTCTGCTCTTCTTCAAGGAAAGGTTAAAGAAAAAAAAGAACTATACAAAACTACTGCGAACACTTATTTTTTGTTTATCCAACATATTGTTAAAGTTTAAAATCATTGAGAGTAATATAGGTACTACTGCATTTAAATATTTTCACTGTAAACACAGTTATAGCTACTTGCAGCTGAATAAATAAAAATATTCACCACAGCGTTTTTTATGATTTTTGTCCTTTTAAATAATGATCACCTGCTGACTTTTCCGAAATAGAGCCAAATAAACTACGATCTTCAGGAAAGCCGTCCCTCTAGATACTTCTATTAGGATCCCCGCACGAAATAAAAACATTTAATCTGGCACCAATACAATCGACATTCCGTCTCCTTATTCCTTTAGATATGATACCGGATATGACTCAGCTTCTATTAATTCTCAATGCCTTCTGCTCTTGTTTTCTGAATTATAGAACATCTTAGACACACTTATATCAAAATGAAAAGTATACACTAAACATCTCTGTGATCCTGTTTCACCCAAAAACACACCATATAACACTGCATATCCTGGTTTTATATTCCCTGGACATACAGTTACGCAAGAAAGAATAATTTTATATCATAGCAACATTAAACTTCGGTTTCCAGATCGAGCAAAAACAAGCAAACGAATAGTTTAACAAAATCTGCTCCTTGTTTTCTACCATCCTCTCACTCCCCCCAAAACATTCTTCTCCCAATATTTGCTCTAATTAACATAATCAAAATTCATAGTTATTGGACTCAGTAAGCTGAGTTTACCACTCAGTGCTTTGCTACTCAGATTCCTCAACATTTAGAGCGTATCATACAAAGCCTACTCACACAAGAACTTAACACATCTACACAACAGCCATATGCATATGACGATGCAAATTTAGGGTATCTTTTCTGAACATCTAGTGGTGACAAGAAAACGTGACAGCACGCTTCCATAATTTCCCAAGAGTTAAAATAAATCACAACATAGATTTTATATAATCCATTTACACACATTTATGCACATTATTTTTCCCTAGACAAACTTTAGATGATAAATAAGGTACAGATGATAAAAATGGTACAGTTTCTTTATTTCATTGTTCACCTTAAGCGTCTAAGTTTCCAAACAAAGTTGGCGAATACACAAAGAATGACAAGAGGACAACAGAAAAAGAGTAGTTTGCCTAACACTGTTCATACTATGCCAGTCTGCATCAAGCTTACATCACTTCATATTCCCAGCCAACAAAAATACCACATAGATTCAGGATCAGAACTTGAAGAAGTATGAAAGGCTGAAGGATCTTACTGAACCATTCCAGATATATTTGTATATCTATTTTTTCTTGACAAGTGCATTGAGGAAACAATATTTGCAGTTTAATCCACTTAAAGGTGTTGCTTAAAAATTTGTATGTAATGTGTTTCTCTGAAACAATTAAACTCCAAAACTTAAGAACTTCTGTTTCGCACAAGATAAGCAAGAAGTGAAAAAAATATTTCAAGGAGAAAGGGAACTTAATTTAAATAGAAGTGAACTATCAATTTATCTTTCAGATATTCTCTCTACAGATTTCCATCCCAGAAGGAAGTTTTACAAATTATATATCAGAGACAGAAAGAAAACACCTCTACTTGTTTAGAAAGATTTCTCAAACTGATAGGTTTTAAATCAGAAAACAAAAATCATTACCTCAGAGATTTAGAATGCAAGAGGAAAGAGACAGAAAAAATACATGCCCTCTTTATAAAAAAGTTATCTTTAACGTTTAGACAATTAAGAGGTAAATCAGCCACAAATGTAAGAAAAGTGAACTGATCTATGCTTAAATATTTTTTTCTAAACTTTGAGTAGGCAAGTAAAGCTTTCAGATTTACGCATAGAATGGAAATTATTAAACTTTCCTATTACTCCACAGTGGCATATAGTAAATAAGAGCAATCTGCACTACAAACATTGTGTACAGTGAAGGAAAATGATATGTTCAGTGATCTCTTGCTTCAAGAGTATAAATATTTTTGAAAACAGGTTGATGTTTTTTTTAAATGTTGGTATTAATTCCTAACTGAAATAATTATCATGTTAAAAAAATAATTAAATGTAACCTGGACAGTTCATTGATAACTTTTCAGCAAATCTGTTCCCTCCTTACCGTCTCCGGAGGCGCAGGCGGGTCAAACCTCTTTGCACAAACTACAAATGCATCAGGCTGTGGCTTGCCATGCTTCACCTCAGGGTCATCTCCCAACACAATGTGATGAAAAAGACCAAAGAAATCTTTGTGTCTAGCTGTTTTCATCTGAAATGTCACTTCAGCTGAGCTAGTGGCAACAGCCATGGGTATGCTGTGTTTGTGTAAATGTCGGATCAGCTTATCAACCCCTGCAAGAAAAAAATACATATAGATATAGATATATATATACATACACATATACACACACACACATACATACATATACAGATGTATTAATATTTATGCTTACTTACAATACATTTAGCAGTACCTTAACAATGCCATCTTATTGAACATAGCAACATATTTTAATCAGTGTGGAAAAGAATTCTTGTTTTATCTGAAATGTCCCCATTACACACACACACACACACACACACACACACACACACACACACACACACGGTCACAGAATGTTCCTCAAGCTACATCCTTATTCTGGAATTAAATGATACTTATCTCAAAATAAATCAAAATGAGTTCAACATCATTGCATCTGTGCACCTACCAGAAGCTCATTAAGCAATATCTCTAACATCATACATGTTTACTCTTTCAAACTCTCAGTAAGTGGGAATGTTTTATTTTATAAACACATGCACGAAGCTATGCTTCTGCTAGAAAAAAACCAAGATCAAAGAAATATGCTCTTCTCACTGAGAAGTATGGTCTTTAATTTCTATAGAAGGTATCCAAATGCCTTAAAGCAGCCCCTAAGAGAGCTCAGTATCTCTCTTGTGCAATAACCAAATAAAGTAACACTGGGCAGAGAAGGAGAGCTGTCAATCACAGTTAATAGCAGAGCTTTAGCTACTGATGCTATGAACCTAAAGTAATGAACACCTCAAACTTAATGGTTAGAAACCTTCAACCTGATCCAATCTTCTATGGACGGTTAATGCAGGGAGGGAACCGTGAAAACACAGCAGCCTGTGTAAGAAGGAAACACACTTCATTACCCTGTCCAAGTTTGAGCTCCCTATGCAAAGGATTTGATCCTTTTTCACTGCAGCACTCCAAATGCAGGATATCTCTCCCAGACAATAGAGAATGAGAATGGATGCCTGTTCTTTACCGATTCACAGGAGAACACCCCTCCATGTCTGTAACATCGTTTTCAGCTCTATTTTGTAGCATGAATACAGACTGTGTACACAGCACATAGGGTATTGGTTTCAGGTAGATAACCTTCCAACTGACTTTTGTCTCAGTTTTCCAAATTTGCTTAGGAATAGCTGTCAGCAGGCAACAATCAACTAACACTGCATACGTTTTGCTTCTTTTCATTGCTTTTCATTTGCAAGAAAATAAAAAACAATAACGATGATGATTCTTTCCTTAATGGGCTGATTTCACAAAACAAAAATGAACGACAGAAACTCTTTCAAGAGGTCAAAAACTTAGTACTGCATGAGCAAATGCAGCAAATTTTAGTTCAAAGGGAGCAGAATTCCCCCTCTTTTCTTCCCAATGCAATACATTCCATAATAACCTATACAATTCGACACAGACACCAATACTGTGTAATAATTTTTAACTCATAAGTTTTAAAGAGATACCAGAGTTAAGTTTTTTTGTCCAGTCTTGCCTTGTTCCTTTTCTTTACCCTGCACTTGCATATACATGGTGCCACAGAATTCTGCCACGGAATTCCCACGTGATTTAAGGTATACATAGACTCCACAATGAAGCAAAGGAGCAGAGTGAGTTAGCATCGGGAGAGAGCTGTGCTGGTGTGTTTATATTGCTTTTATTAGTAGTAACAGATTTTACAATAATGTTTTGAAGTAATCACGTATACCTGATTTTCTAGGTTGCTAAATTCAGATTTCCAAAATGCAACTAGAAGATAAGAACATGTAAACTGTATTAAACCACTTGAAAAATCAAGTTCCAAATTAGGCATACATAATGAGAAAGCACATAACTTTAATCTCCTGAATCTCACTGCCCACTATGCAATAGGTATAATACTCAATTACCCTAGAGATGTAGCAAAACAATAAGTTATTCCGTTTTTGCAAAACACTCAAATACCATAGCGATCAGCATCTCAGAATAGCACATTACAAAATTAAGAAGCTATTCCAGACTACACACAAGGGGATAATTAAAACCATATCATGATCCCACTTTCCTATTTCTTTACTTTGTACGTGCAGTTTTCTAGAAAAACAAACTAGAAGAAACAAAATCCGTTGCATGACATCCTACAGACTCTCACAAGACCACCAGTAGTTCCAGAATTTTTAAAACATGTAAAATGAAACTACTATAGCTAATGTATCAAAGCTGATAACAGAAGCTAGTTCATTTCTTTCATTTCAACTAATATTAAAGAATGAGAAGACGCAAACTGCTAGTGAGCTTCATGGATATACGCTGACAGCAAAGGAAATGGATTCTTAGTGACAGAAAGTCCCAGAAAGGAGTGTGTCACATACACAAATTCTCTTCTCTGTTCCCCGTTCAGTGTGATGCTTTCCGATTCAAAATCTTGAGCCAAATTTTTATCCCAGTTCCACCTCTTTTTGCTGTCCTAGCTCTAGTCTCATTCTTTCTGGCCACGTAGCGTGACTCTGTTCCTGCCCTTTCCCATACCAGTCCTTGTGCCCTTGCACAGCCATTCCCAATGCCTTAATTGTCATTTTGGTTGCTTACCACAGACTTAAGTACCTTGCAGACATTCTCCTCTACTCCCTCTCTGTGTTTTCAACTGTTTGGCCACTATTCCTAAAATTGTCTATACTGAACACTTAAGCTACTTTTTAAAGCATGTTAGTTAACTCTGATAAAAACTGACTAGCTGCAGTAGCATAGAGTTGCTTGAAGAACCTTGCTTTTCATAAAAATGAAAACGCATTTAGCTTTTACTACCTGAAGCAGCACAAGTGTGTGTCAAGACAGTATCACATCATGTAGTAGAGATAAAAATACAAGTTTGCACATGCTTCGTTCAAGTTGCTATCTCAGTTTCTCTATAATGTGTTCAGTTCTTTGTTCTTATTTTCCAACTGCTTGAATCCTTACCCTACTTTCCATGCCTGGCTACTTTGAAGTAACCTTAGTCCCTGCATCCTGAATACCTGTGTCTGGTCTCCTGTTCCTAAAAAAAAAATTCCTAATCCAACTTTTCTTTGCCACCTCAACTTCTCTGATTTGCATTTTCCACATGAACGCGCCTTTTTGCTCCACTGACTCCAAGCAACGGTCTCAGGCAAATTAGACTCCTTGCTCCAGTGTAGTCACTTCTGGCTCCCATCTCAGAGGAGGAAAAGGCAAAGTAAAAGGCAGACACGTTACTTGTGTCAGTTATAGGTTGTACCAGGACAGAATATCCTACAATATAAATTTAAAGTCCAAGTTACTATAAGCCACAATAACTAA